>NW_024100610.1:1200000-1800000 GCF_016545835.1 Crotalus tigris | reverse complement strand
CTCCGATGCTTCGGCAGGGCAGCAATTAACTGCCAGCCCCCTGCCTGATTATGACCAAGTAAAACTTATCCTTCCTAAAGCATCTTTAATTGGATCTTCAGCTTCTTCTGGAGAGGCTAATTCTTTTGCTTTTTCCCAGCCATCGTACACCCCCATAAGGAAAATATTAGAGGAACAATTAGAAAAAAAGGGGGGAATATAGAAGAAATTACTGATATGCTTTCTGTTTGTCCAGTACACGCCAAGGGACAAGTAAATCAGAATGGAGCTCCAATAGTGGAATATCACCCTTTTTCCTTTGCAATTTTAACAGAACTTAGAAAAGGAATTAGAGATATGGGGTTGGGAAGTACTTATGTGCAGGGAATGTTGGAAGCCACTATGAGAAATCATATCTTAGTACCTGAAGATTGGAAAACTACCTTTCGCATGTTGTTTACTCCAGCGCAATATGTAGTTTGGGACAGCGAATTTAAACATCAATGTGCTATACATGCTCTTAACTCGGGGTGTGTGTGTCAATATTCCTGATCAATTGTATGGTTCTGGCCCCTTTGCTCCAGTTGATGCCCAGGTTGTTCTACCAGCTGCCACTTTACAGATTTTTTCTGAATGTGCCTATAGAGCCTTCTGGCAAGCCTCATCAAGCCTTCTCTAATATCAGGCAGAAGGCTACTGAGCCGTATCCTGATTTTATTAATAGACTACAGGATGCTTTACGGTGGCAGATAGATATTCCTGAAGCTCAGCAGGAGTTGCTGATGAGGCTGGCAAAAGACAACGCCACTTCTGAATGTCGAAGGCAATTATTGGCCTGGGGAAAGATCCTGATTTGGCAGATATGATTAGAGCGTGTCAAGATATAGGAACTTCCTCCACAAACAAATAAAAAAGGAGGGCTCTAGGGTACCCAATTTGTCATGGGTAACACAACAGGTTAAAAAAGTATTATTTACTTTAAAACAATTGAATGTTTCCATTCAAAATTCCACCGCTTATCAGAGACACTTTCAACAGAGAACAAGCTTGCCTCCACCTCTGGTATAATATCGGGCATTACCAGACAAAACATGGTTGGGACCGGTCCCTCTGATCACTTGGGGAGCAAGCTATGCTGCTGTGCTTGCTCCTACAGGACATTTGTGGATTCCAGCGCATTGTGTCCGCCCAGCCAAGGATGTCATGGCACCAGTCCCTGGATCCAGTCCCAGAAATGGCAAGGGTGACTCTACAGATGGCACAGCGACCAATCCGATCCCGTTGTGCTAATCAGCCAGTGACGTGGGGAGATGTGAAGAACCTGACCACCAAAGCCCAGGCAGTGCTGCAGCAGCAGCAAGTAGAACAAACCCCCGAGAACTTATGTATAAAGCAATAAACACTGCGAAAGGCAGTGAGATATATTGGCATCCTGCTATGACTGGTCTCTGATTCCGACAATTAACCTCTTTCAATCTTGCTTTTTATTTATGTTCGTCTTAATAGTCACGATATTGTTTTAATTGTTGTTGGTTGTACGCTGCCTCTAGTCATGTTCAGGGAGATGGGTGGTCATATAAAAGTGTTAAATAAATAAATAAATCATATAATGATTTAATAGATCAGGAGCTCACCTAATAGACTTCTACACAATATAATGCCCTACCAGGCTTTTGATTCTAGGGCTTTTTCTTCTGGCCTTTCAAATTAAGGGAAATTCAGCCATTTTTTTTCTGGCCTCAAGGCTGGGAGACATGTGCTCCTTGTCTACATACATGTTTCCACTGAGCCTGAGAACATCTGGTTTTTATCTTGCCAGCTTCATGCCACCTTACACAACCTCCCCCCTCCTACTTTTGGTGGTTCCAGCTGCATTTTCTTCTACCGTCTGCCCTTCCATACAGGCCAGTAAAAGAACAGACACATTCAAGTCAGGATGAAGGCAGATGGGATACCCTAAGTACAGCCCAAAATGGTGTTCCTCGGCCCTTTCATTGCTTAAATGAAAGACCTTAAAGACTCGCAAAGTGTTGAAAACTAAACTTGAGTATGGCAGTAAATAAATCAAAGGTATGATAGCTGGGAGGAGGGGGACACTGAGGTGCCCCCCATTTCCTTGCTTAATGACTAATCCAGGGCTAGACACAGTAAGAAATCTGGGGGTGTGACCTGATTGCTGTAGGGTGTTTTTACAGAATATACCACCATCAAAGTTGACACCAGCAGAGCACTGAAAAACTCAAAGAAGTAGAGCAAGATCGGAAGAACCTTGCCCATAGAATCACTAAGAGTCAGACATGACTGAATGGATAACATCATTCTCATCATATTCACAGAATATTCAGCTAAGATTTTTTTTACTCCTAATATCATTCCAGAAAACAAAGTGTTATGTACAGGCCCTTCTTGACTGATTTTTTCCTTGTCAACATGGGTTGACAATTTCCGAATGATATCTCTGTGCTTTGCAAACTTTCTATGTGCATCTCTCCCCATCCATTCACACTGCTTACTTCTTCCTGGTAAATTTCAGCTATGTGGCTCTATTTGGCTGCCTTGTTGGGGCTTTACCTCCTTAGTTGGTACTGGTACTGGGAGAGGCATATAGTACATATTCATCACCGGTTGTGATTCTAGCTTTGGGAACAGGCTGGCCAGGCAACTGGATGCTTGAGGTCTGCGGGTGTTGGCCTCTTGTCTCATTCTGGAAGGGGCAGAACATCTGGAAAAAGTCACATTGACTGTTTCGAAACCACCCTGCTGTATATCATCAGCACCAAGTGTTGCAGCAGCAACTGACTGGGTGAAAACATGTGTGGGGAACAAAGGTCCTATGCCTGATTAACTCTTAATATGTGCACCCCATAATGCCCATTCTCATTTTTTTACTACTGTGTTTCCCCCAAAATAAGACCCAACCAGAAAAT
The DNA here is from genome assembly GCF_016545835.1 of Crotalus tigris. Lineage (NCBI taxonomy): Eukaryota > Metazoa > Chordata > Lepidosauria > Squamata > Viperidae > Crotalus > Crotalus tigris. Next base: position 1,797,094 of record NW_024100610.1, on the reverse strand, counting down.
AAGCCCCAGAACAGTGATGGCAAACCTTTTAGAGACTGAGTGCCCCAAAACTGGCCCCGCCACGCTCCACCCCCTGCTCCGCCCCTGCTCTGCCCCCCCCAACCCCCACCCCGCCTGCCCACAGGACCACTCACTGCCTCCAGGGCCCGCCATAGATCGCCCAAGCAGCCCAACAGCGCTATGGCGGCCACACCCATCAACTGCATGATGGGGTGTGAGGGCAGAGTCTTGTCTATGCTGCCTGGCTGCCATGTCCTTGGCTGCGCTGCTCCACGTGGACCACCCTCAAGGGCAACTCTCCTTCAGGGGGGCTGCTGGAGAGGAGAGGATCACGGGGGAAGGCAAGGCTGGGGCAACGGCACATGTGCCCACAGAGAGGGCTCCGAGTGCTGCTTCTGGCACCTGTGCCATAGTTCGCCACCACTGCCCTAGAATGATTTAGGATGCTTGTAACATAAGCCCTACCCAAAATTAAGCCCCAGTTAAGATTGTCAGCCAGACGGACTTTGACTGATCACCATCTTCTAAAACAGGCTTATTGATTTAGGCAAGAAAGTCATAATATTGGCATTCTACTGCATTTCCCCAAATATAAGCCCTAACTGGAAAATAAGCCCTAATGCATCTTTTGGAGCAAAAATTAATATAAGATCTGGTCATTTTTGGGAAAACATGGTTGAATGCCAATATTATGACTTTCTTGCCTAAACCAATATGCCAATTTTAGAATATGGTGATCAATCAAGATTCTGGCTACTTTTCTCCAAAGTCTCTCACATGGTATAGAATCACAGGTGGCCTTTTGGTCCATGAAAACAATGTAAACATTGCCTTTGGGGAAACTATATTTTTGGCTAGTCTGTGTATTAGTCCACAGTTGGGTTCAAACTCTGTCTGCTGTAGGGCTGAATTATTCTCAGAAAGCATCCATTGCAAGGTTTAGAATACAAAAATGTAGTGTATAATCACATACTGTATAAGGGAGTAATAAGGAGATAATTTGCAGGGGCCACTTTTTGTATATAGGAAAAATGATGGAATTAAAACATTTTTTGAAGATCTGTAAGGTGTTGTTTCTGAGAGGAAAAAGGGGGACTAGCAGAGATGTGCACTAAGCAGAGTTAGAATTTAAATATTCTGGTAAAATTATGTCTTTGCCAGGGGCTTTATTATTTTTCAGAAATTTTTGAACTTTTGTGAGGCATAACATAACAACCACTACATGAAGGTGCATTAAACAGGCCATGAGAATATCTTTTTTATAGCCTGTTGGAGCTTAGTCCAGTTCTTTAATGGATAACTTCTGTTTCTTCTCCTTGAGAAGTTTTTTCTAACTTTTTTAGAGTACAAAATTTTCTTGAGATGGGTCATGCATATTTGGGTGTTAGCCTTACTTTCCTTCAACACATTGTCTATCAAACCAGAGTTTAGATTGCTATTTTAATGGAGGAGAAGGGAATTGACTACATTTTACATATTTTTGAGGTAAACCAATAATTTGCTGTAATATACTAATTATTTCATAAACATTGCTAGCCACACTAATAGATGGCTTCAAATGAACAACTGCTGAGGCTCCAAAAAATTGAGCCACAGCCACAGACATTTTATTAGATTGTGCTGTGTTTTCCTTCAACTCATATAAATCTTTTGTTTATAAGACCAGGATGAATTAAACTGTTGGAGGCAAGGAAATCAAGGCCTGGTAAAGAATGGCCTAAAAACTTACCATGCAAAAATGGTCACTTACTAGATGGAAAGACATAAAAATGTTTACAATGAGAGGCAAAAACATTAGTAATTAACATATAAACCTAAAGGTGTTTGCAATAGTGGCAAATATCTGTAGCTCAGGTGTAGGATGAGGGTGAAGGTTTGTTCTTTGAGCTTGTGGGTTGGTTTCTGAATGGTTCGTTACCAGGCTAGGTAACATCTTCAGCGGAGTTTAAGGGTTGTCAGTGTTCTTCTGTTTATAAGGGTTTCAGGTGTGGGTATGTCAAGTGAGGGTCTGTGATGGGTCAGGTGTGAGTCATCAGAGTCTTGTGGCAGTTTGACACCCCTGGCCTGAACTCTGCTGAAGATGTTACCTAGCCAAATGTTCAAAACAAAAACAAAAACAAACAAACAAAAAAAAACCCACCAGCTCAGAGAACAAACCTCCGCTCTCAGTCTAAAGGTGTATTTATCCTCAGGCTCACCAGGCAAGGATCTTCAAATAAATGTTTATGGTCAACTTTGGCATTATCCATCTCTGCAAGATTCTGCTCCTGTAACCTTATAATAAAAGTAGTATTAGCATTCATAACTTTGATTCCTAGTCTGATGTATCTCAAGGGGATTATATTTTCTTGATAGGTTAGGCATATTGATTCAGTGGAAGGCTGAATAGATAGATAGATGGAAAGCTGCAAAGATAAGTAAATAGGGTTATAAAAGTCCTATCTATTGTTTCCACAGGACTTTGGGGACTGATAAACAGTGAAGATCTGTTTGCAGGATCCAATCTGAGTCAGTCACCAGGACCAGAGGTTTTGTTTTCCAAGCTTTCAGACTCGTGCTGCAGCCCATCTTCAGGGAACTTCTCTCTAGCAGAGTGTGTGCTGCTCTGTGTGTGGGATTTATATGATGCCTGTTGAATGTGGCTTTCTAGATGCTGATTGGGATATACTGATGGCTGGCTTTTAAGTCATTGGCTGTCGTTTGCTTGTGCTGTCCAGCCCTCGCCTTCTAAGTACTTGATAGGCTGGTGGTAGACAAGGGGTCTATTTCCCAGGCTTCAATCACTTTCCTGGCTGTTTTTGTACCTGCTTGTCCAACAACCTTAGTAGCTGCAAAGTTGAAAGTGTGACCTTGTTCATTGCAATGTGAGGCTACCAATGAGTTCAGGTCTTCTTATCTGAAGGTACTGGTCACCTAACAAAATTTCCTGCTGATGAGAAAAAACCCAGTCACATTTCCCAACATAGGCTAGGACTGGAAAAGGAGGTGAATCTGAGTGTGCAACATAGAGTAATTCCTTCCGTATCCAGTAACCATTTTTCTTGCCATGTTATCATGAACTTCCCTGAGGCAGTTTAATGTCAATCCAGTTTTAAAAGTATGTTATTTTTTGTGGCTATGATTTGCTAACCATCTGGTTGCTAAAGCCATCAGGATCTGCCTGTACATGCCACTTTAGGGCTGCTCTCCCTCTCATGATGGGTCACTCTCACCAGGGGTCATTTTTGCCTGATTACAGGGAAGATCAGGCATCTGGTTTTTGCAGAAAATTTGATCAGCACTTTCCAAAGTGTGTCAAGTTTACCTGAGTCTGTATAAACTTGGACTTTATACTCTTTGAGAGTGCTAGTTCCATGATGCCCAGGAGATTGAACTCAACCAGAAAGAGAGCTGGATTCTGCCAACTTTATGTTGCTACTTGTGTTGCCATTGGCAGCTGCCCATGTTTTCTGCTGTTTCTATGATCTTTGTAATTCTGCATGAAGAAATGCCAGAGGCGGCTGCCTGGATAGCTGAATTGAGCATCCAGTTATGAGGCCACTGCTGTACCTCCACAGAAGTTTGTACATAATTGTGTAGATTGTATGTACAGTACATGTTAATTCTCTTCTGTCATGTTATCATATGTTAAATAAATAAAAGCTACCTTTATTATATTTGAGAACTTGTACATAAACAACTCTCAGCTTGACTGGGAAATGCTCTTGATTACTTATGTTACATCCTCAGCCATGCCTTTTGCTTACACTATTGTAATTTTGAGATTCTTAGAGTGGTCACTGTTTTTATTATGCATGGGTTTGTAGGTTTCCAGGCTACTGTCCACTGGCGACTGTCCTGTACTGATAGAGTAGATTTTGTTTTAACTCAGCAACCTGGAGAAACCCTAGTTAACAATTCCTGGTTCCTATTCTGTCATTTTGTCCCCCTCTTTCAACATTATGGTTGAGAGACAAGTGTTTTCACCTCCTTTGCAACCTACCTCACTCATTGGGAGATAAACAGGAACAACTGATGCTTAGTAGTTTGAAGTTTTGGTCAGTGAGGGTGGACGAGATGAAGCATTTAGTGGGTTAAGGAAATTATTTATACACTTTCAGTGGAAATGCAAAAGTCAAGATCTTATTTAAGAAAAACAATACACATGCAGTCTTCATGAATTTAGAAAGCTTCTGTTGTACAGTTTGCTTAAGGATTACAAACACAATCAAGTGCAGAGGGTGTGGAAGAGACAAAGTGCTAAAGTTTGATGCCAATGCGCTCAAATTATGAAGTCTCTGAGAGATCAAATCATTGCTTGTGTTTTCATCTCTTGCTACCAACACCCATTGCCTATTCCTTTCTGTGTCTGCTCAATGTTGATCATGGCAGGTAGTTCTTGACTTACAACAGTTTATTTAGTGAGCATTCAAAATTTCAACAGCACTGAAAAAAGGGACTTATTTTTCAGTTACAACCATTGCAGCATCCCCATCGTCACATGATCAAAATTTAGATGCTTGGCAATTGTTTCATATTTATGATAATTGCAGGATCCCGGTATTATGTGATCCCCTTTTGAGACCTTCTGTTAAGCAAAGTCAATGGGGAAGCCAGATTGACTTAACAATCTAGGTTACTAACTTAACAACTGCAGTGATTCACTTAACAGTTGTGACAAGAAAGATTGTAAAATGGGGCAAAACCCCCTTAACAAATGTCTCACTTAACAACAGCAATTGTAATCGTAAATCAAGGACTACCTGTACATGACCTGATAATTGGCAGTTCTCATCTTTTATAGCTCCCATTCTAGAATTAGTCTGATCTTGACAAATGATTTCCTTGGGATCTCTAGTCAGTGCCAGCAGACCTGGTTAGGTAGCTTCCTTGTTCTTCACCCTCCTCTGTATGTGCCCATTTTTTTCTGAGCGTTGGGTTTCATTCATCTCTTTCTCCCAATATTATTTTTGTTTAATATGCTCATTCTGGATGCCCACCCATAGCAAGCAAGTTTTCATTTATTTATTCCAACTCAAGTGAGATAAAAGGGACAGGAGTGAGGGATCTGAGGTGAGAACTGCTTATTTTCACTATAACCAGAAAACCTGACCCTTATTATCAAAAATAAGTTGATTGGCATTTGACATCATTACTGGTCAGCAGGTATTATATGATTATATAAAGGTTGTTTGTACCCTTCTTAAGTGGGCAGGACCTTGTGGTCTGTCCTCCATGCTGTTCAAATAAACTTGGCTTGAGCAGATTGTAAACTGGGATGTAGGGAATTTTCCCTTTCAGTGGTGCCCTTGCTTAAGCTCTCAAATATGACAATTTGCTGTTTGAGCCTTGATTGGGTCAGAATGCATGGCTTGGAGCTGATTGCTGAATTCAGCAAGCTGTGTAGCAAAGAGCTCTGTTGCAATAGTCCAACTAGCAGCAGCTTCTGACAATAGATTAATAATGAAGCCTAAATAAAACCAGTCAGAAGGCAAGTCTGTAGGACATAGGCTCAGATAGAGATGGATACTAGAAGTTAATGGGTTGGGAATAAACTGTCCCATTCAAAGCCTGATACACATAACACACATGCACAAGGAGTCCAGGTCAAGTCTTTACTTAGTTTGAGTAATTACAGTAAGGTGTCTACAATATGCAGACATGCACACACAATCTGAAACAGTCCAAAATTGCTTGGAAATTTAACAAGCCAACTCCGGATAAGCAAAATTTCAAGCAGTAGGCAGAAAGGTCATCTGAGCACCATCCAGACTTTTGTAGAGCCACTATAGGTCATCAGCTGGTCCAGGTTCAAAAGCAGGGCACAACAAACAAAGATTCCAGTAAATGCAGTAGTTGTTGCCCATGAAAGATTGCTTGTAGCTGTGGTTCTAAAATAGAGCCCCACCAGTTACAATTAATGGTGGGAATATCCTTGCCTTGCAAGGAGCTATGCAGATCTCCTCTGTTGAGCCCTTCATGCCTTAGAACTTGGGGTGTCAGGTGAGAAGGATCAGGACCATGCATTAAGTTGCATTTCAGGACATTTATTGCTCAAACTTATACACAAGAATCTAGTCAACTAAAGTTCAGTACTAAATTGGCAACAAATAAGGTTCAATGAAAGAGAACTTGGGCTGTTTGTGGGAATGTAGTTACTCTAGCCTTATGACATGTTTAACTCCACCCCTCAGCTCTGCTTGCTCTTCTCCAACATATTTGATTCTATCCAGCAGATCACATTTTTTAAACATCTTGCTATAAGCCATGTGTCTCACCTCTTGTTTATCAATCAAGTTATGTTCCAATAACCAGTCTGTGAAGTGAAATGATTGCTGACAGAGACACCGCAAATATTACACGCTGGTTGGTATGCATTGTTGGGTGGATGAAATTTGGTCATAAATGTGCCAATTGATTGGAAAATCCATTTTTTATTACCGTAGTTTTGCAAATGGTCATTAATTGAGATAGTTGCTAAATGAGAAGTGGATGTAGCCTAATTCTTGTACAAACTATGAGACTGTGATCAATACAGACTTTTGGCTGGTCTGGGGTGGCCATATGTCAGAATATAATCCGTCAGTAGGGTTGGCAAGTAAGAGAGGGGGATAAAGAAGAATTTGATATCTCGGCCTGCAGAATAACGGCTATGAGGGTAGGCAGAGATTAAGGCATGTTCCATGCAGTCTGTAACTATGTGGAGATTTTTCTTCTTCCATCTTTTGCCAACAAATGTTTGGTTAACTGTGGATAGAAGAAAAAAATAAGAACAAGTCAGCCATCTGGATTGGGCAAACCATCTGTCTGTCAGCATGAGAAACAGTAATCAGCAATCTGAGTTGAAATCCATCTCTTGACTGTAAAATAGTACTGTGTCTTTAATGCCACAACAACATGATCCTATATTTTCTCCTATACCACAGCTATGGCTACCACCCAGAGATTAAAATGTATTATATATTATTCTGCATACTGCTTTTAATATTTTATTGTACACTGCCCAGAGTCCCCCTATAAAAAAGATGGGTGGTTCTTAAATATGATGATTGAATGAATCAATGAATAAGTAAATAGTTAGAAAATGTTTTAATATTCCTTTCTAAATTACGTTGTGCAAGTGATTGACAATATCTTCATGTGCCACTGCATGATCTTGCCCTAGACATTGGCATCCATCATATAAATAATTATTCCTTTTTAAAGTGTTTAACATCTCCTGATACCAGCAAATCTTATGAGATTTCAGCCATCATGATCTCATATCAGAATTCCAAAATTTTGGATGGTTTCAACATTCTTGCCTGAAACTTTCCAGTGTTTATTTTTTTAAGGTGATAAAATTACTAATTTGATGTTTTGAGGTGGAGCCTCTGCATATTTGACAACAGAGCAGCTAATAGTAAATTTCTGATGTCTTGGGAGGCACAAAGGCCACTCAAGAAAGCAAAAACAATTCATGGAACTGAACTCTTTTCTCACCAGAGAGTAATATGGGGCCTAAATAAAGCTGAGGGCTATCTGGCTGGATCTGGTCTTTTAAAAAAAAAAAAAAAAGACACAGAAGGCTGGTTTTGCTCTCTGTAGGAAATCCTCAGGTGCTATGATGAATCCTCTGTTAGGATGTTATTACTGGAAGCATTTTATACCATAAAAATAGTACAAGTCTCCTGTAATCTATATCTACGGAAATTGGGTCCTGAGTAAATCTCGGAATAACTGATCTTTTTCACCATTTCTAAACAGGGTACAACTAGTTAGTAAGATCTAAAGATTTAAATTGTATTTAATGTCACAATTTTCAGAGAAGAAAGTAAAACAGGAAACATACATTCTATTTTCCTTCCTCATCTGGAAGTCCCAAAGACGCTTTTTCAAGAGGCAACTAGACTTTCTTGTGGTTTTTTTAAAAGGTGTGTTTTTTAAATAAGTGTTTCACTTATTATCCAAGAAGCTACTTCAGCGCTTCAGTTCTTCTTCTATGAGAAAAGAGAAATATCTTCAAAGAAAAACAAAGTCCAGTTGCCTCTTGAAAAAGCACCTTCGGGACAACCAACATCTGGATGACTGAAAATCTCCATAGACCAGGGGTCTTCCAACTTGGTCCTTTTATGACTTGTGGACTTCAACTCCCAGAATTCCTCAGCCAGCATGCCTGGCTGAGGAATTCTGGGAGTTGAAGTCCACAAATCATAAAAGGGCCAAGTTGGAAGACCCCTGCCATAGACATTCCTCATCTGGAACTTTCAATCTAATATGCACATTAGATCCATGCATGCTATTTCCTACTCGTACTTCCCATTTTTTTTTTTTGTCTCTGATCAGATATCATCTTAGCATGATAATTTTGGGGATATTTAAAAAATCTGAATAGCCATGCACAGGCATATAAACCTAATTTAGTCACTAGATGAACATTTATTACTTTGCTTTTGTTGAATTTCTTTATTGTATGCTATGGTCTTCCAACTGCAGAGAAACAAGTTTGCTATCTACTTGTTATTTTTTAACATGTCTCAGTATCATTTGTAGCCTAATTCATTTTTGCAGATTTTCATATTGCTTAAAGCTGTGTCCTAGTTAGGATAATGCAAACCAGAGTCTGTTAGAACAATAAAGTCTAAACTTTAGTGTGGTTGCAACAGCTGGAGCAGGGCAATGATTGATAAAATCCATTTAACCACAATAAGAATTTTCATATTAAAAGAAGTATTTTAGAGGAAGAGAAGGAAAGAGAATGACCTCCAGCAAGATGGATTGACTCATTACAGCAGCAATGGCTGCACTGTCCAGAGACTTGAAAGACCAAGTTGGAGACAGATTGTCATGGGAAAAATCTATGTGATTACTAAGGGCCAACATTGACTTAATGGCACATAATCAGTCAATCAATTTTAAAGCAAGTATTATATGCATAGACACACACCTACACACACACACACACACACATTTTATTTTGAAAATGATAGACTAGGCATTAGGTAATATATAATTTTCCATTTATTGATTCCTGCCTGACATGATGATACCTTTCTCTTCCCCACTTTATTTCATTGGTTACCAAGCTAACAACTATGAGCCAGAGCTAGTGCTACTATACTTGTAAGATGGAAAGTGCCTGAAGAAATAATCCAGCGCAGTTAGGCTAATTGTACAGAACAAAAATGCTTCCATCTGAATTCTGTTTTATCAAGTTGCAAAGCTATAGTCAATGTCTCAGAGTATCAGGTATCACTGATAAAAAAAAAATCAGGAATGTTAAAAGTGGTGCAGAAAAAGCTTTGCCTTGAGTAGTAATGAATAACTTACCCCAGCGCCATCTGGAATGCTTAAGTTACCCATTAATTTAACAGAACATACAGGATATGGTTAAGAGCCACCACCTTTTGGGGGGAGAATCAATAAGAAAACAGCATACTTTATCTGGGGATTGTCCTCAAGAACTGGAAATATTCTGACATGTTTACTTAGTGAACCATAGAATGAATAGGTTGGAAAGGTACTTTGGAGAGCCTGTAGTCCAACTCTTTCAGGGCCAGTGCAAGACTTGATGACTGGAGTAGTGGTAGTGGAATGCTCTTTGTTTTGGAAAAAAAAAAAAAATTCTTCATTTCTCTCACTTCACTGGGATGCTACATCATAAAGACCCCAAGATGGGTGTGGTTTTCTTTAACAGAGCTGCATGCAGTTTAACCAACTGCACACATTTCTTATGAGCAAAATCCTGCCCCCTTAGAACTCAGTGGGACTTTGTTTCTCAGCAGTGGTTTTGGCAGGGCTGAATCTAACGCACCACAGACAAAAGTGATCACCCCTCTTTTTCTCTTGCCATCCAGTTTCCCCCCCCCCCTTTGGGTACTAGTCTCTTAACTCCATATATCCTTTTTCCATCCTCAGAGCTCATCACCCTCTTTTCAATATAAATGGAAATATATTTACACTTAGATTCATGTATTGTTCTTGAGAGGATAGTTCCTGCATCTGATGAAATGAATTGTAGTTCACAAAAGCTTATGCCCTGAGAAATAAGGTCCTGCAAGATTATCTTTTGCTGACAATGTTACCTTCCCCTTTTACAGAATTTTACACGTTTTAACTTACAGTTTCTCCAGAATTCCTGGCCGTAGAGTTCTTTGATATCAGGTGGTACATTTCTCCAGACGGTGCTGAAGAACTCTGCTGCACATTTATCTAGTCCTGTTAAAAATGCACCTGGCTCGATGATGCTGACTTTGACCCCAAAAGGATACATTTCACGTCTACAAGAAAAGAAGTAGGAATTTTCTTTAAAAAGTAGGAATTTTCCTCCTGCCTCCAACTAGAATCATTTCTTGCTCCATCTCACTAGATCCCCAAACATGCTTTTCTTCTGCTTGTTTTTTTTAGTTGAAGACTTTTTTTGTGTGTGAGATAGTATGACCCCAGAATTCAACTAGAATTCATGAAAATAGTAAGATTTTAATAGTCTAAGAGCTGAATGAAAGAAAGTAACTCAAACAATGAAGGAGATAAAAGACATTGTCCTTCAAAATTTTCTATCACTCGAAGTGATTTGCTATTGGCAAACTCAAAAATCTAGAAGAGAAATTTAATTAGGACAATTGCAGTTTTGGAGGATGGCAGCAAACCCATTTAAATAATAACCTCATTATGAAAGAGATTTTATACCCTTCATAAAATATTCCCTTGATTGTATTGTGACTACCATGGTGACTTGGGTGTCATTAACACACCAACTGTGTAGTTTTCCTGGCCACAATGGTTTGCCACTGCCTTCTTCCAGAATTATTTTGGCTATCAGTCTACACTGTGGATTTGCTAGTTGCCCACCCTGACTGCTCTTTAGAAGGCCAGATCCTGAAGTTGAAACTCAAAGACTTTAGCCACCTAATGACAAGGAAGGGCTCACTGGAGAAGAGCCCAATGCTGGGAAAGATTGAGGGCAATAGAAGAAGGGGACATCAGAGAATGAGGTGCTGGATGGAGTCATTGAAGCAGTAGGCGTGAGCTTAAATGGACTCCAGAAGATGGTAGAGGACAGGAAGGACTGGAGGAACGTTGTCCATGGGGTCACAGTGGGTCGGACACAACTTCGCAACTAACAACAACAACAACACTATCCAAGAATGAAATAGGTTTGACCCTACTTAGTTTTTGGAGATCAGTCAAAGCTGGCTTTTTGATGCCACCTGCTGGGCTATCCTTCATATGATGTCTTCTTCTAGTCTTCAAGCTGAGCTCAATTCTTGTGATTTTACAAACACATTCAGTTTGTATATAGTCTAAAAGCAAAACTCGATCTTGTGGCACCTTAAAGTCTAATAACATTTTCATAAAACTGAAAGCTACTTATTTTTTGAGATCAGTCAGATTTGAGTATGTGGGGTCAGAAATACAATCATCATCATCAGATACAAAAGGTGGAAGGGGAGGATGCTGAAAAAATTGCAGGCATCTGTGCTGCCTTTTCCCTCTTCCTATTTGACTCTTCTCCCTAGCAGCAAAGTAGAACTGCCTATAAAAACTGCAATTGTGAAACAGATGGGGGAGAGAGATGTGCACTTTGGAAGTTGGGCAGCTAGCAACAAATATAAAGCAGCCAAACAGATGCTGTTTTTTCTTCATAGAGACTGGATGGTCCACAGGAAAAAAGAAGAGACACAACAAAGCAAAATAAACCAAATTGTGGAAGGTGCTAGTGCTTAACATTCTGTGTATTAATAAAGAAGAAAAAGAAAAGAAAAAAATTTGGAGGGTGGAGGGGAGTTAAAGACTGAACAGTGTAAGAAGAGAATACTGCTCTATGTTAGTAATAGTACAGAGGTAATAAAAACAGTATAGAAGTAATAATAGAATATAGTATAGAGAAAACTGTATAGTAACAATAATAATAGAAATAGTATAGGATACGATAATAGAAAGCATTCAGACATATATATGTGTACATTTTACTTTTGTATCCTGTTTGTTTTGCAAACCAAGATATCCCCATCCCTTATAAGGAGATATAAAAATTCAACAGACTCAGTCTGCATTAATCAAAATTGGGTGTAATTTAAAAAAGGAATCCATGCCGATTATCATCACCACCAAAAGTGGAATTGGGAAAATTAAAAGCAAATGACTGGAATGACAATTTTCTTTTCAACATCCTTTTTTTATTTTATTGCTAATGGGTAAGTATTTAATAATGCAATTACATGGATTTCCATTAAATGAAGTGTACTTTAAAAAAAAACAAACAAACAACAATTCAAAATGCTATGGTGTGGGAATCTGAAAGAGAAGCCAAATCAAAGGTTATCAATGCTTCAATTTGAAAGGCACTTGGACTTAAATCTGGGTAGAAAATGTTCAAGATTTCTATGTTCTTGAATTTAATTTACTTACTGGGAGGCTGTGCATGAATGCTTCTGTGCATGAATGCTTCCTATTTGCTTCTTCTGTCCAAGCCCCTAAAGAGACAATGCCCAAGCATGAGATGACTAGCAGATGGTGATGATATGTATTCAACAAACACAGCTTGTTTGTTGTGAGATGAGAGGTTAGATGAGTTCTAGTCTCATCTCTTCTTTCCCATGGTGATAACAGGCATAGGAGAGACAGAATGAAATAAATATTCAAGGGAATGACTTGCCGGAGGCTGTCAGAGAAGGCTTCCAGTGCAAATTTTGAAGGGCTGTAGCCGCCTCCACTAAAGGCAATTCTTCCAGCCAAACTGCTCACGTTGACCACTCTCCCTCTGGCTCTCCTGATGAGGGGCAGCAAATGGAGTGTCACATCAACCACTCCCAGCAAGTTGACATTTAGCACCTTTGCAAAGTCATCCTTGGTCAGCCACTGGTTGGGAGCCAATGGGAAAGCAACTCCTGCATTGTTCACCAAGCCCCAGAGTCCTGCGGAAACAAACTCATTACTTCTCTTATAATCTGACACTATTTCAGAGAGGTGTCAGATGTAGGCATCTTTTTAAGGTGAATGGCATCAAATCACTTCTTTGCAGTGGTTTATCATTTTGATTAAAAGTTTATATAGGGCACAGAGGAATTTATGTAAATAAAGATGATGCTAGAACAGCGGTTCTCAACCTGTGGGTCGCGACCCCATTTGGGGTCGAACGACCATTTCACGGGGGTCGCCAAACAACACAGTCCACCATTTTTTCCCTTTTCCTTAGCTGTGCTACTCCCTTTTATTCTATTGGCTTTTGAAAGCCAATAGGAATTATCCAGGCTGTCTGTGCCCTGCTGAGCCCGCCAAAAGTCCCATTCTGCAAACGGTGCTGCAAGTTGTCTGCAGTGAAGGCGAGCTGTCTGGAAGCTTCCACCCCTCCCTGCTGAGCAACTACTAAAAATGTAAGTAAAAGAGGGCCAGGGGTGGGAGGTGGGAGGCCGGTGGGTGCAGGGAGGGTTGCTGGTGCACGTGGGGCCTGGTGGGTGCCTTACCTCCCTTGGGCTGGGCCAGCTGGTGGCCCAGCCGGTGGTCACCCTGCGCCGTCTCTGCCGCTTGCCAGCTATGCCTCAGCCGGCGTAGGGGGCGGCACCACGCATGCGTGGCGCTCCCGGGCAGGGAAAGTCCTTGACTTACAACCGGTTGGTAGTCCTCGACTTACGGCCGGTTGGGTAGTCCTCGACTTACGACCGGTTGGGGGTCGTGGCATTAAAAAGGTTGAGAACCACTGTGCTAGAAGGTAGTTCTAACTTCCCATTTACTTATTTTATCTAATTAAAGTGGAGAAAGAAGCCTCTTGAGCATCATAGGCCTATACAGGCACACTCATCACATTTTCTATGCTTGGTCTGACTAGTATTCTTGACTGGGCAGGAGTTTGCTAATTTGGAGCTGAATGGAGATTTCTCAATAACCCCATTGTTACGGTCAGGTGACTTCCTGGGAAGATTTAGGTTGGAACTGGCTTTTTCATTCTGCAATGGTGGTGGATCCACTAAGTTACATAATTCTTGGACTCTTTTGGAATTTCATGGATTCTTATATGTTCTCAAGGACTTTCTACCTGACAAACTGGCATTCAGTAATAAATACTAGTTTCTCTATGGAAGAGCATGATGAAAAGAAACAGTGATTTAATCATTCTCAAGTATCCTCTCTTGAACAATGGAGTCCAGCTAGTCCCAATTTACTGAAGAACCAGGAGCAGTATAACCTATCAAATCACAGCTAGAACACAAATAGCACAAGTTTCCCTGCAACTATGACAAGTTGTTACTAATAACATATTCATATGGCTTCCATGATATGAGGATGAACAGGTTTTCTATAGTATCTATAGTATCTATTCTACAGTATCTTACTGTTGTATCATCATATAATTAAATAGTCAACAAGAGCTTTTTTAACAGTAAAGGGGCTAGATTTGGAAAGGAGGAGTTGCAATATTTGAGGCCTATGGTGACAAACAATCTGATGATACAAATATTTTTTCTCTCTGAGTTAATGTTAGTTTTGATACAGTTTAAGAGAAGTAACCAAAGTTTACATAGAGTCATTTTCAGTTGAAGCAGCCTGGCAAAGGATAGTAACAAGATAGTTTGAGTCATTAATCTAACCTTTTAAAGACTCAGTCCTTCTAAGATTTAGAGTTGAAAATTTGTGATTATTAGAATGCATATGTTAAACAGAGTAAGAATGTACTTTTTGGAATAATATGTTTATTTGTATGAAAATTATTTTGTAATGGAATGAGAATAAGAATATGAAAGAGGTTTTTAGAAATTCGAATTGCTTTAACAACTAATTGAGTGTGTTAAGTTAGTAAGACGATGTTTTGTGTAATAACAGGTGTGTTCTTTTTTTAGACATGATAATTATTTGAATGAGATTTAAATGCTGTCTGAAGAAATAAGAGAGATTTGTGATAAAATCAATGATTTATGAGATTATGAATTATGAATCCCACCTTAGGCATGAAAGCTGCCTGGGTGACTTTCGGCCAGTGGTGGGATTCAGCCAGGCCCAGAATGGACTTCCGGAAGCAGCATCCACACAGAGAAGTGGTTGTATTTGAATCCCACCACTGCTTTCAGCCAGTTACTCTCTCTCAGGTCAACTCACCATACAGAGTTGTTATTGTGGAAGAAACACTATTATATACATTCACCATCTTGAAATATTTCTAAAAATCTTAAAGGTGGAGTAAAGAAATAAAAATAGATAGGTCCAATTGGGCTCATGCAGAAAGAACGGTAATTAGACTGTACCTTTGTCTTCTACTTGCTCCTCCACCCACTCAGTTGCTGCTGCAACACTCTCAGTGTTGGTGACATCCAGCAGAATGGTTTTCAAACAAGCCGATGTGACTTTTTCCAGCTGTTCTGCCCCTTCTGGAGTTAGACAAGCAGCCAACACCCTCAGACCCCGAGCATCCAGCTGCCTGGCCAGCTGGTTCCCAAAGCCAGAATCACAGCCAGTGATGAAGACATATTTCTCTGTCAGGTTCTCCACCATCTGTCTCTCCCAGTACAATTGGCAGAGGATGTAAAGCCCTACCAGGGCAACCAGGTAGAGCCACATTGCTAAAACCTGCAAGATAATGAACTGCAAGCCAGAAAAATCCTGTGGATTAATGAAATAGCTTCAGGAATCTAAAAATGTCAGTAGCCAATTGCATTGACAATAACCTAATGAATGGAAATATATTTTGTTGTATCATCTCAGCTTTTCCTAAATAGTCTGATGAAAGGGAACATGGCATTTTATGAGACAACCTTTCCCACTGGTTGGCAACAATTACCATTAGGATACTCTTTCTAATAACTAATCTACCTCTACTTTCCCAGCATTTTTAATGCAGGTAGTCATTGCTTAATGTCCGCTTGTTCAGTGACCATTTGAAGTTACAATGCCACTGAATGGTAGATACTTATGGTAGGTTCTCATGGTTGGAGCCATCACAGCATCCCTATGGTCATGTGATCATGATTTGAATGCTTGGCAACCAGGTCACAATTGTGACACTGCAGCATCCCACAGTCATATGTTAACCATTTATAACCTCCACTGCCTCCTTCTGTCAAGGACAATCAAGGGGGAAGCTGGCAGGAAGATGCAAATGGCAAAAATGTGACTGTAAGACATTGCAACCATACACATAGTCCTCAAGTTATGACCCTAATGGAACCTGCCCATTAGGTTTGAAGGTCAGGACAACGTTAAATGAACTGCCTCAAGTAATGATCAGCCATTCCTGCTCTTTCCAGTGCATTCATTAAACAAATGCATGGGTCATTAAGCAGGAGTGGGGGAAATCCAGGCTGTAGATAATGCAGGCACTAGCCCACCTGTCTCAGGCCTCCCAAGGCCTCTTCCTGTACCCTGAAATAGCCATGCTCCCCATCCCTTGAGGGTCTTGCATGCTGGCCTGTGAAACAATAGGGAAGGAAAACACTGAATGCACCCACCTTTCCTAATTCTGCCTCTGCCCTTCCTCCTGTCAAGGTGCCCTGCCTTTCTCTGGCAAAAAAAGGAGCCAGTTCTCTAGCCTTTTGGAGCTTCTTGGCTAATCAGCTCTCAGCCCATCAGCTGTCCATGAGCCAAAGCTCTCCTGCCTCTCTAGGCTTTGGGAAGAGGGCCCTTGCACAAAAGGCAGCAAGCTTCCCAAAACCTTTCTTTTCCTTAACGCCTTTCCCTCCTTCCTCCAATAGCCACATTTTTTCAGTTAAAAACAACAAACAAATAGACAAAAAAGCTGGGAGGGACAGACTTGTTGATCTTCTCTCCCTGCCCCATTTAGCTGCTAAAAAATAAACTCCCTCTGCTCTCCAATTTCTATCCCTTTTAGAAACCTTGCCTTGACTCCAGGCTGAAGAGCAGAGGAACCAAGCGGGCAAGGAGAGAAAATATTTCTCCAGCTTGTTCCCCTGAACTTTTTTTTTTAAAAAAGTCATCTATAAAAGTTGTGCCAGAAAATGGAGGATGTTGGGCAGTAGTGGAATTCAGCCGGTTTGCACCAGTTTGGCAGAACCGGTAGCTAAGTTTTTGTTGCCCAGGCCCAGAATGGACTTCCCAAAGTGGCATCCACACAGAGAACTGGTTGTTCACATATTTGAACCCTACCACTGATGCTGGGTCTTCACAAGCTTTAGCTATTTGTTTTGACTAATGCAGCCCAGCTAGGACTTAAATGATAGACCAATGTTTCTCAACAATGACAACTTGATGTGTGGATTTCAACTCCCAGAATTCCCCAGCCAGCCATTCCCCAGCAGTTTCTAGCTGACTTTAAGTTTTGGAGGGATTTTTTCCCCCTCCCTTACTGAGGAAAAAGTTGCAGATTTTCTCTCCTTGCTCACATGGTTCCTCTACTCTTCAACCTGGAGCCAAGGTAAGGTTTTTAAAAGGGATAGAGTTTGGAGAACAGAGGGAGAGTTTAGTTTTTGTGGGGGGAAATAGGAACAAGGGGTATTATGCACCTTCTCTTTAGCTCCTAAATATTCTAAATCATTGGCTCCTGACCCACAGGATCCTTTACATTTGTGAGGATGAAACCATACAGGATGCGAATGGCAATTTTGCTCAGGTACTGCCTTTAATCACCCAGTATCAAAACTATATTCAGAGAGTGGCTCCACACTGTATATTGGTGTGCATTTGATTTATGTCCCACTGTGTGTACAAAAGCTCAAGGCAGCACACATACAGCAGTGCTCTCTTCTCCTATTTTTCCCAAGAGGTGAAGTTGGTGGCGTTGTAAGAGAATAAATGGCCCAAAGCCACTCCATGCAGAGTTTCAGTTGGTTGAGGGCACACTACACCATTCTTCACTGTTATATCTTACTCCAAGGCTAATCCTGTATTATCTTTCCTTCTTGTTTTTACTACAGATGCTCATTGATATATGACTGAAATGGAACCTGCCCATCACTGTTGTAACTCGTGACAGTTGTAAAGAGATTTGGTCATGTGACTGAACCAATTTTATGACTTTTTGTGGCAAACACCACAGTCATTAAGCGAACCCATGTCTCACTATGGAACAGTTTTGCTGAAAACCAGAAGTCAATGCTGGTTTTTGGCAAAATTATAAAACGTGGTCATGTGACCATGGGAGACACTTCAAATGGCTTTAAATGTGGCTTGGTTGCCTAGTGCTTGAAGTGTAGTCACATGTCCATGGAGGTGGTGGTGACTGTTGAAATTTTGAATCCAGGTTGGAAGTACTCCCAGATATGTCTCTTAGAACTTTCAATGGTCATTAAGTGACCGGTCACAAGTTGAGGAGTACTTGAAATTTGTAAAGTAGTAATTTGTAAAAAAATGTAATATATTTTTTTTAAAAAATAAAGCCTTTTAACAGGCTAATTGGTTGGAAGAGTGTTCATTATTCAGGAACATCTGTTGAATCACATCAGAGAGCAAAGCACTGTGGGAATTGTACATCATTTGCATACAGATACAAATGAAATAAATGGGGACAAAATGCACCATTGGGGAGAGTAGCAAACCATATTATCTGCATTCCAAACGTGCCCACTAGGCAAACAGCACAGCTTTCCTCCTTAATAGATTTTGTGAGGTAAGAAAAATGTTGGATGAAGAGGGAGGAAAATAGGATGGTTTTAAGGGGAAAATAGTCCAGGCCATGGTTTTCCCAGTTGCAATGTATGGCTGTGAAAGTTGGACCATAAGAAAGGCTGAGCGCCAAAGAATTGAGGCCTTTGAACTATGGTGCTGGAGAAGACTCCTGCGAGTCCCTTGGACTGCAAGGCGTTCAAACCGGTCAGTCCTAGAAGAGATCAACCCCGACTGCTCTTTAGAAGGCCAGATCCTGAAATTGAAACTCAAATACTTTGGCCACCTAATGAGAAGGAAGGACTCACTGGAGAAGGGCCTAATGCTGGGAAAGATTGAGGGCAATAGAAGAATGGGACGACAGAGAATGAGATGGCTGGATGGAGTCACTGAAGCAGTAGGTGTGAACTTAAATGGACTCCAGAAGATGGTAGAGGACAGGAAGACCTGGAGGAACGTTGTCCATGGGATTGCGATGGGTCGGACATGACTTTGCAATTAACAACAACAAAGGGGAAAATATTGCGGTTTGAGTCCCCATTCTCTGAATGAAGCTGCGGGACTGTACAACAGAAGTCTCTCCTGAAAATATCTCAGATTAATACAGTTTAACAGTGTTTTTCAAATTTTGCAACTTTAAAATGAGTGGACTTCCAGAATTTCTCTGCTAATTTGCTGCCCAGGAAATCCTGGAGGTTAAAGTACACACATCTTAAAGCTGCCAAGTTTGAAAAGCATTGGTTTAACATTTCTCCCTTTTAGACCCAGAGAGGTGGCAACATTTATTTGACTTTGAGTAAAATAGGAATGGATCTTTTTAGGACTTGGGATAGGAAACCATCAGGAAATTCTTACGATGTAAGGATAGATTTGGAGAGTGAAAATATATTTCCAAAATTTAAACCATGAAAAACTTGAAAGTCCTGAAAATATCAGTCATGTTACATTCACCTTCCACTTTCCTTACAATTTTATTCCTGGTATTTGTGAATCCAAAAATTACACTGGGATTGGAGACTGCAAATATCTCTTAAAAAGATACTTCAGTAAATATGGACAATTCTGGCATTATAGAAAGACAGTGACTGATATCCTTTTCAGTATGCAGTACTCTAAAGGAAAGCTAAAAAAAAATCCTTTGATAAATGAATCTCTTACCTCTTTTAGCTGTTTCAGCTCCTGATATTGCAGAATTTCAAAAGATTTTGGTGAATCTTAATTCTGAAAGCTGTTCACTGAAACCATCAGTCTGCAAGTGCTGAGAGCCAGAACAGTTCATTATTACTAGCTATAGGTTTCGGATAGGTTGGTTGATATGAGCTGAGAAGGCTGGACTTGATACTTACAATCATGTGACTGGCATTTTAATGTCAGTTACGAGAAAACAAACATTTCCATCATTGACTCGTTATGTGAATTGAATCCAATTCCCATGAGTTTGCATTCTTAGAGTTTACTCAAAGTGGAAAAAAGCACCCAGTGCTTTGTTCAAAGGTTTGTCCAAAGAAGGAACTAGAGTGGAATGGGCCCCAAATTATTGCATAATATACTCATAGCATGGTTGAGGAAACTGTTGACTGAGATCTATTATCATTGGTAATAGCCACGCCAAAGGGCAAGTTGGGGAAAGCTGGAAAGAGATGAGGAGAAAACAACAGAGATAGCAGAGGGAAGGGAGATGACAATTTTTTTTCTGCAGCAGAGATGTGAGCTTCATTGTAAAATCCTAAAGAAAATCTGGATGCTGAAAGGGAAAACCAAAAGGAAGATAGACCAAAGGTGGGGGTGAAGGGAGAGTTGGCAAAGCTCAAAGAAGAACCTGGACCAGGTTATCATAAACATGTGAGCCAAGATCAGGGAAGAGTCAGCAGCACATTTGTAGACTTCCAGGAAGTCTACCAAAAGCTTTTTGTGCAATTCCTACATACCAAACCTGGCAAAGCATAAGCAAGAACTAGCAGGAATAGCACCCTGCAAGTTTCTTGTTGCAGACAGAATCCCCTCAAGTATAATACTTTCCCTGTGAAAGATAATGATAATGAAGGGACATGTTCTCTGAAATGGTTACTAAACGAGGAGAGAGTTTATTGCGATTCTGTGCATGAACGATCCTTGGTTTGAGCTGCCTCCTTATGGAAGAGGATGAAGGCACAACAGAGCTCTGAGGAGAGAAATTTGGAAGCATCCTAGAGGAAGACTTATTGTATAGCCATTTGTTATTGGTCTGTAGAAAGTTATCTGGCATTGAGGAGGAGGAGGAGGAGGAGGAGGAGGAGGAGGAGGAGGAGGAGGAGGAGGTGGTGGTGGCTGATGAAAACTTTTATGGATAGAAATAAAATGGCGTGAGTGGGGGAGATATTCAGTTTGCTTAATTATTTGAGTACAGCAAGTAAACCAGTGATACTGTTCTGCTTGATGATGCTTGCCGATTCTTTTGGAATAATTTGTATGGGTAGAATGATGAAGATTTTACATCTGCTTGGGATAATGCCAGATGTTGGAGGAAAATCCTTCTGTGGGCAGTCAACATTGGTGTAGGGATTATGTACTTAAAAACGAGCAACTGATCTTAAACAGAACCAGGCAATATATGCCATACAAAATAGCAATTGAAGATGGAGAAGTGGCTGGAATACAGGTTTCTGTTCTTCTCTCCACAGTCCTAACATTGTCTGGAAGGTATAATAACTGATCAGGGCAGGCTTTTCCATCTGGTGTCTTCCAAATATGTAAGAATGAGTTATTTAGAATGTTTACCTACAAATTATGCTAGGAATTGTCATATCGAGAGGCTGAGTAAGAATGTTACAACTCAGCCTAAATATCGTCTCACATAAGTGACCTAGTACACATTTAACTACATTGAGTGCACTAAAGCACAATTTGTTTACTGAATAAACCCATATTGGGTAGTTTTTTTAAAGGTAAAGGTAAAGATTTCTCTGTACAGTTGTATCCGATTCTAGGGCATGTTGTTCATTTCTGTTTCTTGGCCAACAATATGCTAATCCATAAAACAAGATTTACATATTGTGTTCAGACAATATGTTGAGTCAAAAGCAAATGCCCCACATTATGGTTTAAATCTCCCCCTTCAGTTCCAGTAAGCTCTTTTCAGTTGAACTTTCTGCAGACACAAACAATACAGTATCTCAATGCCCTGCATTTGAAAGAAAATTCTTGAGGCCAACTTAAAAGTCTAGAACTCCAGTACATTTTCTCGGAAAAAGAAAACTGTTAATTTAGCCATCAAACATTTAGAAAGCCAAGAAATTCTGATAAACTAAGAAAAGATACTGGGTGATGAGCAGAGCTCTGGGAAAGCAAAAGTTAAAAAAAACCTCCCTAGAGAGCAAGCATGTTCATTGAATAACTGCCTCTTTGTCCGTACAAGCCTCCATTGATTTTTGTAGTCCTGCCCCATTACGTCAATGGCCTCACTGATTTCATGATGCAGATGATAATCTCTGTCCTATGAAATGCTTGGTTGTGAAGGGTTCTGGAACAAAGGGAAATTGTTTAGTCTCACTGTTGCTTTTTGTAATCAGCTTTTGCACCAGGGAAATCTCATGCCAGCATGAGAATCATGTACATGGATGCGATATACTGAAGGAGGAAATAAGGGGGTGTACAGGAATGATTGGTGTCTTCCTTATGATATAATGGCTCTGTTGTCTGATTTTCATTGGCTAACAAAGTTTATAAAGCAATGCTACTAACTTTCTAATGCGTGGCACTTCTGGACATAACTTTGCCAGCGTTCCAGATTGCTGGCCACCCAGCTGCTTAATTTGATCAAATAAAGTGCTGCTTGATCAAGAAGTCTCCGCTTGGGTTATCTGATTAGATTGATATGGTATCTCAAATTCATGTAAGGAACTGGGACCTTACCATTGCTCTGTCAAATCATAATATATTTTAATTTGCATAAGTCTATAACACGGGTGTCAAACTCATCACATCATGTGATGTGTCGTGATGTATCGCAACTTTTTTTGCATTGTTGGAGCTGGGGTGGGCGCGGCCTCTGCATGATACAACCAGCCCGCGGGCCGACAGTTTGACACCCCTGGTTTATAAAGAGAGATTGTAATCTAACCACTCTTTAGACGATTCTTTCCTGCTTCCTGTTATCTGTAACTGTCAATAAATCAAGTTGTGCTTTCACAGGAGTGTACTCATCTGAACATATTCATCTGAACATCCAATTCAGATGAACTTGAAAAAAGGAGAAAAAAAATCTTACAATACTGTCAGGGACTGCGCCTCCTAAAAGAGTCATGATTTACATATTCTGATTAGAAGTACAGGTAGTTCTTATGAGCAGAATTGGGCCTGCATTTATGGTTGTAAGTTGTGATAGTCGTTGAGCGGCTTATCATGTGACCATGCCCAAATTTACAACTTTTGCGGTTGTAAAGCGAACCTGGTGGTCATTAAACAAACATGGTGGTTGTTAAATGAACCTGTAAATGTGGGCCAGTTGCTAAGCATCCAGAATGAAGTCACATGATAAGGGGGAGTGGCCACTGGAACTAAGAATCCAGGATGTAAGTACTGTATTATATTATACTGTAAATATAATATTCTGTCTTTTTAAATATCCCCCAAAATCAGTGGTGGGATTCAAATATGTGAAGAGCTGGTTCTGTGTGTGGATGCCGCTTCTGGAAGTCCATTCTGGGCAATAAAAAATTAGCTACCGGTTCTGGACGTTAATGTGTCACTACATATCTACTGTTCTTATTTCAAAATGGCCTCTGAATGGAGAAAACTACTGTGTTGTGCTTTTAGTCCTTGCAGAATTTTCTTGCAACCCTCTTTGCCTTCTTTCCAAAGGTTAAGAAAAACAAATTCCTTGAACATTTTTCTTACCTCTCCTATAGAAGCCTCACCTCCAGATAGCCAAGTAGAACAGATAGTTCTTGAATTATGGTCATAATAGAGCCTGCTATTATGGTGGTAAGTCATTAAGTGATACACCCAGGTGATTGCCTTGCATAATGATCCCCCAGCCGTGTCCTTAAGGAGGACTGTGCAGGCCATTAAGTGGGGCATGGGTTGCATGCAAAGCAAACAAAATCTTCCTGAAGCAAAAAAATTTTTTGGGGGAAAGAACCTGCTAGGACTTTTCTAAAAGCTTTTTGTTGTTTGACTGACTGCCAGCTAGGATTCTAAAGGCAGGTCAACCAAGATCACACATTTTAAACTATTTAGGTTATTTAAAAATGGCACGTTGAAGTATTTCTATATCAGAGCCATCAGCAAAATTAATAATTTATTGTGTTGATACATTTATTGTGTTGATGAAGATTACACATAGAGTGACAAATCCTGACCATAAGAGGGCACTAGCAGCTCATATATTGTACAAATATGAAGCTTTATTTTAGTATTTTTTTTTACAGCTTACTGAATCCGTAATAAAGGACTGGTGGGGGTGTCTCTTAAGTTAGATATATACTTCAATAGTAACTAGGTCTGCATGCTACATTGACAATAGAAACTGGCTCTTCCAAATTTAATATGAATTAAGGTTCTTGAATAACCCTGTGGTTCTACAAAATTGTGGCTTGTGCTTCTGGAAAAAAGCATAAGAAGAAAAAGAAAAGAAATGTGGCTAAGAAAGTAGGATAATGGCAGTCTTGAACAATAATGCTATCTGATGGCTTGGGTTAGTTTTTAGATATATTTCCAGACTAGACAGTCTCTGAAGGTGACATTTTTTAAAGGAGTTACTGTCTTCCTAGTCAAGCTTTTCCACTAGAGCAGCAGGTGATACTGCCTATCCACCTAGAGCAGGGGTGTCAAACTGCTGGTCCACGGACCGGATGCGTCATGCTGAAACTGCACCCACCCCATTGCCAGCAATGGAAAAAAAGTCACGATATGTCGCGACACATCATGTATGTTGAAAGTTTGACACCCCTGACCTAGAGGTGTCAAGGTGCCCAAAGCCACCTAAATGTTAGGGAGTAGATGATGCAGTGTCCCTTCCTTCCTTCCTTCCTTCCTTCCTTCCTTCCTTCCTTCCTTCCTTCCTTCCTTCCTTCCTTCCTTCCTTCCTTCCTTCCTTCCTTCCTACCTTCCACTGAGAGTTTTGTTTGCTTGCTGTTTTTCCCATTCCTTATCTGGCAAAGAAACACCAAAGATAACCATGTCAATTTTTTGAGGATTTCCTGCTACTTAAAAAACAGAACAGGATAACATACTAGAAAGAATGCAAAAAAAGAGCAACAAAGATTATTAGGGGACTGGAAGCTAAAGCCTATGAAGAACGGTTGGGTAAGTCTAGTTTAATGAAAAGAAAGACGAGGATGATATGACAGCAGTGTTCCAATATCACAGGGATTGCCACAAAGAAGAGGAGATCAACCATTCTCCAAAGCATCTGAAGGCAGAACAATAAGCAATGGATAGAAATTAATCAAGGAGAGAACCAAAGAATTAAGGAGAAATTTCCTGACAGAACAATTACTCAGTGGGCTTGCCTTCAGAAGTTGTGGGTGCTCCATTACAATCACTTGTCTGAAATGGTATAGGGTCACCTGCTTGAGTAGGGGGTTGAACTAGAAGACCTCAAGGTCCCTTCCAACTATGTCAGTGTTTCTCAACCTTGACAATTTTAAGGCATGTGGACTTCAACTCCCTGAATTCCTCAGCCAGCAATGCTGTGGAATTCTGGGAGTTGAAGTCCACATGCCTTAAAATTGTCAAGGTTGAGAAACACTGTTCTAGAGTCTCAAGATTTTTTTGTATTGTGATGACCAAAACTGAATGCAGTATTCCAAGTGTGGTCTTACCAAAGCATTATAAAGTGGTACTAACACTTCACACGATCTTGATTCTGTCCCTTTATTACTGCAGCCTAGGATTACTTTGCTTTTTCGGTGGCTGCAGCACACTGCTGGCTCATATTTAAATGATTGCCCACTAGAACTCCAAGATCTCTCTCACAGTTACTACTACTGAGGCAGATATCACCTATACATTTGGTGCATTTGGTTTTTCTTGCCTAAATGTAGAAACTTTCTTTTGTCATCACTGAATTTTGTTGTGTTCGAAAAATAGGGGCAGATCCAGTTTCAGTCTTAAAAAAAAAATGTATCAGAAAGAGTCAAACTTAAAAACATTTCTGAGATCCTATTTTCAGGAGATCCCTTTGAATCTATCCTGTCTTCTCTGTTTGGGCTCACTTGTGCCAATTTCACTCTAGAGATGCTGACAGCCATTTCAGCTGGCTGAAGATTATCTTGTTTCAAACCCACATAGGGCCAATTAGAGTGGACTTGACTGCCTGACATTCCTAATGGGTTGGTTTTTGTGGTGGGAAGTTCTTATCCCTGAGGAATAGACTTTTTCATTTTCAATTCCTCCTCTTGGCTTCTAATTGAGTGATGGGCTCCTTTTTATTTTTATTTTTTTTAAACTGCCTGAGAAATGTTAGGCATAACTCTGTAATGAGGGCAGGCAACTATTTGCAGATCCACTGTGTTTTTTCTCCTAAATGGTAAAGAGGCTTATTTGTGTGTGTTTGTTTTCATAATAATGGTCATCCATACTCTGGGCTGGTTTAATTGTTGAATTATTAAACTTTAATGGATTGGTGGGTAGGAATAATTAGGATGGTAAATCAAGTTATTCTGAAAGTAGAAAAGGAGGAAGCGGTGGTGGTTGCCAAAACTAGTTGTTCACACCTGCAAATTAAAAGTGTAGATTTATGATGCTGTCCAAAATCTACACAGACCTACATATTGAATGAAATATGTAGAACAACTAATATAAAGAAGTAGCTTCTAGAGTTAAATTGGATGTTTATAGATGTTTATAGAACAGATGTTTATAGAGCAGACTTCTCTCATATTTTCCCTAATAGGAATATCTATTTAAATATGGCAGTTTTTATCTATCTTCTTTCTTGAATTAGAATGTCAATCTTCCAGAGCCAACACAATCATGGCCCCTGCTCACTGAGAGGATGGGAGTTGTAAATCTAATATATGTAAAAAGCATGCGTTGCAGATAATTCTAATGGATGCCACATTCTATGTTAGATGAGAGAAAATATTTCCAGGGATCAAGAATGGAAATTGCCTGTCTGTAGTGCCATTGGATCCATTTAGAGAGGATGGTCTCTAGATTCACCATGAAGGTTGCCTGGGGAAATGCCTGAAGAATTTCAAATTCA
This sequence comes from Crotalus tigris, assembly GCF_016545835.1. Classification (NCBI taxonomy): domain Eukaryota; kingdom Metazoa; phylum Chordata; class Lepidosauria; order Squamata; family Viperidae; genus Crotalus; species Crotalus tigris. The sequence continues at coordinate 1,770,399 of NW_024100610.1, read as the reverse complement.
GGTGTGGTGGTATAGACTAGAGGAAGGGGAACAATCATGAATGGGTCAACAGTCTGACACAAAGTTACACGGATTTCCCGCACTGCAAATGGTAAAATGGAAATTTTGCCTTTTCAGCTCTGCCACAGCCAGGCCAAAAAAATCACCTTGGCTGCACAAGAACAATATGGGAACACAGCAGCGCTCATGATGGTTTGACACAAACGCTGACCATGGAAATGCCTCCAGTTACAGAACGTTTCATTGTCTTGCAGTTGGATGAATCAAATCATGCATGCCCTCTGGCTATCTGCAGGATCCACAAGAGCATCCAATGAACATAAACTCCTGTGGTCCACTCTCTGCCCTAGTTCAGCATGCCTAAAGGCCACAATTGACAAATGGGGATGGATATGTCTGAGTGTATTCTGTGTGACAGTTAATATTTGCCTGACCAATGAAGTAAACCTGGTATTTACCTGCAAACCTGGTCTATGCATTTCAGGAACCACTTTACCGGCAGCCAACCTCTCTTCAAATGCCATAGGTCTTGCCATTTGTTTTCTGGGCAGAAAGGTCAAAAAGGATGCTTGTGTTAACCAAATGCTTTCAGACATATTATATAAACTCATGTCACGTTCTGACACAAGTTCACTAAAGGTATCTATTGTTTGTGGTAACAGTTTAGTTTGGCAAATCTACACTGCCAGTCTACAGCTACTTTTGAAGCCTCATTATAACACATAGGTGTTCTCAGCATGCAAAAAGTATTTTCAGGGAAGCTGAGTAAATATTATGTGTGTGGATTACAATACTTACAAGTTGCTCCAGTTGGTACAGACTTTAGATAGCTTGTAGTATAATAAAACAAAAGATTAAAATAACAATGGCATATAAATAAGCTAGAATACACCATTTGAGTAGGCTCCAGTTACATTGCTTGAGTCGTATTGAAAAAAAAAAACAGTATTAAACTGGAATATCAGATATGTTTGCCACCTTGAGTTGTTTATAAAAATAATAAAGGCGGGATAAAATATATACATATATACTATTCTTTGGGATAAAAAAAACCCTGTCCAATGATCTAGCACAGTGGTGGCGAACCTATGGCACGGGTGCCAGAAGCGGCACTCGGAGTCCTCTCTGTGGGCACACGTGCTGTTGCCCCAGCCTTGCCTCCACCTGTGACATTCTCCTCACCAGCAGCCCTCCTGGAGAAGGGTTGCCCCCGAGTGTGGCTCACATGGAGCAGTGCAGCCAAGGACATGGCAGCCAGGCAGCGTAGATAAGACTCTGCCCTCATGCCCCATCGTGCACAGTTGATGCTGTGGGGCACAGGCAGAGGGCGTGGCTCCCGTTGCGCTGCTGGGCGATCTGCGGTGGGCCCTGGAGTCAGTGAGTGCAGGCAGGCGGGGTGGGGGTGGAGCAGGGATGGGGCAGGGGGTGGAGCAGGGGCGGGGCCAGTTTTTGGACACTCGGTCTCTAAAAGGTTCACTATCACTGGTCTAGCATGTCTTAAATATTAAGAAGTAGGAAGGTCTTACTTGGAAGAGACAGAATAGATTTGAAACCAATATGGAGGAACATTTTGAAGTAAAGGATCTCTGGTTCTACAGATCACAACTGGGTTTGTAAAAAGAACTGAAGTTACTCTAAACTTGGTCAGACAGCATAAAGGTTAATCCCCCCAAAAAATTACTTGATTCAGCTCTTTAGCCATTTTGTTGTGTGCGGAGAGGGCAGGTGGAGGAAACTTCATGAGAAACAGAAGAGATTCAATTATTACCCCTTGTTTGTTAACAAAAAAACATTTTTTTGGTATTTCCTCAATATTTATCTGCCAATTTATCATACAACTTTCTAAGATATTAACTGTGTAAGATAGTTATAATTACATAGCACAGCTGAATTTCATCTTTATTTAATGGCTTTGTAAGGCTGCCCACTTGTCAACGAGATTGGGCAGCTTATACAACAGAACAATAAAAAACAAACAAGCCACCCACTCATGTGGAGAGGGACAAATCAGATGGATTATACGGTTGCTGGTGCTTAGTAGAGTCACACAGAATTCTAACTCTGATCTTAGTATTATTGCTTCATTGTAATATCAGATACAACCAGGCGTTTGCCTGGATCCTCTAAAAGACTCCTACCTATAGGTTGTTCAAGAGCTGTCAAGCCCAACACCTCTTGTTAAAAAGTTGGTTCGAAGAAAGCTATCTGAGCATGTACAGTATATTTTTTCCAATACGGCTCCTCCATTACATCTATAGATTCTCAGTTTCTCATTTTACCTGCCTGTTTCAACATGTCTTTTCATCCTGATGAGTGGATAAATGTAGGCCATGATCTGTCCTTGGCCGGCCGGCCTGCCTGCCTGCTGACTCGAGCTGAACTTCCATCATGCCCTATCCAGGGAGCCAAGACCCAAGTGGCTGAAAGCCTAATTATTTTTGGCAATTACTACCTGCAGCTGGAGCTTCTCACCAGCTTCCCAGTCAGTTAGAATAGTAGTAGATTCTCTCTGCACTGGGAACTGGATGGCAGCTGCAGCAATCTAGGTGCCAACTCTCTGCATCCAGCAGTGCCATGTTGTGAGTTCTTCCATCTCCTTTGGGAGGGAGACTCGTCCAACTGACCACACCTGTTTGGAGTTGGGTACTTTCTCTGACTTTCTTCTTTCCCAAATCTGCTTATCCAATGTATCATACTCCTTACACCAGGGGTCTTCAAACATGGCCCTTTTATGACTTGTGGACTTCGACTCCCAGAATTCCTCAGCCAGGCAAGCTGGCTGAGGAATTCTGGGAGTTGCAGTCCACAAGTCATAAAAGGGCCAAGTTTGAAGACCCCTGCCTTACACCTTTCTGTTTTTCCACAACTGCATGATTTCCAAAACTCAGATGCCAATTGTTTGGCAAAAGAGCTTCTGCATTGTGCTTTTTTTCATTTTTTTTTTTTTCATTCCAGCACTTCAAGCTGCAAAAGGATCAGAGAACAGCTCCCTTAAGTGGAAGTTGGTGGAACAAACCTGATAGTAGCATTGCATGATGACCAACTTGCTTTTGTTCTATTTTAGCTACGGTAATTGATTGTCATTCAAAAATATGGAAGATTCAATTATGAGCACCTTGCTGTCTAAGAGCACAATTAAGACTGGGTTGGCTCAACAATCAGAGTTCCAAGACTTTCAAATGTAAAGGCTCATGTTTTAATCCCCATGTACTATGAGCTGCAATGATATCTTCTTAATGAATATGCAAGACTCCAGTGTTTTATATGGACATGTAAGAACTGAAATGTGTGAAGCATCATTGCTAAGCTAAAGTGTTCCATTGTCCACAGTTAGATTTTAGTCTGAAGATCCAGGAAGATGTGGGTAAACCCCAAGTTGTAAATTGTACATCATCAATACCATTACTTAGTCTATACAATGTTTGTTAAGAATCTCCTTCCAGTTTTTTTAACTCTGTAGAGGCTAAGCCCGTGGTGGCGAACCTATGGCACGCGTGCCACAGGTGGCACGCAGAGGCCTCTCTATGGGCACGCATGCCGTCATCCCAGTTCTAGGCCTTCAGTCCCGTCCATGAGCAACCTGCATCAAAATCTCCCCAGGCAAATGGCTTTTTAAGTTGGTTTTATAAAACCTTTTCGCTTTAGGCCTCTGTCGCAGTGTGCAAAAAAAAAAAAAAGTTCAATCAATCAATTTCAACTTCTCGCGGGAAAAAAAAAGACCTTGCAAAGTTGGAATTGATTGATTGAACTTTATTTTTAGTCCCACACAGCGGCAGAGGAAGTGACACGTCAGAACTGAAAAGAAGGTGCTGCGTGGGGGGGGGGAGTGGCGGGAGCAGGGCGCTCCATGCGAGAGGTGGGGCCTGTGCATGGGGTGGAGAAGCAATGCGGTGGCGCTAGCATGTTGGTACACCAGTTGCTTCCCTCCCCCTGCCAGACACCTGCCGAAGCCATGCAGGGTAGTTGCCGTGCCCACCCCTGCCCAGATGCCCTCGCCTACCCCAAGCATTTTGTTACTAACCTGTCTTTCAGCTGAATTCTGTTTCTCCATTCGCTTCTCAGCCTTTGCTGCATGTTTGTGGGACTATCGGTTAAAAAAAAAAAGTTTCATCAGACTTTCTAACTTCTCATGAGATCTCAAGATGCCCTTCCCATGCCAGGCCAGCCCCTGCAGCCCCAGGGCGGCCGTGCTGGATGGCGGTGGGCAGGGCGTTGAGGTGGGGGTCGGCAGGCCAACCAAAGCAGCAGGTGGAGCGCCGGAGGCTCGGGGAGGGAGGGTGCTGAAGTAGGCGGTTGGGCCATTGGCAAGAGCAACGCAGTTGAGTGGAAAGCGGCCTCAGAACAAGCAGGGCAAGTAAGGAAAGAAAGACAATTTCTGGAGGGGAGTGAGGATTTCTTTCCTTATCTGCCCCGCTTGTTCTGAGGCCGCTTTCCACTCAACTGCGTTTCTCCTACATGATCCATTGCCATGGCGTGCAAGGAAACAAAGGAAGTGTTTTTGAGGAAAAAAAAGGTCAATCAATTCTAACTTCGTGATCTTTCATGAGAAGTTGGAATTGATTGATTGACCACATCCTCTTGTAGTACCATTATTATGAGTGGGAATGGTACAATATAGGAGAAAAAAAAAATAGGCTTTTTGGTGCTTCCATGAGAATGATGAGAAGGGAGAATGGCTGCTTTAAATTTGCATGCCTTCCCAACTAATCTGGCATAGCCCTTTTGGTGTGTGATTTTTGACATGCTCTGCAAGACATGGTACGGTCCTTGAACCATCAGAAGTCATATATGTTTGCTTTGAATTATACTTTCTATCCAAAGGTAAGGGTTGTTTCTCTCCCTGCCTTGGAATTTTGATGTAATAATAATGTACAGCTGACATTTATAGGGTGTACTGAAAGTACGAGTGGGAGACTGCATCAGATCACTGTGAATATGCAAATAGCTCTAATGGTGCATTAGTAACCCTTCTGGCTGCTTTGTGCCATTAAAAATGATTGCCGAAATGACTGCATTTAGAGAGACATTATAACTTCTTTCCCTGCTTTGCAAAAATACGTAGGTATCTGATCTTATCAACTCTTCCTGCTGAACAGAGACATGTGGTCTCTGTAAGGATCTTCCAATTTGAGGCATTCTCCTAGTTGTTTCTTTAATGGCTGCTTCCCATGTAGATTATTGATAATTTAACTTTTTAAAACTTTGCTGTTGTATGTACACTCTTAGACGTTCAGGTTGATCTAGAAAAAGTTAACCCCTGTGAATATCATGGAAAAATGTGCTTAATAGAGCACTCTGAATGTGCTTAATAGAGCACTCTGAAACATAGTTACACAAAATAGAGATCCCATTGGTTTATATTCTTGCTGACTGATTTAAGGGATCCAGCTTAAGAAATATATTTATTTGAAAATAAGTAACCATGAGATAAGTTGATTCTTCTTGCAAATATGCATCTGGATTCTATGTGCTTGTTAAGTGGAAAAGCATTAGGTAGGAAGAAACCATGCTCCTTCTCTGTAGTTGTTCTTTAAAAGAAAAGCTGATTGATTTTTTTATAAATATTGTAAGGCACAGTCAGGCTTTAAATCGTCTCCTGTTCAGTTTCAAAAATCTCATTTAAATATTGCATATCTATTGTGTGGGTATTTGTAACCTAAAAAATATGATTGTCCCCTTGGTAGCTCATTCATTGGAACCATTCACTGATATTCAATGCCACATCCCTTGGCATCTTTTGGGTAGTCCTTTTTGATGTCATAAAAAGAAACAATTACATTCACCATCTAAATCCCATCTGTGTTCCTTCTATCCTAAACTGTTGGAATTCATTGTTGGAAAGTATTTCTATGCAACAACTACAGTTGTATTCAGCCAGTAGATGGCAGTGTTTACAATTTTGGATCTATGGTATACTCTGTACCAGAGGTTCCTAATCTTTTGGGCACCAGGGACCGGTTCTGTGGAGAGAGGTTTTCCGCGGACCGGAGGGGGTGTGGTTTTGTGTGTTGCCTGCATCCCATGGATGGGGCTTTGCTTGTTTGTGCAGACCGGTTGCTGGCATGCTGCTGGTTGCTGGCATGGTGCAGCCTGTACTGGTCCACGGAGTGGGAATTGTGGACCCCTGCTCTATGCTCTTTTGTTCTAAATAGAGTTTCCTGTTTTCATATTACAGTTAAACGACTGAGCAGTAAAGCACATGGTGACTGTACTTTTGGTTTGTTCTGTGGTGCTATATATAAACAGAATTTCTAATACTTACCATTAGGTAGGATGAGGCGGTATAGTAACTTCAACGGTATGCTTTTTTTCTTCCCAGACATTTTTAAAGGAAATAATCGTCCTCATTTGCCCCCTGCTGGGGTAGGAACAAGTCATCTCTTACCTGCAACTGATAGATCAGATGGCTTAAAGTCATATTTTGCTGTTTCATTTCTTTTCCTGCTTCTTGGAGCATCCTGGTCTTCTTGAATTGAGAAAGTCTGCTGGATACCAATACTTTGAAAGCAGCTGAAAAGCACACATCATAACCATTATCTTTAAATGCTAATTGGAATGGAAGAAGAAGAAGGAGAAGGAGGAGGAGGAGGAGGAAGAGGAGGAGGAGGAAGAGGAGAAGAAGAAGAAGAAGAAGAAGAAGAAGAAGAAGAAGAAGAAGAAGAAGAAGAAGAAGAAGAAGAAGAAGAAGAAGAAGAAGAAGAGGATGATATAGCAAAAATGCTGATGAGACCTTTTTATTTCTTGCAACCCCCACAATGTGGGTACATCAGCCTTGTGCATGTGGTACATTGTCCCCCTCTCTGTATTTTTAATTGCATCTCTCATAATTCCTGACTTATGCTAGCTGGGTGTATGGAGTTTTACCCCAAATCATTTAGATCATATCTACCAGACTTTGGATACCTGTTGGAATGTGTGCATTTATTTAGAGAGGTCTCTCTATTTCTCTTCCTCATTTTGGAAATTAGTGAAGCACTACTCAGTTCATACCTTTGCAGGGAGTTTTCAGTATGAGAGGAAACTTAAATACTCCTCCCTTTTTCAAGAGTCATGGGAGATAGCCCTGTTCTGTGGGATCCTGGGAATGTCAGCAGAGGGGAACCTCTACCATTAGGCCCAGCTATGAATATGCAGGACCTTTCTGGGTGTCCTGCACACCCAGAGCTGCGCCTAATGGTAGAGGCTCCGCTCTGGACCACTGCTGACTTTCTGAGACAACACAAGTGTGAACCACTGCTGACTTTGAGATAACACAAGTGTGACTTAGAAGAGATAAACTCTGCTCATAGTTCCTCAGGTGCTGAGACCTACATATGGAGATATCACCAGGGCAAGATCTCAGATTTACTTCATGTGAATCTTTAGATGGCCCCTATTGGAGGAAAGCTGTTGGAGCAAGAAAAGATGGCAGCAGCCACAGCTATGTTTCTGTGGAGATGACTCTAAAGTCACTTCTGTAGTATTTTTTTTAAAAAAGAGGGCCTCTCACTTGGTAGTCTTATGCTTGGCCCATAACAATGAATCATGTGCCCCAAAGTATCAAAACAATCACCTTCCAGAACACCACCTTGAATCCTTGTGATTTCACAAAGATGTCTATGTTAACAATACTGAAAGTGATACTTGATGCCAGCACCTCTCCAACCTTGACTAATCGCAAAAGAAGCTAAGCAGAGTCAGATCTGGCTGGCATTTTGATGGAAAACCATGAGACAATTCCAAGGTTGTATACGAGGCTGTGAATTTGAAAAACATCTCAGAAGAAGACAATGGTGAACCACTGTTATCATGTGGTCAAGAAAACGACATGAACATGTCCACGAAGTAATCAGGAGCTGAGCTGATTTGATGGTAAAGAACACTGAATTTGTCATCTTAAAATAGCAAATTAGCAGACATTTTAGTTTTCAAGCATTTGGAAAAAATAGGAAAAAGAAAAGAAAGAAGAGGACTTGGAGGTAGGGTCTTTTACTGCAGTATCTTTTTATATAATCAGTTATAATATACTACAATTATATAGAATATATATTATACTGTAGTATGCATTTATATAATCAAATAATTATATTAAGTGCTGTACACTGCCCAGAGTCTCTTGTGAGATAGGCGGCCATACAGATACGATAATATATAAAAATAATAAATATAGAATACACAAAATCCTTGTACCTAATGTAAGACTTCATTTGGTTGTTGCGTATTGTTATGTAAAGCATCCTGTATTCAGAAATCAAAAACTTGAGGAAGATGAGGCTCAAGCTTTTCTTGCTGATCTGCTAATTTACACATAAACTTATTACTTGTTTTGAAATCCTACTTCAGATAGAAATCCTTCTGGTGTATCTTTTCCTCATTGCAAATTTCATCTTATTCTAAAGGAGAAGAGTCTTAAACTGCTTTTGTTTCTCCTTCTTTTTGGAGATTTTTGTTTTCTGAAGAATTCAGGATGTATTCTCCCTAAATTTCTCTGCTGCATCCTGGGTCTGGGATCTCTTGACAATTTAGGAAGCTCTTCTGCTGTTTGTTGCTCCCCAAAAATGTCACCCTTGTACCCCCATTAAAAAAAATACAATATGGAAGGCTGGGCTAATTTTTTTCAGCAACTTCCAAAGGCATGGTTTAAGAGAGAGGGTGGGTTAATTGATTGCCTTAGGCTTAGGTGATTATAATCTTATAACAAGAGCATAATATATAAAAAAGGTGATTATGTTTTCACAATACATCAAACCACAAATTAGAAAATCACTGTGCTGTGGAAAGGAAAAGCAAATGAATCCCACCAGTTGTCACATCCCCACACCCCCACTGCCTACATCAGCAGATGTATTCCAGCAGTACAGGCTAGGAAAACGTTGGTTCAGATAGATTTGGGGAAAAATATCTATTTCTTAACTAAAAGTTATGTTCTATTTACCATTTGGCGTCTCCAGCCAATCCAGGCTATCAATTTAATTCCATAGTCCATGGCAAATGGATGGGTGGGGTGGTATAAACCTTCCTCTTTTCCATTTCAGGGCCTGTCATTTTTAATGTTGAGAGAAGGAAAAGCCTTGGCTTCTGGACTTGCTATGGTTTGTCTAGTACTCAGACATAGAATTCTGCCTTGTTATATTTCAAGGACCTGGGTTTTCAGAGCTGGATCAAATGGTCTTGGAACCGCTGTCATCTTTTCTCCCCACAGAGCCTTCCTCCTCAGTGCTTTCTGCCCTCCCAGTTCTGCCTTTCAGGAGCTAAAGGAGTATGTGCTGGGCTGAGGCTCATCCACTGAGATGGTAGTGCTGATTATCAGTCTCCTGCAGACTTGATAGGAAGATTTAATAATTTTCTTCCCTGCAGTTGTCCTGAAGAAAATCTCTCCTCTGTGGCTTTTCTGTGCCCCGGGGAAGAAATTTCCTACTGGTAAACTGCCTGCCCCCCCATCAAATACCAGCTTTAGAAGAAGGATTTTCTTCCAAAGAAAAGATCCAGAAACGGGAGTGGAAAAATGGCATTTCTCTTCCTCTCCCCTTTCTTTTCTTCAGTCCTATTAATTTTCTCTCATATAATGAGATAAATTGGTTTTTAAAAACTGCGTGGTTAAAGATGCTTTCAATATTGTGCATAATATTAAGAAGCTGCAAATTCTGTGTTCAGAGATGGTAGACCTCTGAACACCATTTCAGCCAGGTTCAGATTGGCCACAGTCTAAATTAGAAGGATCTTCCAGCAGGATTTTTCTTATCTTCTTTAATTCTTTAGAGGGTATGGTCTACATCAGGGGTGTTCAAACTTGGCCCTTTTATGATTTGTGGACTTCAACTCCCAGAATTCCTCAGCCAGGCATGCCTGGCTGAGGAATTCTGGGAGTTGAAGTCCACAAGTCATAAAAAGGCCAAGTTTGAATACCCTTGGTCTACATTTTCAGGACTTATTTCAACGATTGAAAGTATTCACAATTGGTTGGAAGCATCTTGAACTTACCACAAGGCAAAATACTTTCCCTTTCCTCAGACCAATTAAGATTTCTCATTATTACCTAGCCAGTGAATTGTCACTGGAAAATGCTCTATGTGTTTTGCTTTGGTTTAGTATCTCTCCCCCCCCCCCACTTTGATATACGTTATAAGCTCCTATTTAAAGGCCTGAAAATTAGCATTGCTTACCTGGGTCGGATGAATCATTTTTCAGAATGCCAAAAGCTAGTTTTAGCATACTTTAAATAGAGTCTATCATGATCTTTGCTTGTGGCAGAATGCAAGTTCAACTGAAAGTTTTCTGTGCATCTGATAAAGACTTAAATAACTCCTTTTTGGACATCTATTGGATGCCCTTTTTCTAACACTGATAGCTCCCAAAAGACAATGTGAAGTAAACTGTTGCTCAAGCCTAGTTAAGGTACCTGGGGGCACGGTCTTGTAGATATATCTAGGATGAATTTGAGTTTGTAATTTCTGGTGGATTGGACAGGTTCCTTCAGATTGTGAGGTTGGCCACTTGTTTATTAGATCAAAATTCCTCCCTGCCCAGGAGGTGATTTGTAGTTGAGTTGGACAGTAGCTGCAGAGGGCCCTGGAGGAAAAGAATTATATGGATCCATTTCATTCAAGCTTCAGATTGGGATATAGTCCTGAGATGTTGGCTTTGCTTTTTGATGATCCTGTTGGAGCTGGCATTGGGGTGGGGTGTCCATCCTTATGCTCATTGATCTCTCAGTAGCTAATCAGTGACCAGGATATCCTTCTCTACAGGTTGTGGGGATTGGGTGGGGGGAGGAGGGTGCACCGTAACAATAGTTATCGTCCTTTCTCTGTAGCTGGTTCCAGAAAATGTTGGGAGAGGAAATTGATTCCACAGCTCATCACCTGTGGGATATCATGGGATTCAATGTTCTCTTGAATACATAACTACTGGTGAAGTAGATGCTTGGTTTGGGCTTGGTTTGGGGTGGTATATCTTCAGTACACACGATACCCAATTATATATTTTTATCCCAGGTTGTGCGAGTGATGCTGTTTATGTCCAATCCTTGTGTCTGGAAGTTATATGGAATTTGATGCAGAAAAACAGACCTAGGCTGTGCATATTTGGGCCCCTGGTCATGGGTCCATCCTTAGTCTTGTTTGAGGCTGCATTTGAAGCTTGAAGAGTCAGCAGCAGCTGTTCAAAGAGGTTTGCTCAAATCTATCTAATGCACCATGCCTGGATCAGGAGACTCTTTGGACAGTCATGCCCAGTCATGAATGGACTATTGCAGGGGTAGGCAACCTTGGCTCTTTTATGACTCGTGGACTTCAACTCCCAGAATTCCTGAGCCAGCTTGCCTGGCTGAGGAATTCTGGGAGTTGAAGTCCATAAGTCATAAAAGGGCTGAGTTTGAAGACCTCTGGTGTAAGGAGTAGGATGCATAAACAGATTTGGGAAAGAAGAAAGAGAAAGTGCCGAACTCCAAACAGATGTGGTCAGTTGGATGAGTCTCCCTCCCAATGGAGATGGAAGAACTCACAACATGGCACTGCTGGATGCAGAAAGTTGGCACCTAGATTGCTGCAGCTGCCATCCAGTTCCCAGTGCAGAGAGAACCCATCCCTTGTATAGGCCGTAATATCATGCCATGGCATACCCATAGGACACCACTATTCTGCAATAGTTGCTGGTTGGTTTCTGGATACAATTCAAGGTGCTGGTTACCATTTATGAAATTCTTTATGACATAAGAGTTTGTTATCTGAGGGACCATCTATCTTTGATCATTTCTGTCCATCTGGGAAGATCCAGCAGAAGAGGTGTCTTTCAAGTCTTTTTCAGTTAAACAATGCCGTTTGATGAGACTCCCAAACTATGTCTTTTCCGTCACAACACCTGGAATGGCATCACCCCAAGAAATCCACATGGCTGTCCCACTGATGGTTACCAGGCTTCGGGACGGGAAAGTGATGAGCCTCTGTGAGGTTTGATTTTGTTCCATAGAGTTTTTTTTCTGCATGTACATCCCTTGGTTTTTTTATTCTACTGTTCTTTTCCAGACTGTAAAGCACCCAGACCTGTTGGGAGCTGAGTATTTTTTTTATACCTATTTAAATAAACAAAAACAAAGATCAGGATAGTTACCTTATTGAGAAAGGATGGATTAGCAAAGCATTCACTGATTCATAATTAAGATCAAATCATAGGCTCTGACTGTGAATAGAAGTTGATCTGTTAGCCAGAACGTCACTTGAGGCATAATACAAAGCTTACAAACTGAAAAACAAGAGGTTGGAGGCAAAGGAAGAAATGGAAGGCACAGAATATTCATATTCCCCCCTCCCCCTTTGGTATGCATTAATCTTCCAGTGCGGCACAAGCAAAGCAATAAAAATAGAACTTAGTACAGACCAATATTAATAGTATAATTATATTGTTAGGTAGTTTCACCTTTTCAAATGCCTCGGATGAGAAGAAAATGAGTTGTTTGCGTGATTAAAATATAGAACTGTTTGTCTCCAGTGCTGTGGTGGAAAAGGGCAGAAGTGCCAAAATATGCATTAAGTGTGTGCATGTTTTCCATGAAACTGATTGGACCAAAGAGACACTCTGAACTTCCTTGGCCCAAAGTCTGGCTGGTAGGTTAACACAGCTCCCTCTTTCAAGTTCTCCCAGCTTCTTTTCCCCTCTCACTGATGTCAAGAATAAAATACCAATTGCTTTCTGTTGTGGAGGAATTCATTTGTAGATTGGTTAAAAAAAGAAGAGAACAGTTTTACATTTCTTCAGTTACTTTATCCGAAAAGGGGAAACCTGGCAGAACCTGGGTTAATTTCACTCTGTTAAAAGATATCTCCCCAAAGAAATGTACTTTAGCTGCTGAACTGGGGGAGGAGGACTCCCACTGAAGATATTACCTAGTCGACTAATGAAACATCTGCAAGCAAACCTCCAAGCTCAGAGAGTACCAAGGACTCTACAGTTCAGTCCCGAGCTACAGATACTCTCTTCTTGTTGTTGTTAGTTGTGAAGTCATGTCCGACCCATCGCGACCCCATGGACAATGTTCCTTCAGGTCTTCCTGTCCTCTACCATCTTCTGGAGTCCATTTAAGTTCACACCTACTGCTTCAGTGACTCCATCCAGCCATCTCATTCTCTGTCATCCCCTTCTTCTATTGCCCTCAATCTTTCCCAGCATTAGGCTCTTCTCCAGTGAGTCCTTCCTTGTCATTAGGTGGCCAAAGTACTTGAGTTTCAACTTCAGGATCTGGCCTTCTAAAGAGCAGTCAGGGTTGATCTCCTCTAGGACTGACCAGTTTGATTGCCTTGCAGTCCAGGGGACTCACAGGAGTCTTCTTCAGCACCACAGTTCAGAGGCCTCAATTCTTTGGTGCTCAGCCTTTCTTATGGTCCAACTTTCACATAATTCCAAGCCAATATAGTTAGCAACAGTAGTGAAGGAAACTGGGAGCTATACCTCAACAACATCTGGCAAGCAGTTTTTCTCCCATTCATTAGCTACAACCTGGCTCATTCTAGAAATTTTTCTCTAGAAATTTAAGATTCTAGTCCTGTTTAGTTAGAACTCTGCTTTATTCCTAAGGATAGCGTGTCGATCAAAACTCAGGCACGTTTCTGTACCTCTTGAGTTTCTCCGCTCATCTTCTTGTTTCTTTAATAGGATTTTTTTAGCCTGCACTGTCCTAAAAGGTTCAGGATAGAGAATAACATTTCATAGCAAAAAATTCAGAACATTTTAATTAAATCACATTAAGTGTAATTACAGCTTGCATGTGGCAGGAAATGTAATGAGTGGTGCCATTAACCAGTCTGTTGGTAAAAGCAGATACAAAGGCCACACCAGTGTTCATAATGAGACACTGAAGTGGAACACTTGTTATAAGTATGAATAACAGTTGATTGTATGGTAAGAGAACACGATTCAAATGCTACCAGTTTTCAGACTGAACACTGACAGAAACAATAAGCATTCAGTAGGAAATGTTTTTTTTTTATTAATCACATTTTTTTCCCTAACTCATCTCATACAAATCAGGATATGGAACTTTTGCAGAAATTTTAGATCCAAATACTAAGAGAGTTGTAGTTCTTGGTGCTCTCTGAGCTTGGTTGTTTTTTTGCAGACCTTTCATTAGCCAGCAAGGTAACATCATCAGTGCTGGAAGGGAGTGAGGTTTGCTTTCTGTTTATATACAAATGCTTGCCCAGTATTGGTGGGATTTTTTGTTTTTTTGGGGGTAATTCCTTGCTTGGGCTCTTGTTTACTGTTTAATTATTTGTCTAAGTCAGTAGTTCCTTGACTGGGGTATTGTTCACTGCTTGTCTTCTTTTCTGAGTCTTTTTTTTTTTTGCAAGATTGTATGCAAGTCTATTGGTCTGACTGTGTGTGATGTCACCCAAGTCCAAGGTAGATCTGCATTTCCAGTTTATCCCAAGATGTAACAACCACCCACCAATTCTGGAAAGTAGGAACAACAGGACATTGTCCCCAATCCAAACATAGCCAAAAGCTGATGGACGCTCTGCCCATGGTTTCTGGTTAGAAATGGAAAGTGGCAGAATACTTCCCTTGCTATATCTGCCCTTCCTATTCAATCGGATAAAATCAGCATGCTTTGGGTCCCATCAATAAAAGAGTCTCATCTGATGGGATCCAGAAATCATGCCTTTTCTATCATTACTCCTGCCTTTTGAATCAACATTATTCCTGAGATTTATGTATCTCCCAACCTGACTTTCTAAACAAAGCTCTTAAAACATAACTTTTGCCCAAGGCCTTTGGTCTAGCTCAGGGGTAGGCAACCTTGGCTCTTTTATGACTCATGGACTTCAACTCCCAGAATTCCTGAGCCAGCATGGCTCAGCTTGGAAACCTCTCCCTTTCCCCTCAGCATGGCTGGCTCAGGAATTCTGGGAGTTGAAGTCCACGAGTCATAAAAGAGCCAAGGTTGCCTACCCCTGGTCTAGCTGATGGTGGGTCCTCAACAGTATTTTTGGTATGTGGGATATATTAAGTCTTGTATATTGCTTTTTTTTTAAAAAAAAAAAGTTTGTTATTTTTTAAGTTTTTAACATTGTACATTGCCCAGAGTCATTTTGAATTGGGCAGCATTACAAATGTAAACACATGTGCACACACATACTTTTTCCTTCCTTTCAATTGTGTCTGCTTCTTGGAGACTTTCTGAACAAGTCCCCCAGTTTTCTTGACAAAGTTTTTCAGAAGCGGTTTGTCACTGCTTCCTTCCAAGGGTTGAGAAAATGTGACTGTCCTAAGATCACCCAGCTGGCTTCGTGCTCAAGGCAAGACTAGAACTCCCAATCTAAAACCAAATATAAAATAAAACATACACAATGGTAGAGTTTGCTATCAGGATATTGGAATCAGATAATTACAGGGAACCTATCTAAAGAGGAAAAATAGTTTCTGAAAGAAATAACTTGGTTTAAGATCAGTGTTAAATTAGTTTTAAACCAACTTATTTACTTAATTAGAAACAATAATAATTTATCTTAAAAATTATTTACCGATCTGGAAAAATATAAGATGGAAGACAGCTGGACCTTCTGTCTCAGCACGGAAGCATGTCGGCAGAACAAATTGAATATTTTACCAAGGATTTACTTTTTATTTCAAATAATCCCATTAAGAGGTGAGTAGGAGTTCTGAGTCTTGCCTTCTAATGAATTTCTTAGTATGCGCCCAAGTACTGTATAAAATTGTGGGCTTTAATGCTGGTGGTAATTTGAAACTGTGCCTGTTACCTAATGTGCTCCCCACCGTCTAAGCTATCCCCAGTTTGGCTTAGCGCTTGTGCAGCTTTAATACTATCGTCAAGCCAACACATCAAAAACACTGTCTGCAGGGAACAAGTTCTTTTTTCAACCAGAAAGGAGGTTTTTATGCACTAGATGCAATCAGCCAGGCGTGTCTAGTGGGGAACAGGTCCCCAGTTTGAGACAAGCAGATTGCTGTCAATACTTCCTTCAAAGACACCCTATTACAGAACTGGAATTCTAGTAGGTACAGGGAATAAAATGATGCTGAAAAGGACCCAGTGGTGATCTTTCCCAATGAAGAGGACTCAGATTTCCCCCTCAGCTCTTTCCATTCCATTACAGATTATTGGGTTCTGGGAAAACAATAGCAGAGGTAGCCAAATAACATAAAGTAAGATTTCCTAAAGGCTTCCAGGCCATTCCTTCTGTTCCTCAGAATTACTGCTTATCTTTGAATCTTTTTTGTGAACCAGAAGGGAGCCTGGAAGGAGTTTGCTTGGTTTGTCCTCTGGTTGTCAGAAGACAAGGATCACCTAGTGATGCTTTGGCTTCAGACCTCTTTATTTTCTTTGAAAAGTAAAAACCCTGTCTATTTTTGATTAATTTGGATTAGTGTGAGCTTGGTCCTGCTTTGTTGCTCTTTTCTTTCCCAGAGCTGAAAACCATTGAGAAGAAATGCAGATCTTTCTCTCCTTCCATCTGTTGGAAGCTGCATCTAAAGATGACCTGGTAAAACCAGAATGTGGGACACAAGCTGCAAAGGAAAAGTGATTCTTCTGCTCCCCCCCATTTCTGTCTCTAACTAAAAGTATTTCCTCTATATATTTCTCCATTACTTGTGCAAAAGATGCTTCCTTTAGCATATATGTAGGTATATGTACATCTTGTAAATCTCTCTCTCCCTCTCCCTTCCTCCATCCCTCTGTCCTATGGCAGACAACTTTCAAGGTTGTGGCTTTCCTCACTGGAGCAAGAATCCCTCTATTTCTGTTTTCTCTTATAGTTGAACATTGTATAAAAGGGAACCACTTCTTCAAATTTCATCTATGTCCCATACTACTGTCTCCAAGCCTTTTCTCCATTCATTCTCTGTATTCCAGGCCAATCTCCTATTGACCTAAATATACAACCCTCCAAATGTTATGTCTTTGTCACAGTGAATTAAATGTGCTCTTTTCTGAACCTCCTGCATTGCACTCATTGAAACAAAGACGTTCCTCTCCGAATTCTTTGCCTTCCTCTCTTTGTGACTGTTTATTATTTGATTGCTTTTTACATTAGCTTTGAATATTATTTGGTTTCTATTCTCCTAAACTGTCAACTGTTTATTATTTGATAAGCTATTTATATGATTAGTCTCAAATATTAATTGCTTGAGCCTAATAAAGATACACTACGTCAAGATATATACATTGCTTGATTGAGAACTAATTATAACTAGGGAACTTATGGACCACATAAGGTTGTTTAATAGCTGTAATGTAAAGATTCTATAGTACAAAAGTGGTACTGTGGCAGGTACCAGTTTGTAAAAGGCTCTTCCCAAAACATTCTTGGAGTTCAATGTGAAAAATTCATCTAATTTGAAAAAAAAAAGACAATGCACAAAATGCTATAATTTTGTGGGGGGTTTTTTTTGGTCTTTAAATCCTATCAGGCTTCCCTAATCAGGTGCCCTTCATGTTTAACCACAGTTCCCATTATCCCCATTTACCTAGCTGGCAACAATGGGAGTGGACATTCAGCCTCCAATATATTTTGAATACAAGTCATGGGAAGGGGAAGGGAAGAGAACAGATCCCAGTTTCAATGTATAGGCCATGGCCAGCTTGTCCCCAAGCTATAGTTCCCCAGCTGTCAAGCTTATCTCTCTATAAGATTCATGGTGACAGTGCACAGAGTGTTCAGTTGGTGTGTTTTCCCCTTCCTTGGTTAATGTGCTTTTGTTTTGACAAGGAGGAAAAGGGTCTGTTTAAAAATAAGTCTATTTTCATTGCAGGTGATGATCAGGAAAGTGAACTCTATAAATAAAACGGCCTCTTTGCTTTCTGCCTGCTGTCATGCCTGGCAAATCATCAGTGCCTCTGTCATTAACCCCTTTGTGCCAGGACAGCCTCAGCATTTCCAGAGTCCTGATTTCTAAAAGACCTTGCTCTTTTGCAGATGGGGTTTGGTAGACAGGCTCAGTCCATGCAGATGGGCAACAAGGACTCCTGCTTGCACCTATTGACATTCCCCAGCCTATCCCATGCTCTGCAGAAAGCTGCTATTTACATTACAAATAGTCTTTTTTTTTCACATGTCAGGGAGAAGAGCTCCTGTCCAAAAGCCTGCCATCCTAATTTTTTTTAAAAAATGGTAGGATGGAACCAAGAGACATGTTAAAGCAGGAATCAAGAGGTGGCAAGTCATATGAAGCCCCCTCTTCTCTTTGAAATACTACTGGGTTACGATAGCAGGGGAAGTTGGATGGTGTCAATGGGTCAATTATGGGGAGGGGAGGGCAATATAACTCTGCTGGAAGAGAAGTCTACTTAACCCACCAGAGAGGAGAAAAAGAATGACTGGAATAAAGTTGGAAACAAGGTGCAATCTGGCATGAAAAGGAGGAAGTGGGGGAATTTTAAGACTGAGGCCTTGGAGAATGAGGAGAAAGCCTGAAGAGTGACCCAATGAAGGAAGAAGAAAGTGGGGAGGAATTATATGTGTGTATCAGAAGGGATTACTTATTGTGTATTGATATATTACACTGTATGTATGTGTCGGGTGTCTCCCTTCATTTTATCCTCACAAACACCACCTTGTAAAATAGATTGGACTTGAGGTCCTTTTTCTATTTGCATTTAACTCTGATCTCATCATGTTTTGCTCTATGACCACAAAGAGATGTTGTCTTAATCTCTCCCTCAGCCCATAAATGTGAGTGGCCTTAATGATGTGTTTCCCCCTGTAAGCCAACAATGTCAGATGACAGTTACAAAGTGATGTACAGTATGTCCAGTATATTGGACCAGCAATGGATGGGAGGAAACAGGTGCTTATTGACCATTTCAGACACTTACCCTTTCCTCCAGACTGCAGTCGGTTCTTTTGCTGATATTCTGCAAAAGGACACAGCTGGTCCCAGCAATCATGTTTCACTAGACTACCAAAAACATACAGTAGCATTAAATTGTTTGACTGGCTGAACTCTAGGTGGTTTAAATTCCACAGCTTTTGCTGATTTACTGAAAAATTGAAATAGTAAAATAGCAGAAGGATGGGATCCATTGCCTCCCAAGTCAGCATTTGTAACCGAAAGAAAGAAAGAAAAAGCAGACTATAAATAAAACACTCAGTGCCTTATTTTATGGGACACCTGTTAACATTTTCTCAAAATGAATAGAATAGAATAGAATAGAATAGAATAGAATAGAATAGAATAGAATAGAATAGAATAGAAGTTGTGGACAAAATTCCCATGAAGTAAATCACTAAACTGCAAATGGCAGCTTTTCCAGTGGAGTCTCCTCAGAGTCCATGCAAACTCTGGTTGCTTGGATCCTTTTTGGTGAGGAAGAAGTACAATACTAGAATTGTTTCCTATTTTAGTTGCCATTTAACAGGTGAACATAGAAGTCAGTTGCCTTCCTTTGGGAAAGCAAGTATAATGTTTGATCAAGTCATCAGAGAGTGACTGAATGTGAGGAATATAAACTTTCACATAGTATTTCATAGAATCATATGGATTCTAGAGGATTCTGAGTGGTCAAACTAATGTTTTGGTCAACCTTGCCAGTAGAGCTTTGGTCCAACGGAAAGAAAAAGCATCCAGTTGCTTTCACAGTCTGCACTTTCAGTTTTGTGTTATTCAGCAAAAAATACTTCCAGCACTTATCAAGGTCAGAGAAGTCCTTGCTTGGATGTAAGATTTTGTTAGCGAAAAATGAAGTTTTCTCACATTGCTTATCTGCTTTTTTTTGTTCCAGGAATTATTGGTAAACATCACTAATGTACTTAACCAAAACTCATCTACTTTTTTTCAAGGTAATAGGGAAAGACTTTATCAATTACCCCAGTCTTTATCTGCCAAGTTTTTTTTAAAAAAAGGCAGGAACAATGGTGGCACATTTGCTTTAATCTTTATCTTTTCCTTGATTGCCAGCTTATGTTGCTTTTTACATGTACATTTTGTAAAATTTAATAAAGTTATTATGAACACTGAATGTTCATGTGGATTGATTCCAGTCAGAGGCTCCCGACTGATCTTATGATGTCAACTGATGCCATCTGTTGCATTTTTGGACCTCCAGGCTGCAACTGGACAAAAGCACTCCAGTGAAAGCTTCTGGTCAGTATTGAATATTTGTCATGTTCATCCTTGATACTTCTTTTTCTCTTTTGTTTGTTTTTCAACCAGGTTTAAAAGGAAGCACTTTTTTTTCCAAGATAGGCTTTTGTTAATAGATTTTTCAAAAGTGTGTATTTGTAAGCTGGGGAGGAAACAGAAAAAAAATGTAAGCATTGAAAGTAAGCACTCTTGTGGCTTACTACAATCAATTTTTTTTTACGTAACACAAAAATAATGATGAGTGGAAAATGCTTTGGCAGATGAAATAGCCAAATAATAAATGTACCCTAAATGGAAGTGTGTTATTTGTTGAATTGCTAATCAAAATAAATACACACAGAGTAAAGACTCGAAATCAATGGAAAATAAAGCACAACAACAAAAGGAGTGAAAAAACCTCAAAACAGCCACAAATGAAAAGTTTGCTGTCACAAGATGAAGTGGGAATGTTTATTAGCTGAAAAAAATTGTAAAAGGAGCTAAATTAATTAATGGGGAAAACATCTTTGTTAACGGCCATTTGTCATTATTGTTCTTTAGTTCAGAGTGGGGCTTTGTATTGCTTTGATTCTGAAAAGGTGGTTTGGAGGGTGAGGGAGTCCACGAAGGGCAGCTGTGTGGCTCCGGGAAAGACACAGCTACTTTAAAGCTATGGCAACTTTGTAGATAAGTGCTAAGTTTGGACTTCTCATCTCCAAAGTCCAATGTTCAGTTGTGCTACACTAACCTCATCTGGGTCTTCTAAGAAGCTTCTGTCTAGCTACTGGGGGGGGGGGGAAGCACTTGTGATAAGAAAGGCTCTGGGTGGATATAGAAAGTGTTTTTCTTTTCCTGTCATGCTGTGATTCCTTTTGTTCTTGGGCTGGAAAGGAACAGCAAGTCCTGTAAACCAAGAAAGCCCATCCTGCTTGCATACTTCTAGAGCTTTTTGTTGTTTTTGCTAGCATGGTCAATCTCCTTTTTCCTATTACCTGGGTCTTCTTATGAGTTTCACAGCTCCCAGAGTCAATTCTATTTAATGACAGAGGGAGAAATCAATGGCTGCTTGGCTTTAAAGCACTTCAGTAGTAATTCCGCAGGAGCCATCATTGAATAGAAACGCAGCTGAGCTTCTCTGTCTCTTCCCATCTCATTCTCTTCTTGCTGGGATAATATTTTTGTTTTCTTGCTCGAATCTTGTGTGTGTCTCTCTCTCCTGGCTTTCCTGCAGCCAGGAAACGGAGCCTAGAATGTTGAGCTTGAGTAGAAGGAAGAAGCTTTACAAAAACATTTATTTGCATGTAAGTGGAAACAAACTGGGATGTTCTTTACTTTATAAGGACTAATGTGCTAATGGGATTGACATAAACAGCATTCTCCAAAACACTTTCAGTCTGGGTATTGGGAACTTCTATTTGGTAGTTTCAATCTAGTCTTGGGAGCCAATTCCCTTTCCTTGCTTTTTCCCCTTCCTCTGAATTGCCCCTCTGCTCAGGACCTAGAAATGAAGGATTTGTAAGAAAAGTAAGCGTCTTGTCTTCTACCAGGCATCATCAAACATAAGAAACTGAACATTCCAAAATACTTGCAGCATTCTAGATTTGTTTTTGGTCCAGCAGCAGAAGTCTTCATCCACTGACAGTTTCAATACTACAGAAGCATCTTCATATTTTATTGCTATACATGTTTTCCTTCTTTATAATTTTCACTTCTGAAGAGAAGGTAATTTTGCCTTTGAGATGAGTAATGTCAGTGGCATTGTCTTTACAATATTTTTTTTTTAAAAATCTAATACAGTGGTACTTTGATACTCATCGTTAATTGGTTCTGGAAGATGAAATGAGTCCCCAAAACAATGAATACCAAACAATTTTTTCCTATAAGGAATAATGTAGTGAGTCACAAGCCAAACAACACTGAGAAGTTCTAGCTTGTGCATTGAGTACCAAACAAATGACGAGTACTAGGCCAAACTTTTTGTGTCAAAATGTATTGAGTACCAAACTTGATGAGTTTCAATGAAGTGGAGTACCAAGGTACCACTGTAGAAAGTAAAAAAAGAGAAAAGAATAAAAAGAAACAATAGAAGGTGTAGAAAAGAAAAAATATAAAAATAAAAAGGAAAGAAAAAATAAAAATACAGTGAAAAAAATACAGTCCTACACTCTTGATTTATTAATACAACATGAAGCAAAATATTTTAACCTTGAACATATTGAAAAATATTTTTGCATAAGTTAATTTTAAGAGTTTTCGCCTCTCTAGATCATCTGTATTTAAAAGATATTATGAAAGAAGAAAAAGCATTACAAGACATGATTTAGACTGATTTGAAAGGAGATTTAAAAATAACAGACTACAAGAATGGTATGGAAAAATATGTTGTAATGGACATATAAAAGAAACTGGCTGTTATTTTAATAATTAAAAAGATTATATAAATAACAAACTAAGAGAGTAACCTGAATAATGTTCTCATATTGAATTTGCAAAAGCTTTGAAGAATTTTGTGAGACTGGCATTGTTTTTACAATGGGAATCTCTGTGGCATTTCAGTAACTGACTGCTTACCTAGGATGGCATTCTGGCCATGCTTGTGGCGACTGTGACTAACAAATCTGCTGTCTGAATAATGGGGAGAATCAGAAATTCTGTTTAATCCTCCTGCACTCAGAAGCTGCACAGTATCTTCCGTCATGGCTTTGGTAAACTTCCACAGTTTAATAGTTTGTGAGAAACATTCAGAAACACTGTTAGTGCACAAGGGATAGAAAAAGGTTGTTTATAGCTCCCTCGGAGCCTGAGCAACTCCGCGTTCCAGGGAGACTTCATTCCGAAGTTTTTGGGATGAAGCAAGTTGCCGCTTCCATATCTGCTTTTTTTTCCAGCTGCTTGTGAGTATTTGAAAGCAGACAGAGCAGACCAGGAGAGACTGTGCTTAAGTTTGATGGTGCCTTTAACTTCAGCAAGTTTCCTCTTCCTTTTCTTTTGTTCACTTTCCCTTTAGAAGAAAGGGAAAGTGAAAACTAAAATGGCGATCGTCTTTCTTGCCTGATTTGCATTACAGAGTAAAACCTGGATACAGATTAACTCTTTAAATACAGAAGTAAGAATTTGGCTTTTATTCTTTCCTCTTTTTTTCTCTATTTTTTTTTCTCTTTTTTTTAAGAACACTTAAAAGAACTGTGCCCTTTTTTTTTTTTTCAATAAGAATCTTTCTTCTTGGAACTTAAGAAAATGGCTTCAAAACGTCTGCCTCCCGCCCCTAAGGTTCCTATTTCTTCTCCAATGCCTCAGCCTGCATCTCAGAAACCAAAATCACCTCCACCTTCTCCTCCTCCTCCTGCAATTTCTCTTAATGATTTACAAGATGCTTTAAAACAGCATGCCTTGGATATTAAGGAGGAGGTAAAAGATCTTATAATTGCAGAGAGGGCTAATACAGAAGAATTATTGGAGAAAAAGAACAAACAAGTAAGAGACCATATCCTTCTGGCCTTTCAGGGTCTAGCCCTGCACATAGAAAGGATTGATGACCAGATGGAAAAGATTACTGAAAATGCATCAAGGATGGAATTTAGAATGCAGGAGGTAGAGAACAAGATAGAAATTACACAGGATGAACAAATCATTTCACAATATAGGGAGATGGAACACGCATTGCGTATCAGAGGCCTGAGGGAGAACCCTCAGGAAGACTTAAAGATGCTTATTGTGAAAGATATTGCTCCTAATATTGGTTGGCGGCCTGAAATAATTGAGAATGAGATAGAAAAAATTTTTAGAGTTAATTCACGGGTTGCTAGACAGAGAAATCTACCAAGAGATGTGGTTATTTATTTTTCTAGAAGATCTATCCGTAATGAAATTATACAGGCTTTTTACAAACAAAAGTTTCAAATTGCTGATCAAGACGTGATAATTTTAAAAGAGATACCTCCAAAAATTTTAAGAGCCAGAAAAGATTTTACTTTCTTGTCTGATGAGTTGAAACATCGTCAAATTCAGTTCAGATGGGAGATTCCAAGAGGAATAATAGTAAATTATGAAGGGATACGTCACAGATTAACTACTGTTTCCAAAGCAAGAGATTTTTATCAGTCTATCTTAAAAGCAAGATTGTCACCACCTCCACAAATAAGGATGACGGAAGAGTCTCTTATGGCAGGAGCCTCATCAATGATGGTTATGGAACAAGCTGCACCGAATTCTGACATAAAAGAGCAAAGGATGACACGAGCTGCCCATAAACGTAAAGAAAAAGAGCAGTTGCAGAAGAGTGGTGAAAGTTTGGTTGTTACAGAGCCTGTGGGAGGGGCAAGACCAAAAAGATCTTCGACAGCAGATCTGCAGGCCATGCTCCAGAGGCTCCAGGCCGGTGGAGATGGTCAGGTTCCTGACCTGGAATGTTAATGGCTTAAACGTGCCCCAGAAACGAAGAAAGATTTTCCATTATTTGAAACAACATAATAATGATTTGATATGTTTGCAGGAGACTCATATAACTTTAAAGGATTCTAAATTCTTGATGAATTCCCGTCTGGGCACACATTTTACTGCTCCAGCCCCTGGGAAAAAAGGGGGAGTGGTAATTTATGTGAAGAAAACTTTTTCAGCTAAACTAATTGAGGCTGATTCTGAAGGAAGATATCTTTTTGTGGAATTATTATTACAAGGCCGAAAGGTTCTTATTGTTGGACTATATGCTCCCAATCAACAACAGAAACAATTTTATAAGTTGCTGCATGGCAAGATATCTCAGTTGGATTATAAATCGGTAATTTTGATGGGTGACTGGAATGGGGTTTTAGACCCAACTATAGACAAAAGAAGTTCCTCTAAAACTTTTATTCAAACTAAATTACCTATGACTTTCTTTGATTTGAAGGAAGAATTGGAGCTTATTGATATTTGGCGAGAAAGGAATACAAGTGATAGAGACTTTACCTTTTATTCTGATAGACACCAGTCATTTTTAAGGATTGATTTTTTTTTTTTGATTACTAGTGACTTCCTCCCTAGAGTGAGGAAGGTAAAAAATTTTCCTAGAACATTGTCAGATCATAGTCCGGTGTGGATGGAGTTATATTCGGAAGACGGGAATAGAAGATCCTGGAGATTGAATGAGAAATTATTTAATCGGGAGGAGTTCGTACAAAAGTGTAAAGAACATTTAAAGGACTTTTTTATTATAAATATGAATAAGGGAACATCGATGTCTATGGTGTGGGATGCTAGTAAAGCATATATGAGGGGAATTTTGATTCAATTGAATAAAGTTTTTAGGGAAAAAGGGTCACAAAGACGTAGAGAAATAGAAGAAGAGATCAAATCAAAAGAACAAGAGTTGGTTCTTAACCCTACTGATAATAATTTAAAGGTATCTATAAAGATGCTTAAGGAACAATTTAACATGTTGATGGCAGATCAGGTGGCTACCAATCTGTCGTATATGAGACATAATACTTTTTGCAATGCGAATAAGCCTGGGAGGTGGTTGGCTTATCAGTTACGAAAGAAACAGAAAGCTAGAATTATAGAGAAAGTAAAATATAAAGGTACTGAGGTTTTTCAGCAAGATTTGATTAAAAAAAGCTTTTTGGACTTTTACACAAAATTATATTCAAGTGATAATATAAGGGGTTTGGATATAGATAAATATTTACAATCAGTACATTTTCCTAGACTTTCAGAGGAACAACAAAATGGGATGAATAGTTTAATTACTGTGGAGGAAATTGGCTTAGCTATTAAGCAGTTAAAGGTTGGAAAGTCTCCTGGAACAGATGGACTGACTTCTAGGTATTATAAGATTTTATCTGAAGAAATGATAGAGCCACTAAAGGAACTCTTTAATAGTATTTTGTTGGGTATGCAAGTTCCTCCTTCTTGGAAAAGAGCTTTTATATCACTGATTCCGAAGGAAGATCAGGATCTTACAGAGCCTAAGAATTATAGGCCAATTTCATTATTGAATGTTGATTATAAGATCTTTACAAAAATTTTGGCAAATAGATTAATGCAGGTTATGAAAGACTTGATTCATAGTGATCAAGCAGGATTTATAACAGGGAGATATATGAAACATAATGTTAGACAAATTATTAACTTAATTGAGTACTTGGATAAGAATAATCAGATTCCTGTGGCTTTTATCTTTTTGGACGCTGAAAAAGCTTTTGATCAATTGGACTGGCAATTTTTATTTTCTTTGGTAGAGAAAATGAATTTTGGGGATAATTTTTTACATGCACTTAAAGCTATATATCAGCAGCAATCTGCACAAATTGTTGTAAATGGGGGATTGACTGAGAATTTTAATATTCAAAAAGGGACAAGACAAGGATGTCCATTATCCCCATTGTTATTTGTTTTAACATTGGAAATTTTATTGATTCAGATTCGGGAATCGAAGTTAATTAAGGGTGTAAAGATAAGGAAGAATGAGTATAAATTGCGGGCATTTGCGGATGATTTGGTTTTAATTTTGGAACAGCCGAATCAGGCGATTGATGGTTTATTAGAACTTATAACACAGTATGGGAATGTTTCTGGTTTTAAAGTTAATAATTATAAGACTAAGATATTATCTAAGAATATGTCAGTTAAAGAAAGGGAAAGTTTGATTAAAGCCACAGGTTTTCAGATGGTAAAAAAGGTTAAATACTTGGGAGTATATCTAACTGCTTCAAATGGAAAATTGTACAAGAACAATTATGAACCACTATGGGCAAAAGTCCAAAAGGATTTAATAGATTGGAAAAAATTGCAATTGTCATTGTTGGGGAGAATTTCAGCTGTAAAAATGAATGTTCTACCAAAGTTTCTTTTTTTGTTTCAGATGATACCTATTCTTAAAAAAGAGGCAAATTTGGAGGAATGGCAAAAGGGTATCAATAATTTTATATGGGCCGGGAAGAAACCAAGGGTTAAATTTAAGATATTACAGGATGCTCGAGAAAGAGGGGGACTTAAGGCACCCAATTTGAAATTATATTATGATGCAGCCGCCCTAACTTGGTTAAGTGATTGGCTTAATTTAACAAATATGGATATTCTTTTTTTGGAAGGTTGGGATTTAATATATGGTTGGCATGCATATTTAATTTTTAATAAGAAAGTTGATCGGACTTTTAAATCACATATTTTGAGGAATGCCTTACTTCGTGTTTGGAAGAAGTATTATTATAGATTAAATTATAAAATACCTATCTGGGGGATTCCCAGACATGCAATTGAGGGAACCTCTAAGGGGACAAATTTTGATAAAATTTCATATAAAGAATTGTTAATTTGTTCTGGTTCGAATTGGCATTTGAAATCCCTAGATGTATTAAGGCAGCAAAATATTCTACAGTCATGGTTTCAATATTTACAAATAATGGATAGATGGACTGTAGACAAGAAAGAGGGAATAACACTAGAAGATAGATAATTGGTTATTCAGATTAAAAACCAAGGTCCGGCTCATATAAAAAGAATATATAATGTTTTATTAGAGTTAGATTCGGAAACAGAATTGGTTAAAGATTGTATGATTAAATGGGCTCAGAATATACAGGAGCCGATCTCATTGGATTTATGGGAGATAATTTGGATAAGAAATGTTAAATTTACACAAGCTCAAAATTTGAGAGAAAATTTTTATAAAATGTTTTATAGATGGCATTTAGATCCTAAAAAATTATCTTGTATGTATTCCAACATACAGCCCAAATGTTGGAGATGTGGCAATAATGATGCGACATACTTTCATATTTGGTGGAATTGTAAAAAAGTAAAGGCTTTTTGGATTATGATTTGGTGGAACATTCAAAAGATTTTTAGAAAGAAGATAAAGTTTACTCCTCAACTATTTTTACTTGGTATTTTTGTTGACTTAAATGAAAAAGAAACTACTTTGATGTTGAATTTATTAACTGCAGCAAGGTTACTAGTAGGTCTATATTGGAAGAAAGATTCTTTGCCTACTTTAGAAGAATGGATATTTAAAGTATCTAGTTTTGCAGAAATGGCAAAAATTTCTGCTTATTTAAAGGATCATACACAAGAAAGATATATTACTGTATGGGGAAGGTGGATAGATTATATTCAGAAAAAATATGGAATTAAAAAGTTTTATTTATTTTATGAATGAATATCAAATATTATAGAGAATTGTTTTATAAGTTATGGAGTTAAAGGTTAATTATGATATTTTTTTTCTTTCTCTCTTTTTTTTTCTTTTTTCTTAATTATTATAATTTTCTTTTTCTTTTTTTTTCTTAACCCTGTATTCTGCTCTGGGAAGTGAAGGGAGGGGGGGTGGGGGTGGGAGGGAGGGTAAGGGGGGGGTTCTCTATTTAAAAATTTTATTGTATTTTTATAAATGATTGTATGTTTTAAAAAATAAAAATTTTCAATAATAAAACAAAAGGGCCAAGTTTAAAGAACCCTGTTCAATATATATATATATATATATATATATATATATATATATATATATATATATATATATATATATATAAAGGTTGTTTATAGCTTTTTGATTGAGATGCTTTTCTGGCAAACCGTGTAATCAAATGAAATGTGTGTCTTCAAGTTGCATTTGAATTGAGTTGCATTTGAATTCTTTTCCAACTCTATCACTATGTGCAAGTCCCTTATAAATTAAGTTCCAAGTCCCTCACAACGTATGTAAAGGAGAGTTGAGTGCTGTAACTGTTAAATATTGTGAAAAATATATCATTTGTCTCCAAAATGGTTCAGTGCTCATACTCTACCAGTTCTCCCTCATTTTAATTTTAATCCATATTGAGCCAGTACAGCTTGCAAGCTATTTAGCATGATCTCTTCAATCTTAATATATAGATGCATATTTATTTACTATATCTTCACTTTCTTCCAATAGCTCTTTTTTAAAATCACAATAACTCTGCAAGATAGGTTGGGATGAGAGATTGTGATGAATCCAGAGTCACCCAGTAAGTTTCTTTGCCTAATTTAGACTTGATTGTACGCTTAAAACTGAGTCTCCTTGTTCCTGGGCCAACATCTTAACCCCTATACTACACTGACACTTTTTGTAGTGTTATCTCTATCTACAAAATAGATAATATACACAGTGTTGGATTGATATAATTCAACAGTAGGCAATGTGCTGCCCCAGCATAGTCAACCTTGGATGCCAGAAGATTCTAGGTTCCCTTTGACTATTTTTAGATAGTTTTAATTTATACTAGACAACCAATGACCCATTGGATCATCATTTCAGAGATACTTTGTTACCTAAACAAAGAAACAGAAAGGTGGGGGCAAAGAAGCAGTGGGAGTGGGAGCTGGACTAACAACTACAAGAACCTTCATCCTTTTAGTTAGAATACAGATAGATCAGGTTTGGGTTTCTAATCTAAATGGGATTTCCTAATAAATACTTATCTTCTTGGGTTTAAATGATAAACACCACCCTTTGAAATCCTTCTGTTAATTGAACTAATTTATTATTATTATTTTTGCACCTATATTCTGCTGTATAAAATTATTGTCACATTGCTTTCCCCTCCTGCATCTCTGCGTTATGAAAGGCATGGGCATCTCCTGTGTTTTGGGTTTTTATTGGAGCAGGTGACTTCCCAGCATTTTTACTGCTTCCTTTCTTGCACTCAGCCAGTGATAGTAAACTACTGAAGAAGTTTGCAGGATGGTGACAACCCCACAATTGATTAACTGTGCAGTGGGCAGGCTGGGCTAAATGTACATTGAGAATGCAGAAGGAGTACCTTGTGATGTGTCACAGCTTGAGGTGTAATTCAAGAGGAAATGATCATAGATATCTCACCCAATGTCTTGTTTCTGTCAAATGTGCATAAGGAAAATGGACAGCTAGTGATATTTCTTAAAATAGCATCAGTGTACTGAAAAGAATTATTCCACAGAGGTAGCAAAGTCTCATTGCTTCCCCTTGCATATGTTGAATGAAAAATCTTCATCAGGATCCAGTCCAAGCTGGGAATAAACAAAATAGAGACTGCTTTAGAAAGAAGGTTGTAGTTTATGGAAGAGCAAAGCCAGACAGAAGCATGGCTTTGGGAAAACTGACCACAGTTTTGGGTCAGTTATGGTGGGTTTTTATACCTTCTTGGACTTTTTAGGTTGTTTCCTGTTCCTGTGGCATGAACTTTGACCTGAGCTTTTGAGTGTATCCTTTTTGGTATTGGTGGGTTAATCCTATTATGTCCCAAAGGACATGTTTTTAGAGTTTGGGTGGGGTATGTAGATTTTAGGATCTGTCTTTCTAATCTCACAAGCTTCTAGCTTCCTGGCTCCAACCTTTCTGAAAGGATTATTGAATTTGCATTTCTACAGACCTGGTTTCTGCTGAGTTTCTGGCTGGGTGAAAACTTATCTGGAGGGAGGAAGACAAAATGGATATTGTACATCTATCTAAAAGTGACAGGAAACCACACCTAATATTCCCTCCTGAAGACCTCATTCAGGAACATCAAAGATTTGCAGGAGCAATGACTCAAGACAAAGCAAACACATTTCAGGAGAAAATGTATGCAATGCTGCACCAGATTCAAATGACAATTGTTTCAAATCATGAGAAAATTAAAAACAAGTTTGATGACATAAATGAGCATGTCTCTAACTTAAACTTACAATTAAAAAACTTCAAAAAATGATGATAAAGAATGAACAGACAAATCAGATAATAGAACACAAACCAGAGGAAAATTATTTAAATATGGAAGCTACAAATAAAGAGAACTACAACTTAATACAAAAGAAAATCTGCAAGATTTTATTACAACAAAGCAAATAAATATTTATTTTCCAGAACTTCAAAACAAACTTCAAGACAAGAAAGATCTAAAAAAAATGGATTAAAGAGCTGTCAGGAAAATCATTAAAGTTTGGGAGATAAAAAATGAACATCCTACTTAATTTGTCTTTTTTATCCCCAATGATATCTACAAAAATACAGGAAAAATCCCCTGGCAAGCTGAACATACTGAATTGGAAAGCAACCTGGCAAAAGAAAAAGGCTAGAATCAACTTTAAGAGACTTGATTTGATTTACCAGATGGAGTACTATATGAGTAAACACTTGTTTGAATGCAGTTAAAAGAATAGATATAAAGGGGTCCTATAGTAAGAGGGATAAGATATATAAGTAGTATAATACTTTTTAGAGTAATCATCATCATCATCATCATTATCATCATCCACGAAGTGACACTGCCAGACTTTATCTACCAAGGCAAATAGGTGGGCGTGGAATGCTGCAAGTACATCAGATGGTTGAAGAAGAAAAAATGGCTTTGGAAGAATATCTGAAGGACAATGATGAAGATGAATTGAAATTAGTATATCAGGAAGGCTTACTGACTACTGGAGAGACCAAACTGGCCTACAAGAAAGACCAAATGAAGAACAGAATAGAGGCATGGGAAGACAAAGCACTACATGGCCAGTATATTAAAAAAAAAAATAGCTGGGAAAGGAGATAATAACAAGACCTGGCAATGGCTAAGAGCAGGAAAATTGAAGAAAGAGACCGAGGGACTAATTCTGGCTGCACAAGACCAAGCTTAAGGACAAATGCATATAAAGTCAAAATTGAGAAGACAGCAACAGACAGTAAGTGCCACCTATGCAAAGAAGCTGAAGAAACAGTGGACCACCTGGTAAGCTGCTGCAAGAAGATCTCACAGACTGACTACAAGCAGCGCCATGACAAAGTAGCAACAATGGTGCATTGGAAAAATTGCAAGAAATATCATTTGCCTGTAAGCAAAAACTGGTGGGATCATAAAATAGAGAAAGTCATAGAAAATGATAAAATTAAACTGCTCTGGGACTTCAGAATTCAAACAGACAAGCACCTGCAACATAACACCCCGGACTTAACAATTGTCGATAAGAAAGACAAAAAAGTCTGGATAGTGGACGTGGCAGTGCCTGGAGACAGCAGAATAGACGAGAAAGAAATGGAGAAGACAACAAAATACAAAGACCTACAAATAGAAATAGAAAGACTGTGGCAAAAGCAAGCAAGGATAGTACCAATAGTAATAAGCTCCTTGGGTACAATCCCAAAACAACTGGAGCACCACTTGAACACCACTGGCATTGACAAATTCACTATTAGACAATTGCAAAAGACGGCCTTAATAGGAACTGCTTCCATCCTGCGATGATATCTGTAATACCATCAAACATCCACATCTGCCTATCCCAGGTCCTGGGTAAGGACTCAATAGGTAGACAAAATGCCAAATCCAGTCTGAACATCTGGCTGACTGTGCAATGATCCATAATAATAATAAAGTTTGAAGGGACATTAGAAGTCATCGAGTCCAACCACCTGCTCAGGCAGGAAACCCTACACCATTTTGGACAAATGGCTGTCCAGTCTCTTCTTAAAAACTTCCAGTGTTGGAGCATTCACCACTTCTGGAGGCAGGTTGTTCCATTGGTTAATTGTTCTAGCTGTCAGGAAGTTTCTCCTTAGTTCTAGGTTGCTTCTCTCCTTGATTAGTTTCCATCCGTTGCTTCTTGTCCTGCCTTCAGGCGCTTTGGAGAATAGCTTGACTCCCTCTTCTTTGTGGCAGTACATGAAATGTAAAAATATTGGGATGGTGTATGTGAATGAAAAATTTAGATATTTAAAGGTAATTAATTTTGAGAAAATTATGACTGATAAGAGTGGTTTGAATACAGTGGGGAAATTAAACTTAAATAAGAATCTTGAAAACAGGACATATAATGACTTAATAAGATGACTTTTATCAATACAGTTGAAATATAAGCTGACTAAAAGAGATGTTACATGTTGATGTTATTGTTAGTTGTTCAAATACGAGAAAAATATTTATACTCAGCCTTGTATATATTGAAAATATTAAGAATTATAGTTGTTTAATGCAAACAAAAGGAGAATACTACTGGAAGAAGAGAAGATCAAGGTAATATATTATTGATAATTATAGAAATTAATTATTATTGATTGTTTTTAAATACATGAACCCAGACAACACACTATTTGCTAAGCACTAGGGATTGTTATTGTAAAAAATCAATACAATATATTACTAATAATAATAAACTTAAGATGTCTCTGGAATGTGCTAATGGGATGAAAATGTCTGTCCATCTCTTCACTTACTAAAGCAATACTTTACTACAAGCATGCAGTGTTCTAGTTAATGTAGGAGGAAAGGGATAAACAAATCCCATGCAAATTTGTACAACTGCTTCCCAGCTTTTGCTGTAACAAATGATCATCTGTCTGAATCACTATTGTCCTAGTGAGGTGTATGTTGCTTTGCTTTTTGTAGAACAGTGGACCAGCAAAGCATATTCAGCCTAAGTTGTCTTCCTTTTTGTTCTAGCATGTATATTTGAAGTCAGTGGAAAGTATGGAAAGTATGGAATCGCTAGGAAGGGAAAGAGGGGAAGGGAAGTGTCAATGGCATACTTCAGTACAGCAGTAATAGACTTCTTCTTGTGCCATATCTGTTATCGGATGTTGCGATCATGTTGGCGATCCTGTTTTTATCAGCAGCCGCACAAAAAGGTTCTGCTGAGTTTTGTCCAAACCAGTCCCTTAGATTTTGAAACTACGATGTTCTTCTTCTGCCTGGACCTCGTTTGCCTTCAATTTTTCCCTGGAGCATTAAATGGAGTATGCCGTATTTTTCTGGGTGTCGCATCACATGTCCGAAATATTCTAATTTTCGTTTTTTAATTGTTTTGATGATTTCCCTTGGCTTTCCCAGACAGCTTATCACCTCCTCATTTCTGATCTTGTCAATCCAGCTTATATGTAACAGCTACCTGTAAATCTACATTTCAAATGTTTCTAGTCTCTTCAGGTGGCCTTCTGTCAGAGACTAACTCTCTACTCCATAGAGCAGGATAGAAAAAATATAGCATCTGAGAAGCCTGATTTTCAGTCTTAGGCTTATGTCATGACTGCAGAAGACCTTTTTCATTTTGAAGAATGCTGTTTCAGCTTTTTCTATCCTATATTTCTGTGACTCTGATGATGAGGAGCTGAAGGTCTTCATGCTTACTGGCAAGCAGAACTGTATCATCAATATATCTTAAGTTATTGATCCAAGCACCATTTACTTTGATGCCAGCATTGATGTTCTCCAGTGCCTCGTTGAAGATTGACTCAGAGTAGATATTGAACAACAGTGGAAACAGAATACATTCCTGTCTGACCCCTTTTCTTATTTCTGCATCAGCTGAGTATTTTTGGCCTAGTCTAACATTTGCTACCTGATGCCAATACAGATTCTTTATTATTTGGATGTCTTTGTCATCTAGTCCCCCTTGTTTCAGGATTTCTAATAGTTTGCTGTGTCTTATTTTATCAAAAGCTTTTTTAAAATCAATGAAGCACATGTAAACACTGTGATTGACATCTCTACAATGCTGTACAAGAACCTGAATGCTGAACAGCGCATCTCGTGTACCAAGATTGTTTCTGAAACCAAATTGTGTGTTACCTAGACACTCTTCAATTTTGTTGTACATTCTTGTGTGAATTATTCTTAGGAATATTTTCAGGGCATGACTCATTAAGCTTATGGTTCTGTATTCGGTATACTTCTTTGCATTTATTTTTGGGGGGATTGTCACAAACATTGATTTTAGCCAATCACTTGGTATCTTTTCTGTTTCATAAATCTGATTGAAGGGCTGCAGAAAAAAAATTCTTCCCATTGTCTTCCAGCAATTTTAAAATTTCTACTGGGATATCATCAGGTCCTGTGGCTTTTCTTGCTTTTGCTATTTTTATTGCATGTTCAACCTCTTCCATAATGATATTTGGTCCAGTTGTCATACTTCCCATATTTATATCATCCCTAGTGTCCTCAAAAAAGTTCTTCAATATATTCCTTCCATCTTTTTAGCTTTTCATCCCCATCTAAGATAATTTTCCCCTATTTGTCAACTAAGTTGTTGGTTTTCTTTTTGTAGAGGTCTGTTGCTTCTTTCACTTTTTTGTGTAAATTGAAATTATCGTGTATACGTTCTGTCTCTTCTATTTACTTGCATCTCTTTGCAAACCACTTTTCTTTTGTCAGTTGAATTTTTCTTCTAATTGTTTTTTGCAATTCATTGCATTTTTCTTTGTTTTTATTTTTATAAGATCTTCTTTCATCCATGAGATGAAGAATTTCCTCCGTCATCCACTGTTGTTTCTTGTGGTACCCCTCTCTTTTGAATTTGTTACCTCTACTATTGCATTTTTAAATTTATTCCAGTTTGCTTCTACATCATCATCATTCAGGTTGTTGGTTTCCCTTAAATGATTTTCTAATTCTTCTTTAATCTTACCTCCACGTTTAATGATAAAGTCTCTGTCGATTCTTGGTTTAGCAGGGTTTTTCATCCTTTTTAGTTTCAGCTGGACTTCAGCAAGTAGTAGATTATGATCAGATGGTACATCTGCACCTGGGTATGTCTTTATTGATTTTACTGAGTTTCTAAATCTTTTATTTATTGTAAAATAGTCAATTTGGTTCCTTACTACATTATTTCATGTATCTGCTGGTGATCTCCAAGTGTAGAGGTGTCTTTTTGGCAACTTGAAAAAAAGTATTCATCACACATTGCCTATGTTCCTTGCAGAAGTCTACAAATCTATCACCTCTAGCATTTCTGGTTCCTAAGCCAAAGTTTCCAACTACAGGAGCATCACTTCCTTCTCCCACTTTTGCATTGAAGTCCCCCATGAGTATTGTGATATCATTATTTTTTAGGGTTTTCAGTACACTGCTTATATCTTTGTAGAACTTCTCTAAATCCTCCTTATCGCTATCAGCTGTGGGAGCGTAAACTTGTATAACATTCATATTTACTGGAGTACTATTTATTTGGATCATTATCACTCTATCAGATACAGGAATAAAGGATTTGATGCATTTATTTACATGATTGTTTACAATTATAGCTACTCCATTTCGATGGTATTTGCTATTCTCACTAGAGTAGTAGATAGTATAATTTCCTATTCTATACATTCCATTTTCAGTAATTGACACAACCACCTAAAATGGGGAACCCGTAAGATAATTGAATTTAAAGTTCAGGCTGCTCAACTGGCAGTAGCTCTTCTGCAGAAAAATTGAGGTGTCAGAAGTGCTAATATTAGAAGCCACTTAGCTCATTGGCTTTCTTGGTTGTCTGAATCTGATGAATTTCCAGGTGGGAAGTTTTACATTGTGTGAGACTGAGCTGATAACAGAAACTCTTGAGAATACCTGAAGTTTTGGGTGTAGGTGAGGGTAAACTACTATTCTGTAAATCTCTGCTTTGGAGAGTATGAAGAGGCACCTGGTAAATACTACCCTAATTTTTTCTACAGTTTTCTTTTTTTCTTTTTAACAAAAATCCAAAGATAAGAGGCAGAACTAGTGGGTAGCTCCTTCTACCATTCAGTTTCATCCTTGAGTTCTCTCTTTCTCTGTATTCTTTTTCACCATTAGCACTTTTGTTAGCTTGCTGGGAAACCAATGGCAAACTAATTCAATGATGGATTTTTATTACTCCGGAACAAAGGAGAAAAAAACATGGAAGCTCTTATGCTGTCATTAGTCCCACGAAGATAAAACTCACAGGCTGTAATGTAGACAAGTTAAAATCACATAAGAGTTTCTAAGGGTGACTGACAGTTAGTTCTAATATATAAAGGAAAACCTTCTCTGACTTGAGTTTGTGGTTGACTGAGTCTTCATCAGAAAACAAAATAAAAATAGAAGAGAACTTATTTGTTTTCTTTAATAAACTTGTTTGGAAATGGTGTCTTTTTTTCTTGGGTCTTTTTACTTGTCCAGAGGGATCATTTAGGGCAGGGTTTCTCAAACCTGGCAACTTTAAGAGCTGTGGACTTCAACTTCCAGACTGGCTGGGGAATTTTGGGAGTTGAAGTCCCCATCTCTTAAAATGGCCAGGTTTGAGAAACACCAGTGTTGGGCAAATATCTCTATCAATTCCTGAAACTGATTTTGGAGCCATTTCCACTTCTTTAGGAACCATAGTTCTGTGCAGGATGGATGCATTAGAGAGGAGTGGCTGAAGGGCAATTTGGCTGGGAATTCTGGATGCAAGTGGGAATTTTATCCAAGATCTCACAAAACTAAATTCTTTCTTTTTTGAAGAATATTTTATTAAGTTTTATCAGGGTAGGGGAAGGCAAGGATCAGTATAGGTAATGGGATTTGGGATAGGATTGAGGGAAGGGATTAGGATGGGAATAGGTACAACAATGGGGTTGCCCCCAATAACATTCCACGATTTAGCAAGCAAACTATCGTCCAGATACAAGTATTCAAGAGGGATAATCAATATAATAATAAGTGTGTAGTCAACAAAAATAGCAAAAATTATAAAAAGTTATAAAACATATCAATTAATCATAAAAAGTCAGTCATCTTAATAAATTTCACAAATGGTTTTTGTTAACTCATTTTCCTAACCATTGATAAAAATGTTCCCATGTTTTAAATAAACTGAATCTTCTTTCTCTTTAATCTCTAGGGTTAATCTGTCCATTTCTGCACATTCTAAAATTTTCCTAATTATAATCTCATCAGATGGTACAGCTTCATTTTTCCAGTATTGGGCAAATGCTATTCTCGCAGGTGTCAATATATGTAATATTAAATACTCATTCTCTTTCCCGTAGTTAGATCCTAGTATTCCTAACTAAAACAGTTCTGGCCTAAATTCTATCTGTATTTTAGTCATTTTTCCAGCCATACATGAACCTTAAATCAAAATTTCTTTGCACTAGGGCATACCCACAAGATATGATAATAAGTACTCAATAAGGCATTTGATAAAGTAGATCACAACCTACTACTTGATAAGATAGAAAAATGTGGGTTAGACAGCATCACCCCCAGATGGATCTGTAGCTGGCTGACCAGCCATACTCAGCGTGTGGTCCTCAATGGAACTGCATCTACATGGAGGGAAGTGTATAGTGGGGTGCCCCAGGGCTCTGTTCATCAACAATTTGGATGAGGGGATAGATGGGGAAATCATCAAATTTGCAGATGACACCAAGCTGGCAGGAATAGGCTACAGGAGGATCTGGACAGATTGAACACTGGGTGCTATCTAACAAAATGAAATTCAATAGTGAAAAAAGTAAGGTTCTACATTTAGGCAAGAAAAACCAAGTGTACAGGTATAGTATAGGGGGTACCTTACTCAATAGTAGTAACTGTGAGAGGGACCTTGAAGTCCTAGTGGACAATCACTTAAATATGAGCCAGCAGTGTGCTGCAGCTGCCAAAAAGGCCAACACAGTGCTAGGCTGCATTAAACGAGGGATAGAATGAAGATCATGTGAAGTATTAATACCATTTTACAATGCGTTGGTAAGGCCAAACTTGGAATACTGCATCCAGTTTTGGTCATCACGATGTAAAAAAGATGTTGAGACTCTAGAAAGAGTACAGAGAAGAGCAACAAAGATGATTAGAGAACTGGAGGCTAAAGCATATAAGGAACGGCTGCTGGAATTGGGTATGTCTAGTTTAATGAAGAGAAGGATGAGGGGGGACATGATAGCAGTGTTCCAGTATCTCAGGGGCTGCCACAAAGAAGAGGGAGTGAAGTTATTTTCTTTTTTCCAAAACAATTTTTATTAGTTTTCCATTTTACACCAACACAGCTTAAGAACCCACGTGGAAACATGGTGATCAATTTTTTTAAGAACAAACAATAACATAGTAAATATATACACAATATTTCTTAAAAATTCCCCTCTCTATCTATATAGAATATTATAATCAAATTAATATATTTTCAGATAAATTCATTCATTACTACGTCTAACCATCAACTGCATTAATCAATACAAAAATTCAATCTATAAAAACCTATATTTCTTCACACATTTAAACTTAAACTTAAAAAACTCTCCACTTATTTAAAAAATTATAATCAAGTCAATATCTTTCCAAAACCAATTCATTCACTAATATAACATTTCATCCAGGTTATATAATTAAAAATAAACTAACATTCTCTATCTATTTATATTGTTATAAACTCATTAAAACATTTCTAAAACAAATTTTCATTGAATATATCACTATATAAATTTCATTAATCAATAAAAGTTTACAAACTCATTATCCATCCCAAAGATCCTGTATCATGCTTTCTTAATTTTGCAAATATTTAAACTTAAACTAACATATTCATTTACTATTCAGATGCCCCAAGTGTTTTTTATTTAAGCATTATTAACTCCAAAAATAAATTCTTCTTTCTCACCAATATTCTATTGTTTTTCTTTGTTTCTCCAAATCTCCAATAATTAATTCCATCTTTTCCCATATTTCAGTTCTTTTCTCATTATACCATCTCTAATATTAAAAACATATAAAGCCCTTTTAACAAAGTCCAAATCCAAATCAATCCAGATTGCTATAAAACCTTTACCACATTACTATAATCAAATTTAATATTTATATCTTATTCTGGGTTTCTTTCTATTCCAAACAGGCTTCCATAATCGGGCCTCTACCTGCCACACTATACACTCCAAAAAGGAAGCTCCCATCGTGCATTTTGTTAAGTTAGTATGAAAATTATAGTTAATCTGGATAACTCGTACCAGAACATCATTTCCCCTTTCTTTTAACGTTGAATAAATTTCAGTTAAAATCCATTCTTTTATATCGTCCTCTTTGATCATGTTTTTCTCTTCTTCCCATATTTTTTCCTCTATCTCAAAGTCAAATGGCATCTGCAGGCCAACTTGTCCTTCTGAAGTGAAATCCTCCAGTTCCTTATCATAAGTCCTTTGTCCGTTGATATCAAGTCTTTTTTCCAAAATCGATTGATAGTCCAACTGTGAGTTTACTTCTTCCAACTTGGTAAGCGGAGCACAAGTCTCTTGTGTATAAACTAATGTTTCACTTAATCCTTGTATTTTGCCTTGTCGATACAAAGAAATCTCCTTTGAGCAAGCAATTATCTTCTCTATATTTTCCAAAATTTTGTCCAAAATATACTTATAAGTAAGATCTACACCGGTTTCCTCCATTTTTAGTATATTTAAAATCCTTATCCTTTTGAAGAAGACTATATTTAAAAAACGATCACAATATCCATCTCCTCCCAGTTTCCTCATTTTTTTTTCCTTTGTACAAAATGAAAGCCTTTCTGGTGAAGAAAAGATAGCAAGTATAATGAATAGATTTCTCAGAGAATGTCCCCCAGAAAATGAGCAAGATTAGTCAGATATTCAATCCTTCCGGACACCATAAAGGTAAAAGCAAACAATATTATCTAAATATTATGAAAAACTTTCTTGAGGTTCCCAATATCCAAAAATAAAATCAACCATTAAAACAAAAATAAATTTAATCCTTTGAGCTTCTCTTCCCCCATTTAAAAAGCTGCTTCACCAGAAAAGGGAATAATTCCAAGAAAAAAAAACTTTTCACAGGCATAAAGAAAATAGAGGTGAAAGGAAAGTCTCACCGAGTTCTCCATGGTGGGTCCGTTTGCTTAGCTGATCTTGTGGCTTGCAGTTGGCACAGCTAAATGATCGGCCATTTTACTGGCCGATCTTTACCCTATCGGCCCAAAGGAGATACTCGGTGCACAGAGGACGCCGCCACTCCTCTGCAACTATCCGAGAAGCCTCCTCAACAGTAGACACTCCTCCAGAGCATCTTTTCGACCCTCTAAGGGTCTACCGGCAGGGGAAACTCGATCGGCAAAGGGATGACTCCCTTCGCCTGACTGCACCGCCATGAACCGGAACCAGAAGCCAGAGTGAAGCTATTTTCCAAGGTGCCTCAAGGCAGGACAAGAAGCAACAGATGGAAACTAATCAAGGAGAGAAGCAACCTAGAACTAAGGAGAAACTTCCTGACAGTTAAAACAATTAACCAGTGGAACAACCTGCCTCCAGAGGTGGTAAATGCTTCAACACTGGAAGTTTTTAAGAAGAGACTGGATGGCCATTTGTCTGAAATGAGCAGGGGGTTGGACCAGATGACCTCCAAGGTCCCTTCCAACTTTATTATTATTATTATTATTATTATTATTATTATTATTATGATGACTAAATTCTACCATTGCTGCACTAGAGAAGAAATCTTAGGAATCTGTTGAAAAAGAAATATTTAAAAATATATACAATAAAGCCTACATGATATCCATGGAGGTGGTTTTTTTGTATGTGTGGTTTTTTTTTTTTGAGGGAGTAGGACACTCTTCTTTATTGGCAGTGTGAAAATAAAAGATGGATGAATGTCTTATCACTTGGGATTTGCAATAATGGATTCATGCACTGGGAATGGTATTAGACCTGACTATTACCAAGACCTATTTTCATTCTATAATTCTATGAAGAAGTGAACCAATGAGGATGTGTTGTGCAATTGGAGAAAGTCTTTAGTTAATTATGCCACTGTGATCCTAGGTGGAATTGCACCCTCCTCCCATGCTTATTTATCTTCTTTCCAACTGAGAATTGCAGCTAAGGGAATATTACTGAGCAAGAAAACACTGCCATGGCAAAGTTCAATCATTTACCATGCTACAATTCTGAATCTGAGTTTCTCCTTTGCAGTATCTGTGAAGTAAACACACACACACACACACACACACACACACACACACACACACACACCTATCTAGTTGTGGACATTCCTGCTATACGTGGAGATTCCTAATTTTTAAAATTGGGAGAAGTAGGATAGCTCTCTGTATGTCTTGTCCTACTTGTATGCTGTTGTGAGCTGTAAATCACATCAAGATTTACATAAAGTATTATAATGGCAATACATAAGGGATGGTCTCAAAGATGGCCAATTGCATCATAACCCCAAATGTACGTGATCTGTTCCATGTTTGGAAGGGTTGCTTTGTTCACACAAGAAGTCTGAAAAAGCCTTTGTCAGTAACAGAAGTAGTTATTTTGCTGATGTCCTGTTTCCAGCTCTCAGAACTGACCTCTTACATATTTTGCTTAATTGAAAGTATAATCTCATATCATTCAACCAGTATAGGTAGAGACCTCAATTCATTTTAAGCAGCTTTAAATACACATTACCACTTCCTCAGGCTGCCTCCGTCTTTGACAAAGGAAAAGACAGTGGGGCTCTTGGGATTTGGCAGAAGATCTGTGAAGACTTGGAGAATTAGTAATTCATCCTCGACAAAGATATGTTGAAAAGGAAGCAGATTCACAAGGTGTTATCTTTTGCCCGATGTCCTCCTCCTAGTTTGGCATTATCCTTCATTGTCTTTCTTCTGGACTCCACTGCACATAATATATTGGATGTATTTCAGTCGTGGTTTCATGGCATTCTCATTTTAAGCCTTGGAACCAATTTTCTGGTAAACAGGAGATCATCTGCACTAGCATCAAATCCCAGGACAATGATGGCATTCACACACATCACTTGATGCAGTTAATTTTCCTGACATAACTTTTTCCTTAATGTTCTTCATTTATTCGGGTAGCCTATTATTTTATTTGGGGGGGGTAGCAGTGCTAGGCTTTTACCTTTACAGCTGGAAGATTCAATCTATACAACCAATTTGGCAGTTCCTTCTCTCTCCTGCCTTCTCTTTGCTGATAAATTGGGTGGCAGTTGTCTGATTCACATTTGACTTTCACAGAAAGAACTGATTTGTAGGCTGGAAATATTTGTTTTTCACTCCATTTTCTATCATTGACAGATAGGAGTATTGGCTTGGAACTGTTTTTTGCCGAAGGTTCCATAGCAAATAGAATTGTGTATAGATGGTGTAAATTGATGTATTACAACTCTCTATTTTTATTCTGTGTCTGACCTGCACAATAGGTCAAGCCACTAGTGTGGTTTGAGAAATAACCAACCCACTGCTACCAAATGTTACCACTGCCAGGAAGGATCTTCTACCAGAGCCTAGTTTGTCACAATCATTCCCACTCTTAAAGATAGGCTGCTAAGCACATTCCGCACCTCCAGGCTTTGTGGATATTGATGGATCCCTCACTGCTGCCACACTGCTAGCTCCCAAATAGTTGATTGGCATTTTACGTTGTGCCCTACAATTATTGTTAAGGTGAAGTCAGCTCTTAGAGGTAGTTAGAAAAGAAGCACCAACCATGACTCCCTTAATTACAGTAAGATTACAGTAACACAAACTTGCAGGTCTGAAAATATATCTGTCCACCCTCACTTTTACAGCCTAGGGACAGTTTCTTCTGAGACAGTTGCCATGTGCCCATTCCTTCTACAGGTTCAGCTGCTTTTACCTGATTGTCGTCTAGTCTGCGGCTCTTCCTCCTCATGTCTCTCAAGGACATTCGCACAGACCATTAAAGGTAGTCCTCAGCTTATGATCGTAAAGGAACCTGCCCATTACAGTTGTAAGTAGTGATGGTCATAAAGCAACCCGATTTTTTGACCTTTTTTGCAATGATTGTTAAGTGACCACCATGGTCATTAAAAATGACCATTGTGATTGTTAAGTGACTGCCACGGTCATTAAGAGAGCCAATTGTTTGCTGTGGGCCAATTTTGCAAAAAACTAGAAATAAATGCTGGCTTTTGACAAAAACCTCATAAAACATGGTCATGTGACCACAGGACACTGCAAATGGCCATAAATAGGAGCTGGTTGCTAAGCAGCTGAAATGCAGTTCAGCGGAGGGCCTGGTTGTCAGAACTTTGGAACTGGATTGTAAGTGCTCTGGGGAAGTATATCATAACTTTGAATGTAAACTACGCAACCAGTTGTAAGTCAAAGACCAACTATGCGGGTACCAATGTGGCTCTTTCTCCTTTAAAGTTCTGCCAGCCTGTATCTTTACTGTGGACATTTTAATTTAGATCCTCGATTGCACATTTTTTTATTGTTCATTGTTATTCTAAATATCGTGAGCCTGGAATATTCGCTGTATATTCAATGATATACAAATAGAAAATCAACCAATGTGCCTTCTGTTCATTGCAATGCTATGTAGCTAAGAGAAGACTTCAGTCTTTCCTTTCTATTTTAATTTCCTTTTTATTTTAATCAGATCCTGCAATTGTGGTTGTCAAAAATAATGTCAAGGCGAACCAATTTTTGTCCTTTACCTGGTGCAGTTTCACCAGGAAGACCTGGGTTCTGCCTCTCTTTAGCGACATCATTAGAACCACCCACCTTCTGAACAGGAGAAGAAGCAGCAGAAAACTAATTGCCGCCTTTGTAAAGAGACAAAGGCTGAAATGACATATTATGGTGCTTAATTGACTTATGTAAGTTATTCTGTGAGCTTTGTGAGATGGAGAACAGGATAAAAATCTTGAAAATAATAATAAAACAATCAGGCTGCCCTTCATACCCAGGTGGGTCTGAACAAAGATTTAAAAAAGGTTAGAACACATGCCATGCAGAGGAATGCTTCCGCACAATTTGTTCCTCCAGGTCTTAATTTAATCTAGCAGAAGAGA
Source organism: Crotalus tigris (assembly GCF_016545835.1). Classification (NCBI taxonomy): domain Eukaryota; kingdom Metazoa; phylum Chordata; class Lepidosauria; order Squamata; family Viperidae; genus Crotalus; species Crotalus tigris. The sequence goes on along the minus strand of NW_024100610.1, from coordinate 1,725,880 downwards.
ATTAAACTGCTTCCAAAACTTTTCCAAAAGACAAGAGGCTTTCTGAGATTATCCCATAGGTAGTGTGGCTTGTACTGATATTTATTTAATTGTGGGTTGAGGGCTACTGTGTGAATGTCTTGACGTTTGTTGAACATACTGATATGTTGATATCTGTAGCATCTGCGGGTGGGAAAGTGTCAGTTGTTATGTAAGGAGACACTACAGGTAGTCTTGACATACAACTGTAATTGAGCCTGGTGATTATGTTGTACATTGTGATGGTCGTAAAACAGGTCAGGTATGTGACGTATCTGATTTTACAACTTTTTTCACAGCTGTCATTAAGTGAACATGGCAGTTGTAAAACAAACGTGACCATCATTAAATGGTCATTGAGTGAACTCATTGTTCACTGTGGCACAGTTTTGTTGAAAATCAGAACTGGTTTTGGGCAACACCATTATAAAAGGCATTATAAAATGTGGCTGTGGGATGCTGCAAATGGCTGTAAAAATGACTGTGTTGCTGAACACCTGGTGTGGTCATGTGATTGTGGGAGGTGGCGACTATCAGAATTTTGGAAATGGGTTGTAACTCCTTTTTTCCAGGTAGATCATAAGTCAAGGACTTCAAACAGTCGTAAACTGTGGATAATGTGTACTCCTTCTTGGGCTATCTTCTCTGTGGTGAGTTACCATCCTATCATGACAAAGAAGACTATAGACCAGGGGTCTGAAAACTTAAACACTCAAAGAGCCACTTGGAGCTGTTTCCCAGAGAAAAGAAAACATTGGGAGCCGCAAAACTTGCGTGCGTGCGAAAGTGGGGGGGGGGAGCTTGATTGAAAAATTTAATTAAAAAGAAATAGATGCTGCTGTGCATGAGTTCTCTCTCTCTCTCTTTCTCTCTCTTTCCCCACCCTCTCTCTTTCTCTCTCTCTTTGTCTCTTTCCTCTCTTTCCTCTCCCCCTCCCTCTATCTTTCCTCTCTCTCCCTCTCTCTTTCTCTCTCTCTCTTTCTCTCTCTCTTTCTCTCTTTCTCTTTTCTCTCTCTCTCTTCCTCTCTCCCTCTCTCTCTCTTTCTTTCCTCTCCCTCTCTCTCTTTCCTCTCCCTCTCACTTTCTCTCTCTGTCTCTTTCCTCTTTCTCTCTCTTTCCTCTCCCTCCCCCTCTCTCTCTTTCTCTCTCTCCCCCCCCTCTCTCTTTCTTCTCTCTCTTTTTCTTTCTCCCCCCTCTCCCTCTCTCCAATCTTCTGCTCACCTGGCAAGCTGACTTCAGGCTCTTCTCCAACAAGCTGACACACATTGTTTTTGGGATGACTCTCTCCTGCCCTTCCTGCTTCCTGCAGAGATGCAGCGAAGGGAGGAGCTCCACCCAATAAGCTTGTCAGCTCTTCGAACAAGGTGAGGCCACTCTCTTTTTGAGAGAGAGAGGGGGGGAGAGAGAGAGAGAGAAGGGAAGCACAAGTCTCTCTCTCTCTCTCTCTGTCTCTCTCTCTCTCTGCAAATGGCAGAAGAGGCTGGGAGCTGCAGAAGAAGGGCTCAAAGGACCTGGACAGACTTGAACACTGGGCGCTATCTAACAAAATGAAATTCAATGGTGAAAAAAGTAAGGTTCTACATTTAGGCAAGAAAAACCAAATGTACAAGGGGTACCTTGCTCAATATTAGTAACTGTGAGAGGGATCTTGGAGTCCTAGTAGACCATCACTTAAATATGAGCCAGCAGTGTGCTGCAGCTGCCAAAAAAGCCAACACAATGCTGGGCTGCATTAACAGAGGGATAGAATCAAGATCACATGAAGTATTAATACCCCTTTACAATGCCTTGGTAAGGCCACACTTGGAATACTGCATCCAGTTTTGGTCACCACGATGTAAAAAAGATGTTAAGACTCTAGAAAGAGTACAGAGAAGAGCAACAAAGATGATTAGGGGACTGGAGGCTAAAACATATAAGGAATGGTTGCTGGAATTGGTTATGTCTAGTTTAATGAAGAGAAGGATGAGGGGGGACATGATAGCAGTGTTCCAGTATCTCAGGGGCTGCCACAAAGAAGAGGGAGTCAGGCTATTTTCCAAGGCGCCTGAAGGCAGGATGAGAAGCAATGGATGGAAACTGATCAAGGAGAGAAGCAACTTAGAACTAAGGAGAAACTTCCTGACAGTTAGAACAATTAACCAATGGAACAGCCTGCCTCCAGAAGCGGTGAATGCTCCAACAATGGAAGTTTTTAAGACGAGACTGGACAGCCATTTGTCTGAAATGGTGTAGGGTTCCTGCCTGAGCAGGGGGTTGGACTCGATGACTTCCAAGGTCCCTTCCAACATCATCATCATCATCATCATTATGGATCATCGCACAGTCAGCCAGATGTTCAGACTGGATTTGGCATTTTGTCTACCTATCGAGTCCTTACCCAGGACCTGGGATAGGCAGATATGGATGTTTGATGGTATTACAGATATCGTCGCAGGATGGAAGCAGTTCCTAGTAAGGCCGCCTTTTGCAATTGACTAATAGCAAATTTGTCAATGCCAATAGTGTTCAAGTGGTGCTCCAGATTGTTTTGGGATTGCACCCAAGGTGCCTATTACTATTGGTACTACCCTTGCTTGCTTTTGCCACAATCTTTCTATTTCTATTTGTAGGTCTTTGTATTTTGTTATCTTCTCCAGTTCTTTCTCGTCTATTCTGCTGTCTCCAGGCACTGCCACATCCACTATCCAGACTTTTTTGTCTTTCTTATCGACAATTGTTAAGTCTGGGGTATTATGTTGCAGGTGCTTGTCTGTTTGAATTCTGAAGTCCCAGAGCAGTTTAATTTTATCATTTTCAAGACTTTCTCTATTTTATGATCCCACCAGTTTTTGTTTACAGGCAAATGATATTTTTGGCAGATTTTCCAATGCACCATTGTTGCTACTTTGTCATGCCGCTGCCTGTATGTGCAATCTTCTTGCAACAGCTTACCAGGTGGTCCACTGTTTCTTTAGCTTCTTTGCATAGGCAGCACTTACTGTCTGTTGCTGTCTTCTCAATTTTGAATTTCTATGCATTTGTCCTTAAGGCTTGGTCTTGTGCAGTCAGAATTAGTCCCTCGGTCTCTTTCTTCAATTTTCCTGCTCTTAGCCATTGCCAGGTTATTATCTGCTTTCCCAGCTATTTTTTTAATGTATTGGCCATGTAGTGCTTTGTCTTCCCATGCCTCTATTCTGTTCTTCATTTGGTCTTTCTTGTAGGCCAGTTTGGTCTCTCCAGTAGTCAGTAAGCCTTCCTGATATACTAATTTCAGTGCATCTTCATCATTGTTCTTCAGATATTCTTCCAAAGCCATTTTTTCTTCTTCAACCATCTGATGTACTTGTAGCATTCCACGCCCACCTATTTGCCTTGGTAGATAAAGTCTATCAATGTCACTGCGTGGATGAAGGGCATGATTCATTGTCATTATTTTTCTGGTCTGCCTATCCATTGCTTTTAGTTCTGCTTGAGTCCAGTCCACTATTCCAGCTGTGTACCTAATGACTGGGATTGCCCAGGTGTTGATTGCCTTATGGTATTTCCTCCATTGAGTTTGGACTTTAAGATCTTCTTCACTCTCTTGATGTATTCACCTCTAATCTTTTTCTTGACTTCAGTGTGATTGATGTTGTCAGCTTGAAGGATACCCAAGTATTTGTAGTACTCTTCCTCATCCAGACTCTTAATGTTATTTTCGTGGGGCATCTTGATTCCTTCAGTTTTCACTATTTTTCCTTTGTTTGATAGTAAGTGTGGCACATTTGTCCAAGCCAAACTCCATTACAATATCTTGGCTATATATACGGACAGTGTTGAGCAGCGATTCTATTTCAGATGATGTTTTTCCATTCAGCTTCAGATCATCCATGTAAAGGAGGTGGGATAGTCTGGCAGATGTTTTTGATGTTTGATAGCCATGTCCTGAGTTATTCAGTATTGTTGACAGAGGAAACAGTGCAATAACAAATAGTAATGGTGATAATGAATCTCCTTCAAATATTCCTCTCTTGATATTAACCTCTCCCAGCCTCTCACCATTGATCTGCAACTGTGTCTTCCATTGTGCCATCGATCTTTGCACAAATTTTCTGATGTTTCTACTGACTCCTGTTATTTCTAGGCACTTGATTATCCAGTCATGTGGCAGAGAGTCAAATGCCTTTTTGTAGTCAATCCATGCCACATTCAGGTTGGTCTTCCTCTTCTTGCAGTTTTCCAAGATCATTTTGTCTATTAGGAGTTGATCTTTTGTTCCTCTGCTATTGGGGCGGTTTCCTTTCTGCTCAGGTGGAAAGAGATTGTTTTCAACTAGATGCTGTTGTACTGCATCAGCTACCACACCAGTTAGTAATTTGAAAGTTGTTGGTAAGCAGGTAATTGGCCTATAGTTGCCTGGTGTTGCCCCTTTTGCTGGATTTTTCATTATTAGGTAGGTTTTCCCAGTTGTTAGCCACTTTTCAATTTCTCCTCCTTGTAGTATATTGTTGAACTGCTTGGCAATGAGTGGGTGTATAACAGTTAGATGTTTCAACCAAAACCCATGCAGTTCATCTTCACCTGGTGCTGACCAATTTTTGATTTTCTTTGCTCTTTTTTCTACCATTTTTGTTGTTATTACTAGTTCTTTCATTTCAACTTCTGTTTTATTTGCATCCACCTCTTTTAACCAAGCCGCATCCTTGTTGTATTTCTTTGGGTTATCCCATATCTGCTTCCAGAACTGCACTGTTTCTTCCTTGTCAGGTACTGACTGATTCCTTGCAGTTTCTCCATTGATGGATTGGTAGAAACGTTTCTGATTGGATTGAAATTGGAGGTTCTGCCTATAGTTTGCAATTCGAGCTTCATATCTACTGATTTTCCTGGCTATAGCTGTTATTTGTTGCTTTATTATTTCCAGTGCTTCCTTGATCTTCCTTGTTTCTAAGTGGTATTTCTTGATTAGGTATTCTTTGGTCTTCTTGTTCTTCAGCTTCTTTTCTTTCATCTGTTCTAGCTTGCTTGCATGTGATCTTAACTTGCTGATCTTATTTTCTAGTCTAACCTTCCATTTTTCTGGTGTACTGTTTGTTTGTTTTTCTTCTTTGTTGATTTTGCATTCCAGGTATTCAGTTATAACTGCAGCTGTGCTGTACATTAGTTGGTTTGTTTCTTGCAGTGAATTGGTGCTTATACTTGATATTGCAGTATTTGTATCTTTTAATGCTTGTGCTAGCTGTTTCTTTAATGCAGGCAGCCTTATTCTGTTGTTTTTGTGCTGTTCTAGATGCTCAGTTATTCTTTGTTTCAATTCTTTTATTTCTTTAGTTAGAGGATTTTGTTCTTCCTGAGGTAGAGGTATCTGGTTTCCAAATGTTAACAATTGTATATCTCTGCTGGATTCCTTCACTGCCAACTCCCCCTGGTTTGCCTCTACATTCTGAATTACTTCTAGTAAGGCTTTGATTTCTTTGCCCTGGGTAAACTTTTGCAGTTCGTCCAATTCTGTTTCTGTGAATACTTTATTTCGTATTATAAATTGGAGTTGATCTGCTAGTCTCTGTTCTGTTATTTCTGATTCTGGATGTTGTTCTTTCCAGAACTGGTGCATTCATTTTAGATATCCTCTTCTTGTTGGACTTGATCTGTAGTAACAGATCATTATTTCTTTGTTTTCAATCACTGTGTATCTGCGACAGGTAAACACCTTTTCTTCCAGTAGTTCTGCAGCTGCTGGCCCTGGTTGCTCAGCCAACAGTCCTGAGTCCTGTAACCCATTTTTCACCAGATATCCAGGAACTCCAATATCTAGTGCGGACCTTGTTAACCCGGGCGACGTCCGAGCCGGTATGGCATTCTGTAATTTACGTCTCACCATATTTTTATGGGAGAGACACTCTTTGTCTGACTCCTCTGATGAGACCTGTCCAGTATGGTTGAACCTCTGGCATAGCTCTCATCTTCCTCAGAGTACACAAGCCCACAACCACGTCAAGGTAGTGCCTCACTGGGGGATTATTATTATTATTATTATTACATGCGGCTCTGGAGCCGTGGGTTGCTAACCCATGCTATAGACAATACTTGTCACTTGGGAATTGTTTGAACTTTTATAGAACACAGGAATTCCCTCAATGGGGGAAAGGAATAAATTGCTATTAAAAGAGTGACCTTCCTGATCTCTTCATCACCATACGACACCTGTTATGTTCTTTTCTGGTTATTTTTATAGACAACCCATTTTTCTCCTATTTAGTTTTACATATAAAATTCTCTCCTAATGTGATCAGTAAATCAGTAACAAAAGAATAATAGAGTACTTCCTTTAACTGCCGAAATAATGGAAGCCCTATAAACTGTTTTATAACTTCTAATACTCTTTGTAGGAGTTTTAGAGATGAAATATAGTGCAACCCTGAACAGTTTATCTCTAATTAGAAGTAAGTTAAATGAATATTACTCCCAGACCCAATGTGTAATACAACAACATGTTTTTAAAGAGAGAAAATCAATCACTGGGAGGGTTAAGGCTAATACTGAAGAATTAGCACTTCCTTATCTGAACTGCCTCGACACCATGTGGCTACTGTATAGTTACAGATTGCATTTGTGCATTTTCACATCATTATTTGTTTACGGTTTGCTCCTTTGGCATGTTTAAAAGGAAGTGAGACCTACATTTTAATGGGATTTATTGCCACATTATGTTACTTAAATGGTCGCAGAAATGGACCATTATTCACAAGATTTACACAGTAATAAAAGTAATAAGTCTTTAAGATACTTGGAGGGTTTTATTGCAACAAACATATATGGTTCTCCACCCCACTGTGAGGGGCCTGCTGCCCTATTCTGAATGCCAGTGGGTTTTATTCCTCAATAAGTGTGTTTATGATTCCAGCCTCAAGAGAGGTTTTAATGGCATTTTCGGTCAATTAGTTTGGGACCCAATCCCATTGATTCCAAATTAAATTTTTTTACAAAGAGTGCTTTGCCATGCAATTGATAATTAATATTTGGGCAATGTAGTGATTTTGTCTTACTTGTATTAATTAGGGTTCAGTTGATGAAAATATCCTCTTAGTGAAATTTTGTACATATTGTACATACACCCACATATGTACATGGCTGATAGGACAGAAGTTGATGGTTCAAAATCTGAAACATCAGAGAGTTTTTGCAGGAAAACACCAGAAGTTGAACTGTCATCAGTTGGAAGAGGCAACAAGATCTATATGTTTTTTTATACACTTGTGATAATGTGTTGAACATTATATCCAGTCCTTTCTTTATAGCAGTGGTTCTCCACTTGTGGTCTGTGGACCCCTGGGGGGGCTGAAATGTCATCAGAGGGGGTCTGCAAAGGCTTGAAGAAATGTTATGATTTAAATCCTGAGTCAAGTCTTGGGGGTCCATGGCCATGGTCCGTGGCCACAAAAGGTATTTAAAGGGGGTCTGTGGTGAAGAAAAGGCTGAGAACCACTGCTCTATGGAATGATAAAAGAGCATAGGTTAATCTGGCAAGTAATGTCTTATCTAGGGCAGCCAGTGTAGCCCAAACTTTAGATCTTTGTTTTCTGCAGAGAAATCTTCTCTACCTTTTGCAGCTCAGTGATGTGTGGCCCTGTCTCAGATCTGGGATGATGCACACAGTGATGGGATTCAAATATGTGAACTGGTTCTCTGTGAGGATGCAGCTCCCGGAAGTCCATTCTGGGCCTAGGAAACAAAAAATTAGCTACTGGTTCTGCCGAACTGGTGCGAACTGGCTGAATCCCACCACTAGATGCACATCTCCAGAAAAGCTGGAAGTGTCATGTGGCAAGGTAAATATTTCTTAATGAGACAGCTTTGTGGATTGACTAGCTATATTTGTCTCAGTAGGGTATGATGAATCATCTTGTTTTTCTTCTCCAAGGTAACTGGGAGTCTTTCAATCAACTCAAGGAGAGCTGTCTAGAATCACCTAGGACTACAATTCTCAGGGTAAATACAGAATGTGTTGATCTCCAGGAGTTTAAAAGCCCTGTGATGTCAGAAGAAAACTCTGGGAATTGAAAACATCCTTTTGTAAAATATGGCTCCCCCTGAATATAGGCTTCAAGGAAGAATGCTCCCTTCTATGATCCCACAGATCATTCTTTTCTCTCCACTACTTGCTCTTTTCTCTCTTTCCATTAGTTGTGTCAAATTTGATAAAGCACGTTCTGCTCTGAAGTGTCACACTCAGATAATGACAGCTTATCTTCTTGTCAGTAGGAGAACTCCCAAGAGTAGTTCATGTGGATTTGGAAATGTTTTAGTTTTCCTCTCTCTTCCTTCCCCCCCTTCAGTGCATCTCTCTCTCTTTCTCTCTCTATGTGCATGGATTGATAGAGTTCACTTTGTTTCCTCTTTTCATTGGCTTCTGAAAGACTCTGGCTTATTCAGCATGGAATGGGTGGAAGGAGAGTTCTCTGGTTATTTCCTGATCTTTGAAAGAACTCTCCCTCTTCTCTCCCCCCCCCCCAATGTTTGTGTGTTGCTTATATGTCTACATGTGTGGATTGTGTGTTCAGAAGACATAGGTCCACAGGTATAGAATTTCAGATTATGCAAAAGTAATGTGCTGCCTAAAGGTGCCCTATAGACACCTCCTTTCCTTTGTCTTTCTCTGAAGTGACATATCAATATTAGAGATTTTCCCTTATTAATACATAGATACATACAACATACATATATTATCTTTTATTACTCTGAATATTACTAAGTCTTATAATTCTGTAGCACAAAAACCTTCTTAAGAACTAAAGAACAGAGGGATGTAGAGCTTACTCTTTTGCCTGAAATTTCTATTGCTAGTCAGGAAAGCAAAGAAGCAATGGCTAAATGCCACTGCTGTTGCTAATAAAAGGAGAATTGTTGATGGCAGGGTGGAAACTGGCAAAATGTTGGTAGTGACTCAGTAAGAGAGGAGATGAAGAAATGGGGGGACATGGCCCGTAGATGATCCAACAGGATGGGAGCAAGAAGCAAGAAGACCGGGAGCTTTTCCAGACTGCTGAGTTAGAGTGGTTTCCACCTACATTGAGTTGGCACAAAATAATACTAATATAAAATCTGGTATTCCCATTGCCAACACCTCTCATCCTTCTAATTGTCTATGGAGATTCTCAGTTATCCAGGTCATAGTTGTCCTAAAGATGCTTTTTCATGAGGCAACTGGACTTTCTTGTTTTCGTTTGAAGATGTTTTGCTTCTCATTCAAGAAGCTTCTTCAGCTCTAAGCACACTGAGAAGCAAAACATCTTCAAAGGAAAACAAAGTCCATTTGCCTTGTGAAAAACCTCCTTCTAATGCATCTATTCCAAATCCCTAAAGCAGGGGCATCTGTTTGGAGGGGGGGGTGTCCAAAAGAGCCAATAACTGCCATCTTCCATTTTTCTGACACTGTCCTCTGGACAACCCTGCCCTGCAGAATGGTGTTACTCTGATTGATGTGTGCCAATTCCTGTCAGCAAGTTGAGTCGGTTTCTCCTCAGGCTCTGTTGCTGCAAGTCATGAGCCAGTGGAGAAAATGGAATAAATGGGAAAATATATTTTTAGACTTATGTCCTTTGTGGGCTGAGAGTAAGATAAGAGGCAGTCTCACAGGGCCCAGGTTGAAAATTTGCCCTGTCAAGACCTGAGGATGCTGTACTTAATTGCATGGGCAGAGTGGGTCTGTGGAGAGGAATAAGAATGGTTAAGAGGAAGGGAATTTCCTCTCTTTTGTAATAAAGTGGACATGTTGAACTAATGAAGATTGCTTCTCGGAATATCTAGGGAGGCAATACCTTCATTAGTTCACTTTATAATAATTCCATGCTGTTCAAATTCCTAGAATTTTTTAATCAGACAAGGTGGTTCATAGCCAGAAAAGGCCTGTGTCGTGGCTAATCTTTGCATTACGATTACATGAATGGTGTCCTTAGATGATGTTTGGCCATGTTGATCAACTCCCACCACTAATTCTCTTCCCAGAAACTGTGTTTGGATCTTCATGGGGCCGGAAAGCCCATAGATGCAGGGATCCCTTGCAATTCACTTGCTGAGGAGATCATTCAACTTCTCCAAGGCTTCTTTCCTTCAAAGTGCAAGAAAAAGTAAAAAAGAAAACTAAAGCTAAGAAACATAATGACTTTCAACCTTCTCTTCAACAGATGTTGACCAACCCATAGTTTCCCCCTCCTTCTTATGTCTTCCAAAGATCTCTTCAACTCTATATTAAATTCTCATCTTTTCCAATAAATCATTAAATCCATCAGTCACCATTTCACTTTTTTCTTCTTTTAGATGATTACCATAAAAAGTTTCCAGTCTTTTGAAAAAGAACTTGTTGTTTTTCCCCTGACCAAACAGGTCAGTTTTGCCATTTCTGCTAATTCTGACAGTTTTACAATCTATTGCTCTATTGTGGGAATATATCAATACTCTTCCGTCTTTATGCATTTAATAATCTTGCTGCCATTGTTATATACAAAGCTATTCTTGAATGAGTCTTTTTCTAATTTAGTATCCATAAGTCCTAATAAAAAAAAATCTGGTTTCTTTGCAACATTAATCCTCAAAATTCTTTCTATCATTGTATGTAATTTTATCCAAAATTTCTTAGCTTTTTCATGTCTATTGTGCGCAATAAACTGTCCTTTCCTGTTTTTCACATTTTCATCATTGACTTCAGGCAGTTTTTACATTTTTTATAGTGTCCCTGGTGTAAGGTACCAACAATACATCATTTTATAAAAAAAATTCTCTCCAGCTATAACACAATGTAAATTTTATCCAATTTATCTATCTTTTTTCCATGTAACCATCTGTATATCACAGCCAAAAATGGTAGCCCATTTTAATAAACAATCCTTAACTTGTTCCCTTTCTTTTTTGAAATCTTAATAAAACTTTATATAGTTTTGCAATCACATGCTCAACATTTGTATATAATTCATTTTCAAATTCCATTTTTATGTTTTTTCAATTCCAGTTACCCTTTTGCCCACATTAAATCTTTCTTTTAATTGTGCACAAGAAAACCCATCGAAAACAATGTTCCTCTGCAGGTAATTGTTCTCTTGACTTCATCTTAAATTTGCCATCCTTAAAGAAAGGAATGGTACATTTTAATATCCTTGCATCTGTAGAAGATTAACCAATTGTATAGGTGCATGGTTATCGATTTTCATTCTGGCTGATGACAATAGATTTTTGTCAGAGTTTGAAATGATTAGAAGTGACTAATATTCTTTCATTGTTCAGCTATATACTTTTTACAGGCTGAGATGCAGACTGTCCTTCTCCCCTCCCCAAGTGTGTCTGAATCAGCCTGCTCAATTAACACAGATCAGTTTTGTCTGGCAGCACCAGGCAGCATTGTATGGTTCTTTTGTCATGAAATATGAATGTCTCAAACAGCAGCCATCTCTCAGTGGTGAGAACAACACCCAAGGTGACTGTTTCCCTTGCAGGATATTTGAGGGGAACTGAAAAGAGACCACCACTGTGGGGCCATTATGTCCTTGCAATTAGGAGGGGCAATGCTTTTATTAATTAACTTCCCACTACTTGTTTAATTATCATCCTTGCCATCACAGATGCTCCCCTCTGCTCAGGGCTGAGAGCTGGATTTGTTCATGACTTACATTGTCCTTTCTCCTCTTGCCCTGTATGTGTTGAAGTGATACTGTAGGCTGAAGTGCTTCTGGTAACAATGATGATAGATAGGAAAGTGCTAAAGTAGAAGTGTGAACACTGGAGTGGAGGGAAAAAAGGAAGTTGGGGGAAGGGAAGGAAAGGAAAAAAGTCACAGAGAATGATAAGAAGTTCAGGGGTGCCATATACTATCAACTGATGTAAAAAAAAAATGAGACTTTGCCTCAAAAAGATAATCTTTGTATGGTCTAAATTTTTTGTCAAGATGAATTTTTTTTTCCAAATAATGAGAACAGTTCCTCAAGCATTTAGGAGAACATGAAATTCATTTATTTATGATTTTTGTCCCATCTTTATAAGTAACTCAAGGTGGCAAACATACCTAAAATTTTTCTAATTTTTTCCACAACAACAACCCTCTGAGGTGGGTTGGGCTGGGAGAGAGAGATTGGTCGAAGGTTACCCCACCAGTTTTTGCGCTTAAGGAGGGACGAGAACTCAGTTTCCTGGTTTTATTTTGGATTGATTTATTTCTGTATTGGTTAGTTAGTTAGCTTGTTGGGCGTATATCCTCCTTTTCCTTCAAGATTCAAAGTGGCTTCCCTAGGGAACCTCCCTTCATTTTATTCCTCTATTGGCTATCTTACGAGGTAGGTTGGGCTGAGAGGAAATCAGGAAAGTCATCCAAAGGATTTCCCTGGCTAAGGTTAGACTTGAACCTAGGTCTTGTCAGCCCTAATCCAACAATTTGGCCACTGGAACAAAAGCGTGCAGGGCCTTATGGACCAAGGGCTGTATTTTACTTTTAATAATAGGAAGAACTGGAACAAACACTAGGTTTGATGCTAGTTCATTTACACTTAATTCATCAACATGAGTCATTGCCATATATTAAAACATGAAATTCAAATGTTTTGGCTGCCAATTTCACCCTTTCCATCCCAAACAAAAGTCCCAAAAGTGCTTTTTCAAAAGGCAAGTGATTTTTTTCCAAGAAAGCCTAGTTGCCTTTTAGAAAAGCACCTTTGGGACAACCGTGACTTGGATGACTGATAATCTTCACAGATATTATGCTTCCAAAGGTTTCCCATCTCCCATCCAGCTACAACTTGGTCCGCAAACCACTACATTCACTACTTCCCACATGTTCTGCTGGCTGAGTTTATAGTATTCGCTTCGGTATAATCTCTGCAGCCTGAAATCATCCACTAGTCGCTTGGCCATCCTGATGTCTCTGCAATTCCAAGGTGACTGATCTGATGATATGCTCTGCAATTTTCTCCATCCTGGCCCTTCCTTGTGTGCAAAAACTCCTAGATATATCTAGTGCCATTTCATGTTCCTTTGGTGAAACTCAGAAACCCCTCTCTTCTAGAATTTATATTCTAGAAGTTCAGTTTCCATCTTCTTTGCTAGGCCTTTCACAAGGCTTTAAAAATGTGGCTGTGTACCCAGGCCTGGGCCTGGGCCTAGGAATCTGTTAAAGATCTTGTTTATTTGCTTTACTGTTAGTTAGATAGTTAACTATCTTGATTGCTACATTAATTTTATTTTTGGATGTTTGATTGTTTTTAATTATTTTAACTGCTTTACAGTTTTAAAATTGTAAGCTACCCAGAGTCACTTGGCTGACACGGGCAGCTTTAGAAATTGAATGAATAAATAAATAGAATAATATTATTTGCCTGAAGTATTAAACTCTGTGGCTATGGTTCACCTGAAATTTCCTCTCTGTAAATTCTCGTATCAAATATGTTCCACGATATAAAGGTGTGTCCCAATATAAATTCAGGCGCTTTGAGATCATATTGGCTACCACAATGGCTTTTATTAGGCTAGGGTTTGCTAACAGGTTGTTAAATTAAGATGCTAGCCTAAAAAATTGACCATACTTCCAAATACTTTTTTTCCTGCAATAGATATTCTTGCCAAGTTTTCTTTTAAAACTTCTGGAATCTTGATGGAATAATTGTATCCACTGTGACATTTCTCATACCTAACTTGATGGCAAGCTCCTAAGAAATTTCCATTTCAAAAATTGTCAAGTTCTAGCTGCAAAGTTTATTTTAGCCTGACCATAAACATCCAAACCTAACTATGACAATGCCAAAATAATAAAAGATGCATTGTGATTTTTATAACTCCAAATTCTGCATGGTTGTACTTGCAAATCAAAATTGTATGCAAGTATGCCACAGGCAGAATTTGCACCTTGATGCGGAGACACATCAATTCACTGCTTGCCTTCCCTTTTGCTTCCTTCCAGTGCATGCCATTCATATTCATATCCATCTCCTATATTTTTAACACTAATTGTCACCCAGCTTCCAAAAAGTAGAAGAAAAGACTGCAGACTTCTGCTATTTTATTTGGCAGATGGGGGATCTTTGCAGAAATCTGTGTTAGCATCATTATAAAATGGCAACAGTGGGGATTTATAATACCAAATATAATAGCTCGGCTTTTCCTTATTGCATTGTTCTTAAGATAATAAGGAATATCAACTGAACTTTAAGTAGCCCCACTTTTTCTCATTTTAGTGTCCTGAAAATAATTAGAAAGTTGAACTGGGTTTTTTTTAATTTGTTTATTTGTCTGTTTCTCTGTATTTGTCAATTTCAATCATTTCTCCATTTTTCCTGAAGTACAAGATGTGGATGCTAAGTTTCAGTTCTTCTACTCTACAAGTAGCTACAAGTAGTGGTGGGATTCAGCCAGTTCGCACCAGTTCGACAGAACCGGTAGCTAATTTTTTGTTGCCCAGACCCAGAATGGACTTCAGAAGCGGCATCCACACAGAGATGGATATTTGAATCCCACCATTGGCTACAAGTAGTTCTGGACTTACCACCACAAATGGAACCATAATTCTTGTTGCTAAATAAGATTATTGTTAAGTGAGTTGTGCCTGATTTTACCTTTTTTGCCATGGTTAATAAATGAATTGTGCAATTGTTAAATGAATCTGACTTCTCCCATTGACTTTGCTTGTTGGAAGCCAGCTGAGAAGGTCACAAATGATGTTCACATGACCCCAGGATTCTACAACTGTTGTAAATACATGCTGGTTACCAAACACCACAACTTTGATGATGTGACTATGGGAATGCTGCAATAGTCGTAAGTGTGAGGACTGCTTATAAATCACTTTTTTCAGTGCTGTTGTAACTTCAAACCGTGACTAAACAAATGGTGCTAAGTCAGGGACTACCTGTAGTTGCACAATCATGGCAGGGTCTGCCACCTGCCTTTTTCTTCTGCCCAAGTGTCTACTTACCTTTCTTTCTTTCTTTCTTTCTTTCTTTCTTTCTTTCTTTCTTTCTTTCTTTCTTTCTTTCTTTCTTTTTCTTTCTTTCTAGATCGCCAAATGAAATATGGAGTATGGAAGGAGGTCATGATAAGGCAGCCTAGACAGGCTCCAGGCACAATTTTGAAGTCATATTCACCCCATTCATCTGCACTTCCCACTAGTGGTTGGGGACACATTGAATGGAGACAGAAGCAAAGCCAGAGGAGAATAACTGGCTATAAAAACTGGCACACAAAATCTGAAAGTATATCAGAACTGATGTGGCATAGACTTCCGGTGGTGCTCAGCCGCGCCAATGGCGGCTTTCTTTTAGCCGTCCGCCCTGGGATCGCGTAAAAGCCGGCGGAGACAGCTAAAATCAGCTGTTCTGCGGCTTAAAACCTTTTTTCTTGGGAGAAGAGGAAGAGGAGAGCCTCTTGGGTAAAGGTAGAGCTCCCCTGGACCCCCACAATTTTAGGGAGGTCAGAGGGTAGAGCTCCCTTGGAGCCCGAGTTTAATTCCGCATTCCAGGACGTCTTTGTTCTGAAATTTAGGAACAAAGCTAGACGCCACTTCTACATCTGCTTCCTAAAGTGAGATTGAGTATTTAAAAGCAGATGGAGCTGACCAGGAGAAATTAGATTTGTGATCATCTGGGACTTTAACTCCTGAAAAGTATCTTCTTCAAAAAGATTTTTTGTTGTTTGAAGAAAAGAAAGGGAAAGTGACAGAAGTTAAAGATGGCGCTAGGCTTTCTTGTTTGATCTTTTGCAACAAAGTTAATAGATTGTTCAATATATAAGGCAAGAACTTTCTTCTTTGTTTTTGGGATTGTATTTGGATAAGAATAATCAGATTCCTGCGGCTTTTATATTTTTGGATGCTGAGAAAGCTTTTGATCAATTAGATTGGCAATTTTTATTTTTATTAATAGAGAAAATGAATTTTGGAGATAAGTTTCTATATGCTCTCAAGGCTATATATCAGTAGCAGTCTACTCAAATTATTATTAATGGGGGATTGACAGAGACTTTTAATATTGAAAAGGGTACAAGACAAGGTTGTCCATTATCTCCTTTGTTATTTGTTTTAACAATGGAGAGTTTGTTAATTCAAATTCGCGAGTCTACAGTACTTAAGGGAATAAAAATAAATAAGAATGAGTACAGATTGAGAGCTTTTGCAGATGATTTGGTGTTAACTTTACAATAACCGATTCAATTGGTTAGTCATTTATTGGAACTTATAACTCAATATGGGAAAGTTTCTGGTTTCAAAGTAAATAATAATAAGTCTAAGATATTATCTAAGAATATGATTGAGAAGGATAATGAAATTTTACAGGTTTTCAGATAGTGAAGAAGGTTAAATATTTGGGAGTATATATAACAGCTTCTAATGGGAAATTATATAAGAATAATTATGAAGTATTATGGACAAAAGTAAAAAAAGGATTTAAATGATTGGAAAAAATTGCAACTGTCATTGTTGGGGAGAATTTCAGCTGTTAAAATGAATGTCCTACCAAAGTTTCTTTTCTTGTTTCAAATGATACCCATTTTAAAAAAAGATGCTAATTTGGATGAGTGGCAGAAGGGTATCAATAAATTTATATGGGCTGGGAAGAAACCAAGGGTGAAGTTTAACATTTTGCAAGATGCTCGAGAAAGAGAAGGGCTTAAAGCGCCTAATTTGAAATTGTACTATGATGCAGCCCCACATTAACTTTGATAAGTGATTGGCTTAATTTAACAAATAAAAATATTCTTTCTCTTGAAGGGTGGGATTTATTATATGGTTGGCATGCATATTTAATTTTTAATAAGAAAGTAGATCGGGCTTTTAAATCGCATATTTTAAGAAATGCCCTACTTCGAGTCTGGAAGAAATATTATTATAGGTTAAATTATAAAATACCTGTTTGGGGGATTCCTGGACATGCAATTGAGGGGATTTCTAAGGGGATGAATTTTGAAAAAAAAATCGTATAAAGAATTACTTATTTGTTTGGGTAATGACTGGCAATTAAAATCTTTAGATGTATCAAGGGAAGAAAATATTTTACAGTCATGGTTTCAGTATTTACAAATAGTGGATAGGTGGACTTTAGATAAGAAAGTTGGAATAACATTAGGAGATGAAAATTTGGTAATTCAGATTAAAGATCAGAATAAGGCTCATATAAAAAGAATGTATAACGTGTTACTAGAATTGGATTCGGAAACGGAATTGGTTAAAGATTGTATGGTTAAATGGGCTCAGAATATCCAGGAACCGATCCCATTGGATTTATGGGAGATAATTTGGATTAGAAATGTTAAATTTACACAGGCTCAAAATTTAAGGGAAAATTTTTATAAAATGCTTTACAGGTGGCATTTGGATCCTAAAAAGTTGTCTTGTATGTATTCTAACTTACAGCCCAAATGTTGGAGATGTGGTAGTTCTGATGCAACTTATTTTCATGTTTGGTGGACTTGTAAAAATATTAAGGCTTTTTGGATTATGATTTGGTGGAACATTCAAAATATTTTTAAAAGGAAGATAAAGTTTACTCCTCAACTATTTTTATTAGGGATTTTTGAGGATTTTGATGTCAAAGAAACTATTTTAATGTTGAATCTAATTACAGCAGCAAGGCTATTGATAGGTCAATATTGGAAGAAAGATTCGTTGCTTACAATAGAAGAATGGACCCTTAAGGTTTCTAATTTAGCAGAAATGGCTAAAATTTCTGTTTATTTAAAGGATCATACACAAGAAAGATATATTATGGTATGGAGAAGATGGATAGATTATATTCAGATTAAATATGGAACTAAAAAGTTCCATTTATTCTATGATTAAATTTTAATATAATAAGTATTATTAACAGTATTTTATAATTGGAATTATTTAGTTTATTTACTGTTATTATGTTTTTTTATAATAATTGTTTAAAAATGGATTTGTTTATAATATGTTATTAAGGTTTAAAGGGAGTTAAGGGTTAAGTATGAATTTAGTTGTTGTATAAATAGTTAAATTTAATTAGATTATGTTTAACCTATTGGTTGAATTTAATTAGATTATGTTTAATATGTTTGTAATAACCCTGTACTCGGCTCTGGGAAGGGGGGGGGAGGAGGGTGGGGATGGGTGGGTTAGTGGGTTTATTTTGTTAATTGTTAATAAAACTTTTTAAATAAAAAAAAAGAACTGATGTGGCATAGACAAACTCCTATAGTTTTATTGTTTTGTGCCAGCTCCAGGAGAAATAGAAGGCTCTTTCTCCATTATCGAGTCTAAGAATTCTCTATTCTGGTTCTGGCTGAAGAAGCTTCTTGGATGAGAAGCGAAACGTCTTCAAAGAGAAAAAAAGTCAGTTGCTTCGTGAAAAAGCACCTCTGGGACAACCATGACCTGGATGACTGAGAATCTCCATAGACAAGTGAATTAAACAGACAAAAAGACTCTGTCAGAGTAACAGGTACGGTATAAGACTTGGAAATGTGATGGACAGATAAACAATGCATGTCTGTTGAGGATGAAATGGTGCAAGCATTTCCAAACATTTTAATCATAATTCAGCCATCTTCACTGTAATGATACAGTCTTCATCTATAAAAAAAAGAAATTACCACAACTGGATTTGTATATTTCCCACTTTAAATGTTATCATATCACCCTTTAATAATTGATGCAACAGAAGATTTCCCCACTTGTCTGACCAGGATTCAGGTCCATAGTGCATTGAAAGTCAATTAGCTTGGTGACAATTGACTCAGTGTCAGTATTGCCATCTTAATTTTTGTACCTCACTCTCAATACTGATAAAGCAGAAGAGAAAAGCAAGAGAATACAATACCTGGACACTTTGAAAATAGAAACTGTGATTTCATCTGTTTCTTATAAGTCAGTAAATTAATAACAGAACTTGCTATTGTTTGTGACAGATCAAAAGCTGGACTTACCATGAGGTATTATGCTGGTCACCAGGAGTTAGAGCCAACAGGAAAAGATTAATTCTACTTCTCCAATCCTAAGGCAGGGCACAGACTTTTGTATTCCACAGATGTAGTCCCTATCAATACAATCACCTATTGTACAAGAGGTACAAAAACATCCATTTTATCAATAAAACAACATCAATATAGTAAAGAAAATCAGAACATAAATATTGTAGATTCATATCCCATATATCAGTGATGGCGAACCTTTTAGAGACCGAGTGCCCAAAAACCGCCCCGCCCCAGCCCCACCTGCTCTGCTCCACCCTACCTTGCAGGGCCACCCGCCACCTCCATGACCCACCGCAGATCACCCAGTGACCCTGCAGTGCCATGGCGGCCACACCTTCCGCCCGGGCTCTACAGCAGCATCTACACGCAACAGGGCACAAGGGTGGAGTCTTGTCCCTGCTGCCCCACTGAGCTGGTCTGTGTGGGCTGCACCTGGGGGTGACTGTCCTCCGGGGGGGGGGCTGCTGATGAGGAGGGGGCCACGGGGGAGGCGGAGCTGGGGTGATGGCACGCGTGCCCACAGAGAGGGCTCTGAGTACCACCTCTGGCATGCGTGCCATAGGTTCGCTACCACTGCCATATATAATAAAATTATTTTGTATTGTTTAGGCATCATGTGGATGGGACTGGGTCCATCTTCTGGTGATCACAGTGATACTTCACTGTAAGTTCAGCTACTGTTCTTAATCATTGAAAATTATGCTGACAGGACAGAGATCATGCTGTAGGTAGGTCAATGTTTTATATTTTCTGCTAGATTGTGCATCCAAAGGCAACTTCCACGGAGGAGAACTTAGCTTGAGAGAGCCTTCAGACAAGTTATTTAGAGAAAAATTCTGCTGCCACTGTTGTGTATTACTGACACTCTGGGATATGGGCAATTTCAAAAGCCAGTGGTAAGATATGAACTCCAAAATGATCTGTGTGCATGTGGACCTAAATATGTCTGAAACCCAGGGGAATTAAGTAAGAATAGGCTTGGCAAGTGAAGGGCTACACCATTTTCCTGCAAAGGCAGACGTCCAGCCAATGGATGGGCATAGCGGAGACTCTGAAGGTATTGTGGAGGTAGCACATTATGAGAGGTGAGATATGCATGTGTGCATCATTATATGGTAGATATGATGACATCTGTGAGATTTGTTGTGTGTTAACTATATGTGTGCGTGACAAACCAGTGGAGAAACTTGTGCAATGGTCCGCGTGGGCGTGCTGCGCGAGAAGAGGTCGCTTTCCGTGGGTCCTTCCTCCCTTTCTCCTCCACCCCCTATCGGCGCTCTCCAATCCACCGCAGCCCGCCCTTTATTAAAGTGGCGGGAACAGGCGGCGAGGAACTCTTGTCGTCGACTTTGGGCTTTGCCTCCAGCGCGGCTGCTGCTGCTGCTGCTGCGCACGAAGGACACCAAACTCTTCGTCCGGGAGCCAGAAGCTGCGGAAAGAGTCTCTTCCCTGCCCATCTCGGCAGGGCAGTTCTCGCCGCTGGCACGGAGACGGCTCACCGAGGCTGCTAGCCCGCTTGCCCTCCTTCATCAAGTGGCCGGGTAGGATTTTGATGGCGGTGGAAAAGCTAGCGATTTGAGGGCAAGAGCAACAGAGTGGGGAGCGGAGGGACATGCGAAAGTTTTGTCTAACTTTATTGAGGATGGTGGTGTTGTTTTCACTGCGGGGGAGTCTTGCCTGGCTGGCATTCTTCCTGCCTTTCCGATCTATATGAGGTCTTTGACAATGTTCCACAGGTCATTTTGTTTATGATACTGTCACATCATCCATCACCGATACTAATGAAAAGGGAATGACGGGGGAAGGTGGTTTAGAATAGACTAAAGAACGCACTTCTTCACAAACCATAAAGAACTTAGGGAATTTGCTACCGCGGCCACTGACTTGCAAGGTTTTAAAAGGGATTGGATAAATTCATGAAAATTCAACATTACCTGTGGGTCTGGAGCTAGATATCAGCTGCAAGGGAATAACAGCTGGAAGGGTTGTCCTGTGTCTTGCCTACTTAACTGTAAACTTAACATTAGAGGCATCTGGTTGGCCACTATGACAAAGAGCCCCAAATTCAGACTGTTCTCATGGATATCTAAACAGGAGAATAATAGATAGCCAGAGTAGAGAATGTCAGTTAGTTGTTTTGAATTGATAATAGAAGATAAATATAAATGTATAGAATCCAAGTGTCTGATGCCGAGAGCTCTTATGCACCCCAACAAAAGAGATGCATGGAGTTATGATATGGTAACATTATTAAACTATTTGAATTGCTGCAGTGCATAAGACATTGCAGGATTGAAATATAGGAAAACAGACTTTGTTGAATATGTGGAGAAATTCCTTAACAATGTAGGTTATTCGACAGTGGACAAATTTCCTCCAAATGGATTCTCTTTTGCTTGAAAATGCTGAAGCAATGTCAGAATGGTAATCTGTTAAGGGTTTAATAATTTTTCCCTTGTTCCAGGACTGTACCAAATAAACTGAAAAAAAAAATCTATTCCAGATCTAAAATATTATGATTTTTCATGTAATGCTCAATAATGGCCTTCTGTACCTAGTCTGATACTTTGGGCCAGATTAAGGTTGGTAGCAATTGTCCCTCTGCTTTGTAGAGCAAGAGACAAACATTTAGATAGAGTGGCAATGAGTAGAGAAATGCTTGCCTCTTCCTGGCCAGTCCCTTCCTGACCCTACTTAGGATTTAGTCATGCTGAGTCCATGAAAAAAGGTACACAAGGTATTAAGGTATACATTTTATATCATTTGCAAGGATTCTGAGTATGCATCCCACAGAAGGCTGAAGAAGGCCTGGCATCTTGAGAACCGGCATGTGTATAACACAAGTGTTTACATGCATGTGTTGATTGCCTTCATACTCGTGGAGTAAGAAAGACAGTAGCTACTTTGATAAGGCAAACACCATCCTAGGATACTAAAGACTGCTTCACCTCTGAAGACTTTGAATGCACAAACTACTTCTACATTTTTCACATAATCCAAGAGTAGTACAGAAAAAATAAATAGTTAATAAAACAAAGAGCCCCAGGTAGTCTATTTTAATTGCTAATCAGGACTGCTGACTGCTCAAAGATTGTTATGTATATTTAAGCTGTTGCATGAATGGTGGTGGATGGCTGATCAGGTTTTGAGTGCATGTATGAGTGAGGTGCAGTTAAATGTTGCATTGCAAAAATGAAAAAGCAAAAGCTTAGATGTACTACTACTACTACTACTATTACTACTACTACTACTAATAATAATAATGTTGGAAGGGACCTTGGAGGTCATCAAGTCCAACCCCCAGCTCAGGCAGGAAACCCTATACCATTTCGGACAAATGACTGTCCAGTCTCTTCTTAAAAACTTCCAGTGTTGGAGCATTCACCACTTCTGGAGGCAGGTTGTTCCACTGGTTAATTGTTCTGTCAGGAAGTTTCTCCTTAGTTCTAGGTTGTTTCTGTTGATTAGTTTCCATCCTTTGCTTCTTGTCCTGCCTTCAGGCACTTTGGAGAATAGCTTGACTCTCTTTTCTTTCTGGCAGCCCCTGAGATATTGGCACACTGCTATCATGTTCCCCCTCGTCCTTCTCTTCATTAAACTAGACATACCCAATTCCAGCAACCGTTCCTTATATGTTTTAGCCTCCAGTCCCCTAATGTGGTAAAGTAGATGAATGAAAAATCTAATAGCACATTTGTTTTATATGGTATTATAGTCTTAATATAAGCAAATGTGTTTCTGTCTAAATGTATTCTTCACAGAATTATAGAACTTAAAATACAGGTGTTTTGCCTAAATAAATATAAGAGAATTTCATGGGGCTTTGCTATATATTATTTGTATGCATACTGTACAAATCACATAGACATAAAGTTTATATGCATATTAAGAAAAGTCATGCATATATTATTTTAAATTAGAATTGGAGGTTATAAATATGATCCTTAACTTATTCATTCAGCCTACGAGCTTTCCTTTTGTTAGAATTCAAAAGTACTTACTATTCATATGCAAAACATATAAAGGGATTAAAACCCCTAAAAAATTTAAATGCAATTTGAAAAGTGAAGATTTAATGCAAACACCCAAGAAACACTTTAAAACAATTTTAAAAAGCTAATTATGGAATTAAAAGAGTTCTAAAACACAACTTTACAGTGAACAATTAAAAGGTTTGAAAGAATGACAGATTTTTTTTTATCTGCAGAATACATCAGATGAATCTGAAGTGTGTCGTTATAGAATTTATACATTCTATATGGGAAAGTTGGTGATACTCTGTATGAAAATTTGTTTGTATTTATTCCCTGCTCTCCTAAAGCTTATAATATAATGCAACCCTAATAGTTTCTTAGGAGCCCCCACCAAACATATAACTTGTTAGAATGTATTTATTATGTGCATTCATTAAAACTGGAAAAACCACTGAAATATATCTGCCATAAGGATATCTGGATTATATTCAGGAGATATTATTAAAGACACATCCATATCTGTGAACAAACATAACATTAATATATCAAAAGCAATGAAAAAGTTTATGTTTCCGTGAATATAAACTAGCAGTAATCTTGATTATAAATTTAGAGTATAAAGTTTATAAGGATTAAAATTGTATGAATATCATGCCATTAGTTTAAAATATTGCACAGCTGAATACAAAAATTAATTAATGTAAGTTAAAATTTCAGGGTAATATAAGTGTGCATAAAAGAAGCAAGAGTAAAAAAAGGTTAAGCTAAGAAGATTATAATTAAAGGGAAATGAACCATAGTAGCAGTCTTAATGATCAGTCTTGAGCAATCCAATTATTAAAAATACAAAGGAATTCTATCAATACAGAAGTATTGCAGATATGTAAATAATTAGCTGCTTAAAGCCCATTGAACAGAAATGCAGCTTGAAAGTCATTGAGTGATCTCATCAACTATGTTAGTTTTGTTGATTGTGAAAGAACTCTTTATAAGAAATTGCTTGTATCATCTTTCTATATGTTCCCAGTGTTGGTAATCATTATGATAATTTACTGCAAAAGGATGGAAGCATGATTGAGAATATGATGATGAGGGCTGTTATTATTATTGAAAAACTTAAATTGGTCCACACAAGAGGAAGCTATCATCAGGGGGCATGGTTTTGTGTGCTGCCTGCATCCCGCGGATGGGACTTTGCTTGCTTGTGCAGCTTGGTTATTGGTATGCCGCAGCCTGGTACCGGTCCATGGACCGGGGGATGGGGACCCCTGAGCTAGAGCCATAAACAGGAGTAGCAAAAGACTGTAAAGAAGGGGGAAGCCAAGCCAAGATCACAGATTTTTTTCCCCTCTCCAATAAGACCTTCATCTAACTCTTCTTTAGACAATGGCTCAATTCCCCCAAAGGAAGGCCCTATAATGAAATCATTGCATGACTGTCATTAGCACCTCAGTGTATGTTTACACTTTGCTGGTTGAACCTATCCTAAGAATTTGCCCTCATGAATCAACAATTTTACATGTTGACAAGAAATGACACTCCCTTAGAGAGGAACTGGACTATGTTGGGAGATACAGAGACTGAGGATACAAATGATCCCCCAACCCCAGGCTTAACTATTGGAAATTCTAATGAATTACTAAGTTTGTTAAGGTTAACAGTGATATGATAGCCCAATGGTTTCAATCAGAGGAAGGAATAATGTATTCTTCAACCCTCTGCAACTTAGGGGCATACCCAGACCCAACTAGCTCACCTGATAGTAGAATGTTGATGCATATCACGATCTCACAGTTAAGCTCCAATCTTTTATAATAAAGGCAAAAGGCCATCTGATCAGGAAGGATCAATAAATTGTTTGATCAATCTTGCATTTTTGTCAAAGCAGCACTACTGGGCTCCTGCACTACCTTGCTCCTTATTGGTATCAAAGTAGCTTTTGACAGCATCTCAAGGGTAAGACTTTGGGACACCCTGAGCAGATCCTCCACAGATAAAAAACTCCTGCTCCCAGTTCATAAATTATACGATAAAACTGGACTTTGAGTAAGATGCAACTGGGAAGGGGACCTTTCCGACTTTATCGAGTCCATCTAGGGGGTGAAACAAGGATGAATCCTTGCACTGTTGCTTTTTAACAGAGTGGACACCCCCACTCCAAAACTAGCCAACACACATCTCCCAATTTTACTTTATGTTGATGATGCAGTTCTCTTCTCCTTGTCTTTTGTAGGCATAAATTGGGCACTAACAACCCGGGCATCCTACTGAATGAGGATCATTTCATAATTAATTATGATAAATCTAAAGTGCTAGTCTTTTCTAACAAGAGACAAAAGTATAAATGGACAATTGATTCCCATGAACTGGAACAGGTCAAAAGCTTTTAAGTATTGGGCATAATATTTCAGACTTTGAAAAAATTAACAGCCCATGTAAATTATATCTTTTTTATTGCCCAAAAGAGTTCACAAGCAATAATTAAATTTCATGGGCAACAAGGGGCAAATTATATCCCAGCAGCAGTTAAATTGCCATACAAATCGGGTCATACATAAACCTGAAGACTTAGGAAGCAATTCAATCAAATTTTCTCAGGACCTTCTTTGACATCCCAAAATGCATCCCCAATGCAGTACCAAGGCTTGAAACAATGTGCCTAGTTTTAAGGCTCAGGCCTGGACTAGGAAACTAGTCTCAAAATCTCAGAATCATGTTTGAGCTACAGGCCTGATGCTTTTGCTGCTGTTAAACAATTATCAATCCCATTGGCACCATACTTGCATAGTGGAAAAATCTATAGTCTTGGCCACTCTCCTAAGTATTTAGCCCAATTAACCTTGGAGAAGATCAAATCAATAGTAAAAGAGAGAACCAGACACACTGATTGACAAAATGATATCACCAGTGCCCCAAACCTATCGCCAATTATTAGGCAGTCACAAGCCCTCCATTGTGGGATACTTGTACAATTTAACACTAAGCAGATATAGGTGGTCCTTTTCTAAAGCCCATTTTGATGCTTACTAGAGGGAAGATTTCACGGGACCCTTTATTCACAGAGACTTTGCCCCTATGGTTCTAAGAAGGTAGAGGGCCTTGCAGATACAGTTTATGTTCATGAGATTTCAAGGGACACTAATCCTACATTTACACATCAAGTGGCCAATTGTTTTTACCAAGTCACACAACTGCAAAAGATTTTAATTAGAGATGCTGTTTCATTGTCCCATATTTTTTCCTTCCCCTAACAACTAATTGTTGTATTAAACCATTCCTTTTTACTGCAACAACAACAACAACAATAATAGTGTAAAGGCTGGTCAAAGACCATAATAAAGATATTTGATTTGAAGGAGAGGAGATAGAAATAATAACTGGAAAACAAAAAATAAAGAGTTAAATTAAGAAGGCTAATAAAAGGGGAAATCAAGTCAAGAAAAGTAAAACACTAAAAACCTAGAGTTGTTTAAATCAACAAATTCAAGCTAAGCAAATTGCTGTAGTGTAGATCATGGAAACTAAATACAAAAATGGAAAACAATCAGAAAAGTCTCTAATTCAGGCAGGAAAACATGCAAATACAAGAAAAATCAAGAGAAGCAGATATTGCAAAACAAATCGAATACAGAGTTGTAGGGACAAACAAGAAAGCTTCATAGAATCAGACACAGACAGTAAATATAGACTTTAGTAAATGTAATACACATTGATTCAGTTGAATCTTCCTCTTTTAACAGCTATTCAATAAATATTGAGATTAAAGAAAATACTTGGCATTTACAATCGATCCCTAGCAAACTGACCTTTATTAACTATCCTGAACCTAGTAGTTTACAGACCCAGTTTGATAAAAAAAATTGTTCATTAATATCATCTTTAGATGCAACTGACTTCTCAACAAAATATCTAAATAAAATTGAGTGTCTGTTTTATAACTATATAAATGCCAGAGCAATCATGACTTCGGAAACTACAGCAATTGCTATTTCAGGTGATGAAGGAAAAGGGTATGTTAAATACATTTTTGTTAGAGTTAACAAGAAACTTCCAAAATTAAACACTCAGTGAAATTTATAAAAACAACTGGAATTAATTAATGTTGAAAATACAAAGATCTGAGATTTTATACATACATACATACATACATACATACATACATACATACATACATATATCACAAGTGGAGGATATTGAACATACCAACCCGGCTAGGGATAGTGGAAAAACACAGCTGGTGAAAAGCCTAATTAATGCAGAAGTAAATCTCCCAATGACGTGTGTTATCAAAAGAAAGAGCTCTGGCAAAGCAATATACAGTAAACACGGTTAATGATCATGAAGGAAGTTATATAAATGGACATAATCTGGAACAACCAGTGATTCACAGAGCACCACAAAATCCATTGCCAGTTCAGATGGATAAGGCAATGAAGATAAATAGTGTAGGAGTTTACAAGATACTGCAGAAATGCACAAAGCACAAAGCAATCAGAAATAGAATCGAACTTGAGATCCTTTAAGGAAGCGTAGGATTCAACATACAAGTTTACACCAAATATCCCTGGGGTTAAAAATAATTATGTTTACAAAAATATTCAATTTTAAAATTTAAATGTAATAGAATCTATGAAATGGCTAGAGGATGATGCAAATATTTTTTAAAAAGAAGGGACCAGAGACTATCAGATATTATAATCCAACACAATAGCAGGAGTCTTTGCAAGAGCATAAGGCAAAATAGTCATGAGTTCCAAATCCAAAATGCGATTAATCAACAGAGTTGACAAAAAGCTAACATGATGACTTCTATAGTTAAATGTGCATCCTGGAATATTACTGGGTAAATGTACAGGTAGGATGTTTCTTTTTCATTTTCTACAAGATTATATGATTTTTCTCTAAGAAATTTAGTTGATAGGAAATAACCTGGTAATGTTATCTAGCTACATGTGTTTTTATAAATAGGCCAAGAAGGACCAAAAAATGGGGTGTGCTAAAGGGAGTATAATGAGTCTAATGTTAGTTTATCTTGACATGAAAATAGAAGAAATGAATTCTGGAAATTATTATAAAGATGAAATTCAAATACTAAGGCTGAAATCTAAAGGGAGAATGTTAAGGTATCTGTTAGTATTTATATGCTACACAGACAACAGGTAAATTGGGATAACCTGGGTCATTGATATGTGTACCTAGAAATGTAGATTTAATTATGGGGATTTTAATGGTATAATTAGCCCAGGTTTAGAAATATTGAACTTAAAGATCAAAGACTTTTTTGAAATGGAGGCAATTTTCTTTCTGGGTCATATGCCACATGATATGATCCAGAATAAGCACTGACTAGAACTACTTAAATTAATATATAGAGGAAAAAAAAGAAGTCATCTTTAGATGAATATAGCTGATTAAAAATGAAGAGTGGAATGAAAACAACCAAAGCAAAACAAAACCCTGAATTTAGAAGAAAAAGCAAAAACATTTATTTTAATCTGCTGCAAAAATATTTGTGTTCACTGATGTACATTTAATGAACATGTTCACCAAATAGAGAATGGGAATACATTTTCTGAATACTTAGAATTTGCTTTCCTATTTTCAGAAAGTAAGTTCTGTTCTGTAGTTGAAATCTAATAATAGAAGATGAATTTCCTAAAAATGAAAAAAAAATAGCTTCATTTTATACCATCACAAAAGATGGAATGGTTTATATTTCTTTGCACCTGACACTTTTCTATGCTGACTTTTCCTCCAACCCACCCCCACACACTATCTATTTCTGAATTCCCCTGCACCCCTTAATTATGTTTTTCCCCCCTTTCCAAGCTTTTCCTCCCTCAGGGAAAAAAACAACAACAACCCACAATGAAGTCTTCCCTTGTGCTGACAGTGCTGCTCACCTTACTAGTGGCAAAGCTACATCGTGGTTACTGTATTGAGTCTCTGGAGCAACAGATGCCCAGCGGAGTCCAAACAAAGGTGAGGCAAACTGAAATGTTATTGAATATATGGTGTGGCAGTTTGCTAAAGAACAAAACAAAACAAAATAAAACAAAACAAAACAAACCACTCCACCTTCCTGTGCTCCCTCTGCTTTAAATCTATGTATAAAATCGTACCGGCATATTTAGGGAGAATGTCTCAGAGGGACTACAGAATAAAACTTGTCTGCAAATGAAGAAAAATATACCTATATTCCTTGACTTAGGATCACAACTGGGATCGGAATTTCTGTCACTAAGCAAGGCAGTTGTTAAGTTAGTTGTGCCCAATTTTACAACTTTTTTTTGCCATAGTTGCCATGGTTGTTAAGCAGGAGTTAAGTGAATCACAAGATTACATTATCCAACTCCCCCAAAAATCTCCTCCCCCCCCAATGTCTCAAATTGCCAGTTTGGGGCTGATTTTGGCATTTCCCCAAAATTTTAAGGTATTTGTTCAGGATGTTGAGTAGGAATTCTTAAGGAAGCAGAAAAATCTTTGGATCAATGGTACTTAAAGCTGTAGGAAATAGTACTGGGAGAAATTAGCACAATAGCTAATTTCAAGCTGAGAACCTTGAAGTTAAGGAATAGGATAAGAAGAGATACAACAGTTGCTTTTGTTGCTTATAGCTTGTATTTTTCTTCTTCTGTTCAGTTATGTCTGATTCTCAGAGACTGCCTGGACAAGTCCCTTCAGTTTTCTTGGTAAGGGTTTCCAGAAATAGCTTACTATTGCCACTTTTCTAGGGCTGAGAGAAAGTGACTGGTCACCCAGATGGCTTTGTGCTTAAGGCACGACTAGAACTCACCATCTCCCAGTTTCTAGCCTGATGCCTTAACCTCAGCATCAAACTTTTTCTCACAGCCTGTATGTAACTGTCTTACATGATGGGTTTGTTGTTGTGTTCATCATTGACCAGATAGTTAATCTTCCTGTTGCTTATGTTTTTTTGTTGTTCGTCCTGAACTAAGTTAACTGAGTTGCATTAACACAAATGTGTTGATGCCATCAGGTAATAGAATATCTAAGTTTGCCTTTTCTCAGTTCTTCCTCAGTTCATAGCTATATTTTAATTACTGGCTCCCTTGAGTCCCTCTGAACTGTTTCCCACACATCCTTGGAATGCTTCTCCTGTATGTCACTTTACCAAACTTTACCAAAATACAGAGATAGCTCATCAAACAGAGGTTGGGGCCTCTTTTTCTAGGATGTCTTCTTTGATATTTATTTTAGCAAGGGGATTTTTTTAAAAAATGTGCCTCTTTCCATCCTGCAAAATCTGGTGGTGCAGTCCGTTCTGAAATTTCTGCAGTTTACAGGTAGTCCTCGACTTTTGAGCCCAAAATTTCTGTTGCTAAGTGAGACAGTTGTTAAGTGAATTTTGCCCCATTTTATTACCTTCCTTGCCACAAATGCTAAGTGAATCACTGCAGTTGTTAAGTCAGTAACACAGTTGTTCAGTGAATCTGGCTTCCCCCTTGGCTTTGCTTGTCAGAAGGTTGCCAAAGGTGATCCTATGATCCCAGAACACACCAACCGTCATAAATACATGCCAGTTGCCAAGCATCCGAATTTTGATCACATGACCATGGGGATGCTGCAATGATTATGTGCAAAAAATGGTCATAAGTCATCTTTTTCACTATCATTGTAACCTCAAACAGTCACTAAACAGACTGCTGTAAGTCAAGGATTACCACTATCTTCTACAACATTCACAGACCACAGTTAAGGCTTGTCGTGCATTTATTGAATACAGTACTTCCTGGCAGAATAAGCTAAAACTCACATCAACTTTCTCTGTTCCAAATCTATAGAAGAGACTGTCATCTAATCTGATACAAAAGGGACATTCATTCGTAGATATAAAAAGAGGAAGTTCAATAGAGGATGAGGTACAATTTCCTTCTTCCTCCCATTTCGGTTAAAAAAAAGGGGCTTTATGCATTTTAATTTGCTTTTGGGGGCAAGGCCTGCAAGGAGTCTTAAGTGGCTTCTTTTGTCAAATCCCTTCTGAATTAGATCCGTTGAGGATAAAAAGCTCTGAGAAATCCATTTCTGTCCTCTGCCATCATAATCTTTTCTTGTTGCTTCTGTGCAGTCCAAAATAGGACTCAAATTACCATAGTCTTACCATTCTTAAAGCAATTCCTTATTTTTGGATGTTCTTGAAATTTGGACACACTTTGCTCTGTCCCCTCCTTCAAATTGCTTTACTTACAGCAGCCACCACCAAGTTAAAGTAGCGTTCTTTTCATCTTCTAGGCTGATTAACATATTGTATAAGGAGCGGTAATTGGCAGCTTTTTAAGTAAAAATCTGCTCTTACCTGGAATTACAATTGAATTGGCATCCGAAGGGAGAGATTTCATTAGGGTTTGCAGACATTACTTGTTTAGATGGTATTGTCAGTATATTGGTAGCTACTTCTCAGAAAGCACAGTCAAAGAATCTTAACACTCACATGAAGTTTTCTACGGTAGGTCTGGAATTTGAGAAGGGGGAGTTAGCTGTGGAAATTGGTGTTCTGTTCTCAGAATATTCGGTGAGGAGAGTTTTCTGTCAGAAATAGAGAAGTACTTTGTTACACTTTCTATTAAGCCAGGGACAAGTCAGTCAATTGCAGAGTTTTACACTGTCTAGGTTGACCAATTGATAGGTGATCAACCCACTTGGAAATTTAAAAAATGGCTGTGGAAACCTGGGTTTTGGTCTTTATCTCTAAGAGAGATAAAGGCTAGTTTCCTGGTTGCACTGACAAAATCATCGGGACCCACAGTTTCCCCTCATGGACCATGTCATTTCAGGTTACCCCTCCCATATATATCAATATATTGTCTCTCACTTGCACAGAGCATCTAGAAGTGGGATAGAGGGGAAAAAAACTTTCAGAGCTGTGGGTGGACAATAAGATACAGGAAGTAAGTTGGAAATCAAGTAAAGTTATTATGTGGTTTTAGATTATAGAAATCAACTGTTAGTGAATGTTTCTTAAATGTAAACCCAGACAACACAGTGTTTACCAAATATTAACATGATTATGTTAAAAAATTAATAAAACATATTTTTGAAAAAAGATACAGGAAGTAAGTGAAGTCCTCTGGAAATGTCTAGCAGACCATTTTTATCCTGCGGCAAAGAAATGATATCTTCAATTCATAGTATTGTGTGGAATTAGATTTTTGTAGCACTTGCCGTCAACCCTACTAGGGAGATCAAACTGGACCAGGAAATCATCTCCACAGGAAGGCTAAAACTACTTTTATTGAAATTGGCTATAACAACAGAACATTACAGGTCTGATTGTGCTGCACCTTCTCCTCCTTATTGTTCAGTGAATTAGAGAGGCTTTTGGGGAATAGGCTGGAGAGAAACCTATTTAGTTAAGAAAATTT
Organism: Crotalus tigris; assembly: GCF_016545835.1. Lineage (NCBI taxonomy): Eukaryota > Metazoa > Chordata > Lepidosauria > Squamata > Viperidae > Crotalus > Crotalus tigris. The sequence continues at coordinate 1,693,584 of NW_024100610.1, read as the reverse complement.
ATATGGCCGTCAATCTCATTCTCAGTGACTCTGGGTGGCTTATAAGGATAAAAGCCCAATACAAAAACAAAAAGTAATACCCCTTACCCAACAATCAAATGAGCCATTTGATGGGCTCCATCCCACTCTGGGGTCCCCAGGCCTGTTGGCAAAACCAGATCATTTAGGGCAGAGGCCCCCAACCTTATGGGCCCCAGGGACCGTTTCTGTGGAGAGAGGGTTTTCCACGGACCAGAGGAGGTGTGGTTTTGTGTGCTGCCTGCATCCAGCGAATGGGGCTTCGCTTGTTTGCGCAGACCGGTTTTTGCCATGCTGTGGATTGGTGTTGGTGCACAGACCAGGGGTTGGGGTCCCCTGCTTTAGGGCCTTATGAAAGAGTGTTGAAGTGAGGGCCAATTTAACTCTGTGGGGATAATGTTCCACACGGAAGGAGCCACCACAGAGAAGGCCCTTCTTCTTGGCCAGCTAGGTGGACCTCCTTAGGAGAGGGAATTCATAACATTCCTTGCCTCCATGCTCTGGTGGCTTGGGTAGATGTAACTGGGAAAAGATAGTCTTTCAGGTAACCTGGTCCTAAGCCATGTAGGGCTTTGACGTCAACAACCAGCAACTTGAACTGAAGACAAGAATCCTGTAATTTCCTGGAATGAGGATGGGGTTGTTTATTTAGCAACTACATATTGGATTAATGAAGTTTACTACATATTTATTCTGCTGAACAAATGAAACAAGATAGCATTTAACATGTTTGGTTTTGCCCTTCATTGGACTGAGCCTCAAATAAGAAAGAGCTGAGAGGTTGCAGTAGGTATTTTCAGCTATGATTTTGCTTCTTGCACGGTACAGATTATGAGGAATTATACTTTGAAAATACTTACATATTGAAAAGGGATGTGCCTAAGAGATGGGGTCAAGATGGAAATAGAATGTTGAGAACAGGGGAAATATTAGTTTATGTATTGCTATATCAACTTTGATATCATGTTGTTTTTTCATTTCAACAGATGAACTCAAATCTCTATAAGCTACCATTATCCTTGCTCCGACGATTGTATGGTGGCCAAGGGATATCCTATGAGGCACTGCTCAGGCTGTCAGGCAAAGAAGAAATCAGTAAGTAATCACTAGGAAAACACCCCCAAAACAACTCAAGAATGTTTGATAAGTTGAAAGATTTTTGTCTGTGTTTTGAGTGTCAAGTCAGCCTTATAAGAGGATCTAATATTCAGCAACAAGATAGCCTGTACATGTTTTTGAACTGAATATGAGTATTCCCTTCACACCTTCAGATTAAATGAGGGAGAGATTTTCAGTGAAACCCAAAAATGTACAGCTAGGCATTCAGCAAGTCACAGTAGAAACAGGTTACAATGGTATTCATTTTCTCTGAGACGGGAGAATTCCGCAAAGGATTTGTGAATATTTCTAACACTACAAAATGCAATGTGTATAACAAGATAATAAAATTCCTGTTGTCTTAAAATCTTTATGACAGTGTCAACATTTTAATCCCTCATATTTACAACTCATTTATTTCAATATATTCATGCTGAAGTCATAGATTGACAAACAGTGTACATATACAAGGGGCTATAATACAAAAAACAGGGAGAAAAATGATAAAACATAATAGCTACGTAAAGAGGCAAATGTGTGGAAAAGGAATCCTTACTATTTCTAAAGGCTTAGTGTCCACCATATTAGTAATTTGACAAACAAATCTCATTACTTTTAAGGGTTTAATAAGGTTATTTTCTGCAACTTTAAATATATGTAATGTGTATATAATAGTACAGGTAGTTCTTGACTTACAACCATTTGTTTAGTGACCAAAGTTACAGCAGCACTGAAAAAAGTGACTAATGACCGGTTTTCACACTTAATGACCGTGCAGTAGCCACGGTCACGTGATCAACATTCAGGTGCTTGGCAACGGGGATGTATTTATAACAGTTGCACTATCCCAGGATCTGTCGATCACCTTTTGTAACTTCCCAGTCTGCTTCCAACAAGCAAAATCAACGGGGGAAGCCAGACTCACTTAATGACTGTATGACTTAGTTAACAATTGCAGTGATTTGCTTAACAGCTGTGGCAGCAAAGGTAATAAAATGGAGCAAAACCCAATAACTAACAATCTGAATTGGTTTCTCCACACGTCATCCTTAGTGAAGTGTGCAAACCAGCGTCTGCATTTCCTGCGTCGGATGAGGAGAGCACATCTTTCTCCTTTTGTCCTGGCCGCTTTTTACAGAGGCATAATTGAGAGCATTTTAACAAACTGCATCACTGTCTGGTTTGATGGCAGCAGTGCCTCAGATAGAAAGTCCATACAGAGAATGGTAAAGACAGCCAAGAAGATCATAGGAAGCTCACTCCCTGGTATCCAAGATGCTGCTTCTAAGTGCTACGCGCTTAGAGCACAAAGCATTGTTAGAGACCCCACACACCCACTTTACAGTCTGTTATACAGACTGTTTCTGTTATAGCAGGACTACCCGATTCTGTAATAGCTTTGTTCCCCATGCCATCCATCTGGCAAACTCGCAAGATTCGTTTTTCTTGCCATGCACATGTATACATAACCCAAACTAGACTGTTGTTTCTCTGTGTCATATAATATATGTGGGTATATGCATAATTCTGTATTTATTTATGTAGTGTATATCGGAGGTGGTGACCATCTGAGAGCTGAATGCAACAAAATTTCATTTTAATGTATGCCGATTAGTGTACATTCAGTGACAATAAAGTTATTATTCTATTTCTATTCTAATAACTGCCTTGCTTAGCAACGGAAGTTTTGGGCTCAATTGTGACTATAAGTTGAAGACTACCTGTACATGTTAACCCAGGAGGGGAGGGATTAAAAATGAAGTATGTTTTTCAACTGTGCGTCATGTACTCCAAGAACTGGGTTTACTTTAAAAACTATTTCTTCTATCTTAAGCTAAGCGTGGTTGGAGGTCAGATAAATTTTGTCAACTCAATCTGTTCAAAAGTAGTAAGTGAAATAAGAAAATGGAAAGAGAGCAGAAGTGAAAAGATTTAGAATGGGAACAGAGTTTGGGAATTAAACAAAAATGTCGGAGAAAGGAACAGGAGAGAGAAAGAGAGAAAAGTGTATAAATGACAGAAGGAGACTGCATGTCTTTGTATGGTTGTGTGTTCATTAAGTTTGTAGTTACATGTGACTTATAAAAAAAATCCATCCATATTAGATTTTGATGATTGGAGGAGGGGTGGATTTTTAAACAGAAAACCTGAACATAGTGATATATTTTCATGATAAATTGCAGTGTGTATCTGTTCCATTCTTCATTAAAATGGGATATAGTTAGGGTTTAGGTGCATTTTAGCCTTCTGCTTTGTATTTTTTTTTCAGATCCCCAGACCCTTGCCTCTTCCCAGAAACGTAAGTTAATCAATTGATCTCTGCAATCAGCACTGCTTTCTCTATGTTTCAGTCACTGATGGAATAAACTTTAGTAGTACAGGTCCATCACTGGAAAGGATAAGGTGGAAGGATAACTTCAGCCATGTAGTCGTAAGGTGAAGGCACATTTGAATTGAAGTCCCAAAGTGCTTTTTCAAGAGGCAACTGGATTCTCTTGTCCAGTTTGAATCTAAAGAAAGTCCGGTTGCCTCTTGAAAAAGTACCCTTGGAACAACCATGACCTGGATGACTGAGAATCTCCACAGACATTAGAATTGAAGAGAAAATCAATTTGGCACTATTTTAAATGCATTTCTCCTTTTTTGAAAACAAACCAGCTTTGTGCTATCTGCAGCCAGCTCTGAGGGAATTTTTGTTTCACCTGTTTCCCTTTTAAATTTAGCATTTAATGCAAGAATTTTTTCTAGTTCTTAGTTAGGTCCAATGGAGGATAATATAGAGAATAAGATATAAGGTTGAAAAAAGAAGACATTAAGTCTGCCTAGTAAGCTTTAGTTCAGTGAGATTTTTAGATCATTAAATACATTTCTGATTTTCCAGTATACGAAAAAAGACTTGTCTGCATAGCAAAATCCATTTTTGCTAGACGTTTTTGTATCTGTATGTCACAATGTAATGTACACATAAAAATGCATATCTTAAGAAAAAAATTACATGTATCTACTGAGTGTACATAGATTTGAATTTTACTATGAAAAGTATGAAAAAATGTTTGGAAAAAATGTTTCCAACCCCCCCATAAAAATTAACATTAATATTTTTACTGACTTTTTCTGAGAAATGTGTGGATTATGGGACTAAAAGTAACTTTCAGATTGACTAGAATTACGAATCTCCGTTTGGATCCTTTGTTTCCCCAGCTACATCTCTAATATTATGTAAAATGTGAAGATGTTCAGGAAAGGAGATAGAAAAACATGACTGAGAATAGCTGTAGCCAGCATGGCTCCTGGATAAGTCAAGAGATTTTGACATCAGAATGTACCAACCAGGACAAAGGATTGGTTCTGTTGTTGTTCTATTATTAAGTTACATTGAGTTCCATTCAGTTTATTTGCCTCTTCAAATGTTTAAGTTTACAGTATTAAAAACAAAATTAACCACCCCAACGTAAAACAACTCTTTTTTATTAAATGATTGAAATAATCTGCTTTCAGTTAGTTATTTTATTGACTGAATTACCACAGAAGCTAAGATAGGATAGTAACAAGCCATGAGCCAAAAATGATTCAGATGGAGTCTCTGAGCGACACTTATATACAGCCCCTATACTTTGCCATGAAATAAATATTCTACTTTGTTAATCAACAGCCCATTCTAGAAACTTATTTAATATAGATAAAAGTGGACTGTTATATACAAACATGCACTTATTACCATCATGTCATATTCAGAATTATCTCTGAAATTCAGAATGCAGTAAATAAGCCTAACAGATGATTTACAAGTGCTAGATTAACTCAAGACTGTTGCTTTTTTCCCAGTTGGTTGAAAACTGTTTTGTCTAATAAACTTAATATTTCCGTAGGAGACATGCATGATTTCTTTGTTGGACTGATGGGCAAAAGGACCATAGAGCCGGGTAGGTGTGTTTGTGAACTGAGGATGCATACGCCTCTTTAAGGGTCCTTTGTGAGTAGAATAGAACAGAACAGAATTCTTTATTGGCCAAGTGTGATTGGGTACACAAATGTCCAAAGTGAGAAAGTGAAAAGTGAGGCACAAGCAATCCCAGCATATCTTCTACCTGCTCACCTGATCTGTGTCCTTTCTCTAGCTATGGAGGTGGTTGTTGATAAGCAGAGGAGGGGCTGTGGTCCTCATTTAGGGACAGGAAGCTGGATCAGACAGGCTTTTCGTCTGATCTAGTGGCAAAGCCTGTCTTATATTCCAAATTAAATTCAGAAGAATATCAGAAGAAAATCCATGTACTTATGGTGGTTATTTAAATAATGAAATAGAAACGCCGCTGACTCACATCATAATTCAAAAGAGGCATAAGAAAGTAAACAGCACCCTATTACATACTTCCAGAAAAGAGAGAGGGACAGTCTTTGTCCCCAAATGCATATGTAGCCACTCTAGAATTTCCACAGTCCTGGAGCTCCCTTCAGTTGCCAAATTTAATTTCCTATTGATTTGAGGGAATACTAATGTAATACAATGTAATGTTTATTTCACCCAAAGACTATATAAAATACTATATAGTAGACCGCCTGTGTGTGTGTGTATGTGTACACACACACACATATATATTAAAAGGTTAATCGGTATGAGGCATTCTATCACTTTATGTTACTTTCATATTAAAACTTTCATCCGCCCAAAATCTTCTAAGTGCAACTTACAACAACCAAAAGCATCTGCAGGGGAAAGGGACAAAACTAATGAAAAGTGCGTTGCCATATTGTGATTCAAATTCTGTCCCTTATGTACTTGTGACATGCAGTACAAACATAAAAAAATGAAGCCTGCATTGTTATATCATGATGCATATTCTTATTGTTTAGGTGTCTTCCTTATTAGGAATGGCTATCTCTGCCGACCACCACAAGATTACTGTAATGATTATGGAAATTTGATATTCCTACATCTTTTCTCGATTATATTTTATGCTGTACTATAAGAAGAAAAGCCTGTTCTCTTTTCCCCTTCTTTCATGGCAATTTTTGGACATTAGAAAAGGATAAATCTAATTCTGTATTTTTTTCCCTTTTTGTTCCTTCAGTTTTGAACTTTCCTTCTTGCTTTAAGCTTACCTATTATCAAAGTTGAGCAATCAGGTACAGAATTCTTTGCTTGTGTCCTCTATCAGCCATACGAAAAACCAAACCAAATAGGATTTCCATCAAACTGAAGGGAGCTAAATGCTTCAGTTAGAAATCAGCTTTCTTTATACTTTAATTCTAGATAATTCCATGGAACTCAGTAAGGAAACATTCCCTGGCTTGAGTGACGTAAAATATTCACCAAATGCAGAATGAGGTAAGGAAAGAGGGGTCAAAACTCAAAACTTTTAAATGGGGTAAAAAGAGAAATTCTTCAACAGTTTTCATAGATTTTTACTCTTTACAAGATTTTAAATATGTAAGCAATTTCACATATGGTAAAAGCACACACAAGCATTCATACAATTTCTTATATATATATTTGTATGATTTAAGTTGAAGCAGATAGGCACAGAGTGTGACTGTGATATTAGTGGTCTTCCGTCATTTTTAAAAGGATAGGTTAGATGAACACTGCAGATGCAGCAAATCTGGTAAGTAACCTGCCAGCGAGCAAAGTCTAGAGGCAGTGAATTCTCTAGAGCTGAAATAGGCAAATTTGTAAATAAAAATATTTGTAAAATGTAAAATAGTTTAACGGTTTCTGCCTGGAGTCAAATTACAAGTCTAATTCTGATGTAGCCTTTCAAATATCCATATGTCCACAAGATGGCATCACATTCAAGCAGTTTTCTCTACATCTTCCTTGCTGTCTAGCAATTATCTGGATTTTTGTCACCCAAATAGGGTAGGCTTAACCACTCAGCATTTAGAAGATGTGCTTTTGGTGAAATTTGTATGCTTGTTTTTCTGTCAAAATTACCTTCACTTTTGGAAGAAACATGGAATTATATCCAGAAATTTGGACTGTCCCCAGTGCCAGTTTACTGTGCTCTTTGTACTTCCCTGAGCAATGAGTGGTTCCAGGGGTAAGTTATTCAGACTCAATGAGAAAACATTAGAGACTGATGAAGTCTTTGTAAAAGTCACTTGATTTTTTAAAAGGTAACAATAGGGAACCGAAGCAAACAGACACCAGGAGAAGACAATTTGGATAGCGTACATACAGTCTATATAATTTTTCATTGGGAGCTACCCAGAGTTTGTCATAAGATGGGCAGCTATATAAATGTTTTCAATCAATAGGTAGAATTAAGTATAGGCTGCATTCTCTTATCAGTTTCCAACTTTTTCCCCACACATTCTTCTATTTCCTTCCCTGCTGGAATGTGTATCATGTTCTGCAAGCTGCATTTAATATGCACTGAAGTAAAAATATTTTCTTTGCCCCTTGGGAAACCAGTTTCTAGCCTACTGTTAAAACATTAGTTGATCATCATTACTAGTGATCCTCATGTATGTAACTAAAAACAGTCTTACCAATTCTCAATGGCTTCAGCCCTGAGATGTTAAATATTAAATCTGATGAAAATGGTTGGCTGTAACTCCTATTGGTGTTTCTTAGACGATTGCTTAGATATTTCTCACTGGAACTGTAAGCAGACATCTGACCTGCTTTGTCTGAGTCCCCAATATAATATATCCTTGGAAATTTAGCAGTGCTTCATTAGTGATGATGAATTCATTTTGTAGTAAGTTCAGCTTTGCTGATGTCAAGTTAACATTACACAGAATTGTGGGGTGGTGTTTTCCTTCAGATCCATCAAATTAAAATACCTGTGATGCATTTTTAAGACAAAGGAAAATCAAATTATTTTGGAATCCATAGATGATTTAAAATGATCACACTTGCTGCTTTCCAGTAATGGTCTCTATACATCTTTTAGGCTGATATCTATAAAATCAAATCCATGAATGAACAAAATTTCCCTATTCTCAAGTACTGTTTAGGTCAAATTAGGTTTTATTTGTAAATAACTTTCAAAGCCGATCGTTCCAGATAGTGCTCTGCTTGATTTATTTATCATATTTCTTTCTTGTAATGTCATATAGCTGTGCTCAGTCTGTATGCACATTATGCTAAACCATTGTGTATTTTATTATTTTTTTTAAGTTTTGCCACAATGTGTAACTTCCTCCAATACAGCTTGGTACACAGCAGCACAGTTTCAGCCCAGGCAGCCTGCATCTTCCTGAAATCCTCGCAGGAAGCTCTTCGAGGTTACCTCACAGTTGTTAGTATTGAAGAGATATTAAGTATATGAGAAATAATTATTCCCATTATTAATAAGCATTGATAAATTAAAATGACAATATAGTTTTTCTCATGACACATCCAGTTTTTGCTTTTGGCCTTAGTGTGCTACTCAAAGGACAGGTATACTCCTTATTCTAAAAATGCCCATGACTCTCCAGTCATAAATAAACCGAGCAGGTTTTCCTATGTGTTAGTTCAACAAAACCCTCTGTCCTATACAGGTACGCGCAGAACAGAAAATAACCTAGAACATAACTATTGTGTTAGGTGAGTTCTAAGGAGCTATTTCAGAGCAGATACTGTTTGGTAGAACTGAACATAGATAGTTCAAAGGTAGACCTTAGTTCTGGATTTGGGATAAAACAAATTCTGGACAAGTGTGAGTTTGGCCAACCTGATGCACCTCATCCTCTTTCCCCTCAGCAGTTTTCTGTGCAGCATTTTGCCCCAGGATTCCTGCCACCCCTTCTTTCCAATGCATTCCCTTCCCTTCACTACCACCACTGCTGTTATGCTCCAGGGTAGTATATGGCACCTGTCTGCTCCGTCCTTCCCATTTTCCCAGCATCTTTGCTTCCTTCCCTCAACCATTAATGTTCTGAGCATTTTCACCATTCCCAATTTCAAAATATTTTTGTTCAGATACAACCCTTTTCCCTTTCCATTTTGTTTATGGATCAACATACATGTTTCAATTTGGGCACAGGCTACCTCAAAATAACTGTTTGATGCACAAAATGGCTCTTGCACTTTTTTTTTTTTTTGAACATCCTAAATGTCTTAACTTTATATGCAAATGCAACCTTGTTCTCTTTGGTCTTTTTTATTATTATGTCAAAAGAACCTTTCCATCTGTTTGAATCCCTATCTACTTAATATTCTGTGACTAAGTTTTTTAACAGACAACTGCACTGTGTATTGACTCAGCTTACTAGTTTTTGCTTAATCTTTTCTTGTACAGGTTTCATGCAAGAGTGAGAACAAGCAAAAAGTCTGCAAGACTCCAACACAAATTAGATTTCATCCACCAAAGCCCAGTACACTTTCAGCCAAACCAGAAACTTTGATGTACCATGGAGCTTTTTCATCTCCTCCCATGTTCTTTTCCTTAATTATGCTCTAATTCCAGCCTATAACTGATTGTAATGCTTTAGTGTTCACTGTTTGAATATTTTGACAATTATCCCTAGTCCTCATGGTGCTTTCTCCCCCTGTATACACATGTGACTTGAATGTTGCAGAATCTCTTCCATGTAAAACCATCCTTCTGCGCATCTTTTTGTGGCACAGATTAAGAACACCTCAATCTTCTATATTAACAGGGTTTTTACTTATGACCTGCCACTGTGTGTGTCTCATTTTTTGTTTGATATTTCAGATGACTGCTGTCGTTATTGGAGAGGGGGACACTATTTTGACAAAATCAGCAAACCAACACATTTACAAAATGGCACAAGTTACTGGCACAATGTACAGTAGATATCCAAATCTGGCTGTTGTTTGAGAGATCATGGTTTAGGATTGTGTTACATTTTTGCATTGGAGGCCCTATGGCGTTTCTTGTGCCATACATGTCCCAAAGGTGCTTTTTCAAAAGGCAACTGGATTTCTTTTGTTTTTCCTTGAAGACGTTTTGCTTCTCATTCAAGAAGTTTCTTCACTGAAGTGAAGCATCTTCAAGGAAAAACAAAGAAAGTCCAGTTGCCTCTTGGAAAAAGCACCTTTGGGACAACCATGATCTGGATGACTGAGAATCTCCATAGATATTGTGCTATGGATGTACAAAAGGCCACATTCATACACAGTCCAAAAGCATCCTACCATGATCCTAAGACCTTTGGAAACTGCCGATTTACAGAATAAGTACTAAATTAGATTTGATGGAATATTGAGCTGACATAGCATAAGGTAGGCATATAGGTCTGATAATACACAGATGATCTGGGCAACTCCCCCCAAAAGTCATCTTTCAAAATTTGGCTCTTCTAAGTTGGAAACAGAACTACAAGTTTACAAACATATAAAACACTAGCTGTACTCAGCCACGTGTTGCTGTGGCTCAGTGTGGTTAAATGGAAAAGAAAGAAAAGAGAAAGCGCACATTTGTAATATGTTTAATTTCACAATGCTTGTGGGTATACAATATTTTTTGTTATTCCATTGTGTGTGCAGATATAGAGATTACGTCCAACAGATGGAGCTGTTGGACGTAATCTGTAAAAAGCTGTAAAAAGCATGTTTTTACCTGTCACAGGTGTGACATCTATATAATATAGGTATATAAAAACATGTGCGTATTCGAATGCAACATTGTGTCAAAATGTCAAAGCAATCAGTGAAGACCTTTCGGAGATTTAAGATTTTGAACAAACGAACATTTACATTTTTATTTATATAGATAGATATAGGCTAGTGGCAGTATCCTGTGCTAGTTGAACTTTCAACTCAACAAGGAAAATTCTGTGCACAGCTTATTAAGAGTTGTCAAATCCAATGATTTTAGTAAGAAAATGAAAGCCTAAACTTGGTATCTTTAAACAATAGTAGCATACCCTCTATACTATAAATAAAATCTATCTACCTTTTCTATTTACCCATCTAAAGAAGTGTATGTGTCTTACTGGACAGACCGAGATCTAGGTAATCTCATTCTTAGCAAGAATCCAAACTAGAAATCGTTAATCCATGAGATTTTTGCACATAACACCCATATTTCTAAGTTTGCCACTCCTTAGCATCACCTTTGGGAAGACTCCAGACCACCTGAAGAAAGCCATGTGGTGATAGAGAGCAGATGTGTCCAGTTTTTTCAATCCACTTTTGGAACATGAAGTTTAAGCATGGCAATGGGATTGAAGGCTTTTGGAGACCACCTGCGATCATTCCCATTTATAATTCTAACTAAATCTGGAGGGGGGGAATCCTTTTGGACACTGGGAGGGTTTTAAAAGTAGAAATGGAGGGTTTGATGACAGGCATACTTGATACTTGAAGAAGGGGACGACAGAGAATGAGATGGCTGGATGGAGTCACTGAAGCAGTAGGTGTGAACTTAAATGGACTCCAGAAGATGGTAGAGGACAGGAAGACCTGGAGGAATGTTGTCCATGGGGTCGCAATGGGTCGGACACGATTTCGCAATTAACAACAACAACAACATACTTGATACCTAAACTTCTTTCTCGAATCCCCCCAAACTCCCTGAAATAGCATTGATATTTGTCAGAATAATCTAAGAATGCTGAAGAATCCATGAGCAACCTTTTCCTGGCTGCATGTAACAATATGAGAGAAGCAGAATTGATTTCTGCTCTTTTTTTTTTTTTATTGAACATTTTTATAAATTTTTACAGAAAAGACAAAGACAGAAAAACAGAAAAAAAATACAACAATTCAAAAACAAAAAATACAAAAAAACTAAACATAACATCCCCTTCCCCACCCCCCCTTCCCCCCCTGAGCTTCCCAGAGCAGAATATAGGCTTAATTAAAAAGGAATTAGAAAATATATATGTAAAAAGGAAAAAAAAGTTTAAAACTAGGAAATATATATATATATATATAAAAATTATAAAAAGGCAACATGGTATTTTTTTATATCCAATTTAAATTGTATAAATTCTATCCATTTATCCCAAACAGCAAGAAATTTCTCTTGCATTTGATCCTTTAAAAAAGCCGAAATCTTTGCCATTTCCGCCAGATAAGACACTTTGGAAAACCATTCCTGCAGTGTAGGCAAGGATTCCTTCTTCCAATATTGTCCTACTAACAGCCTTGCGGCTGTGATCAAATTTAACATCAATATAGCCTCCTTTGTATCACAATCAATAGTTATACCCAACAAAAATAACTGCGGAGTAAATTTTACCCTCCTTCTAAAAATTCTCTGGATATTCCACCATATCTTAATCCAAAATGCTTTTATCTCTTTACACGACCACCAAATATGATAATAAGTGGCATCCAAACAGTCACATCTCCAACATTTAGGCTGTAGGTCAGGGTATATGAAAGACATTTTTTGTGGGTCAAGGTGCCATCTATAAAACATTTTGTAAAAATTCTCCCTTAAATTCTGTGCCTGCGTAAATTTGACATTTCCTACCCATATGATTTCCCATATGTCCAATCGAACTGGTTCACCAAAGTTTTGGGCCCATTTAATCATGCAATCTTTAATTAATTCCGTTTCCGAATCCAGTTCGACTAGCACCCCATAAATTCTCTTAATATGGGCTTGTCTTTGATCCTTCACTTGCTTAATAAGATTTTCATCTTCTCTAAGAAAGCCCACCTTACAATCCACCTTCCATCTATCTGCTAGTTGCCTATATTGGAACCAAGAATAAATGATATTTTCTTGTGCTAAATCCTCCCGTAGTTTTAATTGCCAATTTTGTCCATCCCATCTGAGTAATTGTCTATAAGACACCATGTCCATTTTGACACCTCTTTTTATTCCCTCTATCGCATGCCAGGGTATAGCCCATAATGGTACTTTAAAATCATTTTTGTAATACTTTCTCCAAACCCTAAGTAAGGAAATTCTTATAATGTGAGATTTAAAAACCCAGTCCACTTTTTTGTTAAATATTAAATAGGCATGCTACCCATAGAGTAAATCCCATCCCTCTAGATGAAGTATCTCGAGATTTGTCAAGTTTACCCAGTCACTAATTATTGTTAAAACCGCAGCATCATAGTATAATTTCAAATTCAGCACCTTGAGTCCACTTCTCTCACGGAAATCTTGCATAATTTTAAACTTGACCCTTGGCTTTTTCCCTGCCCAAATAAATTTATTAACACCCTTCTGCCATTCACTTAAATTAATCTCATTCTTCAAAATCGGTAACATTTGGAACAGGAAAAGAAACTTGGGTAGAATATTCATTTTTATCACTGCAATTCTTCCCATGAGAGATAGTTGCAACTTCTCCCAATTCTTCAAGTCTTTCTGTACACTAACCCACAACCTATCATAATTGTTTTTAAATAATTTTGCATTAGAGACAGATAGCATCACCCCCAAATATTTTACCTTATTAACAATTTCAAAACCCGTCAAGTTAACCAAAGTCTGCTTCTCCTGAATAGTCATATTTTTAGGTAAGATTTTAGTCTTGTTAACATTAATCCTAAAACCCGAAACCAAACCATATTGATGAGTTAACTGCAATAACTTTACTACAGAACTAATAGGTCGTGACAAAGTAACCACCAAGTCGTCTGCAAAGGCTCTTAACTTGTATTCTTTTTTATTAACTTCTACTCCTTTAATTTCCTGCGAATCTCGAATTTTGATCAACAATATTTCCAGTGTTAAAACAAACAACAACGGTGATAGTGGACATCCCTGCCTAGTACCTTTTTCTATTGTAAATACCTCTGACAAACCTCCATTAACAATAAGTTGTGCCGTTTGTTTTTGATAAATTACCGTGAGAGCTTGTAATATCTTTTCACCAAAGTTCATCTTTTCAATTACTCTTAACATAAAATGCCAATTCAGTTGATCAAAGGCTTTTTCAGCATCTAAAAAAATCAACCCTGCAGGGACTTGGTTGTTCTTGTCTAAATATTCTAATAAATTAATAATTTGTCTAACATTATTTTTCATATATCTACCAGTTATAAACCCAGATTGATCTTTATGCACAAGATGATGCACAACCCTCATGAACCTATTTACTAAAATTTTTACAAATATCTTGTAATCCACATTTAAAAGAGATATGGGTCTATAATTCTTTGGTAAAGTGAGATCTTGCTCCTCTTTTGGAATCAAAGAAATAAAAGCACTACGCCATGAAGGAGGAATCTCTAAGCCCTGTAGAATATCATTAAAAAGATCACCTAATGGTTGGATCATCTCCTCCATTAAGACTTTGTAATAAACAGCTGTCAAACCATCTGTACCCGGTGCTTTCCCTAGTTTCAGTTGCTTAATTGCTGTCACAATTTCCTCTTTAGTAATTAAACCATTAATTTCCTGTTTTTGATCCTCTGTCAATTGGGGAAAACTAACCTCACTTAAATATTTATTTATATCTAATATTTGCACATTAGTAGATTTATATAATTTTTGATAATAATCTAAAAAAGATTTCTTAATCAGTTCCTTCTGGAAGACTATTTTACCCTTATAATTTATTTTATCTATTATCCTCTGTCTCTGCTTCTTTCTTAATTGATAGGCCAACCATCTCCCTGGTTTATTGGCGTTACAAAATGTATTTTGTTTCATAAACAATAAGTTAGTTGCAGCTTGATCCGCCAGGAGCATGTTAAATTGTGCTCTTAACAACTTTACCGATTCTTTAATATTTTCATCAGAGGGATTTAAAATCAAAGACTTTTCTTTTAACTTAATTTCATCCTCTAGTTCTTTACGTTTTTGAGTCTGGCTTCGCTTATAAAAATTATTCATTTTTATCAAAATCCCACGCATAAATGCTTTACCTGCATCCCATACCATTGACATTGAAGTCCCCTTGTGCATATTTAAAACAAAATAATCCTTTAAAGACTCCTTCAGCTTTTGAATATTCTTTTCTTGTCTAAATAAGTTTTCATTCACCCTCTAGGATCTTGATTTCTGCTCTTAACATAAATGAATTTCTCTTGCTCTGCTCCAAGTACGTTTATTAAGTTTTTTGGGGGGATTTATCCCAAGTAAATGTACTTTGTCATTTAAAATGTCAAAATTAGTATAACCTAGGTAACTTAATCAAGAGTCAATGAAATAAAAAGCCAGTTTGGTATAGTAGTTAAGGCATCAGGCTAAAACTAGGAGACTTATGAGTTCTAGTCCTGCCTTGGGCACAAAGCCAGCTGGGTGACTTTGAGACAGTCACTTTCTCTCAGCCCTAGGAAGAAGACAATGACAAATTGCTTCTGAAAAACCTTGCCAAGAAAACTTCAAATACTTTTTCCAGGCGGTTACCAGAATTCAAGATTGATTTGAAGGCATAAAAAGAAAGACTATCCTCACTAAACATCAGACTATGTACACCAAAAGAGCTATTTCTTTTAATGAATGAAATAGCCCCACTTTCAACACTAGATAAATAGAAACTGCAGAGTGACCTCTGGACTCACCAGCTCACAATTATGTAATTTGGTTTGAACAATTTCCAGATTTTGCTCCTCCTAAAGATGCCAAAGGTCCTAAAAAGTCAACCCTTTGTGCCAGCACTGAGCTCCTCCTGGAGCTATCTTTGAAATAGAAAAGGAATTAGAACAAGATGAAGATTTTCCCACAAAAGATCTTTGCTTAGAAATGTGCATATATAGTAAGCCCATATGAGTTCTTCAAAAGCACCCTGGTTTTCCCTTTAAAACAACAGGTGTCTTTTTGGAGGCTGAACAAAAACTATTATTGGTTGTTTCTGCAGCTATGTGCAATGAAGTGGCTGTGTGTGCAAAAGACAGCCAAGAGCACCTTCTGAACCAGTTCTGCAAACTCGCAAAAAGACACCATCACTTTATTGCTTTCAAGAGGGGCTGCTGCAGAACCATAAGGTACTTGAAGGCTCTGTATGAAGCCCATCATAATTTTCCAGTGACTTATAAGAAAGTGAAGAACTGGCACTTTTGCACTTTTATGAACAGTATAGACTTGAACACAAGCTCTTATCAGTATTTCTGCCACCCTCTGGGTTTCTGCTGCCATTGTCCTCAGCAGCTTGGGTTGATAAGAACAATCATATCCAGGGCCTGACTCTTTGAAAATCTCAGATTCGCTACTTTGAAGTACAGAAACTTCTAGAGGAAAACCACTGAAGTTGAATACCTCAAGAGTATAAATCAGGGGTGTCAAACTGCCGGCCCGCAGGCTGGATGTGTCATCTGGAAGCCGCGCCCATCCCATTGCCGGCAGTGGCAAAACCATCCCAATACATTGCGTGATGTCACGTGACGTCGTGAGTTTGACATGTGTGGTACAGATAATTCTTGACTTACAACATTCATTTTGCGACCGTTGGAAGTTACATGGTCACTGAAAATTTACAACTGGTCCTTGCGCTTTCAACTATTGCAGCATCCCCATAGTCACATGATCAAAATTTGAACATTTAGCAACCAACATGTATTTATGATGGTTGTAATGTCCTGCTGTCATGTGATTGCCATTTGCAACCTTCCAGCTGGCCTCTGATAAGTCAACAGGGAAGGTGGATTCGCTTAACAACTGCACTGAACCACTGCTGTGATTTGCTTGGCAAAAAGATAATAAAATGCAATCATTTAACAACCACATAGCAAGGGAAATTCTCACCCCAACTGTGGTTGTACATTAAGGTTTATCTGTATCTTCCATTGAGCAAACTGTTTGTCACGGGTGTCAATTTTTCAGAGGAGGAAAAGGAGAAAAATTTTAGACAAAATCTTAGTTGGTCTAAGAAAAATTCTTACTAGAATTAACTAGTAGCAATTGATTGAGATCTTTTGATCTCTCATAAAATGATTTATTGGTAAATCTGAGCTGCTAGGTAAGTTTCCCTTAGTATTACCACATATTAACTTTTCAACCCTAAAGTTTAAATCAGAAGGTATTTATTAAAGACATACGAAAAGGGAATCCAAGGGAAATTCAGTGGTTTTTTTAAAAAATAAAAACACTTGGTATAGGGCAATTATTGAAAAGCCTTAGGAGTCACAAGGGACCTGTGAGATCTTGAGGTGGCTCCATTGTTGCTTTTAATATCTAATCTCCTGTATGTCTTATGATTTTATTTTTTTAAAAAATAATGATTGTTTTACATATTTATTGTCTTATATCCTTATATGCCACCTAGAGTCACCTTTTGTGAGGTGGGTGGCCATATAAATTTGATATAAATAATAAATAACTATGTATATACAGTCAAAAAGAACAAATGATCACTATGGAAAAATAACCTGTTTCTGGTTAGTTTGAGCTTGGCATTTTTCTGTAGAGATGCTACAGAAGATCCCTGTCATGCAGCAATGACATCTCAATCCAGTTCTCTGTGTCCCTTTCAATCTTTTTTTTTAAATCAATTTTGGATTTTCTCCACAATTTCCCATTCTCTGTGCAGCTCTCCATATCAGTATTTATAATAGTTCTGAAATGGCACTGCCAAAGGATTAGCAGGGTGCCTTTGAAAGCATGAATTCAGTTCAAATGATAAATAACCAGGAGTTTCACAGAAGAGAATCAGTGAGACTGATTAATTGGAGAATTTTTGTTCCTTTGGGCATTGGAAGCAGTGGGCCCCACAGGAATTTCTGCATTTATTTATTGGTATCCTACTGCAGTACAAAAGTCATCTTCAGAAAGAATAAGCCCAGTTTGGATAAGCAGCAAACACCCTTAGGCTCTGCCTACTGGAGGCTTCAGCTATCTGAACAGTACATTAGTTTTTAAAATCCAAGTGACCTCCTAGGACAGGATTAGGCAACCTTGGCTCTTTTATGACTTGTGGACTTCAACTCCCAGAATTCCACGAGTTGAAGTCCACAAGTCATAAAAGAGCCAAAGTTGCCTACCCCTGTCCTAGGAAGACCAAAGACTTTTTCTACAGTATTTATACTAAACTTGGCAGGAAACCCATTTTTTGGGGTTCCTGCTCTGCTACCAACAGTGCCTGGATAAAGACTGCCATCTTGTGAATTGTGTCTTGCACTGCAGCAAAGTGATAATAGAAACAAAATTGAGAACTACAGGAGTAGGTAGTATCTGGTGTGAAGCAGGCTTCTAGTCAGATTGTCAGCCCTGATTTATAACTACTGAAATATTTTTGAACAACCAGGGCTTCTCCTGTTGTCTAGTCTGGAAACTATTGGTTAAAAGATAAAAAAGCATTTTCATGGCAACAACGTTTTTAAAGGATCTCATAGAGTCCATCATAGCTTAGATTACTGGGATGAAGAAACCTGATTATTTATGCAATCCCAAGTGAGAATCTTAATGTTTTATCTTTCTGGGGTTTGGAAAGTGAGCAGAGTTGAATCTTTTCCTAGGTTTGGATTTTCCTGAAGCTGGAAAGGGTTATTAAGGCCATTGAGTCTAAGGCCTTGCTCAGTGCAGGAATCCAAATTAAAGCATCCCCAACAAACGGTTATTTAGCTTCTGCTTAAAGATACTAAGCAAAAGGGAATTCTCCAACTCTCCAAACAATTGTTTCACAGTTCTTCATCCATTTAGGATTTTTTTTTAAGCATCAAGCGGAATCTGCCTTCCATGTCTATGGAGAGTCTCAATCATCCAGATCAGGGTTGTCCAAAGGTGCTTTTTTAAAAGGCAATTGGACTTCCTTTTTTTTTTCTTGAAGAAATTTTACTTCTCATCTGAGAAGCTTCTTCAGTTCTGACTCGGAACTGGAGAACTGAACAAGCTTCTTGAATGAGAAGCGAAACGTCTTCAAGGAAAAAGCAAGGAAGTCCAGTTGCTTTTTGAAAAAGGACCTTTGGGACTGCTTTTGGTGTCTTTCACTCT
This sequence comes from Crotalus tigris, assembly GCF_016545835.1. NCBI lineage: Eukaryota > Metazoa > Chordata > Lepidosauria > Squamata > Viperidae > Crotalus > Crotalus tigris. The sequence goes on along the minus strand of NW_024100610.1, from coordinate 1,674,733 downwards.
GAAATGGAGAACAGTTTTGTATGACATATTTTCAGGTATTTGAATACTGTTAAGGAAACACCTCCTCCCCAAGCTCCCCCCCCCACAAATTTTCTCTGTATGAATAACCATAACTGACTCCATCTCCCTTCTTTAATCTTTATTTGTAACCCTTCACACCTTACTATGGACTTCTTCCAGTCTGTCTAAACCACAGGTGTCAAACTCACAACGTCACGTGATGTGTCGCAACATATCGTGACTTTTTTTCCATTGCCGGCAATGGGGTGGGCACGGTTTCGCATGACGCATCTGACCCACGGGCTGGTAGTGTGACACCCCTGGTCTAAACTAGTATAATGTATAATGCCAAAAAATGGGCACAGTACTGGAAGTTGTGTCTGACCAATATCAAATAAATTAAAACTATTAACTTCCTGTGATATAAAACATATTCAGCCACCTGGGCACCAATTTTGCAGCCATAACTCACTGGTGATTCCTAGTTTGAATATATTCATTTTTAATTTATTTTATTATTTTTATTCACTTGTACTCTGTGTTTATTATTTTACTTAAGGCACCAAACATATCAAACCTTCCTCCACCTCTTTTCTCCACAACAAAAATCCTGTGAAGTGGGTTAGGCTATGAGAGACTGACTTGCCCAAAGTCATCCAGCTGGTTTACTACTGAATATCCAATTATTCCAAGCCAACTATCTCACAACCTACATCTGTGTGCCGATTTTGTTTCCTAAGTGAAGAACTTAGTGTTTGTTTTTGTTAAATTTCATTTTATTACTTTTAGCCCATTTTATTAATCTATCAAGTTCAGTTTGAAATTTGTCTTTTACAGTACTATCTCACTCAGTTTTATGTCATTTGCATATTTGTTAAGCATTTTTCCACTCTTCAGCTAGGTCTTTAATAAAAATATTGAAGAGTAGAGGCCACAGAAATGAATCCTGTATTACTTGATGCTACTCTCCATTTTGATAAGAGATGATTAGCACACTTGGCATGATTTTCGGCCCAACTTTCTTGATCACACTTCTCTAGTTTGTTAATTGTGGAAAGAAATTATTTCATCTTCTACATCATTAGAAACATGAACTGTCTTGCTTCTGAATCTGATTATAAATTTATTACTGCAAATTTATACACACTTAATATAGACTAATTCCACTAAATCTAATGAGATGTCAGAATAGACATGTCTTGCATATGTATGGAAAGAAAAGAAGACAAAATCAGTAGCTATTTCAACAAAACCAAGAATTTTCTATAAACCCAGTCTGAAATGTAGCCTATTTCTTATCTCTTCACATTTTTGCATCTCTCACATACAGATTCTCTGCCTTTGATAAGGTTAGTCTCTAACACTTTTGTAAACATGAGGTTGAGTCAAGCCGTAGTGACCACATGGATACAACCATAGAATTTTCTTGATATCAGAATAGTGGGGACTACTGCTTTCTTCAGCTTGTTTCAACTACTCAGTATAGCTTATAATTCTAGGATTTCCTAATTGTCTCCCATCCAAATATATTTGGACCCTAAAATGTATTAATCAGGTTTAGTGCTGCTTCTCCTCCCCCGCCCCAGTATGTTGTTACCAGCTGTGACAACAATCTAAATAAAAACCTGATAACAAAGACAGTATCAGTCAAGAGTAGCTCATTTAAACATATATGCCAGAAGCACAGTAAAACTTAGTTTTATCAAAGCAAGTTTACACTGTTCTAATTAATCATTTTGTTACTTGCAGTGGCCATCCAAAAGTAAAATATGAAGGCAAAGCTATTGTTTGTTTTTTGATGTCTTTAAGTCAGTGTGGACTCCTGGCAACTGCCTGGAGAAGTCCCTGCAGTTTTCTTGGCAAGATTTTGGAAGTGGTTTGTCCTTGCCTGCTTTCTGGGGCTGAGAGAAAGTGACTGGCCCAGTCACCTATCTGGTTTTGTGCCTAAGTTGGAACTAGAACTCACAGTCTCCCATTGATCTAGAGCAGCGATTCTCAACCTGTGGGTCGGGACCCCATTTGGGGTCAAACGACCATTTCACGGGGGTCGCTAAACAATGCAGTCTGCCATTTTTTTCCCCTTTTCCTTAGCTGTGCTACTCCCTTTTATTCTATTGGCTTTTGAAAGCCAATAGAATAGACTCTCTTGAATAGAGTCTCTATTCTCTCTTGAATAGAGTCTAATTCTTACCTCCCTTGGGGCTGGGCCAGCTGGTGGCCCAGCTGGTGGTTGGCCTGCTCCGTCTCTGCCGCTTACAGCTACGCCTTGGCCGGCACAGGGGGCAGCACCACGCATGCGTGGCACTCCTGGGCATGGAAAGTCCTCGACTTACGACCGGTTGAGTAGTCCTTGACTTACAACCAGTTGGGGGTCGCGGCATTAAAAAGGTTGAGAACCACTGATCTAGAGAAACTGCAGAGTTGTATTAAGGTAATTATCTTTCTATAGTGCCTGGTAGGTTTTCAATGCTTTAGAAATCAGTTAGAAACAAAAATAATAATGAATGTATTCGAAACAGCATTTTACATCTGAATGTTATAGGGTGAGAGGGAATCACATACATACAGAAACACATAGTTGAAAATTGTAATGATTCTTTTCTATGTGAGAAATTCTCAATTGCTAAGACATATCCTTATCCACACTAATGCATAACTTGGCTAACTTTACCTAAAAATATTGTTTACTAGTTTGTGTGTTACTCAGTTACATGCCACTTTATGCACATAGACCCATTTGCAGCATGTGTCTAGGCATGGGAAAAGTTACAGCCAACTTGCAATGCCAAATCCAGATCATGACTACTATCATGACAAAGAAATAAGTGAACATTTCAAGCAGATTATTTTAATGTTCCTATTTTTAAAAAATGATAGCAAATGGTTATGTCATTCATTTATTATCATCATCATATTTTTACTGCCATGTAGTGGGGAAAGGTCCATAAAGTATGGGACTGTATTGTATGTCTTGGCTACCAAAATAAGTAACCAATTTTATATACTGACTATGAGGTTTGCTAGAGTATGAAGAACATTCTTGAACTTAATATTTATATTATAGTAGTCAAGTGTGCTTTACATATGCTGTTCCTGAGTATTAATCTTATTCAAACACCTCTTCATTGCTTCAATTTATAGTAAGCTATTTCTATACTCTTCCTATGTGTGTATTTATCACACACACATCTACTATTCATTTATTTGTACCTCGCTTCTCATTAGGAGAGTTCCAAGCAGAGGCCTTAGATAGGCTTGAACTAGTTTGGATCAGATACCATCTCAGAGTGACTCTGGGTGGTGTATATCTAAGAGGTATATCTATATATCCATAAAATATTTCAGTAACACACACCTCAAAAACTGATGCATGGTCACAAGCAGGCTTTAGTGTTTAGATCAGTGGTTCTCAACCTGTGGGTTGGGACCCCCATTTGGGGTCGAACGACCATTTCATGGGGGTCGCCAAACAAGGCTGTCCACCATTTTTTCCCCTTTTCTTTGGCCATACCCCTGGCACCCGGTGATGTATAAGTGGTTGGGGGGTCACCACAACATGGGGAACTGTATTATGGGGTCGCGGCATTAGAAAGGTTGAGAACCACTGGTTTAGATCATGAACCAGGTATATGTGGCACCCAAAACATGAACACTTACAAAATGCGAAAATAATATTCTTGTAGATTGAAATGGGAGAGCTAGTTTAGTGTCATGGTTAAAGTACTAGAGTAAAAATTGGGAGAGTGTGAGTTCTAGTTTCCTCTTAAGCTGGGTGACCTTGTGCCAGTTACTCTCTCTCAGCCCTAGGAAAATACAAAGGGCAAATCTTTTCTCAAAAACCTTGCCAAGAAAATTGCGGGGACTAATCCAGGAGGTCGCCAGGAATTATAAATTGACTGGAAGGCACACATGCACACACAAACTGAGGTGGAGGAAAGATAACGATCTGACTGCTGGGAATCCTGCATTTCTTTCGGGGAAGGTGGCCATTTCAAAACTATCCATCCAGATAAGCTGGACTGGCTTCCCGCCAATCCACGAACAGAAGTGGCTCGTCCCCCGTTGCCATTTCTCTTCCAAGCTTCCTTGCTTCCCCAAGGCAGTTTCATACGCTCCATATATACATATATCCTGCATTATTCTCGTATGATCTGTACCCTGTCGAGCTCCTTTGGGGGGGGGGGGTACTAGCGAAGCGGAGATCCTAAAAATATTAAATGCTCTCGATCGTAGAACAGAAGGCGCAGAGGGAGGCAGAGCTCTAAGGCTGGAGAGTCAGGTTCCTAAAGTTTTGCACGACGTCGCGATTCCTTCTCCTTTCCGCCGGCTCAGTGCCGCCTCTCGGGCGCCTCCTTCCGTGGGCTCTCGGTGCCCAGCGGGCGTTTTCCGTGTCTCCCCGCGGAGCCGCGGCTGCCGTACCCAGCGGGGCTCCTTTTTCTGCCTCCCCAGCCTCCCGCCTCCCCCGGCGGCATCTCCATCCTCCTCAGCCTAGCAGGGCTCCCTTCTCCCAGCCTCGCACCGGCGGCTGATGGCTTCCCGCGCCAATCCCCTGAAGCCGGGGCTGCTGCAGTGCCCCCTCCGGGGCTGGGGGCGGCGCTGGGCCCGGCCATCTCGGGGCCGGATGGAGCCTCTTGGCCGGGGCTGGAGCAGCACCTCCTCGGCGAGGCCGGGCTGGAGGGTAGGGGAGGCCGGAGCCCTTTGTGTATGCGAAAGCGGGGATGCTGCCCACCGCCTCCCGGGTAAGGGGCCACCTTCCCTTCCTTTCCCTTCGGGGGAAAGAGCTCATTTCTACCGCTTACAAAGGTGTGAGACTCCCCCTTCAGCATCAGGGATTCCCGGTCGGGGCCGCCCTTCCTCCGTGCCTTGCAGCCCCCTTGCCTTCACCCCGTTCCCTGCGCCCTCATCGCCGCCCTCTACCCTTCTGGCCTCGGGAAGCCCTTCTTCCTGTCTCCCGGGCTCCCCGAAATATTTTCCGGCCCTTTGTTCCCAGTTACGGGTCGACCCAGAGAAGCCCCATCCTGACGATCCTCTTTCTCTTCCCATCCCACATCCCCTCGCCTGACATCCTCTCTACCCCACAAACGCGTGCATTTTTAGACTCCTCCCCATCTACTCTAAATCAAAACTGCCCCTCTGCCTCTTTTCTTTTGCTCTTCTTCCTCATTATTCCAGGATTCAGTGCGGGTGTCTCATCTCACCTCATATTCCAGATAAGGAACAACTTCTAAGGGTCACCATTCCCCCCCCCCCCAACTTATGGGCACTCAGTTTAACACTGCCTCCACTTCTGTTTTCTTTAAACAATAAAAACCATTGATAAATAACTTGCCTTTTTACCTATCTGCCATCCAGTTTTTAAAGTAATGAATTTGTTTTGGGAAAAAAAAGGGTGGCGGAAATAATTTTTCTCAAGGTATGAGAAATTATGACTTCCGTGTTCTTGATTGAAGGGCTTTTGCATAGAGCATCCTTTATTAATATTGATCTTTCCAATCTATTTTGATAGCAGGCATGTGCCAGATGACGTTTAGAGTGGGATATGTGAGTTAAGGTGGTACCTTTTCCTGTTGCTTTATAAACTTTAAGAAAGCACAAACATGAGCACTGTGCTGTGCATATTTTATTTTATTATTAGCCAATTAAGGCTCAGAAACAAAGATGCAACAGGTTGGGTTAGAAGAAAGTATGAAGGGAGAACTTCCAAGTGTTTAGTGCTTATCTTGTGATCAATTTCATTTTCAGGTTTTCTGTTTGCTCATGTGTTAAAAAGAGTCAGTGGAACATGCATCTTAAGATAGAGGTTTTCAGAGGAAAAAACTAGCATTTTGAATACTATAGTTATAAATATCCCTTCAAGATATTGGATTAGCAAACCAGTTTTCTTATTTATGAAACTGAATATCTCTGGAGTATAGATATTTGATCAACTAGTTGCAGAACTGTGAATAAGAAGAGATGAAAATGGAAGTAGATGATAACTTTGTAACTTTTTAATAATATTGTTTTAAAGCATGGAAGGATGCTTCTTGTGGTTCTGTGATTTGTAATTTCTGCTTCTCGCAGGCATTCATTTTTTTCCTTTCTATTGTGACTATTAGACCAAAGCAGTTATGTTCTTTTGTTCTGTGAACAATACATTTGCTTATATCTTACAATAATTTTTATCTTTGCTTTTTCATTTACAGTTTTTCCAATGTGGATTATAATGTAATAAAAATTATGACTTAGATTTCACTCCAAATCAGTAAGAATCAAAACTGTGAACTTCATTTTTTCTCTCTCTAGAGCTTTTCACCCAATCGCCCCCTCTTCAGTGCATCTGAAAAATGTGGCAGTAGAAGCCAAAAGTGAACAGGAGAAGGAAACTTTAAGGAACAGTCAAGATGGGCATGAGGATCAAGCTGCATAGTACTGACCATCCAAATAACTTGTTGAAGGAACTTAACAAATCTCGATTGACAGAGTCTATGTGTGATGTCACCATTGTTGTGGGTAGCCGTTCCTTCCCTGCACACAAAGCAGTGCTGGCATGTGCAGCAGGCTATTTCCAGAATCTTTTCCTGAATACAGGATTGGATGCTGCCCGTACTTATGTAGTGGATTTCATTACTCCAGCCAACTTTGAAAAGATTCTGAATTTTGTTTATACATCAGAGCTCTTCACAGATCTTATAAATGTGGGTGTCATTTATGAGGTTGCTGAAAAATTGGGCATGGATGATTTGCTGAAGGCTTGCCATTCTACCTTCCCAGACTTGGAAAATTCAGCTGTCACTAAACAGCCTTCTGCCTCAAATGAAAGCCGGGCTAGTGGTGCTTTAGCTGAACCAAATCATTCTCTAGGTGAAAGTCGAAATAGCGGGGAACAACTGGGATCAGAGCAAAATTGCAATATGCATGATGAAGCAGCCACTGGCTACAAAGAAGATCCTACCAATGAAGTTAGTCACAATTTAATACACCCACACACTCCCAAAGCTGAAGAGCAAGAAGCAACAGGACCGTTTACTGGTGCCATGAGTATAATGACCCAGGCTGGCCTCGGTAATATTAGCATGGCTGTTCAAACCACTGTGAACTCTTGTCCGCAGTATAAAGTCCAGAGCAATGGGGATTACAACAAAGGTAACCTTTTTGCCTCCGATGTCTCCTTAGATATATCAACAAGTAGCAATTCCTGCCCCAGCAATAGTGACCATTCCAAAGATCATGTTTTTGGGCCAATGGATGAACTGCAGTTGGAAGATTTGGGGGAAGAAGATCTGCATTTTGAAGATCCCAGTGAAGAGCTCGGTGCGGCAGAGGAAGTGATAGAGCTGAGTGATGATAGTGAGGAGGAGATATCTTTTGAAAACGACAGCCGGGAAAACAAGGCCATGCCCTGTCAAGTGTGCAAAAAGGTTTTAGAACCCAACATTCAGTTGATCCGTCAGCATGCCAGGGATCATGTAGACCTTCTGACTGGCAACTGCAAGGTTTGTGAGACCCATTTCCAAGACAGGAACTCTAGAGTCACTCATGTCCTGTCACACATTGGGATATTCCTCTTTTCCTGTGATATGTGTGAGACTAAGTTTTTCACTCAGTGGCAGCTGAACCTTCATCGCCGAGAAGGGGTGTTTGACAACAATATTATTGTCCATCCCAGTGACCCTCTGATAGGGAAGGTCAATTTGTTCAGTGGGGACTTGGCATGTGCTGCCTGTAGGAAACCTTTGGCCAAAGATTTTCATGTGGTTCGTGGCCACATCTTGGACCATGTGAATTTGAAAGGCCAAATATGTGGCATATGTGACCAGCAACATCTCAATCTCTGCAGCTTGATGTGGCACACACTTTCCCACTTGGGAATTTCTGTCTTCTCTTGCTCTATCTGTGCCAGTAGTTTTGTGGATAGACATCTTTTGGAGAAACATGTGGCTGTCCACCAAAGTATGGAAGAAGCTCTCTTCCGGTGTCATTACTGTGGTCAGGCTTTCAAACTTGAAGCTGCATATCGCTACCATGTTAGTCAGCACAAGTGTAACTCTACCTTGGACCTTGTTCGGCCGAACTTTGGTGATCGTCTTCATCAGCAAGCATTGCAAAAGCGGAAGCTGACGGAGAAATTCCTAAATGAGGATGTGGCTCTCCAGAACCAACCTGGGAATAGTAAATATAGCTGTAAGGTTTGTGGGAAAAGATTTGCTCATACGAGTGAATTCAACTACCATCGGCGGATCCACACCGGGGAGAAGCCCTATCAGTGCAAAGTGTGTCACAAGTTCTTCCGTGGACGTTCTACCATAAAGTGTCATTTGAAGACACATTCTGGGGCCCTCATGTACCGGTGCACAGTTTGTGGCCACTACAGTTCCACCCTTAACCTTATGAGCAAGCATATAGGTGTGCACAAAGGGAGCCTCCCACCAGACTTCACCATTGAGCAAACTTTCATGTACATCATCCATTCCAAAGATGCAGAAAAAAACACAGAGAGCTGATGCAGCTATACTGGGGAAGTAAACACTACCTTGAAATAGCAGTGAAACTTGTTTCAGAATTTTTTAAAATTACTTTTAATGGTCTGTATACTTTTATTTTCTTATGTTTCTTGTAGACTTTTCCTTAAATCACTGTCCTGTGAAACATCACATTAGATGTGTTACTGTTCTCAAAAAAAAAAAAAAAACATTGTGCTTATCTCCGGCTGAGTTGTTTTAAATGTAAGAAATAAGACCTTTTGTTCTTCATCTAATATATTTCCCAACTCATGACTTCTCCCCTCTTCTCACAGGCTTTACCTGACATTATTAGAAGATTGATGCTGCTAAGATGTATCAATGCTCCATATCAGTAGGGCTAGCAGGGGAGAAATAGGAAAGTATGAAAAAAATGCTTCTGGTTTATTGATGACAAGGTTTAATTTCAAAAATTAAAAATGCAATCCTAAGGATACTTACTCAGAAATAAGACTGTCTTTGTTTTGAGGGAATTCTTTCCTATTGGTACATGTATTGTAGAAACATCTGTGATTCTTCCTTTCAAAAGGATTTGCCTTTTCTTATACAGTAAATTTAACTGTCATGCCATCTAGACTTTAATTGAGAGAAAGCTTACCTCCGTACAGTGAAAAACTGATTTCTTGGAATGAAGCTGATATTAAAGGTACAAGGGCTGGATACATTTGGAACTTTAATCAGTCACCAAATCTACCTTGTGTCAAGCCTTAATTTGCATTTGCCCTTTTCCTAAGGAAAATATCTAGTTTATAGCAGAGAGATCAAGGTAAAAAGAAAACACATAGATTTTAGGAGGCCAGAGGAAGTGGGGTTTGCCAATTTTGGATTAATTTTCAGTGGAGAGGGAAGAAGAATATTATGAGAAACAATTCTTAGTTTTGGCAAGACTTACTTATTTTAGTTGTTCAAACAGTTTAATCTGAAGTACTTTCAAAAAAATTTAGGGCATGAAAAAAATTGCAAGAGGTAATGCTGGTTCTTAATGCCAATGTGGAATTCTGTCATTTATAATATAATAAGGTGTGTTTGGAGGCTAAATTTTTTAAAGCAATTAATATATTATGCTAGAGCAGTGGTTCTCAACCTGTGGGTCGGGACCCCATTTGGGGTCAAACAACCATTTCACGGGGGTCGCCAAACAACGCAGTCCGCCATTTTTTCCCCCCTTTTCCTTAGCTGTGCTACTTCCTTTTATTCTATTGGCTTTTGAAAGCCAATAGAATAGACTCTCTTGAATAGAGTCTAATTCTATTGGCTTTCAAAAGCCAATAGGAATTGTCCAGGCTGTCTCTGCCCTGCTGAGCCCGCCAAAAGTCCCATTCTGCAAACGGTGCTGCACCAGTTGAGCAGTCTTCGACTTACGACCGGTTGAGTAGTCCTCGACTTACAACCGGTTGGGGGGTCGCAGCATTAAAAAGGTTGAGAACCACTGTGCTAGAGCTTGGAATCTTCCTTTTGGCCTACAATATTTATTTGCCTGATGAAATTTAGTAGGATTTATTTCTGAGTAAAGATGGGTAGGAATGCACAGTTGTGTTTGAAAAAAACATTGTTGCCTTAAAATATCCCTATAAGGGGGAGTTTTTGTATGACCTGCAAGCAGGACACTAAATCACTGTTTTTACTTTTTGTTTAGAATGATTCAGAAGTTTTCTTAACAGTGGCACTTATTTTTACACTTCATAGATTATAGTATTTGTTAACATTGAAAATGCCAGTCCTCCTTGCCCCAGCTACTATGTCAGATTGTGACATGAGGAATATAGTTACCCTGGTATCACAGGTGAAACTTTTCTAAAGAATTAAAGCCAATTTGAAAATATTTTCATCACATTTAGTTATATGCATAACTTTTTTTCTCCATAATTGAATTTTATTAACAATAAAATGAACAATTACTTTGATAAACTTCTCAGAGGTTCCAGTGGCACTGATTGGCTAATGTTGACTGCATTACCAAAAGGCAGTTTTGAAAATATTTCCAATATTTGCACAGCTGAAGGTGATGAAAGTTGTACCTCAGCTTATATGGAAGATACTCTATTGGTAGAATTAAGTGTTGCTGCTCAAATGAAGAACTCAGTCAGAACACAGAAGCAGGGTGAAGACTAGTAATTATAAACACCACTTATCTTGATGAATGATTGTTAGATGCACAAATAGTTGGAAGCAGGAATTCGGTTTGGGAAGAAGAACCTTCAACAATTTATTTATAAGGCTGCCATAGTTGCATTACAGAATTACCACAAGATGGTAGCAAAGAGCTACATAAAACTTTTATGATTAAATTTTTTTTAGAGCCCACATACCCTCCCTTACTTATTAATAAACATGTCTCTTATTGTTGCCCTCATATAGTGCCTATGATATCACAACCACTGTGCACCATTATTTCCTATACCTGTTTTATATTTGTTTTGTCAGGTTTAATATGTTTCAATATCAGTCCAAGAAAATCCATTAAGTCTTGCAATTAAAAGAAAAAGAAGAAAAATCAGCAACACTATCTTGTGTCTGCCTTACCTTGTCACAATAATCTGATTTATAGTTTTCAAGTTATTCTGATCACATGCAGTTTTCTTCTGCTACCAACATCTTTTCTTTTTTCTTTTTTAAAAAGCAAATTGTGTGTCTGGTTCTTCCCTTATGTCATTCCTTTTTTTAAAAAAAAATAGCACAGAAGCAGGTTGTAAGTTCTGTCTCTGTGCTAATGTAAGAATATGCTAGCAGAAAGTACAGATTGGTTTTATCAACTGAAAAGGCCAATATATATTTGCTCTGTAATAATGAAAAGTCACAGTAGAGGTTGAAATTGGAACTTTCTTCCCTTTTTTTGAGGGGATGGAAAATTGTAAGTGGAATGAGGTGCAACTAAATAACTAATTTAGAGGGAGAGCAGAAGACAAAGACCTTGATTTGGATTATAGTTTGCTTCATTTGTGGACTGTGTTTGATTCCGCAAACAAGTATAGTTCTGTGATTTCCATTCAACGGGGAATCTGTAGGAAAAGTGCTTATTGAGAGATGGAACAGCTGGTTTGAGAACTGGCCCTTGGTATAATGCAAACTACCTCATGAGGAGAAAGCACTAGAATCTTCACAGCTCCTGTTGTGTACAAATGGATCCTTGGGCTTCTATATATAAACACACTGTTATTAAAGATACAAAAATGTAAACCTGGCCTATGGGAGTGTATGTGTGTATGTATGTAAAAACCGCAGCTTCAGGAATCTCAGCTGTGAAACTAATTCTAGTAGGGCAGTCTTTGGGCAGGTTTGCTTTGTCTTTGCATATAGTACCTACCTCTTAAGGATGTTGTGAAGATAAATGTTTTGATATGTGTTCAAGAGAAAAGCACTTACTTCTGTCTTGTTTTCATATCCTAGGAAAATAATATTTCCATAATTCATACATTGCGTGCTGCAGATATTCAGATCTTTTTTTTGGGGGGGGGGTTCCTTTCCCTTTGTGGCCTTGGACCCAACAAGATATGCTGAGAAACTGAACAATGTATATGGCAGTTGGGAATAGCCCGAGGAAATATTAATGCTGAGAGTTATTTGTAATGTTCTAAAAGCTGCCCAGGGACTGAACCACTAATCTTCATCTACGGATACGTTTATGGCAGGGCCTTGACCAAGAAGGTGGAACCAAAAATACACCAAGCCAAAGGATTTTGCTGTTGAATAGATATTAAAGATTAATCTCCTAGTACTGGCTAATCAGGAAGCTTCATGCTACCTATTAATCTTGATGAAGTTGGTATTTCTTCCTTTTCTACGCTGAAAGATGGTTCTTGCCTGGACCTTATCTATGCCCCTACCTAAGGCTGCTGCTACATTTATGTATTTCAGACAATGCATCCAGTGCTGAACCATGTTTCCTGAATAAAAATGTGGCCTTCAGTAGGAGAAGTGGAGAAGACATTCCTATATATTGCTTGTATATAGTAGGAATTTATCTTTAAATCAAAGCAGAATTCTACAGCTGCTTTTCTCTGGTTCTCCAGTGCCAAACCTGTCCTCCTGCTCCACAGGGGAAGCCATTGCAGCTTGAGAGGTTTCTTTCATGAACACTTTCTAGCAAAATCATGATGAGTAATTGGCCTCATAATTAGGGCATTCGGAACCAGAGAATAGGGGATTGGCTTCAAGTTCTGAACATCTGCATGAGTTTAGCTTTGGCCAAATAACATCACCTGCCTGCCTTGTACATTTATCCACTCATGAATGAAGGTGGGGAGGAGGAATAATTAAAAATACCTACCTCACAGGTGACAAGTTGTGAGGTGTAATAAATGTCTGTAAAGTGCTTTGGAACCCTTAGGCTTGTAGAAGGACTAAGTATTGTAATTAAATAGCTTCACTCTGTTTGACACGCTATCATTTGTGAAGAATTCCTTCTCACCATTATCATCCTAGCAGGGAAGGATTTAGGCATGGAACAGGTATTCCAATCTCATGTAGAATCCTTTGAAATAATGAAAAAAATGTATTTTGGAAATGGATGCATTATTAATTATTATTTTCTGTAAACTCCAGCCCTGCCCTCCCCCTCCATTTCCTCCAAAGATCCAGATGTCTTGAAACGAAACAGCAAAAGCAGAAAACTGAGCATTGTGATTGCTGTCAGATCTCTTGGTTAAGTGAATTGTAGGTACTGACCTCTCAGTTATTTAAGTGTTTACTATCTATTTGCTGTAAAGTTTGTATATTTTGTAAAACTTTCCTCCTTCCTAAAGAAAAGAAAGTAGATGTCTAAAATGGTTGTACATCGGATTCTTTTATACTCCATTGTTTGGCACAAAAGTGTGTTTTTTATTTAGAATAATAAAAGTGAAAACTGAAAAGAGTTTCCTGCAACATTTTTCTTGTTTGTAAATGGTGATACATTCTAACCAAGTGCTTTGTTTTAGCCCGGTGTGAGGCTGAGCATATTCTTTGCCTGCAGGACATCACTAATTCCTTCTCTTGCATTTCCAAGGACAGAGGGTAAAGCTGTTACGTGGCGAACTATTTCACTCAGTCAATGGTCTTCTATGCCAGGCATGTCAAACTCGCGACGTCAGGTGACGTCGCGTGGTGTATCGGAGCTTTTTCACCATTGCTGGCAATGGGGTGGGCGTGGCTCTGGTATGATGAAACCAGCCTGCAGGCTAGCAGTTTGACACCCCTGTTCTACGCTATACGAGCAATGCTTATTTTTTTCCATTGAAGAAAATGTATATAAACCAGTTTCCTATAAAATCAGCAACCTTTATGCCAAGGACTTGGAGAAAGAATAGCCGGGAGATTCCCATGGAGGCAGTCGCAATATTATGGGTTGGCACTTAAATACTTATAGGACCACTTACTTCAACTGGATTCAATAACCCTGAGGAGGTGGCTGCTTGTAATATTCCACTTCTGTGAGGTAAAAGAGCTAATCTAGCTGGCCTCTAAAATTTGGACATCCCTCTGCTGATGACCTACCCCACAGGTGTCAAACTCACCACGTCATTGATATGTCATGATGTATCACGACTTTTTGCATTGGGGTGGGAGTGGTCTCCGTATGATGCAACCGGCCCATGGGCCGGCAGTTTGACACCCCTGACCTACCCTAAATTGTTAAAGAGCCAACTACTTCAAGGGAATTATTGTGGTTGTTATGAGCTGAGATGGTGCAGTGGTTAGAATGCAGTATTGTAGGCTAACTCTGCCCACAGACACAGGAGTTTGATCCTGACAGGCCTCAAGATTGTCTCAGCCTTCCATCCTGAGGTTAGTAAAAAGACGACCCAGATAGTTGGTGGGCAATATGCTGACTCTGTAACCCTCCCAGAGCATGATTTAAGTACTATGAAGTGGTATATAAATGCTGTTGCTACTTAGATGTCTCTCTTTTTCATTATTAGGTACTAAAATTGCTATTTTTAACTAGTGTGTTTTAATGGTTGATTATTAGCTGGATGTTTATTTATTTGTTAAATTTATTTTGCCGACTGTCTTACCATGGGACTATTCTAGGCAGCCTACAACAGTAAAAACAGGAATGAAAAGAAGTGTAAACATAGCGGTAGTAAAATAATTAAACAAAATAATGAGATAAACTGAATATACAGTAATATGGGTGGGAGAAGTAGGAATGCAGGGGGAAAGGTTTCTACTTTAGTTAGCATATTAGATACTGACCTGAGTTAGGAAGATTCAGCAGTATACATAATTATACTGACTTGTTTTAAAAGATGAACCAGTGATATTTTTAAACAAGAGAGCAGTGGTGTCTGAGAGAGGATGGGGGTCAGAATATACAAGTGGCAAGCATAATACTTTGATACAGGTTTTTTGAGCCAATGTGTGTTCAAAAAAGGCAGGGCTTTTAATGCTGACACCATGCTGTTGTCTTGCAAGATTTTAGCCCCCATCTGCAGATACCTCTCTGGGAAACGGGATGGAATATGGTGATCTTACAATTCCTGCCTGCCTTCTCTGACTCTGTAAGACACGTATGTAAGTGTGCATTCAACCAAATTGGTTTATTCAAAGTGCTCTTCCCTGAACTGATTGAGAAGATCTACATTTGAGTAGAGCAAGGTTTCTCAAGTATATTTTTGATTAGTGCTACCTTTTCAAATGATTCTTCTTTCTAGTTTGGGCCAAGAGAAGCCATTTCCTTCCTGGCTGGGCAAGTTACACTTTGAAATGACCCTGTTTACTATAAAATGTCATAGATCAGATAATGACTTTATTCACTAAAACAATGAATAAAGTCGTTATTATATGAATATTAACATGGGAGGAAAACATAAAAATGGAGTATGTATAGTAATGTATATAAGCTAGACTAGTTCTCTTATTCCTTCTCCAGCCACACCTTTGATAGGTGCAATAAGATAGCTAACTGTAGCCCAAACCATTTACAATTAAAAGGAAGGAATTAGTATCTTCAAGGGATCAATCAATCAATGAAATCAATCAGTCAGTCAATATGCCACTTTATTGAGTGCAAGACTGATTGAACCCATTTTCCCATTTTTACATCACTTTTGTAAATTTGGTAAAAGATTAAAAGTGCTTGAAATTTCACATAGATTATCTTGCATATTTCTGTAAAATAAAATGTTTACAAATATTTTTATAGGTGTCTACACCGTACTGCACTATTCCATCGCTGCATTAGATTAAATAATTATTCTATGCATCCCTTGAATGATGTTTGGATGCAACAATCATAGCTACATCTCCTTACATTGTTCTTCATTTAAGAAACAGAGAATTTATCCCTAACATTTCATTCAGTTCATTTATGAATTTCTCCTTCAAACCAGTTACGTCCACTTTCTGTACACAGAGAGCCTTTGTGCCTTGTTCAGTTCTTTACAAACATGATCCATGGCCATTAATAGTATTACTTTGCAAACATTGAACACTGAAGTAATTCTTTCTTAAATTTATTTCCATACCAGGCAAAAAGTTAGAAGAGTATATCTCAAGGAGGAGGAAAACTCAAGGATAGACAAATGTTCTAGCTGCAGAAAGAGGCAAAGGAAAAAAAAGATACATTAGAATCTAGTTTGGAATTTCTAATACAATGAAGTAATTCAGGGTGATGTGCATTCTCTCAGGAGTGAGAAACTCTGCAATCACTTGTGATATAATCTTCTAGAGATACTCTTTTCGCATTTTCCTAAATTCACATTTTCACTGGGTATAATTTTCTATTGTGGTGTTAGATAAATGTTAGTGGTTTGGACTAAAAAGACATAAGTAGGAATTGCTCGTATTGGATTGGTAGTGTCCTGATTTCCCAGTTCCAAGAAACAACTAATCGAATGTTCATATTAAAATAGGGCTAGCTCAGGGGTAGGCAACCTTGGCTCTTTTATGACCTGTGGACTTCAATTCCCAGGCTGGCTCAGGAATTCTGGGAGTTGAAGTCCACAAGTCATAAAAGAGCCAAGGTTGCCTCCCCCTCGGCTAGATCCTGTTTTATCTTCACAAATCACTTCAGTTCTTTAGTTTCATATAGGTTGGAGCTATATTTACAGCTGCTTCAGCTATACGCTGCTCTGCCCAACAATTCTGTTTAACTAGCAGACCAGCATAGAGTTTTCAGAATGTTATTTTCATGCAAAAACTGAAGAAATTAAGAGAAATACATCTCTTTTCCATAGTAAAATGTTAAAGCTGCATTGCAAGTTTCAAGATGAAGGAAGTAGATGAGGACTAATAACAATGTTAGATTTTGATTGATTAAGGTCAGTCAGTTTGACACAGCAGCATATAATCCTCCTTTCCACCTCATTTTTACCTATATTGACCTTCTTTTCAAGTTGGCATTGGAAACAATAACAACAGGTATCCTAATTAAGCCTACCCTTTGCTGATAAGAGAGAAAAATGCAAATACATTCTTGTGGCAATGAACCCAAAATCAGAAAAGCTGTTTAAATTGGTTTAAAGCTTGTCTTGCGTGATGACTATAGAGTGTTGAGTATTGGAGGAAGAGCCATCTCTGTTCTTCTGATCCATCTGGTCTTTGGGAATGTATCTAACTACAGCAGAAATAAGCTTTCCTTGGAAGTTCTTGCTCAGGAAGTTGTATAGAATGGGATTGACCACACAATGGGCAAGGCTGAAACAGTCTATGAAATCATAGAAAAAGTACAGGAACTCAAGCACATAGCAGTGGAAGAAGATATTTGACCCTTCAAGGGTGAAGAGCAGCAATATTAGGTGGAATGGCAGCCAACTGATCAAGAAGACAATTATGTAAGCATAGATGAGGCGGCAGTTTTTTCTGTTCTCTGGCTTGTCACAACGCTTGATGTGTCTGGCGGTCAGTATATTGAAGATTGCCATGATGGAGAATGGGATAAGGAACCCAATTAAGGCAAGAAGGAGGTTGAGACTGATGGTCCACTCACTGAAGGTCTCCGATGGGGGCATAAAGAAACACATTGGTTCAATGGAATCAGTTAACTCCATGTGTACCACCTCTGGCAAAGGGAGGATGGCGGCAAAGGCCCAGATGCAGCAGCAGGTGATCCGTCGCACAAGATGTTGGTGTTGCTGCCAGAAGTGGGAGGAAGTTGTCAGGGAGACATACCGATCAATGCTGAGGCAGGTGAGAAAGAAAATACTGCTGTACATGTTGGCAAAGTAAAAATAGTGGGTGAAGCGACAGAGGAAATCTCCCCAAAGCCAAGTGTAATCAAGCATGGCTTCCAACATCCAGACTGGTAAGGAGAGGATCACCCCCAAGTCTGCAATGGCCATGTTGAAAATGTATAGATTGACCAAGTTCCGATGGTTTCGGATCTGCCAGTTGACCCATATGACCAAGAGGTTCTCCACCAATCCCACCACGAAGATGATGAGATAGAGAACAAAGAGACATACTCGTTTGATGTTATCATCTAGTCTCAAATCACAAGAGCTGAATGTGTGGTTGAATGCATGGAAGAGTTCTGTCAAGTTGTGGTGTGCTTCATTGAAAGGGGGGAGGGTCTCTGGCTCTCCCATTTTGAGGGAAAAAGATGAACTGCAAAAAAGAAAAAGAAAGAAAAAAGAAATTAGAATTTATTCTTCCCCTGTACCAAGATCATTTATAGCAGGAATCTGATTTTTTAAAATAGCTATGGGTTTTAAATCTGTACATGATTGCTGTGTATGCCTCAAAAAGTAATTGGAGTTGGATTACTGTTGATTAAATTGATCTTGTGTGCTAATTTTGGATATAAGCTGCATTTTTATCAAGACGCTGCTTTTGGAGATGTGTGGAAGCTGAAGACATATGACTATAAACCAGCCCAATTATTTTACTGAATGAGACTGATATCCCTTGGTAAGCATTGACATCATGTTGATATAGTATCTAGATTTGTTAGCAATTGTGTCTTTGTTGTCTCTAAATATTAGACATAATATGGCCCAGACAAGTGGAGAAGGGAGCTGATTTATTGATGAAAACCCTGGACAGATTCTGGGAATAGAAATAATTGGCAAGGGGGGACATAAACTTGATAGACAAAGAAAGATAAGAGCTGAAAATGGAGGTGGATGATATAATAGGAGAAACTTCTGATCTAGATCATCTCTCTATTTGCAGAATCAAATGTCATACATACAGACTCCAGTGCTTCACATTTGCTCCTTACTTACTTAATTAATTTTCACTCCATTGAATGATGTAAAAACTCCTCTAACTAGCAGGATTGCCAAAGTTTTAGTCTCTTACTACATTGGCCAGAATCCATAGGATGCTTCAAAATGGTTTAGCGCAGGGATCCCTAACCCCTGGGCCACGGCCCATTACTAGGCCATGGCCTTTTCACAACAGGGCTGTGTGAGTAGTGGGCTGGTGTGCATGTGCATGCAGCTGGACTCACACACGCAGCTCAGCAGTTGAGCTATGCGCATGTACACGCGCTGGCTTGCTGCTTGCATAGCCCAGTCCCCCTCTCCCCTCCCACTGTGCCATCAAGCTGCAAAGGTTGGGGACTGTTGATTTAGAGAATATATAGATCTATTTCAGACTAAGTCATAATAGTAACCTATTTTACCAAGAACTATCTACCAGGTTTTCAGAGTTTTCCAGCTCTGCAACATGAGATTCTTTACGCCATTTTTCCCCAACCTGATTGTTGCAAATATATTGAGGCTATCTTGCATGTGATTGCCATTTGCAACAGCTATGGTATGAGTAATTTGGCAGATGATGGTAAAAGTTGTAATTCAACACATCTAAAGGGCTCCAGAATGGGGGAATAGCTTTAGGTGGAGGTAACAGGATTTGTTCCTAGAATCAAATGGACAGAAAACGCTACAGATGGCTTTCCCCATTCTGCCTTAAACAAAGCTCAGCGTCATTCTTAGCACTCTAGAATAGATATTTCTCTTTTGAGCTTCTTTTCTGTTCCTGTTTCCTCAGATCTTTTAACTAAAGGTATCACTGAGGATTGTATACCTCCAACAAATGTGCTTTGTGAAGATAATAATACTTCTCTAAATATTTTCTTCCGGTTTGAAAGAGCTGGAGATAAGATACTGACAAAACTATCAAATTGGCCTAACAGTAGATTATGATTAAATGATTCAAAGGATGGATTTTTATTAGACCAAATGAAAGCACTGGCTGGTTTTTGCATTCCATGGAGTTCTTCCTTCAAGAGAAAAGTGCAAGGAAAAAAGAGAGTGTGATGTATCTAAATGTTTGACATATCCTATCAATTGTCAAATTTTGGGCCATAAAGAATGTTCAAAAGAAACAAGTGTCTCAAATGAGCTCCCCCCCCATGTTATATAGATAACTTTGAAACCATCAGTTAAAGAAATTTTCCCAGTTTAGAAACAAACAAACAACCTTAATGTAATTTTAACAGTTGAAAGCAGAATAGATATATAATGATGGATACAGCAATTTCCTTCTGAAAGGAGGAAATTTAAACCAACAGACAAAATATTTGCTTCTCTGCAATTTGGGTGAAGAAGAACCATAATTTTTTATTATTGATGACGATAGGTAAAAAGCACATTTCCTACAGGTCACTTGAAGGAAGAGAAGGAACTTCATAATCCAAATTAAATCTCCCCCCCCCCCTTAAAAAACAAACTAAGCTCCTAGTAACAAAATTCGTTTTTGGAGAACAGATCAATCTATTGCTTACCTTCTTAGAAATCAAAATTGGTTCTGGTGATGTTGCAATAAAGAGCTCTACTC
The DNA here is from genome assembly GCF_016545835.1 of Crotalus tigris. Lineage (NCBI taxonomy): Eukaryota > Metazoa > Chordata > Lepidosauria > Squamata > Viperidae > Crotalus > Crotalus tigris. The sequence goes on along the minus strand of NW_024100610.1, from coordinate 1,654,529 downwards.
TTCAGTCCCTCCAGCTTGGATGTGAAGTGCAGCCTTTCCAGGAATGTGAATTTGTTGGTGTCTCACAGATTTGTTGCTATTTTCCCTCCCTCCTATCTCTCACACACAGGAAATGAACATCACAGGTTGTTACTCTGAAAGCAAGGCCCCATGTGAGGATTTTGCCTGAGCTCTCGAGCACTGCTCTGGTTCCAGGAATGGGCAGCATGAATCGTTCTCAGCACCATGCTTTTGAAGAAATCTAGAGGATGTCTGCTTTCCTGAGGCAAATTTCCTTTTTCCGCTCTGCATTTTTGAAACCAGCTTCCCTACTTTCAGATAACACAGAATGTACTGCCAAAAGAACGGGGGGGGGGGAGAGGGAGGGGGAGAGAGAGAGAGAGAAAGAGAGAGAGAGAGAGAGAGACTTGACTTACGACCATTTAATTAATAACTATTTGAAGTTATGACAGCTCTGAAAAAGAATGATTTAGGGCGGTCCTTGCGCTTATAATGGTTGCAGTGTTCCTTTGGTCACATGATCAAATTTAGGATGTGTGGCAGCTGGTATATTGTATATTTACAACGGCTGCAGCATTCTGGGTTATGTGGTTGCCGTTTGCGACTTTCCCAATGGGCTTCTGACAAGCAAAGCCAAGGGAGGGAAAGGAGTCGCTTAACAACTGTGGAGATTCACTTCACAACCATGGCAAAAAGGCTGTAAAATCACTTCACTGCATCGCTTAGTGACAGAAATTCTGGTAATAAGTTGAGGGCTTCCAGTAATTCCTTTTCGGCAAGTTTCCAGTCCTCTGGGGGGGGGGCATTTAATGCAGACATGAAGAAGTAGAAACACTGGGAGAAGTAACACTGAATGGGAATTAAAGCATGCTGCTGGATCCTTTCCACCCTGAGCACTATATTTCTCTTTTACACAGAGCTGCACGATAAAGGTAAACACGGTTGCTCATGTATATAATCACCACCTTGATGGTATTTGAGGAAAGATACTGTATAAGAAAATTAATAAATAGCATAATATATATCGTTGCAAGAGACTGTAAGGAAGGGAAAGAAATTTACTTATTTTAGTATTAGAATGTGAGTTGATCTAATTTCTTGCACTTCTGAAACAGTAGGCAACCATCAGTTGTGATTTTGAATTTACTCTTCTCTGAATTTTGCAATGTACTTTGCCAATAGCATAACATTGGTGAAAAATAATTATGTATATTAAGAAAAAGCCTGCACAGAAATGTGTACAGCCATGAAAGTAATATCTAAAATGTGTGTGTGCATTTTTATATGTCTTGGTAGAATCAGAGTACTCAAAGGCTAATCCCACCTAATAAAAATAAATAATTATTATTTGTGATTTATAGCTGTCTAGCCTTTACTTGGACATATCCAAGAAGAGAGGATTTATAACAGGGAAAGATGCTTCCAAAAACTGTACGGTTTTCTGCAGCTCTTTCAGTCTGGTATAACACCAAGATGATGTTGACAACTTTTTTTGATCACCAATGGTTTGCTCAGGATATGGGGACGGCCTCTCTCTTGGTTCTCATTGAGCTCTCTATTCTATTATCCATATCTTTCTGGATTGATTCAAGGGATTGGGAAGCATGGTGTTAAGAGCATTGTCTTCTTTTCTCCAGGGTTTGTTCCAGCCAATGTTGGTGAGGGTCTGCTTTGGGAAGTATCTTTGGGCCCCACTGTCATCCTACTTTTATTTTACATGGAGCCTCTGGACAAAGTAAGCTATCATTGCAGGATTTAGTACCATCAGTATATTGATGATTCTATGTTGTACATCTCTGGCTTGGGCTGGTTAATTTATGCTATTTTGATTCTTTTACAATGACTGGAGACTGGGAGGTTGTCAGGCACAAAAGGCTAGATCCACACCTGAATGTTCATTGAAGCTGATTTATTGCTAAAGCCTATGCACAGAGATCTTTTCAACTAAGGGTCAACAGTTAGAATTAGATAAGGGAAAATGGCAGTCAAGGGGGGGATTGGTTTTAGTTTGCTTGTGGTTATGTAATGATTCTAGTCTGGTTCCCCTTTTCACTCTGTCCCCAGGCTCTACCATTCCTCCTACAGAGGTGGGGTAAGTGTGGGATGGAGAATAGGTTTCAGTGTAAGACTAAGAAGACCAAATATCTGTGGGTTTGGGCTGTTTCTAAATATATATGCATCCAAGAAGGTTTATCCTATAGATTCTAGTTCTTCTTCCACTCATTCTGCATAAAGAAATAAACAAATTCAGTGGCAGAAAATAGGGTATTTGAGAGTACTGTATGATTTCTCAAGAAGAATAATGAACGGAATCATTGATTTGGGAGCAGCATTCAAAATTATTTTAACTTAGGTTAAAAAGCTAATTATCCTAACAAAAAACAAAATGACAAGAGTATCAAGAATCACATAAATATAGACATGTGTTGTCTATATTAATTTAGATATTACTAAACTCTGACCAAACAACAATGCATTCACATTAAAATATTATTACAAGGTAAAAAGTCTGTAAGTAGAAATCCCGGAGTCAGATCTGAGATATCTGATTTAGGTTTTATCAAAAAGTAGGTCTTGATTAGTTTGCTATTCATGTGAAGCATCAATATCCAATTTACAGCATATAGAGTATCAAATACAGTGGCATCTTGGTATTCAGCTGCTTTGGAACTCATTGAATTTGGTACCCAGTGCATTTTGACACAAAATTTTGTCCGGTATTCATTATTTGTTTGACACTCAAATGCACAAGCTAGAACTTGTTGGTGCCTTGTGACTCACTACATTATTCCTTATGGGAAAAATTTGTTTTCTACTCATCACTTTTGGTACTTATTTTACCTCCTGGAACCAATTAATGATGAGTACTGAGGTATTACTGTACCGGTTGCTGAGCAAAATTATTGCCTCAAAACTATTTTTGTGGGTTTCTTGGAAGTGTCTGCTGAGCCAGAGTTGCATAACCAGGCCACTGCTCTACAACAGAAATGAATCCCTGAATCTCCTTAGCATGCCCCCTAAGCATGTCCCAATTGATTATTGAAATTCTGTTATGTCGTTTCTTGCCATTTTGAGGTATGAAACATACAGACATTGCAATAAATAGCTTGATATAGTTTTAAAAGAGAAAGGAAACTTCCCACCACCATGCCTGGAAAAAAGTCCAGGAAAAGAATGGAAATTGAAGCATTGCCTATTTCTACACCTTTATATCTCTGTATCTGACTATAGATCTAGCTCTGCCTTTCTTTGATATGAGTCAACAAATCCTTGGCCTTCAAAAACATTTTGAGTGTATCTTTTGGCCAACCAAAAGTAAGTTATATCTTGACCAGGAAACCAGGTACACCAATTGAATGATTTCAATATTTTGTGCCTTCTTTTTGGAGCATCACTTCCCAAACAGATTCATAGAAACATGATAAGCCATTATAGGAGACCCTTTCCAAAGGAGAATTTATATTTTGTTTATTAGTAGGGTTTATGTTTTACAGTTCTTATTGGCTTAAGTTTATCCTGGTTTCTCCTTAACAATAGGTATTTTTTTTAAAAAAACTTTGCACTGGCCATCTTTAACAAAGCTTTAGTTGGAATTGATTTGGGGGATAAGGATGAGCCTGATTCAAGAGGAAATGTTGCCTGGCCAATCTGGGAATGCAGTCTGACCTCACCATGATCACCTTACTATCTCGGTAATGCTAGGTTTGGAAATATTTATTGCACACAAAACACTGGTGCATTCTTTATGTTTTATTCTATCAGTCCGGCATTTCTTCCACCATTATATTTTGACAGTGATGTGTTTGTCTTTTAACCTGCAGGCAATGCCATTTTGGAACTGTCTAGACAAATAGTTTCGAAACATGGTTGGTCTCAGGACCTCTTGCATTCTAAAAATGATTAAGCTTTGATTTGTGTGGGTGATATTTATTGATATGTATACAGCATTAGGAATGAAATCTGAGAAATATTAAAATATTAATTTATATGACATTTATTTATATGACTTTGATTCACATTTGAAGAACTGCTGGTCCAGGCAGTGGCAGCCTCCTGTGAGGGCTAGATTGTAACCCCAAGGTCCCAAGGCCAGAACAGGTAGACTTCATCGAACACAGAAATGGCCCAACTCTACTTGGAGGTTCCCCAAAGCCATTCTGCTGCAATCAGCTGATTGGAGATTACTGGTAGGAACCCCACAGCAGCCTCAAGAACACACCACATCTTTTGACCCTGTCTGAATCCCTTTCTTTCTGCAGAATATAACTTGTTTGGGACTCAACATCCATTTTTTTAAATTGCCTAATTAATTTCTAGGCTTAACATAACAACCTAGATGGAGTTGCAGAGAAGAAGTATGAGCTAAAATCAAATGCTATAAACAACGCAATCTCAGTTTCACACTCTGAAGAAAATGGAACACTTATTTACTTATTGCAATTATTATTGCCTTTATTCCAACCACGCCACCACAAGCTCTCTCCTTGCATTTCATCTCCCCAACGATCTTAGAAGATGGGCTCAGTGAAATGGTAGTCACTAGCTCTAAGTCTTCCAGTTGCAGGACCAGTACTGGGCTGCAGCATGCCAGCAACCTGTCCGCACAAACAAGCAAAGCCCCAGCTGTGGGATGCAGGCAGCACACAAAACCACACACTTTCCATTCTGTGGAAAAACCTTTCTCCATGGAACTGGTCCCTGGTGCCGAAAAGGTTGGGGACCTCTGTTTAAGAGGTATCCCTTCTGTGTATTCGGAATGCTCACAAGATGTGATTTTGGAAACCCAGGATTGTGGGAGATGAAATTGAGAGGCAATTCTAGTAAATAAGCCCCAGTTGTTAGATGAAAACCAAGTTGAAGCCCAGAGCCTTTGGAATTGTGATAAACCTTATCAGTAAAGGATGATGGCTCAGCACTCTTCAAAGGGAAATGAGCGAGGAGGAGTAGCTGGCTTGATTCCAGCAAAGGGGCCAAAAGTCTTTACATCCAAAACAATTGCTGGAAAGGCCTGGCTGGAACAGGGAAGTGCAGTAGCTCAGATAAATCAAATTTTTTCAACAACAACAAACCAGATCGAGTAACTTTGGCTTGTGACAGAACCATTGTCCCATGATGTGCTGCTAACTTATCTGGCCTATATCATGGCTTGTGTTTTCTCACTCCTAGATTATAATGGGATGCAGAGATTAATGATACGGTGATGTTAGGTAGCGTGATGATAGTCAGCTTAAGAAGTCAGGGAATAAATGGTTTTCTTGTTCCCAGCCAGAAGCTAGATGAACCCAAGGGGAATGGTGCTGATTAGGACTCTCCAAGAATAAAATAGATTATACCATTGCCATCTAAAATGTGTGTGGAAGATTTCCATTTTTAATGCATTAAATTACCTCAACCAGGTTATTTGAAAATTAGCTCCCATATGGTACAGACTCTGTTTTTTCTCTGTCATTCTGTCACTCTGTCACACTTTTGGAAAAAGGAAACATTTTTTTTCAATGTTAACAAGTACTCCAAAAGGGAACACCCCCACTCTCTTCAAATTGAAATGATGCAACCAATCAAGCTTCTCGGTATTCAAACTCTGAACTGCTTATGTTGATCAAGTTTGACTATCTGCAAGATGAGGCCCTCATACAAGTTGTGACTATTGCCCCTAGTGGAAATTCTATTAAACTGCAGCATGAACACATCTGGGGCTGGCTGGTGTAGCCTAAGGTTTGATTTATACATCAGTGCCATGTCTTAATAAGGAATGCCATCTTTCCCACCCGAAATGGTCTTGGGAAAGATTCTACATGATGGCTATATTTCCATAGTTTCTTGGAAATAACAACAGACAAACCTGAAAAAGGGACAAATCTGAAAGAGTTTCATAAGAATAAAGACATGTAATTGCTTATATTTATAACTTTGTTTTTACAAAGGGAAATTCAAGAGCAGAACCAAGAAAATAAGAAATTAAATGACTCTAAAGCACAGTTTTGTGAAATAAAGGACTATTTTTTTAACACTGTAAATGATGTGTGGTCACTATAAGCACAACAGAACATACAGTATTCCTATGAAGAATGGAAATCCGTCAGCTTGCTAAAAGGGGCTAAAGTTTTTTCCTCCTTATTCTACAGTTTTTAAAGTGATAAAATTGGCCACCAAGCTAAGGCCTTAGCAAATTATTAGAATGTATTCTGCCACCTTCAGAGTGGCTGCATAGTTTCTTCTTTTCAATGAAGAAATGTTTCTGTCAAACGTTATATGCATATACAGTATGTGAACATATGAACCAGCCTTCATTTATACCCATATTCAGCAATAAATCTTGCCGGGTGAAATTCCCCTAAGTTTCTCTTTCTTAGTATCATCTGCTTCATGGGGCTATTATAGGCCATTATAAGCAGTCTGTGTGCATACATGTTCTCTGACTTATAATTAGCTTGCAACATTAACTTGGTTAGCCTTAATTAGTCATTTATCATATAAATATCACTGATGGAATATTTATGCCAAGATGTTTTGAATAAATGGCATTTGTGATAAGAGAATAAGTGCTGCCCTATATATGTAGTGATAATGCTTGAATGTGGAAGGATTCCCATGTCCCATCTTCTCTTGTTTCACCTAATGTAGCCTCCCTCCCTTCCTTAGTATTTTCAGCAAATAATATATTCAAATTTAAGGTTCATAGAGACACCCAATACCCTCAGAACATGGAGTGTTCATGGTTATATTACTGTAATATCCAAACACCTGTTAACATCTCTTTTAAAATATACCTGGAAGTATGTTGCTCAAGAGGTAATTGTATAGCATTTTACTAATTTTACAATATGTGATACGTCTTCCATGACTGTAGGGAATACTGACTTGAGGAGTCCTTGGTGCTCTCTCAGCTTGCTTGTTTTCTTGCAGATGTTTCATTACCCTAACTAGGTAACATCATCACTGCTAGTAAGGAGTGCTGTTTGCTGTCAGTTTATATTCTGATGTCTTAGGGATTCTATGCCTCTCTAAAACTAAGGAAACATCGCCCACCCCATTGCTGGCAATGAGGAAAAAGTTCCGATACGTTGCGCGACATCACATGACGTTGTGAGTTTGACATGTCTGATCTATGCTGATCTGAGGGCTGATTACTGGTGGAGAAATGCTGGACTCTTTTTCTCTTTTGGGCTGATTGATTGTCTCTTTTGCACAATCTATAGATGTTGTTAATGTCTATGTGTATTGATGGCTGATTTGTCAAACCGACTAGAATACTGACTAGAACTCTTACTTTTATGTTTTTCCTTTCCTAGAAATAATTCATTGAAGAACTGTAGGTCTCTAAGTGACAATTTCCTGTTTCTATGCCATTTGGTTAGTTAGAACTCCCACCCACCCACCAGCATGCTATCAAAGAAGTTCATTTTTTTGGGGGGGGTCTACTATATAGTTTGAGATGGTCAAAAACTCAGCTTTGGGTGCCGTTCTATAATTCCTGATCCTTTTTTATTTGAGTTGATATTGCATGTCTCAATGATTTGATGTGTTTCAATTTACTGTGGAATAGGCACTTCCAATACTACATTTATTACAAAACTTTGTTCAGAATTATATACTGTATTCAGTGACGTATTTGTAATAACTCTTAATGTCACAGACTAAAAGATAGAAAGCCACTTTTGTCAGATTTCTGCTTGCAAAGGGAACATTGCTGACTGGAATTCATACCAAAATGTTAAATATGGATCAATGTACCAAGTGCCATATTTTTATTCTCAAGGGCTAAGCGTTAACCTTGCTTGTTTTTCTGGACTCTCTGATCTGTTACAGCAGTAATTCTTAAACTTTCCATGCTCAGGAAGGGAGTCCTGATATATTGTACAAAATAAATAAAACAATAGCTTCCTTAAAGTTCAAAATCTCCTCTGTGTGTCTGTATAATGTACAGCTCTAATGAGCTCTGATCACTTCCAGGAAGCCTGCATGGCAGCTGGGCAATTCCACTAAAATACTCTAGTGCAGGGGTGTCAAACTGTTGGCCCACGGGCCGGTTGCATCATGCAGAGGACCCGCCCACCCCAGCTCCAGCAATGGGAAAAAAGTCACGTTATGTCGTGTCGCGGTAAGTTTGACACCCGGGGTTGTGAGTGAAAAATGTTGCCTCTCTAAAACTAAGGGAAGCTCTAATTGTTTCTCAACCTTGGCAACTTTAAGTTATATGGACTTTGCCCCAGTTGCAAAGGTTGAAAAATACTGATCTAACCATTCCTTGGGTGAATCTACTTACATTCAGTTTTTTGATACATACCCTTCTTTGTTGCACCTGGATCCTGAGAATAGGTTTTGTTTTTATTTTTTAGCTGGAATGCAGGGAGAAGAATTTTTTCCATTATGGAAAACTTATTTGAGATTTTTTTTTTAAAAAAAGTCCTTGACAGATAGGAGGTTATAAAAACTATCTTCCGGAAAAGGGAAAGGAAAGGCTGATAAGAAAAGCTCAAGCAGATGGCTTCATTTCTTTCCCTCCTTTTCCTCAATGAAACTTTGTCAGCACTTTGACTCCTTGTAAATTCTTGGAAATGTATAAAATCTCTGGCATTCTCTTAGAAAGGACTTTCATGTGAGAAAAGGGAGGTACCAAGTTTTTGTCAATTAATCATTATTTCACTGATAAGAAAGCTATATTTTACCATGCAATTTATAATTAGATATTTTATAAAAGTCCAGGAAATAAAATAATCTGTCAGGATTGATATTGTCTAGTGTCATGTGCCATCGCATGTTCAATTCTGTCCTCAGCTACAGGATTTTGCACATTCTGAATGACTTCCAAGACACCCAACTTTGCTGGTGTTGCTCAAATGGTGTTGACTTCCTACAGGCAGTTGTGGTTTAGTGTGGAAGGTTTTTGTGAGCATAGCAGTGTATGTATTCATTTTTCTGTGATCTTAAACGCTGCTGAAAATATCGGACATGAATGGAATATCAGTGTCTTTCAGGATGATACATTTCTACCTTCTGAGCCCCCTTTTTTTCTAATTTTGAGTCAGCCCCAATATTAAGGGCTGCCTATTTTATTTATTTTTTAATCCAAATGTAATAGCTAAGGTGGTATGATGGCTGAATCAGAGAATTTAGATAACATGTCATTGATGAGATTGCCTTAGTGAGACAATGTTAAGCATGGTAAAGACCAGAAGGATAAGATCCTAGAATTCCCATCACTTTAAGAGTCCTCCTCCTCCTCCTCCTCCAATTCATGATGGGATAATAAAAATTGATTAATTCAAATAATCATGACAAATATTATTGTTATAATGTTATAATGGATGTATACTGAATGCATCACTCCCACTATCAAATCTAACCCTAAAAAAACGAATGGAAGGCATGTTTTGCCTGGACAGCAGTTCTCTTCCCTTTTCGCACAAGGAGGCAGATTTTGGCATTCATTCCAGAGGAGGTTTTGAATGTATTTCTGCACAATATGGGTTGGACCAGAAGTCCTCCAATGTCCCTTCCAGCTCTATGATTCTATGATTATTATTATTTTTTTAGTTTTGCATTTTGATTATCTGCTTTTATTACGGTTTTAATGTATGCAGCCTTGGGTCTCTCCAATTTGATTATGATTTTATTCAACAAATATCACAGTCTTGAGATTGGGTATTTTCTGATGATTTGGGCTATAAGCATGTGGCTTTTTGCAAGGTCAGTGGTAAAAAGTCCAAGACATCTAAATCTTCCAAATATTTGCTAAATCCTTTTGGTATCATTCCAAGAAATCCAGTTATTGATATTGTTTTGGTCTATAATTCCTAATATGACTGCATTTAAGTACCACACATTTTTCTTTTTAAAGTAGTAATATTTGGTATATTGTGTTTCAGCTGCCTATTGGTCTGTATTTAAAATCCCATAAAGCCTCCTTATTTTCTATGACTTTTTCACTTTTTGTTAATAGTACAAATAATCCTTGACTTATGGCTGTTTGCTTAACAATGGTTCAAAGTTACAATGGCCTCAGAAAAAGTGATTTACGACTTCTTCTTGAAGCTATGACTGTTGCACCATGCTTGAGGTCACGAGATCACAGTTTGGGCACTTGGCAACCGGCTCACATTTACGATGGTTGCAGCCACTTGTGAGTACATGGTCATAATTTGTGACATTCCCAGCCAGTTTCCAACAAGTAAAGTCAATTGGGGAAGCCAGATTCACTTAACAATCCCATGGTTCACTTAACAACTGTGGTAAAATGGTAATAAAATTGGGTCTGGTCACGTGATGATTTGCTTAACGACCACATCATGTAGTGATCAATATTCTGATCCCAATTGTGATTGTAAATCAAGAATCATCTATAAAACCAACCTTTCTTCCTCTTAAATTACAAGGCACAATTTTTGCAACCCTCTAAGTTTGGCAATGTTGCTTTAGTGAACTAGATTTTTTATTTTATGCTATATAGATGACATTTGATATTATATGGAATATGTTTAATTTTGGCTTTGATGATGTTTGTTTGTGTAGCCTGTTTCTGAACTGCCATGACACTTCTTGTAGCAAGGCTACTGTCAGGATACCTTCAGCATCACCAAAGCATGTCGTAACCCCCACTGTTGGAAGGTAACCTTCTGTGAGCATCATCATCCTCATCCTCATCATTATCATCATCCTCACTATCACCATCATCCTCATCATCATCATCATCTCACTGCTTTGACTGAAAACTAGATTCATTTGTTCATTTTAAATACTGAACTGTACATTTGATGGAATTTGCATGTGGAATTTAGGGCAATTATTCTCATTTCTACTAGTACTAAAAACAAGAATCTTCAAAGGAGAAAATATAAGTTATTAATAACAACACTGTATAGATGTCCCACTAAAAATGTCAGGCTGAAACAGGGCAATTCTCTAGAAGCACTGCTTCGCCACTTTGAAGAAATGAACCAATGGACTTCGCCTTCCTTGATTCCTCCCCTTCATCACTGCAGTGAAATATGATAGTGATGATCATCAGCGAAGAGGAGAAGGACAATAATTTATATGACAAGGAAGAGCCCCAACAGAAGGAGAATTTATAATAATTTCTTATTATACATAAACTAAATTGTGGATACACAGACAGTATTAGACCATTAAAGAACAAACTTATAAAACTCTTCAAGCTTATGGAAGCAAGAATGCCGTTCAGCCTGCCTTCTTTGTTTCTACTAGGTAGCCTGCTGAAGAAAGGAAAGTATCCCCCCCTCACTCAATTCATATTCAGGACTCTTCCCAGAAGCCCCTAGGTGCTGGCTTTTGTCTTGGGTGGCTGAGTTTCCTCTGTGTTGTTCCAGTTTCTTGTGCTTCTGCCAGCTAATGCTGCTCATGCTCACAGGCCCCCTAGGATCTTCCTCCAATTGTGTTTATAGCAAGCCAAGATTCTTGGCTTTCAGCAGAATTCTTGGCAAAAATCCAGATGAATCAACTTCCTAAGGACCAGAGTGATGTTGCTGCTGCTGCAACAATGACATTTACTGTCCTGTGGGTCTCAGAGGATGGCACAGTGGAGCATCATATTTTAAAACCAGTGTTAGTTTAAATATTTCCTGTGCCTCCCTCGAGATTTGTAAAATGGGCTGACCTGGTTCCTGCATTGTTGTGATAAGCAAAGGCAGAACTCTGAAAAGTAAAACTCTTGCCAAAAGAGTGGCTGTAAGTTGATGCAAGATGTCTGCACTGTGCTCCCATAGGAATGCATGGCATAAAATGAATGGAAATACTTTTATAGCAACAAACTATGGTGGAGTTTGGAATAAAGTAGGGCATGTCAAAGACTTTCTAGTAGTAAAGCCTTATGTAATATGAGAGCCACAAGCCCACCCTAGAATTCCATGTGTGGTCCCAGAATGCATGAGGCTGAGTTTTCAGATCTGTTGGATCTGTGAAGGCATCAAATGAATTCATTAGCAAAGTCCCTATTACATTCCTTATAAATCCTAGATATTTTCCCAAGATATTATTCCCAATGGGGGAGACATTGAAAGGACAACAGGCATGACCTAGGTTTTGCAAAGCACAAACTTGTCCAAATTTCCTCCCCCCAAATCAAATTCAGCCCTGCCACTTCTAATGATATGACAAGTCTCTGATAATATCCTGGTGACTAGAAGAGTTGCTTATTCTTGCCCACAACAATTCATATATAGTAATGGAGATGGGATCCAGCAGATCCTAGCTTGATTCATGCACATTAATTGGCCCATCAACAGATGGGGCTCTGAATATATTCAGAGCCCTATTCAAAAGAAGTATGGAACAACAAAGTTTCATTTACTTTATGAATAATGGATTTTTATTAAATTATGAATTGAAGTTTGCAGAGAGTTAAGAGTTATTATGATTTTGGTTATTGGATAAGTAGTAAACTTAAGTTGATTATGTTTAGTTTTTTTTTTTTTATAACCCTGTACTGACCTCTGGGAAGCTGGGGTGGGGGGGGGAAGGGGGTGGGGGGGAGAGGGGAGAGTATGGGTAGAATGTTCAATAGTTCAGATAAGTAGGAATAGTTTTATATTTTTAAGATTTTTTTGGGGGGAGGGTGATAGAGGATTGCCCGGGCATTTTCCCCTAGACCGCATCCGATTGAGAAGAAGAGGAGAGGGATAAGTAAGTAGAAAGATGGAGGAGAGAGGGAGGAGAGGAGGAGAGTGAGGAAGAAGAAGGAAGGGGGAAGTGAAGAGATGAGAGGGGGATGCGGTTTGGGGGGAAATGGGTGAGCAGTGCCGGAATTTGTGTGTTGAAATTTATCTTTTTATGTATCTGAATTTTATCTGATTGTAATGAAAATAAAATAATAAATTTAAAAAAAAACCAGATGGGGCTCTGCACATGAAACATGAATGATCTCTTACTAAATGGATTCTTGCTAAGAGGCCTCCCATTTTATTTTATGTATCCATATTTTGAATATCTGAAATGAGTTAGGGCCAGTAATGCATCAGAGTCATTAAGTATTACTCTTTAAATAAATAAATGACACTTCAATAATCTTGCTAAACTTTGTCAAACAACTGTTTTTTCTACTCCAACCTCTGATTGCATCACTTACTGATCTTGCTTCAATCCTTCATTTTGCAAAGGACTGGCTGATTGGTTCTTCTCTATGATATTTTTAGAAACTATTTCCAAATCCATAATTCAGCAGTATTTATCTTCTTTCTCTCATCTCTTTCCCTACTTGCACCAGACCACCACAGCACAAACCTGCCCCTGGAGAGAAGTATCATCTCCCTCCCTCCCTCCCTCCCTCTCTCTCTCTCTCTCTCTCTCTCTCTCTCTCTCTCTCTCTCACACACACACACACACACACACACACACACACACACACCAGTTAGGATGTTTCACTCATTACTTTAGAACAGTGGTTCTCAACCTTTTTAATGCCGCAACCCCCAACCGGTCATAAGTCGAGGACTACCCAACCGGTCATAAGTCGAGGACTACCCAACTGGTCATAAGTCGAGGACTTTCCCTGCCCGGGAGCGCCGTGCATGCGTGGTGCCGCCTCCTGCGCCGGCTGAGGCGTAGCTGGCAAGCGGCAGAGACGGCGCAGGCCGACCACTGGCTGGGCCACCAGCTGGCCCAGCCCAAGGGACGTAAGGCACCCGACGGGCCCCACGCACACCAGCAACCCTCCCTGCACCTGCCAGACTCCCACCTCCCACCCCTGGCCCTCTTTTACTTACATTTTTAGTAGTTGCTCAGCAGGGAGGGGTGGAAGCTTCCAGACAGCTCACCTTCGCTGCAGACAACTTGCAGCACTGTTTGCAGAATGGGACTTTTGGTGGGCTCAGCAGAGCAGAGACAACCTGGACAATTCCTATTGGCTTTTGAAAGCCAATAGAATTAGACTCTATTCAAGAGAGTCTTTTCTATTGGCTTTTGAAAGCCAATAGAATAAAAGGGAGTAGCACAGCTAAGGAAAAGGGGAAAAAAATGGCGGACTGCATTGTTTGGCGACCCCCGTGAAATGGTTGTTCAACCCCAAATGGGGTCCCGACCCACAGGTTGAGAACCACTGCTTTAGAAGGATAGCAGGTGCAGTAACTCGATATCCAGAGGCAACAGAGCCAAGCTAGGAATTAACAATGGGGACAATACATGTCATGCTGGTATATTTTTCTTCTGATGCAAAAAAGGCTGGAGACCAATTCAACATAGAGGTGACCTCTATGGGCACCAGGGACCAGTTCCGTGGAGAAAGTTTTTTCTGTGGACCGGAGTATGCATGGTTTTGTGTGCTGCCTGCATCCCACGGATGGGGCTTTGCTTGTTTGTGTGGACTAGTTGCTGGCATACTGCGGCCTGGTACCAGTCCATAGATCAGGAGTTTTGGACCCCTGTTCTTAACGATTACTTTTCCTTTTGTCATGCCTCTCATATTCCATGTTCCAGTACAATGCATTCTTGTAAAATGAGGAATTTCTCTTCCAGTACTGGCATCATCAATTGAGTAGACTTCCTTGCAACAGTAGCTAAATATATGTTTTTCATCCTAGGAGTCTCACCACCTGGCACCCAAATTCATCTAAATGTTATAGTCTTGTCTCTCTGGGGTTTTTTGTGTGTGTGGGGTAACAATATAGATGTGGTTGGCCGTTGCCTTTTGGGGATAGGGGTGGTTCTGGAGTTTTGTTTCCAAAGTGGGTGGGCTCCCCATATACCTGAAGAGCCCTACCTGGCTTACACTTTTTGTAGATTAGCTTTATTTCCAGCTTCAACCTTTCCTATTCTTGCAAGAGTTGCCCCGTTGGGACCTCTTGCTTCTGTTGGTGTCACTTTCAAGGTCACTGGAGCTACAGAGCCTTCCCACCTCATTAAGGAAGCAAGACCCCCAGAGAATATGTTTCCGGTTCTGTGCAGCTAGCGCATCAGCCATGGGATTGAGATGACCTGATCCCTACGGCTGAGTTCCCTCTGTTTGGGGACCCTAAATGGGCCCAAAGCTACCCTGGAGAGGTGTCAAGGGAGGAGGGAAGCCCCGTTGATCCTGGGGAGACTGAGGTTGATCCAGACGTCTGGGGAAAGCTCTCCAAAAACCGACAGAAGAAAGGCTAGCATCATTCATGATGCTACATGCAGCCGAAGCCAAAAAGCACTAAACTAAGTGTGGTTGTAAACAGCGTGACTGAACTGGGTAAGAATATTGATTTTCTCTCTTCTACTTGACTGATTTCCTGAGAAAAAAACGAAAAAAACTCAGAAGTAAAAATCCTCCAAAAGTGAGGGTGTGTGTGTCTTTGTTCCACCCTTCTCTAAATGGAAGTGGCAAATTAAGTTTACAGGGAAAAAAAAATGAAAGATGGACTGGTGCTGACATCTAGTAGTGGATGAAAATACTGTCCTAAATATACAGCCCAGAAAGAGAAGCCTATTGTTGTGACCTTCAAGATGTTGATTAAACAAAGAGCAGCTGGACTATCTACAAAGTGAGAACTACAAAACTTAGAAAAAAATGATCTTTCTGGATTATAAATATTTTTAAAGTTGCAACTTCAAAGTAATTGGCAGAGAAAGGACTTTTGATCATCATGGAGCATCAGAGAACATACCAAGAAAAAACAAATACTTACCAGGAGGAAATGTTTGTTCTGTTACAACAAATGCAAATGATATTAACTTCAAACCATGAGGAAATTAAAAATGAATTTGAAAACTTAAATGAATGCATTCTCAATTTAACGTCACAACAATCAAATGATCAGAAAACAAAAAATGAGAGAGATCATGTAAAGCAGACAATTGAATATAAGCTAGTGGAGACTCAAGTGGAGAAAGATTTACAAGAATCATTGAATATTGAAAAGATAACTCTTAAAATCACAAAGTAAATTTGAGGATAAGAAAAAAGATTTGACAAAATTGATTGCTGAGCCGTTGGGATTACCACAAGAAATGGGGAGACAAGGGATGATGAGAGAAATCTTCAATGAATATGAAGGGGCAAAATCTTTTTACAAAGACATGATGTTTGATTTGTCTACTATATCCACAACAATATGTACAAGATTATGGAAAGACTCTTTGATGCAATGGAATATATTGATTGGGAGAGATGCTTGGCAAAAGAAGAGGGCAAAGTGAGAACTGAGGAATTAGATGATGGGGTGTATCAGCGGGAATATTTAAAAATTAAACACTTGTTTGATATGGCTGAAGAAATTGAAAGATTTTAGTTTAAGAGGGATGAAGTCTCTAAATAAGACAGTATCTTTTTTCTTTTTTTCTTTTGTTTTTCAATATGAGAACTATGGGATGATTAACATAAAGGAAATGTTTTAGATATTTAAATGTAATTGATTTTAAGAAAATTCCAATGGATACTAAAAATGGAAAAAATGTTTTGAATAGAGTTAAAAGATTAGATGATTGGATTTATTAAATGGAACAAAGATTAAACATAGATTTAATTAGGGGTAAAAAGAACAGAAAGAATTTGGAAATAAGTGTATACTAATTCAAGGGAGATACGTATTTTAAGTAGTATATTATTTTCTTTCTTTTTCTTCTCCTTTCTTCTCTTTTTTTCTCTTTTTCTTTTTCTATGTCTTTCTTTTGTGTCTTTTTCTTACTTATTTTTTAAAATATGAAAATAGATTTAAATACTTTAAGGTAATTAATTCTGGGAAAATTTTAACCAGTAGAAATGTTTTGAACATTGTAGGGAAAATAAATTTAAATAAGAATTGTAAACAGGATTTGTGACAAGGCAACCAAGATGATCAGATAGAAAAGAAGCATGATATTGATGAGATTATTATTGGTAGAAATTTTTAAAAAATCTTTATATTCATTTTTACTATCAAATTAATAAGAATTGTATTAATTTAGGTTGCAAAGAGAATATTATTGGAAGAAGAGAAAATCAAGCAAAGTTATAATGTGGATTTTGGAATATAGAAATTAACCGATAGTGATTACTTTGTAAATATAAATCCAGATGACATGCTGTTTACCAAATATCAAGATGTTTATATATATATATATTAAAAAAACGACCCCCAGGGAATTAAGGAGTTGCTAATCTCATGGACAGAAGCTGTTCACTAAAATAAGGAATGCAGACGTATATGATCTTATTAATATAAAGGTAAAGATTTCCCTTGTCCAGTTGTTTCCAACTCTAGGGATGGTGCTCATCTCAGTTTCTTAGCCAAGGGAGCCAACATTGTCCATAGACATTTCTGTGTTCGTGTAGCCAGTATGATTATATGTTGAGGCACACAGAATGCTGTTACCCTCCCATCAAAGTAGAACCTGTTTATCTACTTACATTTGCATGCTTCCAAATTGCTAGATGGGCAGGAGTTGGAGCAGGGACAGTGTCAGATCCCCAAACCCTTTTTTCTTTCCCTGCATATGTGTTCGTGTTTGGGGCCTGCCATTCTGCTGGGAGGGGGTGGGAATTGCGCGGGATAACTTTTGCTTTCTACCCTTCCTCTCCCGCCTCTATCCATTTGAGAGAAGAATGTGCCTCCCTTATCAGGGAGACAAGTTACAGAGAAACGAAACCGGAAAGACCTTGAGATGCACGCCAACTTATGCCAGTTACCCAAACATAATGCCACCTGTGGATTGGCTGGATTTCAAATGGACATTATGACTTTGGTGGGAGGAGGAAGATTGCTAGTTTAAATATACCGTTTGAGCAGGATTTTCCCCAGATCTCGCCTTGACTTTCCTATTGTTACTAGCCCCTAATAAAAGTTCCTTTTGAGACAATGCCTGTTTCAAGAGTTCTGCTTTCTTGGATGGTTAGCTGAGGTGGATCCTTACAGATGGGAGCTCACCCCATCATATTGCTATCGGGTCTTAAATCTAGGTTTTCTAGCTGAAAAGCTCAGCATCTTAAAGTGCTGAGCCATTGCACCCCCTTATTAATATACAGGGTATAAATTATAGCCACTGTTTAAATTATAGAAGAAATATTTTGGGGAGGGAGGATGTTGGCTTAATCTCTTATAGAAACCAAGACATGTTTGTAGATTTTCCTTTTCAGCAGTTAAACAAATAATAATTAAATGTTGTGTAGTAGAATGTGTTGAATCCATATACTGATATATGTTTCTGAAATCCTTTTTCTCCAGTGATCAGTTTAAGATTAGAGACCCAGAGTCCTTTGATTCTGTAATGTTCCCCATATGATAATGCTATCTCTGATGTTAGATTCTTACAAGTTCTTGCAATATAAGCCTACTTAAAAGCATATTGATTATTGGATACAGGATTCAGTACTGGGTATGATGGCTGTTTTGCTACTTATATTGCTGGCTGCTGTGTCTCCTATCCAGAAGGTGGTGCTCGTGTATCACTAAAGTTTATCTGAGGAATAAGCATTTTTGTCTTGAAAAGTAGGATGTCTTGGCTTTACAATTGTTAAATTTATAAATCCAATTAAGTGATTAAATGAATCACTTGGTCATTAAGCGAATTCAGCTACTTCAATTGACTCTGTATATCAGAAGCCAGCTGGAAGGTCGCAAATAGCAATTATGTGACCATGGGATGCTGTAACATGCTGGTTGTCAAGTGCCTCACTTTTGATCATGATACAACAGGGACACAGCGATGGTTGTGCGAGGATTAGTTGTAAGTCGCTTTTTTACGTGTCATTGTAACTTTGAACTATTGTTAAAAGAATGATCCTAAATCGAGGACTACCTGTATTCCTTTCAAGGAAATTATAAAGGGTATTTGGTTTTAAGATTTCAGACTTAAAAGTTATGGTTGTACCTGTATTTTAAAATTTCTTAGCTGCAATGCAATTCTCATTTTTCTGTGCTTGAGCATTCCTGACTTCAGTGTGTCTGACTAATGAATAGACATGTCTGGTATAGGATTGTATTATTGGATACTTCGATTCAAAGGCCTATTAAACACGCTTGGTCTAGACTTCAATACTGTAGATAAAATGTAATGAGGAAGCTTAGGCTGGACCTAGACTTCGGGCTTACAGGGTAAAAACAATGATGGCAAATCCAGTTTGTTTTCTATAACGACTCTTTAGCTAGCTCAACTCCAAACTCACTTCAATTTCCATTCCTCTAATATCCATGGGATTTGGGGAGGTATAGTTATTTTTGTTTTATTTTTCTTTCTTTGATGTTATATGTCCTCTTTAATTGTTCCTTCACTGAATGGAACACATTGTCTAACAGAAAGATGCTGGCTTAAGCAAAGATTAAATCTCTTCCAGAATGTTTCTGTAACAGAATGTTTCTGTAACAGAAACATAGGTCCTAGTAGTGACCTCACTCCCCCGAAAGGTGTTGGCCTTGGACTTGGACCTCCTCCTAGATCCAAGGTTGCTGTTTAAACACAGCCCAGAGGACAGGTTTTGTTTGCCTTTAGCAAAGACAGATTGTTATGGAGAAAAGCTATCAACATGATAAGCATCTACAATCACTTGATGAAGCACTGATTGTTATGTCCTGAGCCTGCTGAAGCATTCAGCAAGCTCAAAAATGTTGCAAAGGGTCCCAGGCAGACCAAAAGCTGCCCGGGACCAGACTGGCTGTCTCCAGCCTTGCGTGCATATGCAAGGCGGGAAACAGCCTCTGCAATCATTGGTTGACGTTGTCGAGGTCTTGGACACTATAAAAGGCCTGCACACCGCTTTGGTTGTTGTTGGTTGTGGATGAGAATAATAAAGAAAGGCTTGTTGTTACACGATGCATCTCCTCTTAATGCCTCCAACCTGGGAACATAACACTGATGACATTACTTAGTTGGGAAATGAAACATCTGCAAGCAAATGGCCAAGCTCAGAGAGCACCAGGGACTTCACATTTTAACTATGAGCTAGAGATATTCTCTTCTATTGAAATGACTTGATTACACATAATCAATCAATCAACCAAAAATCAAAGTAAATAAGTAATGGAAGCAAGAGACTTTACACATTTAGATCATTATTCATATTTCTTTAGAGGGGCAATCCATTTTCCCAGCATTTCCTGAGATAATTGTAAGTGGCATATCATTTAGAAAAAAAATGAAATTCATCCTAGTCATTTACCACCACGCCATGTGCATCTGAATCCTAGGACATTTCAGAGTTCTTTAACAGCAGGCTCTGTCAGAAGGGGGAGCAAAGGCTGACAACAGTATTGCAGTGACACAATGCAAGTTTCACCCCTTTTGTGCATGTGTCACAAGATCACCTGTACAGCTATGAAAGGGATGGAAATTGACGGTGAGGCATTGCCTTCCTCATTTTGACAAGTGGCATCTCGTGGCTATTTTTGAACTGTTTTCTCCTTTGAAAGGATTTCTGAAGCCAATTCATGAAATTGATAGAGAGCTTAAACTGGAAGGGAAATTAAACCGAAAGCCGAGCCCTCAACCGGTTGAGTTGAGGGATCAGCTATTTCCTTATCTTTCTTGCCTTGAATGGTTTCCATCCCAGCTTGCTGTCCAAGAAAACTATTTGTTCTGGCCACCTATTTTCTGTTGTTCCAGTGACAGGGCAGAGAATTTAAGTTGCAGGCTGGCAGATTCTGCTTAAATGCTAGAAAAATCTTCCGAACCTCATGAATGGAGCCTATTCCTAGCTGGATAGGTTCAAGCAGAAGCTAGACCACCCATCTGAGATATTTGTATGTGGATTCCTACACCAGGAAGGGAGAGAGGAGGCAGGCAAACTTTAAAAAAGCCTCTTTTAGCTTGTGATTCTGTGATTCTAAGGAATGTCACTGTTCAACTCCTATGAATGATGGAACTAAGGTAACATATGACCGACAATCTTTGCTGGCATGGCGGGTTTCTAGCTGTTTTGGAACTGTTGGTAAGACCGTTAAAAGTCGTTGGCACTGTTTGAAATTGTTCTGCCAGCAGCAAGATCTGACTGCTGGCCCAGCGATGGATTCTATTGCAAATCAGGGCTGTTTCCACAGGAGGCAGAAAAGGAGAGGTCCCAGGGCTTATGGAACGAAGGAACTTGAGGCTGTTGGCAGGCCCAGAGGAAGGGAGAGAGGCTTTTGGAGGAGTTGGTGGCAGTGGCAGCGTGTTCCAGGGGCAAAAAGAAGCAAGGCCTCTTTAAGGAAAAGGCGGAAGAGTCAAGATCAGAAAAAGGAAAGAAGGCAAGATTGTCCTGCAGGAATACAAGCTAATTTGAGGGCTAATCCACATAGAGCTCCATTTCCATCTGTCCTGTTTGCCATTGTTCGCTCCCTAGACCTAGAGACTAAAATGGATGATCAGAAACTTGAGCTGGCCATGAACAAGGAGTGTATATCGGAGGTGGTAATGCTTTGAGAGCCGTATGCAACAAAATTTCATTTTGATGTATGATTGGTGTATATTCAAAGTGACAATAAAGTTGTTGTTCTTCTTGTTGTTGTTGTTGTTGTTGTTGTTGTTATTATTATTATTATTATTATTATTTTATTTATTCCCTTTCCCCTCCTTTTTTTTTTTCCTTTGGTGCTATGTCTTTTTTGATTTTAAGCATGAGGCAGGAAGCTGGGTTCTTTTGACTGCTGGTGGGAAGTCCTTTCTGGCAGAAGGGTGGAGTAGTGTTATTTTTCAAAGTGAAAAAGGAAGACCAGGCCAAGGAATGCAAGGATCACATGAAACACTGGAGGGCAGAAGAGGAAAAGAAATGCATTGCCACCCTTCCATCCCACAATTTTTGATGCATTTGTTCCAGTAGAAACACCAGCCCAGAGACTTAAACTATTATACCACAAACTTTCACAGAGTAGACTTCACCTCAACAGATACAAAGGATGAAGATGGAAAGCTTGTTGGAGAAGTTACTGAGAATATTTCCATTTGTCCATGACAGAATGGTGCCCCTGCCAAGGATTTATTTAAGCTACACAATATGAGTGGATGCATAAGCCTACAAAGCTAAGGTTGATACCATCTCTGCAAACTTCTTTACATACAGGGAAATTTTAGAAGACTTCTAAGTATCTTCTAAAAGGAGATGAAAGTATCCCAATGTTGCCATCCATTGCTTTCTGCAAGGATTAGTTGAAGTTGCAATCCAAAACATCCTGCAGTGCATTAGGAAGCTTTACTTGGTTTTAGAGATTCCTGGCTAACCCCAAGACTGTTGCGACCTAGGGGTGGGCTGAGATAATGGAATTACTGATAACTAGAAAATGGCTTTCAAGGCCCAAAGAGTGACTTTGTGCAGAGATCTTCCAGTAAAGCGGATGAAAGGATGCTCTGCGTTTTTCAGAGGACATTGTGGCCAAAAGGTAGCCAGATGTGAGATCCAGACTGCAGATATTTCTCTCTGAAAGAAAGGGAGATCTTGGGATGACACACAGGGATTCTAAAGAGTTATCCTGTTGTGAGTGGACAGTAGAAACGGACGTTTTTGCAACCGCTTGTGATTAGCTGGGAACTGCAGGTTCCATCATGCTCCAAGTCATTATTGTAGCATTTTTAAGGACTCAAAGTATGACCTAGCCCAGGGGTTGGCAACCTGAAACAGTGAAAGAGCCACTTGGACCCGTTTCCCTCACAAAAGAAAAAACTGGGAGCTGCAAAATGCGCATGCGCGTGTGCATACGTGTGTGTGGGGAACAGGACACTTGATTGAAGAGTGGAGCCTAAGGCGAGACATGCCCCCTGTCCAGCTCTGGTATGGATGGCTCTGTTCCTGGTGACATCATCGTGGCCAGGGGTGGCTTTGCCTACCTTGCAGGGAGGGCGGTAACTGGGGGGGAGCCTCTTCCCAGGACCCAGGCGCATGAAACGAGCCAGCTCCAGCTTTTATGCTGTGTGCATGGCCATCTGAATGCATGTTTCTCACAGTGGCTTTTGCAGGTTTTGCTCCACTTTTGTAAGTTTTTGCCCAGAAATGCCAGCTGGAGCCCCAAAGCAGTGAAGGGCTGGTGGGGTGAAAGGGGCCTCTGAGCCCCCAGGACCCCCCCTCACTTTGCTTCCTGGTGATCTCGGACTTATATAGAGTTTTTACAGCGTCCCAGCTTCGTTGCCCTTCCGAATCCCTCCTTCATCCTCTCTCCTGCACCCGGTTTGCGCAGCAGCTCCCGGGGGAAAAGCACTACTGGCACCCTGACCACCACCCGAAGCTCAACAGGTAAAGCCTTACACCCCCCCAGGAACCGCGTGGCAGGTTGCAATGCAGCTGCCTGCCTTTGCAACACGGTCAGGCTGGATCCGGCTCCCGACAAGCTCTGTGCAAGTAGAGCCAGCTTCATTTTCTTCCCTCCAAGGACGGAACCCCCAATGCCCCTCCCCGCCTTGATCCAGAAAGATTTGTGCCTTTCCCGAACCCCAAATCGGTCCCTTCCAATGAGTTGCCAAGCCTCCCCTCCCTCCTCCTTCCCTGGCAGCTACTGTGTTTAAATTTGCTTTTTCTTGGGTGGCTACAGAGCTTCCTTCCTTCCTTTGTTTTCTTTCCTTCCTATCCCTCTTCTCCCCTCCTCCCCCCACCTTCCCTACAATGCCCTTGCGCTGCAGTGTATCCTCCTCTCCCATAGATGTTAAATTTTTAAAGTATGGCCAGCTCTGCTGTCCTGGGTTCTCCTCCCCTTGGAAAAGATTGCTCTCCCCCCCCACCCTGCACTCTCCCTCTCTGGGACTTTCTTCTTTCTGCCTTTGGGCGCGAACGCTCCGAGGGAGCGGAGGAGGAGGCTGACGGGGAGAAGGAGCTGCTGCAGCAAATCTTCCAAGGCGGCAGTAGATGAACACTCAGGCTCGCCTATCTCAGCCTGCTGCGGAAGGCCAGAGTTCTGTCTCCAGAGGACAGTGAAGGGACACGGCTGCCCGGTCACCTCCCCAGCCGGGACTGCCATCTGGCCTGGCCCAGGGAGACTTGTGGTCGGTTTGGCTGCCCAGGGAGTGGCCCGGGGACACTGATGCCCCTACCGGCTGCCACCCCAGCCGGAATTGCCACCCGGGGGGCAGCAGGAGGAAGAAGGCGAGGAGGAGGGCTAGGAAACCACCGCCGCTGCTGCCCCAGCTGGGACTGCTGCCCAGCCTGGCCCGGGGAGATGCGTGGCTGGCTCGGCTGCCCAGTGAGCGGTTTGGGGATGCTGATGCCCCCGCCAGCTGCCACCCCGGCTGGGACTGCTGCCTGTGGGGCAGCAGGAGGAAGAAGGAGAGGGGGAGGGTGAGGAAGCTGCTGCCGCCCCAGCTGCGACTCCGCACTACCCAGGCGTGCCCTCCACCCATGAGATGTAGCCGCGGCGGGCTGCTGGGGGTGCCTGGTGCCGTGTGGCCCACTGGCCCTGGCTGCAATGCTGCAGCTGCTCTGCCTGACCAGCCCCTGCCAGCCCCTCCACCTGGTACAAGTAAGCTGGGGGGTGCGCAACCTGCCCCATGGCCATTTTGTGGCGGTGATCTGTGGACTCAAAGCCCCCTCCCCCCACCACTGACCCTCCATCTCTGGCTCTGCTGCTGCTTGGCCAATGGTCGTGCCGGCTGGGGATCGCAGGGGCTGCTCTCCCTCGGGGCCATGGCTTGTGGGAGGGCTGGCCCGCTCAGTGGAGGCTCCAGCAGGCTGCTCCCAGTGGGGATGCCAAGGCTTCCCCACGTGGCTCCTTGGCCATGTGCGCCTCAGACGGGAGCAGCCCTGGAAAGGAACTTCCTGGCCTCTTCTCCCAGGGGGCAGGGCACCCGGGCACAGGGCCAATCAGGAGCTCCGCGAAGGGGCAAGTCTGCATGTGAGAGAGAGAGAGAGAGAAAGAGAGAGAGAGAGGACGAGAGAGAGAGAAGGGAAGCACAAGTGCCTCTCTCTCTCTCTCTCTCTCTCTCTCTCTCTCTCTCTCTCTCTGCAAATGGCGGAGGCTCCGGAGCCACCGGAGACGGCTCAAAGAGCCGTGGGTTGCCGACCTGTGACTTTGCCTCAGTTTTTTTAATCAACTTAGCATTTAATTTTCTTTTTTTACTATCAAAGAGTGACTGTACAATGGATGGGAATTTTACTGGCTCTATGAACCATAAGTTATACATTTCTAAGGCAATCTGTCTAAGAGTTCTGGCCAATTCAACTGAGGAATAAGATTTTGAACTGGGACATTTTCCTCCCATGAAATCAAGGTGCTTGTTCTCACATGCAATTGCAAATGTGTTGTGTGTAGTTTGGCTCTTTGAAGTTAGGTGGTGTGACATTTTGAGATGGGATGGGACAAAGATAGACCCCAAAATCAATTGGTTTTTTTTAAAAAAAAAAAAGTTTTATGCCTGTGAAATACAATCTACCCAATCTGGCATCAGGAGTAGCAGTAACTCTACCCAGGGAATTCTTTGCCCAAATATCTGAAGGTCATGATATTGGGAAAAACTGTTTTAAGATGCTCCCCAGGGGGGTCTCCTCTTTTCCCAAGGGACTTATTGGCTTTCTCTTTACTGCCCCTTTGTCCAGTTTTGTGCTCCTTACCAAGCCAGAAGCAGATTATTTTCTCCAATCCTGAAAATGCTTTGCGTCTTCATTTTTGGCAGGCAGACTTGCCAGTGCTTCCATGGAACGGATACACCAGCTCTTGCAGGTCTGATTTTAGAGATGTAAGCAAGATAGAAACATTTCAATCATCAATAGGGTAGAGAAAACACTCCAGCCAGATCCCCAGAGTGCACATAAGGGGGAGGGGAGAGCACAAGAGCTATAAAGGAGTTAATGTAGCAAATCTCAAACTTGGTTCAAGGGAGAGCAGCTGTTTTTATGGGTGCCGTTTCATCTTCTCATTAATGGCTTCTGTGTAGGGTTAACTGAGGAAGGATGAATGTTTATCTTTGTAGTCAGCATAGAATTGTATGTCCCTATGACTTACATGATATATAGCTCTTACAACTATGAATGGGAAGATGAAAGGCCTGGCACCATCTCAGAAGTGAGACAGATTTCAAGAACTGTGTAATTAGCTCTCAGTATCTCTCTCTCTCTTTCTCTCTCTCTCTCTTTCTCTCTCGTTCTCATTTTTGGCTTGTGCCAATGGAAGGAATTACGTAAAACAAGCAAGCATAGACAGATGTGCTTGGCTTTCATCATATATACTCAGGATTTCTGAACCTTCATGGCCAATGGACACAGTTGGACTTTTGAGAGCATATCATGGGCATTCTCCCCACCCCCCACCCCAGGGCTGCCATTATGGGTGTATCCAATCAGAAAGCTTCTATGAACAAGAAAGAAACTTCATGAGGTTTTCCCCCATTGTTCCCCTCCTGAATACATTCAACCACCTTGGTTTTCCTTTGACTTTTTTTTCTGAGCTCCCTTGTAAACCAGGATTGGGTTGCAGCTACCCATCACTCTATTTTTTTCCTTTTGAGGCAGTGTTTTGCTGTAGCTGTGACTATCTTCCTTTAAAATAAATAAATAAAATAAAAGGCGTTTTTTTTTTTTTTAAAAAAAAACACCCTGTGAGGCAGGGTACCTACCTGGACAAGGTTTTGTTAGGTGCATTGGTGCTCATGAGCCACCTGTTGGAGAATCACGTGTATATTAGCAAAGCACAGGATGAACTCCCATGTCACTTGAGCAGACCTAGGCAGCAGCATTTGCTCCCCTTTCTCTTCTTTGCACTACCCCCATAGCCAATGCAGATAAAAGGGGAATCACCTCCTTGTATGTTCTAATGGAAGATATTCAGTTGTCAGGAGAGGCAAATTGGATAACGTCTCTGGATAACGTCTCTGTGTTTGCAGAATATGGACAGAACACACAATTGGAACTATTCTAGGCACTCATGAGCAGTATAAAACTGATTGACAACCACTGAGGAAATTTGGGGTGCAACGAGGAAGAATGAACTCAGTAACTACTAGTTTTCCTGCCATTTTGGGAATAGATAGTTTATTTCTGCATTGTAATAAAGTGGAATAGGAGAATGCAGCCCAAGGGAATGCCTGCTAGGTGTGCTTTTTCGTTTTTATTTTTTAAAAAAAAATCTATGGAAGGAAAAAAGTAGGTTATCAGGAAGAAGGGCTTGAAACGATTTCTATGTTTCAGAGAAGACTAGGAATACAAAGAGCAGCCTTCTAAAAGGGGGTTGTCATCTCCAGCTCATTCTGGAGTTCCTCCCTTCACCCATCCTTCAAGCTCCCACCATCTCCTGTGGAGCAGAACGGCCCAATCCCTGCTGTATCCACAAAGCTCACTCAGCAGTAACAGTTTTGATTGGCAGATTATCAGATTTGGATTGGCTGGCTGTTGCTTGTACATAAAGGAGAAGACAGGCACTTTCCTTCTAATACATGTTTGCTTTAGGGGCCCATCAGGTGCCTAGTATGGAAAGCATATAAAATGATTCAAAAGGCCAACAATCCAGATATCACTGCAGTCACCAGGAATGTGCAACCAGAATGTGCATTCTCATGTTTGAAGCGGCAGGAGGAAACTAATAATGTCTGCCTGTCCTAAAGGGATATTGTAAATATTACTGAATATATAAAGGGAAAAATTGCTGATTTCTGGCATTACCTAAGCCTCTTAGGCCGTTCCACAGTTCCCTCCCAGATCGTAGAACACCACAGAGTCCTTCTGTCCTCTATCTTCAGGTAAAGGGAAATTATGACATTGACCAGCTATCTAAAGGACCAGAGGGACTATTGGGGTTCTCCCATGAATGTGTCCTTTACCAGGAAAGCAGACAGGACTTTTCCTGTTAGCACAAGCTCATGGAGAACAGCAGAATGTTCTGTACCTGCCCCTAGGATCTGAAAGACATAAGGCTCTGCCAAAGCTTGTAATCTCATTTAATTAAAGGAGTGATCAAGTATTCTGGCAGTCTTCAATTAAAAGTATTGGCATGGCAGGGCGGAGACATGACATGAAGTATACATGTGCTTGTGCATATGGCTTTGTCTTTGGGATCAGGCTGCCATTTTCCTAAGTGTGCCCTGCCCGAATTTTCAACCTGGTATCATATGTGACACACCCTGGGCACATCTGAGACATTTATGCAGTGTAGGTGCCAATTTCAGAGTGATAGAGGAGAGAAATGCAATTGGGTACCCTCCACTGTCCTTTGCAGATCTCCTGAGCAATCCTTTCATCAATTAAGTGCAAATGTGGGACAGTTCTGAAGAAATGGGTTCAGGGTTCATGCATGCAGCTATTTCATTTGCCTAATTGTAGGGCTGATTCCCATAGCCCCTTTTCACCTGTCCCCAAGGCAGGAGGAAGCTGTGTCAGCAAAATAGTATTGATTCTATAGCATTATTTTAAAACACATTTAGATCAGGACTAGACTGGGCTCTGTCAATACCGTTCTGTCATGAGATACTGTAAGGGCAGTGATGAGTGGTTTCCTTTTTGAAAATTCCAAGCCTGCCTACTGTCACTGTGGGAAAAGTAGTCATCCATTGCTATACAGAACATGTATTGGAATGGTGTTTCTACTTACTGGACACTCCATCCAACCAATTACCCCTCCCCCCTTTTTTGCTTGATGATTATCAACCTGTTGCCCTCTAGATGGCAGCAAAGACAATTTTCTGTCTCTCTTGGTAGCCTATAAGTGGCTGTCTGGATTTGTGCAATCTAGTTACTGTATAGTCAGGAGATAATGTTGAAAAGGTAGAGTTCAAGTAACCAGATTTCATTTGTGTGAAAGGAACTCTTGTTCTGAAATAGCAACCACTCTGTAGGATAAGCGGTCAATATTCCCCATAAAAGGCAGAAAATAAAGAGCCCAGTGACTAGATGGGAGAGGGTGGTTCCAGAGCAGACCAGCCAAGCCAATTGAAGCACAGCTGATTGCCAATCCAGGTTGCTTCATCCCAAGAATCTTCCTCCTAGAGTCTTGGGTTGTCCGCATGGGAACTCTTGTGCCAATGGAAAAGGGAAATCTCTGTTTCCATAAAAGAACTTCCAATTTCAGGCTGTTTTAGTAACAGGCCATCAAAGAGTTGGAGGCAACATCTTAAGGACATGGTGCTAGAAATGATTAATGGGGCCTTTTCAAGCACAGGAAGTGAACATGTGGATAAGCCTTTAGAATGGCCATTCTGTTTTATACACCCAGAATCCCTGCCCTTTTGTTTCCAAGACTTATTAAAAAGTCTGCTACCTGATTTAGAACCGTGTTGTTTTTTAGCCAATCTACACATTATTTTTCTCCTCAGTTTAACTAAGTATCATATAAATAAGGGGTGTCAAATTGCCGGCCCGCAAGCTGGATGCATCATAGCGAAACTGCACCCACCCCATTGCCAGCAATGGCAAAAAAAGTCACAACACATCACATGACATTGCGAGTTTGACATAAATCATTCCAACCACAGAGAATTAGAAAAACTTTCTGGGGAATGCCAGTCAAGTAAATTCATCATAATACTGATTCTTTTCATGTACCCAGAAATTGTTTGTTATTGAACACATTAAAAAAGAAATAGGTCATAAGTTATTCTATTCTGATTTGCTGCTTTAAAGAAATGACTTTGAGTTTGCTCAATGTATATTCATTCCAAAGCTTTGTCCTACACCAGTGGTGGCGAACCTATGGCACGGGTGCCAGAGGTGGCACTCAGAGCCCTTTCTGTGGGCATGTGCACCATCACCCCAGTCTTAGGCCTTCAGCTGGGTTTTATAAAACCTTTTCACTTTAGGCCTCCGCTGCCGTGTGCAAAAAAAAAAAAAAGTTTCAATCGGTCAATTTCAACTTCTCGCGGGAAAAAAAGATCTTGCAAAGTTGGAATTGATTGATTGAACTTTTTAATCCCACCCAGTCTGCCATTACCACCATAGCCACACCCAGCCAATGGGCCACACCCACCCAATTGGCCACACCCAGACAATGGCCCACACCCAGCCAATGGCCACACCCACCCGGCACCTGACAATGCATAAGTGGGTTTTGGGTTGCAGTTTGGGCACTCGGTTTCTAAAAGGTTCGCCATCACTGTCCTACACCAAAAGATTACCTTTGCACATAGATTGAAACAGAAGAAAAAAAAAGCTTAGCCTTAATTTACAGTACCTGTATTTAAAATAGATTCAGCAATATTGGCTACTTAGGGTACTGATTTGAAACCTGTGCTGCTGGAAGTGTATTAAGCAGGCACTTTTTCATTTGCCCAGGTGTGTCATAGATAGGCATAGTGATAGCCTGAAATGATGGTTGTTGACGATGGCTCCAAATAATCTCTCACACAGATTTGAAAGCACACCTGATGATTCCCTAAACTTATCTTGCATCTTTCAAAATCAAACAATGATCTTTTTGAGGAAATGTCAGCAAATAAATAACCCCAAGACTGCCTTTTGGCTTGATAACAATTGCCAGAGAATGAGCACGAAGACAACGTCTTCCAAAGAACTGAGGGACCCATCTTATTCAAGCACTTATTTTGGAGTGCTTTGACTGTCACTGCTTCCAGTAAAGCAACTTTTTAGGCTGGGGGCCACAAGGGGTCTTGCCAAATATTTGGGGGAATCACACAACTAAGGCCAATGAGTTGATACACACCAGCCACACTACATAGCTTCTCTGACACAGCACTGGTGCTGCTCCTGAATGGCTGTGTGTCTACATACTCATCTGTTGTTTCACTTGTTGAGTGGGAGAGCCAGTGATTTTTTTTGTTTGCATTTGTAGTACGAATGGAGTATCTGCAAACACAATTTGCCCAGCATTCCATGTGGAGAAGGATAGTTTATTAACAGAAGGATAATTATTGTAATAACCATTTTATTACAATAATAAGAAAAAAAACCCAATAACACCATAAACATTTTCCTGCTAAGCCTGCTTTCTGCGGCTGTGGCACTTTTAGCCCTGTAACTGAATTATTAATATAGTACTGCAATTATTGAGTAGTTGGATGAAGCTAGGCCCCCTGTCCTTTCAACCATTGCCTTCCTTTATGTGGCTCTGGGATCTGGGTTTGCCGAACATTGGGAAGGGGGTAACAGGTTGGAAGCTGGGCCACAGCAACAGCCCCACTAGCCATTGCAATTTGATTTAGCTGGAGAACCTCAAAGTTCTGGAAACTGAAGCTGATTTCTTGGGTGAAGTAGATCAATACAAGCAGAGGATCAAATCAGAGAATTGGGAAATTTAAAACTTTCCCGAGATTCAAGTTCTGAACAGGAAAGCTAAAGAAAGGGAGGACCTTGGAGTCTCCCACCCAGTTGGTGCAGGGAAAGCCTCTGGAGTCAGAGTTTTCTTGCTGAGCTTTCAAAAAAAAAGTTGCCTTCTCAGCCTAATTCAGCATTTTTGGTTTGCTTCCAGGCATCTGAGCCATGGGGTGGGGCAAGGGAGTTTTGCCTGAGCAGGTCTGAACAGGGAGGATGGAATCCAGCAGGCAATTAGCAGCTCACACCATAAGAATCAGGCTTTGTTGTCAGAAATGGGTTGGGCCTGTTTCAGCAGTTAAAGAAAGTGAGATGGTGGTGGCCTTCCTGGCTGAAATGATGGCCAATAAATTAAAGTGAGGGCAGGAATGTTTGAAAAAAGGGACTTATTTGAGGAGCATTTCAAGTTATCGGTGTGCATAAAAATCTTAGGCAACTATAGGTCTTATGGTTATAGCCAGACATTTGCACTCAGAGACTACCCTAGGTTTCAGGATGACCCCTTTGGGTTAAGCCTATAATGTATTTGATTCAATTATTTGTTACACTGACATCCTCTCTTTCATTCAGGACTTCAAGGAGGCCTTCCTGGATCCTCCCCAGAGGTACAGAATCCTATACTTTCATGAACATGACCAAAGCAGGGCTGTGGTGTTGCAATGCAAGCTTTGCACATGTATGTCCCAAAGGGGGCAGAGCTTGCATTTGCCACAGTACAGTACTGTTCTTCATCTTCTTGACTCCTGCCCTGAGACCTCTGCCTCCTCCAGTTGTCCTCCACAGCAACAACCTTGTGTGGTAGATTGGGTTAAGAGACAATGGATGGCCTAAAATCATTCCATGAGCTTCGGTGACTGGGATGGACTGGAATCTGGGTCACCCTGCTGGCTGTGGAATTCTGGGAGTTGAAGTCCACATGCCTTAAAATTGTCAAGGTTGAGAAACACTGCAATCCAATATTTTAACCATTACCCCTCATTAGTTGTCTTTCTCATGTTGTTTATTCTGTGTTAGAAGGTTTTGTGAGGCTAATCATATTAGTAAAGCTTGTTTGAAAAATTCTGCATTGTAGCTGGACTGGATACTCCCCTCCCTTTCCAGGTTGTCTCCATATAATTTTATGAAGTATTAGATCTCTGACGTCCTGATATTCATAGTTTGGAGGTGACTATCGGAATTTAGGCAGTCTTATCTCAGATTTCCCTGTCCACTCCATTCTGGCTGTTACCTAAATTTTGAAGTCTGATCTAAAGGAAGATAATTTTCAAAACAAGCACAGCTTTTATGGGCCTTAAAATAAATAAGAAATCTTTTTATTACCTGAATACTCTGGAACTTAGAAATGTGTATGTTTGGTCAAATAGCATTGTTCTTGTTTCAAGCAAATAGGGTTTCTAAAAAAGTAATAAATAGTGGTAGCCCTATTTTGCAGAACTGATCTTTTAGATTAGTTTAGTTTAACTATCTTTGCCAAGCTTGCTTTATAATTTAGCTGAAGGTCAACATGTTATTTGCAATTTGTCTGGTGCAGGGATAGGCAACCTTGGCTCTTTTATGACTCGTGGACTTCAACTCCCAGAATTCCTGAGCCAGCATGGCTTAGCTTGGAAACCTCTCCTTTTCCCCCTCAGCATGGCTGGCTCAGGAATTCTGGGAGTTGAAGTCCACGAGTCATAAAAGAGCCAAGGTTGCCTACCCCTGAGACTCTGGTGGAATTGTGGGGCCCAACAGTCTAGGCCAAAGATTTACAGGAACAGAGGAATTATGTGCAGTGAACAGAGACAATCTGGAGTAGGCCATACAGATCCCCAAGGAGACAAATTTGGACAGAAAAGGTTAAAGCTGGAAAGTCTTCAAGGAATAGAAGAGAAAGTTTGCCTGACTTTTAGCAAGAGCTTGAAATTCTTTATTTCTAACATGCATGGCTGATCTTATTTGGGAAGGATTGGGTGGAGGGGGAGTTTCAACTGTTATGAGGGTAAGAAATTAAAACATCTGACACCAGGAGACTCTGGAGAAATAACCACCACTCTAGCAGGCAAACATCTGTGTTTGTACCCGGCCATTTTGTTGGCGTTGGGAAGGTTAACTTTCTCCTGTTTTCCCAGGCAAGAGTTTGTGGCTTACATTTTCCAATCTTGCTGACGATGGGCAGCTAAACCTGTTCATTCCAGCTGTACAAGCAGGGAGGGAGTAGGGTGGGGCTGAATCAGAGCGAGGTTCCTGACTCAGCTTGTCCTGGCTTGGGAGAATGCTTGTGTGGGCAGGGAAAGGGGAGGGCGATGGCTAACTACCAGATGAGGTGAGTCAGGTTAACATTGTGAAGTTTCACAGGATGCCAAGTGACCTGTGTGATAATCCCAGGAGGAGTAGCCCAGATATTCCATTTGTCAGTCCGCAGAATGATCAGCCAATCAGCAGATGCCAGGTTACTCCTGCTACGAAGAAGCTTTTCTGGCTGGCACTGAGTCAGTTCTTCTGATCCCTACATGCACTGGAGTTTGCCTCATGGGACATTTTAGGATTCCTGCAGAATCCTACCTAAGATCACTTTTCCCTAACAAGTTAAACTCATTGATTAATTGCAAGGTCCCTGCATAATGAATCCAGAAAGATTATGCTGTGGTCTCCACCACATTAAAGAGTGTTCAGCTCCAACTTTCCTATGTTGCTTTCAACTGTGGCCAAAATTGCACTAGTCTTAAAATCAACCTATACAGCACCCAGAGATTTGGTACCTAACTTAGAAAAGCTGGAAATAGGATTGGTTCTGACCTAGTCCAGCTGTTCTAAAATGTGTGAATTAGCACCAGTTAGAAGATAGCTGAGGCACAATTGATACCTTATTTTTACTCTTTAGCTCCTGGATAATGTGTTAGTCTTTCCTGCATATGTTTGGGAAATGGATGGAATTTAAGAGAACTGGATAGGATCACCTTGCTCATTGTAGTCACATGTTTCCACAATTTAGGACCATGCAGTGATCATACTATGAAATCCAGACTAGGGTAGCTTATAAGAAGAGGCAAAGCTATAGGGTCCAAAAAATAAGAATAATATGATATCCAGTCAATCCTTTACCAAACTTGCTGCTACTCAGATGTGTGGGACTTCAGTTCTCATAACCTTTAACTAACTTGGTTATAGGCCATGTTAGTTGAACATTCTGGAAGTTGAAGTCCAGAACTTTGATGGAATACAAACTAAAAGAAGATTGGATTTAAATGATGGTTTTAGACTGAGGAAACCCAGATCTAATTTCCCATGTATTCCTGAGGCAAACTGGAGTCTTGTGATCTGATCACTTCTTGTAGGCTAATCTATTTTGGGCTTAATATGGGGTACAAATGTGTATGCTAACCATAGTATGCTAACCCTAATCCTAACTTTTAATGAAGATCATTTTTAAGAA
The DNA here is from genome assembly GCF_016545835.1 of Crotalus tigris. Taxonomy (NCBI): domain Eukaryota; kingdom Metazoa; phylum Chordata; class Lepidosauria; order Squamata; family Viperidae; genus Crotalus; species Crotalus tigris. The sequence continues at coordinate 1,620,084 of NW_024100610.1, read as the reverse complement.
ACACAATGTGTTTTCTCTGATTTTACACCAATTATTTATTGTAATGGAAAAATTGCTTAAGATATGGAAGTGGGTTGAATCTTTTGCATTTTTGAGATTTTATCTAGTTAATAAATGCAAGAGCAAAGGACCTATAGAAGAAAAAGATGCAAGAAAAGCAAATAAGTATATTTATTTATTAAATTTCTATGCTGCCCATCTCACGTAAGTTATTAGATGGGCCTAATTTTTCTCCAAATAATGTATTATCATTGTGTTTCTGTAGCACTGATAAAATAGATTCCACCCAGTGTAAAATTCAAATGTCTCAATTGCAAAGACTTGCAGTGATTACACCATCATTTTCCCAACAATTCAATACTGTTGAAAGGAAATGCACTTTCTCCTTCACTGATATATTGGCTGGCCAGAGTGGAGGACATGCATTATTCCTCTTTACCACGTTGACAAGATCTGCAGATTCCAAAGATCTATCATCCGGAAATCTCCTTCTTTTCTGACCTTGTATGTCTGTGTTTTCATGGTAAAGTGGACAGACCATTAACCAGCTGGTTGGAAAGATAGTTCTTTTCCACTAAAACACATCTTTATACCATGAGGACACTTTGCTTATAGGGCAATAAATACCTCTCTGGGAGGAATTCTGCTGATGCAGGCTCAGCCTGGGCTACCCCAGGATCCACACCAAAGAAGCTTCCCTCTATTACACCCAGTAAAGATAGGAGGCACTGGGAATGTGAGGCAGTTACCAAAGACTAGGCGATCCAAGCTGCTGGGCCTGTTCTGAAAGCAATGGCAGCGTCTGGGTGTGGTGCTAGCCCAGATTTTTGGTTCCCACTCTCCTGACGTGGGGAGACACAAACTTGGCAGCTGCTAGGTCCACACCCAGCAGTAAATCTCTGCTAAAGAAAACACTAAGGAAAGGAATTTACATCCCGCCCCTGGGTTGTCCTGCTTGCTGAAAGGCACTTTGTAAGCTAATTTGGGCTGCTCGCATTTATTCACATGCCAGTGCAAAAAAAAAAAAAAAAAAAGAGGAAGTGCTGATTTGTATTAGGTTACTTTCTCCAAAGAGTAGTGTGGACAATACTTTTTGTAGTCCACTAAAGTCATCCTTGCAAGTTAAAAAGAATTCCTTTGGGTTTTGGTGAGGCAAACTACTATCTTCTAGCATGTTATTAGTAGACCAGGTGGGGAATGTGAACCAGACAAATATGTTTATTACCTCACCCTGGATGAGAGCGCCCTCTGTTGGCATGGCTACCTATTATACAGTAGTCAAGATCCTGCGTGAGAAATTGATTCTCTTAGTTATTTATATGATCTAGATCATGAAGCAAAGTTTAAGGTCACTACTTTATTATAACAGTTGTAGCAGATTCCTCTCTGAAAGCAATTGTGTGGAGGCTGACAAACACTTGTAAATATATGTTCTGAGGATTGTCAGCAGAGAGGAATAGTTGTACGATGACTGACACTTGACCCACAGTTATTGGGTGTGGTTTAGTAACTTTTGACAAGAGAAGGTCTTCTAGCTTTGCTGGAAAAGAGTCTAAGGGCCTATAACACAACACTAAAAACTGCTATAGGTCCCCAGTGCACTAGATAGAACTTAGCAGTGATGTCCTTCCACTGGTGGGAGATAAAAGTTTTTAAAGTTTCTTCAATCCCACAACATGCCATCAATATGGTAGATAATAGGCCAATATTGAGGTTAGCCCTGTACTTTTCTTTTCAACAGGAAAGGAAAAGAAAAAAAATGCCACTGCAATATAAGAATAGGCCAGGCTTCACTGCCCTGGTACCCTCTAGATGTGAATTCTCATCTTTGAGAATTCTGGGTCTTCAAATGCAATATGACTAGAGGTTGGAGCAAATTATGGCAATGTTTCCTATCTTCACAATTTCCAGATGCATGGTTTTCAACTCCCAGATTCTCCAGCCAGCATGGCTATGGCTAAGAATTCTGGGAGCTGAACTACATACTTCTAGAAGTTACCCATGTTAAGAAACACTGTGTTATAGGATATAACACTTGTTCCACTGATATATTTCTTCCCAACCTCCACCTCCATAAACCTGATTGTCCTATAGGCAATAGCATTTTGTGGCTTAGCAGTGTTATTCCGAACAGTGATACACAAAGCTACAGGAAAAGCAAAGCTTATTGTACTGAAGGCAAAGAACTCTTAAGGAAGTAGTACACATATAACACATCCTTAAAATCCTCTGTTGTTACTTATGGAAACAGTATTAAGGATCAATAGATTTGAACTGAAGACTGCACATTTAAAATCACAACCATATCTTTCCAATACTTCTTTTAGAAAAATTCCTAATAAATTTTAAAAAAACTTAATAAAAAAATTCATATTATTAGAATAAGACATCTGCTAGTTGCAACAACCTCTTGTGTTGAAAAAAGCAAGTATCGTTACGCACCTTGGCATCATACTGCTGTGCTCTGTGTATGTGTCTGTGTGTATTGTGTGTATGGAGTATATTATTCAATTCTATGTTAACATGTTTTATAAGGAAAAGAAACATGTTGTAGTGCCACTTGTGTCTTCCTCTCTGTGTAATTTGAAACTTACATATTCATGAACATGCCTGTAATCCTATGGCACAACCTCATGAGAAATTGAACCATTATTAGATTATGTTAAATACTTCGCGATGATCGATGAACCACCCACCCAGTGTTTTGATAAGATGGCCAAGTACTATGGAACTATGTTCCATCTTGAGCATCTAAAAACATAATGGGTTTTTCTGTGCTCAGTGAACCACAAAGTGTCACTTTATTCTGTCTGCTCTAGCTGTTAACTTTGGCCATTTCTGGAGGAGAGCAGCATTTTTGAAATGTAATGCTGACAGGTCTCCGGGATCATAGATCTGTGGAGCTGAAATGGTCCACAAGGACCATCTAGTCCAATTTTCTACAGGAAACTCAATTAAAACATCCAAAAATGGGGGCTACCCAGCTCTTCTTAAAAGCCTCCAGAGATCTCTGTATGTAGACTGTTCTGCTACTATTACATAGATCTTACCACTTGGAAGATTTTCTTTAATATTGAAATGAAATGAAACCTAGTAGCTGAAATATATTTTATTCAGATATGGCTTCTTCCTGATTGCTAATCTTCAGTGAGTCAGGACACCTTGTGTATTGGTTTATTATTTGTTTATATAAGGTGCCTATATGACAAGTATTACACCACTATTTGAAATGAAATAATGCGCTTGGTCTAATTGGGACCTTTTCTTTCTCCAGAAAAGGCCTAAATACAATAACTATTGGCTGAAGTTCTGAATAGGAATAAAACAAATTTCTACAATCTTTTGCACCTCACCCGAATCCTAACTAGATAAAACAAAAGTCCCTAGTTTTCCTCAGTGGTGACAATTTCACCCCCCCCCCCCAAAAATTCTCTGGTTTACTTGTTTTATCTTGCATAGGTAACTTTTAGGGCTGTCTTCTCCCTCCCCCTGATTTTAAGCTCATGTGCTACCCACTCCTGTTCAATTTGGTTGCTTTCAGGCGGCTAAGAGATATGTCAAAGGCATTGTTTCCAGAAGCAAGTGCCGGCTTGATCTTTCTTCTAATTAAAGCTCATTCCTGACACACCCAAAACTTGTCTCTTCATATTTTCACACACACACCCCTTGCAGTCTTCCTGCCTTCTTAAGTTCCTTCATTGGCAGGGGAAGAAGAGGCCTACTATATTGTGATTTGACTTATTTGCAAGCGGAATGCTGTGACTGGACTTTACCCACTAATTTTAAGGAAATTAACACTTAAGGTTCTTATTAATCAGTGAGATTATTAATAGTGTGATTTCCTCCATGCACCTGTAATTTTATTATTACTGATAATAACACAATTATAAATTGTTATTATAAACATTTTTTTAAAAAAAAGAAACAAGAAGAGTCCTTTATCTGTTTTCCAGAATAGTTACTGTTTCTTAGTACCTTCCTTAAGGGAGAGTGGAATTTGTTTTAAGAGAACTGGAGAATGTCTTAGTCTGAACACTTAAAATTAGTTCATACTCTTAAATCTTAAATCTGTAACAGAAACTGGATATCTTTATTTTCGTGTTATGAAAACCATTCAAGGTTGTGATGCAAGAAGGCATTGTGTCAGATTTTTTTTCTAGTATAGAAAATATTACCTATGACAATCTAGGCCCGTGTTTCCCAACCTGAGCCATTTTAAGATGTGTGGACTTCAACTCCCAGAATATCCCAGTCAGGAGTATTCTGGAACTTCACACATCTTAAAATGGCTCAGGTTGGGAAACAGACCTAGGCAGAATGTTTATAGTCCAGCAATTAAATAAGTGGTTGTTGTACGTTTCCCAGAGTCACAATTAGTGACATGAGCAGCCATGTAAATTTATTAAATAAATAAATGAATAAACTTTGAGTATATAACATATCCAGCCATAAGAACCAATTAATAATACATGGAAGTATTTACAATACCACCATACCAAAGAAAAGGACCTGAAATTGCTGCTGGGATTGCAGAGAGCTAAGAATCCTGTCTTAACTACTTCCTAAAGCAACAAAAGAGCAAGACCCAGGATGGAAAGGAAAAAGTAATTTAAATGGAAGCTCTGATCAACCAGGAGCAGAAGCATTTGGAAAAGGTAATATGGTATGAAATTCATTACTAGGGTATAAGATGTACTTCCACCAAAGGCCTTTAGAGGGAGCTCGAGCCCATGCAACGCTCTGTCAAAGGGTTTCCCTAGGGAAAAACTCTTGAGAACTGTGGAAAAATCACCACAAAATGAACCATGTAGTATTAGAATTTACACTCATAAATATGACAGCTTCTCTCCCACTCCTTTATTTGAAGAGCCACAGTGTCAGAGACATTCCTGTCTTATAATTATTACAGATTACCACTATATTCTGTGTTTCTCTGGAATAACGTTCTATTCAACATTTTATGTCAAGTAGCCTACTACTTTTTTAAAAAATGTGTGGAATGATCTAACCACATGGTTGAAATAGTGTCAGCTGGGAGCAAAATGTGTGACATGTTAGAAGTGGCATTTTCCATCCGTTGTCTTCTTAACATCTGCACAGTTTTCTTTTAGTGTACAAAGTACTTAAAACTATCCTCAGAAAAGTCAGGAAAACTAAACCAGTGTTTTCCAAACTTGGCAAGTTTTAGATAGATAGACTTGAACTTCCACAGTTCCCCAGCCAGTATGGAATTTTTGGAGTTGAAGTCCAGCTATGTTAAACTTGCCAAAGTTTGGAAATCACTGAACTGAGCCAGCCTCTGATATAAGCTGCACACAGAGCCACAAACAGCAGCTCCAGCTTGCTTGCACTTGACACCTTATTACAGTGGTTCACAACCTTTCTAATGCTGCGACCCCATAATACAGTTCCCCATGTTGTGGTGACCCCCAACCACTTATACATCACCGGGTGCCAGGGGTGTGATCAAAGAAAAGGGGGAAAAAATGGCGGACAGCCTTGTTTGGCGACCCCCGTGAAATGGTCGTTCGATCCCAAATGGGGTCCCGACCCACAGGTTGAGAACCACTGCCTTATTACATCGCTCATATAAGTTATTTCCCCGCCAAATTAAAAACAAAACAAAAAGAGAGAGAATTGACCGATAGAGAAAATAACATGTGGAAAATCTCTCAAATAAGGGCCTTACAGTTTATACCAAGTCAGAAACATTGTGATTTATCCCAGCACAGATTCCGTCAAGCTGGCATCTTTGGGACAAATGACAATCTCCAGGAATCCCAGCTAGCCTAAAACTGGGAATTCTGGGGATTGCTGTCTGAGACAACTGGTGATTTCAGGCTGAAGAATGCTGACCTAGTTCTTTCTCTTTGCTGTAACTGGAAGGAGCCCCTCACTCTGGAGACGTTTGCAGTTTCATGGGGAGGGGCCATCATTCAATGGAACAACACAAGAGAAGGAGGATTCCTGGTTCAAGGATGGGAGATTGAGTTAAAGAATCTCAGACGCGGTGTGCAGAAAGCGCCTCACCCAAAACCTGGGTACGATATATATCCAAGGTTTGTTTGCATGTGGCAATATTTTTCCAAAAAGCAATTACTTCTTATGAAGCCCTTACTGCTGGAATTCTTTTTGACTAATTATGACAAATCAGTATGTCAGATCATACTATCCATAGCTACTTACTTTACACCCTCATCTTGACATAGGAAATCACAGTATATCCTCCAGTATAAATCTTTAATCTGGCTGGAAGTTAGTCATTGTCAGGACATTTTGTGTGGCACATTTTTGTCATTTAGTTTCTCACTTAGGTAATCGAGTGTCCCCATTTTCATGTATATCCTGCTGTAGGCCTGCCTTGTAAATTAATGTTTATAAAGCATTCAAAGTGTCTTAGAAACAAGCAGTACAATATTACAAAAGGTTTCTGACAAATGCAAGTGAGAGAAAGTAGACAAAATGATTGAACAGCCTTTGTTCAAGACAGGACTGTGGGGACACAAAGTTCATGCCTTGAGTTGAATGTGTGTGTGTGTGTGTGTGTGTGTGTGTGTACATAATTTCTGTATTATGTACATACATACACAATTTCTGGCTGATTGTGTGACCACAATAATAGCATGGCAAAGTAGCAACAATGGCATTTGCTTGTGGGCAAATGCCATTTGCCCACAAGCAAGAACTGATGAGAACCACAAAATGAATAAAGTAATAGAAAATGAAGAAGCTAAAATGCTCTGGGACTTTAGAATTCAAACAGATAATTATCTCTCACACAACACACCAGATTTAACAATTGTTGAAAAGAAAGAGACAAAAGTTGCAGGATCCAATCTGAGCTGGTCACCGGGACCAGAGATTTAGTCTTCCAAGCTTTTGGACTTATGCTGGAGCTCATCCTCAGGGAACTTCTCTCTTTCCAGAATGTGTGCATTGGATGTTCTATGCGGAGTATTTATGTGGTGCCTGGTTGTGTGTGGCTTTTAGTTGTTAATTGGGGAGTTGATGGCTGGCTATTAAGTCATTGGTTGTTGCCTCTTTGTGCTGCTGTACCCTCAGCTCCTAAGTACCTGATAAGCTGACAGTAAACCAGTGCACATATTCTAGAGAGAGAGAGAAAGAGAGAGAGAGAGAGAGAGAGAGAGAGAGAGAGAGAGAAGTTCCCTGAGGATGGGTTCCAGCATGAGTCTGAAAGCTTGTAAGACTAAACCTCTGATCCCAGTGACTGACTCAGATTGGATCCTGCAACATTATCCTGGAATACGTGTCTTTGCTTTCATTTGTAAATGACAAAAGTGGACATTGCAATACTTGGAGATAGCAGAACAGAAAAAAGAACTGGAGAAAATCACACAATACAAAGATCTGCAAGCAGAAGAAGAATGTCTGTGGCAAAGTAAAGCAAAGATTACCAACAATAACAAGTGCTTTGGGTGCAATCCCAAAACACCCAGAGCGCCGCTTGAAAATCCAGGTCAATTGCAAAAGGCAGCTTTATGAAAGAGCTTATATCGTGCAGAGATGCCTATAATATTATTAAACCACAACATCTTATCTAAGGTTCTTTGGAAGGACTTAACAGGTGGACAAAATTGCCAAATTCCGCTTAAGCATCTGCTTGACTTTGGAACCATAATAATAACAATCATTATGGCTAAAGGGGGCTAGCAGGGGACACCTGTGACTACATCCATGTGGCAGTACCTTTGCATGTGGATTTTCAGAATTCATGAAAATCCATTAGATTTTGGCTGAGGATTTTTCCACACTGCAGTTGCTTGGATTCTTTGTGGGAAATGGCTGGAAATGCAGTTGGTTTAAGAAATCTCTTTCCATTTTTGAACCTTTTCCTCCATTTTGGCCACCACTGAGAGCCTGCTGTTCCGTTGGCGTCTGACTAATACATTCCACTCTCTCTATTAAGAAATTTGTGAAAAAAATGTTCAATTTTCACTGTTCCAGCAGTGAACCTGTGAAAAAAAGGCCAGCACTTTACTGATTCAGCAATCTGAGATGAAATAGCCATGGAGAGCCCTGACTAGTAACCAGAGGGATGAGGGTGGTCCTGTCACAGTACACAGTTACCAGATATAGTGAAGGGAATTTGCCTTCAATCCAGTGAAGTACAGCAGGAGAATTAGATCACATGGCTTAGCCAGCATTGGGCTGGAAAATGCTACTTTTGATGTGGACTGGGAGAGGGATGGAGGTGGCTTTTCCAGTGGGTGGGAGGAGAGTAGAGGATGACATCATGTGTTCCTAATCTCAAGAAACAATTAGTGTCCATCACTGCACTAGGTAGATAGCCTGATTAGGTGATTCAGCCCTGCTTCACTAAGATTCAAATTGCAGAGTCTTGCATATGACTATGGGACATCCACATGTTTCTCTAACTATAGCTAGAAGACGCCTTGCTTATTGTTCTTTAAGGACATGTCCTCACAATCCAAACTTTATCTCATCTCCAGTGCATAGCTCAAGTGGTCTAAATTTATACAATAATAATGATAATATTCAAGAGGTGGATAAGAATGCCAAATCCAATCTAAACATCTGGATGACTATTATTATAGTTAGCTGCTGCAAGGAGATTGCACAAACTGAGTATAAACAACTGCATGTTAAAGTAGTAACAATGGTACGTTGGAATATCTGCAGAAAATACACTTGCCTGCATGCAACAATGGGTGGGACCGCAAAATTGACAAAGTAACAGAAAACAAAGATACTAAAGTGCCCCATATCTTTAGCATTCAAGTAGACAAGCACCTGCTACATAATATCATCAACACAATTGTTCATAAGAAACACAAAAAAGTGGCTATTATAGTACCTGGAGATAGCAAAACAGAAGAGAAAGAACTGGAGAAAAACACAAAATACAAAGACCTGCAAATATAAGTAGAATGGCAGTGGTAAGAGAAAACAGTGATAGTACAAATGGCAATAGGCACTTTGGGTGCAATGCCACAATAAGGGGAAGCGCCACCTGAACACCATTGGCATTGATAAAATCATCATCACTTAATTGCAAAAGGCAGCTTTACTTGGAACAGTTTGCATCCTGCTGTGATATTTTTAACAACATGAAACAACAAAATCTACCTATCCCAGGTCTTTGCAAGACTCAATAAGTTTGGATAAAAATGCCAAATCCAGGCTAAACATCTGGCTGACTACAACCAATCATAATAATTTTATTATGTTATTATTATGATCCCACTTTCATTGATTTTGAAGAAAACAAATCTTGGCTATCACACTTTTGCTGAATATGGGGTGTAGCTTTATGGAAAATCAGAAATTGAAATCTAGCAATTGATAAATACTGTAAAAAATTTTTTTAGCACAGATACAGCAGTGGACTTTGGGCTAAAGAAAAGTATACAGTAGCAATAAAGTGGGGTAAAACAGTGAACAGTAATGGAATTGAGATGCTGTATGGCCAAAGCATCAGAAGCCATCAGAATGAAGTTCACAATTATTTGGACATTTTACAATTAGACATCAATCATGGATGAGTTAAAAATATGATTAGTAAAGAATACATACTGGCAGAGTAAGAAAAGTGCTAAAAATAAAATTAAATGATAGAAACACCATCAAAGTCGTCAACACCTGGGCCTTACCTGTGATCCAATACACTGCTGGAATTATTAACTGGACAGAAGTTGAAGTGGACAGTTTAGATCAAAAAACAAAAAAGCTAATGATTATTCACTATATAGTACGTCCCAGTAGTGATACTGATAGATTATACCTGCCTTGCAGAAATGGAGACAAAGGTTTACTTCACTGAATCTAACTGTTGAAAAAGAAAAGCACATATTGACTGATTATACATGAGACAGCCAAGAACAAGCACTGATGCAAGTTAACAATTGGAACTTATGGAATGTGTAGGAAACAAAACATGAATATTGAAATAATGTAATAAAAGCAAGAACAGAATGTTGCTGAGGAAAAGCATTACATGGTAAATTTCTACAAAAAATCAAGGGGAAAGCGGTAAGGATAAAGCCTGGCAATGGTTACAACTGGAACATAAAAAAATAAATAAAATAATTGAAGGCTTGATTTTGGTTGTGTAAAAGCAAGCTAGTTGAACTAATGCAGTGAAGTCCAAAACTGAAAAATCATCAAATGATTCAAAGTGCAGATTCTGCAAAGAAGAAGAAACAGTAGATCAGATTGCGCAAAAAGATCACACTAGTTCATGATATGCATTATTTAATGGAACATCTGTAAAAATTATTATGTCCCAGTAATGAAAAATTGGTGGGAACATTTAGTTGAAAAAATAGTTGAAAATGAGCCAAAAATATTGTGGGATTTCTGAATGCAGTCTGATAAAGTATTGAATTGTAACATATAGATGTGTTTGAAAAGAAGAAAGTGGATAATTGATATGGCAATATCAGGGGATAGTAGAATAGAAAAACAAAAATTGGAGAAGGTCATAAAGTATCAAGACCTGATAATTGAAATTGAAAGATTATGGCATAAACTGCCTACGGTAGTCCCAGTAGTTATTTTGAACAGCATTTTAAAATATCTGCACATTGACAAAATTTCTATCAATCAATTGCAAAAGGCCATACTGCTTGGATCCAACATACACAATACTGATACATTACAACATCCTAGGTTCTTGGGAAGAACTTGATGCATATGAATGCCAGCCTCAGCTAAAGAACTGGCAGCTGTGACATCACATTGTTATAATCAATCAATCAATCAACATAGAAGTGGTCTTCTAGTCCAACCTCCTGTTTGAGCAGGAGACCCTATCCTATTTCAGACAAGTGACTGTCCAGTCTCTTCTTAAAAACCTCCAGTGATGAAGCACTCACAACTTCTGAAGGCAAGCTGTTCCACTGGTTAATTGCCCTCACTGTTAGGAAGTTTCTCCTTAATTCCAGGTTGCTTCTCTCCTTGATTAAGCCATCCGTTGCTTCTTGTCCTGCCCTCTGGTGCTTTGGAAAATAAATTGATCACCTTCTGTTTGTGACAGCCTCTCAAATACTAGAATATTGCTATAATGTCCTATCTAGTCCTTCTTTTCTCCTAAGGAGCCAAACTCAAATCTTGCAACCATTCTTTATGTTTTAGTCTCCAGGCCTTTAATTATCTTAGTTGCTCTTCTTTGCACTTTTTCCAAAGTCTCAACATCTTTTTTTGTAATGTGATGACCAAAACTGGATGTAGTATTCCAGGTGTGGCTTTATTAAGGCTTTATAAAGTTGTACTAATACTTCATGTCATTTTGATTCTATGTCTCTGTTTAAACAACCAAGGATTGTATTAGCTTTTTTGGCTGCTGACACACTCTGCTGTCTTATATTTAAGCGATCGTCCACTAGGACTCCAAGGTCCCTTTCACAGTTTTAAAGCCAGGTTTTGTGTAATCTGTACTTGTACTTTTGGTTTTCCTGCCTAAGTATAAAACCTTGTTTTTCTCCACATTAAATTTCATTTTGTTGGATAATATTTTGAACAGATAATAATAAACTTGCATGTCACCCTACTCTCAACAACTCTGGGCAGCTAGCGTTAAAGTGATGTTTTCCATCTTTTCCCAGCACATGTCCGCTATACCTTCAGTTTGTGACACTTTGGCAGTGACTGTGGTGATGATAGTGATCGTTTGGGGCTGTTGTGGGCCCCCTCATCTTACCTCCATGACAATTTTGATATGATGACATGCACGATCCATCAGTGGGCATCTGATGTGAAACCATTTGGGGGCTTATCTACTCTTGTACAGCTGGCCCAGTAGAGCAACATTGGCTTAACTGGGAAACGTTACCCACTGAGAGTTTCCAGCAGCAATTTTAGAACAAAGCAGGATAGTAAACAAGACATTGGGCATTAGTGAGAGCCACAGAAGGAGCAAGTATAAGAGGGTAGGAATGACCTTGGGAGACCAGAGAGAAAGCTGCTGACTGAATAACCAGCATAAAAGATATCTCAGCCCACAGAAGGAGGGAGATTTCAGAAGGGACCCTACCTAGTTTTCTCAAGAGTTTAAAATGAGGAGGGGAGAAATTCTTTCAGTCTTGCAGTACTTTATTAATGTAAACTTGCAATAAAGAGAGAGCTAGTTCTTCTTGTCTGGATTATCTCGCTGGACTAATAAGAGAGCAAGAGAAAGACACACAAGAGAGCAATAGAGCAAGACAGAGGACCAAGAGATGAGTCAGAGCAAGCAATGGAGAAACCAGTAAAGCAGGGGCCAGGGCAAATAATAGAGCCAGTGTGGAGCAACAATGGAACAGATGATAGAGCAGATAACAGCAAGGGTGATACAACAGATGAAGGAGCAGATGACACAGTAGATGATGGCAGTAGGTGAAAATAGAGAAGATGACAGAGCAGCTGATGATACAGCATAGGATAGAGCTACTGATGGAGTCAATGGAAATGATGGAGCCAGAAATCAAGCTGATAGAGGCAGATGAAAGAATGAGAAGATAATAATGTAAAATGGGTCACATAATGAATGATGAAGTGATCTTCTGTGTGTGTGAGTGAGTGAGTGAGTGAATGAGTGAGTGAATGGTAGTTTCTTGGTGGAAAGCATCCCCCCCTTTTACCCCATAGATCAGATTCCAGCTGATGATCTCCTTCCCATGTTAGAGAGAGCAATTAATGGATACTTTTCTCACCAATCACTTTCCTAACTTGCCCCATCTTAAAACAGTCAGGACAGCCTCACTTACTGATGGAAAATAGCAATCATGGATGGAGGAAAGTACTTTAAACTGGTTGCCTGGATGTACTTTGATGCATGAAGGAAGTTGGAAAAATTGGGATGACAAAAGGGAACCCAGCTCTAGTTAAAAAATGGGAGAGATGATGATTTTAGCATAAATGAATCTACAGAAAGCTTTGGATCCTTTGATCTCATACCAGATTGAGTCTGACAAGAGGAAAGGATTTCATAGAATTTTGTTCTATTTTAGACAGACCTGTTCAAAGCCTCTACAAAAGCAATCTATAAGCAACTTTGTACAAGGTACCTTGAGAAGAGGATAAAATTGCAGTGCATCCCAGTGACTAGACCCATGACATCTACCACAAAACTCCCTATTCTGAATCATCAATCTCAGAAATACAGGACAAACTTGTCTTTACAATGCATACAGAGGCGGGCAAGGCTAAAGTTGCAGCTGTTGGAAAGACTTCAAGATACAGGATGCCATTGAACATTCATTATAGGCCAGATGGATGGGTCTCCCCTCTGAAAACATTCTTCCTCTAAATTAGAAGAGAGAATAGTGGCAGATGTTTGGCAAAATAATTCTGAACTGAGGTTGTCCTCATCAATCAACAGCCAATAGCAACAGAATGTTTGGCAGAGAACAATGCAAGTTATAGTTGGCAGAAAGGAGCAACTTTTGACAAGTTGATCACAGCGGATGTGCCTATACAAATCAAACTACATTTAGAAGCAAGGGAAGAAAATGCCAAAACCAAACATAAGGAGCAATTTAAAAAGCAATGAACCTGAAAAAGAAAAGAACATATTGTGAAACAACCAATTAAAATTAGGCACCCAAGGAAATAATGAAATCTGCTATAAAGAGATGTATTTGCTGTCTAATTGTGGGAGGATAGAATTTATTTATTTATTTGCAATATTAACCAATCAATAGGGAGTGACCCTGGCTCACAGAAAATTTTTTTTGATGTACTTCTCTGGCCCTGAGAAAGAAAATAGATATTTCTATAATGTTGCAGAACAAAATAGATAGTCCCTTTTGTTGTATTAAATGACCCACCCCATTCAACCAAGACTTAGTTAGAAATAAGATCAGAGGAAATATTGAATTGCCCCACTGACTGAATGCCTCTCACTGATAAATGAAAGCTAAGATACATGTGCCATATTTCTAAGATTCTATAACCTAACTCCTTGCTCTTTGCAGTTGACTATGAAAATTTTGCTTTCTTGGTAAAACTCCTGACAGAATAATGAAAAATCCCAGTTAACAATCAGAAATATCATTTAACACCCTGTAGCTTAAAGTATGCTAAGGGCTAAACTCCTGCTGAAACAGGACTGCTAGTAGTCCTGTATTTCCGAGTAAAGGGTGTTCCTCAGAATGGGGATCACCATTGAGAAAGCTTGTTAATTTGGCCCACGCCCCATGTACCTCTTGAGGAAGGAGAATCTGTAACAGGCCTTCTTTGGATGACCGGGCTAGTTGGGCAGATTCAATTCTGGCAAGGCATTGCCAAATATATTCCAGGGATGTGCAGTAAACAGCTTTAAAGATGATTATCCAAACTTTAATTGGGTCCAGATGTCTACTGGTAATCAAGGCAGTGCCATCAGGATCAGGATTATTGTAACTTGATGGGGCTATCCTGTCAAGAGCCTGGTTCCTGTAATTGATACCAAAAACAGAGCATTATCTTTTAATCCAAGAGTCACTTTAAAAGTGTAACAAGTACACAGAAAATATAAACTATATCCATGAATTTTGCTTTGCTCCATTTTTCAATGAGAAACATTAAGGATTCTTTCACAATATACTTTACCTAATTGTCAACCACCAAGGTAGACCAGACAGGAAACAGGTTACATTAACAAAGCCTTGTAAATCTGAAAGTACAACCCTCCTACCATCTCTTTTTCTGCTTGATAAGTTAGGGTGCTTCCTTTCTGAGTTTCTTTCTTTGCCCATTCTGCAGCTGTGGGCTATGCCCCATCTTATCTGATCATTCCCTAGGCAGCATCTCTATCCCCTGTCTCTCCAGGTCATTCCCACATTTCAGTATAATAATGGAAAGTCATCACTGCATATCAGTTGTTTCCCCTAACTTCTGAACGTGCAATCTTCCACTTTTCAGTCTCCAAATCATATTTCAACAGCAATTTACATGTAAACCCCAGTAGGAGGGTCTGTGTTTTTGTTACAACTGCTTTAAATTCAGTCACGTTTCTGAGCATACTACCTTGTTTTCGTATAAGTCTTCCAAATATACAGCAAATATTGAAACTAGAAGGTACGTCTGCCCACTCTGAGAGTCAAATCAAATCAAATTCTTTATGTGCAGAGTGTTGAGTGATTTCATTTTTGTTTTGGTAACAGTTACGTTTTGCAAGACGTAAAAATTTTCTCTCCTTTGATAATTTTTAATTCACCATGCTCATCTTCATACGTATGAATACAGGTAGTCCTTGAGATACAATACTGCCCATTATGGTCAGAGTTAGTGATGGCCATTAAGTGAGATGGTCTTGCTTAATGACCCCCCCACCCTCCGCTTTACCTGTTAAACAACTGCATGGGATCATTAAACAAAAATGGGGTGCCTCAGGGTTGGGGGAGGCCCTGGAAGACTTAGCACAGGCCCAAGGCCATCTGCCCTGAGCCTCCCATTGCCTCCTCCACCCTGAGACATCTTGTGCTTTGCTCCCTGCCCCTCAGGGTCCTCCCAGCCCTTGGCCCTGTGTTCCCTTCCACCCATCAATCTGCAGGGCTTCCCTCCCCCACCCAACTGGGTCCCTGCAGGGCTTGGGTCTCCTCCCCACCCCCATCATCTACCATACATTTACTTTTTGAAGATCTCCAGAGATCCAGACCTTTCCTCAGGGATGCGCAGACTGCATTAGGGAAATAAAACTGAGGGCCACATAGGATGGATTTGTAATACTTGAAATATGGTTTTTGTAGTACTGTTGCACTGGCTAACTGACATGGGTTTTCTTGTATTTTAAATTTGCTTTTTCAATTGCATTGCTAATAATTTCCCATAAGCCATCCTGTGTGGCTCCTCAGAACAGAGCAGTCCATCCCTGGGCCACATGGTGGCCTCCCAGAAGCAGTCACCATTTTCAGCACACCCACAATTATTTGCAATTATACCAAAATGACAAACATTCCCATGAGACTGCCATGCAGCCCTGGAAGAGACTACTCCATTCTGTTTCCCTAATGAATTCTGCCCAGTACTATGGAAATCTTGGAGCTTTGCTCAGCACTGCGTAGATCACTTTAGGGAAGCAAAATGGAGGAGTCCCTTCCTGGGCAACAGGACAGCTTCTTGGAAGTGGCTACTGTTGTGTCCTGGGCCTGATGAGGAAACTCAGCAGGCCCAGAATGGTTGCAAATGGTCCCGAGGATTCTAAAAACTGCTCGGGACCAGACAGAGCAGCGCATGCACAAGGCGTGAAGAAAGAAGAACTCTAATTGGTTCACTCTGTCCGGGTTTCAAGCCCTATAAAAAGGCCTATGTGCCTTTTGCTTTTTTGCTTGGAGTTGGAGTAATTGTTAGTTGTCACCATGTGTCTTCATCATTCGCACGCGAACGAAGGATTTAACAGCTACCATTTCAGTACAACTGCAAGGTATTGTCAAGAGTCAACAAGAGGTCAGCTTCTGCAGTAGATAGGCCCTGAGACTGTAGTTTCAGCCCCTTAAGAAACTATTTGTATTTTATTCTCCAGCCTTAGGCCAGGCAATGAGACTTTTCTGAAGCCATTTGTGCAGGCCAAACTGTTCTATTAGTTATTTTTTCCTTCATAATAGTAATAGTAGTAAAGTTGGAAGGGACCTTGGAGGTCATCTAGTCCAACCCCCTGCTCGGGCAGGAAACCCTACACCATTTCGGACAAGTGGCTGTCCAGTCTCTTCTTAAAAACTTCCAGTGTTGGAGCATTTACTGCTTCTGGAGGCAAGCTGTTCCACTGATTAATTGTTCTCACTGTCAGGAAGTTTCTCCTTAGTTCTAGGTTGCTTCTCTCCTTGATTAGTTTCCACCCGTTGCTTCTTGTCCTGCCTTCAGGTGCTTTGGAAAATAGCTTAATTCCCTCTTCTTTGTGGCAGCCCCTGAGATATTGGAATACTGCTATCATAAAAACTAGCTATCTTGGATCCATTTGAGAATTATATACAAGTTAATAAGAAAACAGTTATTGCAAATCAAGTTTATTTATATTGGTAAATGTGGATATTTTTGGAATTGTCACGCATGTGGCTCTTCTTTCACTAACGGTTGAGCATTGTCATAGACTTTAACCACAGTTATTGGCTCAGGAATTTAGATTATTCAGATAGGATCATGTATAAGCCATCTGTTTTTACATGATAACTTGCTTTTGCATATAGTTGTCTGAGTGCCAAAGAAGATAAACAGAAGATATATGTAAGCAATATGTGATAAGTTACAAAGTATTGTTCTCACTCTCCACATCAACAATTCTAACTCTGTTGCTTTATTTGTTCACCTACAAGGAAATAATCAAAAGAAAATGCATTCGTATAAAACTTTATTATTTAAAAAATAACATATAATTTCACCCCAAACTAAAAAATGCTATAAACTATGTAACTTACATATGAAGTAAAATATAATTATATAATATAAAATTTATCATATCATAATTGTGCATAAGAGCTAGAGTGAATGCTCATTGAACTTTCTTATTAATTCAATTTCTTTAAAAAAGCTATTTTGCGTGTTACTTGTCAATTTGTCATACATATGAGTCATGTATTGTTGTTTTTTTTTAAAAAGAGTCATCCATTAAAACAAAAAAAGGCATCTTTAGTAATCTCTACTGAAGTAGTCTTAAAATGTCAGGCGAGGATTTCCTGGGGTTACATTCTTACACGAATGATTGCACAAAATTTAGGCTTTTTTATTTCTCTATTCACAGGGATTAGTCCTTGAAAATCTGAAAATGCGCACAAGATATACACCCGTCTCCTCAAATATTAAACCATTCAGCTCTGGGAAAAAAAGAGTCAACCCATGAAAGAATTCTAGAGAGATTTTTTTTAAAATTAAGTGAATGATACAAATTTATACTATTCATAAATATTGTGTGAATATTCAATATTCTAAGAAAATTTGAAATTTGCATTGAGCAAGAGCTGGTATTTGACATGGAAAAGTTAATATTTGACAGCCAGTGTTTAATATACATGCTGATGATTGTTAGCTTGAGTCAGGAAATATAAAACTGAAACTCAGTTTCTCCCTTAGGGAAGTGTGGTGGAAGGGTTAAGAGATATATATTTTTAGAATAGTTTCCAAAAATAGCTATCCACTCCAAGAAAATGCCTGTTAAATGTATATATTTTTCTTTTCTTGACATATTTCAAGTCAAAAAGTTCAGACATCCCTAAAAGGACAAAATATTCTGAAATCAATTTCTTGAGCAAAATTTCACCTTCAAAATTCAACATAAGACTTTAGATTTAAACGTTTCGTTCAAAATTTGAAAAATCAAAAGGAGGATGAGGAGGATTGTAATGCTTCCAAAGGAGCAATATGTTTTGGATCTCTGTGCTCTGAAAGTAGCTCTCTTTGCGTTACATCAGTTAGTTAATTCCCTTTTACTTGCTGGAGTTTCAAAAATAAAGTACTATTTTCGGGGGTTTTAAGAAGTTTTCAAGAATGAAAATCTCTTTCTGGGCATGAGGTTTTTTTTTTTTTTTTTTAACCTCTCTGAGAAAGTGATGGAGATCCAGCTATTGCAATGCAGTCTCATCCTTTTTAGCCAACTTTCCAGAATATCTTGGTAGAAATACTTTATAGGCAAATTCGCTCAAGACATTTTTACAAATAATAGTAATCCTATTGTCTTCCAAGCTAGACTGCAATGCTTAGTCTGAGTCCTGCACCTTGTCTTGTCTTGGGTTTGGTTTTGTTTCGATTGCTTTTTTTAATTCCTTCCCTTTATTTGGTATTGTTGTGGCAACACTATACTTTGTAATGCATGTGGCTTTGAAATAAAATGGGAGAGATGTGTAGCTTACTGCAGGATTTTAAACTGAGACAGGTTGGCTTAAAAATACCCACCTCATCTTCAGTGAAATAAAACTATCCTGAATTGTTGTGTTCCATGCTGGGATCATGCTTTATCCCAAGACAAGACATAGTGATATGTGGTCATCATTACAGAATTAGAAACAAGCAGTGCACTAGAAATAATAGAATGGTGGGTAAACTATATTGGATTTATGTATCAATTATAAATATATTGATTGATTGATTGATTGATGCTATGCCACCAAGTCTTGTTGAGTCTTAGTGACCACAAAGATGGATTTCTCCTAACCTGGTCTTTCTGGTCTTCCAGAGATGGGCTTGTGATATTTAAAAATCAGTGAAATGACAAAACATTATTTTTCCTGAACACAATTCAAGAAATTAGATTTTTGCTTTGATGAGAAGATAGCAAACATCAACCATCTCATTGGCAAATGCAAGCAAAAGAAACTCCTGGGACATTATTTTACCAAGAATATAACTTTACTGATAATTCCACACAGGCACAGAAGAAGCAAAGCCAGTTCTGAAGTTTTCGCTCGTGAAGCAGCATAGATAAAATCCCCTTTTCTCTCCCCTGGGCCACCCACTGTTCATTTCCACCAATCAATTACAGTCAATTTGTTTTGGGAAACGGTCTGACGGCCTTGGAGCTTTCCCATCATTTGATCATTTGACTACGAGGATGTTGCCAGGCGACATTCAGCTCTCTTGCATTCTGCAATTCCCTCCCAAGCCTCCCTTGCATTCCAAATCTGCCCCCCTCCCTGTTTCTATTGTCTGGTTGCAAGTGTGGTGTGTCACAAGCGAGTCAGCCATGACAGAAAGTATATTTTAAGATGGACACTTTTAATAGGTATTTCATAATCGAAGAATTTTTCTCCATCGTTCAGTCAAGGGACACCCTTAACATTGGAGGGCAGGTTTCACTCCTAATTTGTTCTGAACAGATAATTTCTGTTCCCATTGGAATAATTCAAATGAATGCCTACAGTTTGGAGGAGAAATCTGCTACTTTAAATTCTTCTATTTATGTGGGTTTTATTAATCATGAAATATCTGACTGAAGAAAATTCGGGTTTTTTAAAAAAAATCTCTAAGGAAGGAAATTAAAAATTCAGATAGTTCAATAGATAGCTACTGTTGAGTCCTTGGTGAAAAGCAGACACGAGAAGGAGTTGTAGTTCTCAGTTTCCTTTTATTCTGTGTTCAGTTCACAAGTAGATGGCTTCAGCAGCTCCCAAAACCTCCCAGCTTCTTATATAGGCATTTCCCGGGTCAATGCGATACTTTTCCCGCGCCAGCACCCACGCATGCGCACGGCGCTGGCGACAGCCTGTCTGGTCCCGGGCAGCTTTGCACCTGCCCGGGACCGCCTGCAAACACCCCGAGCCGTTTGCAAGGCTCGGGACATAACACCCCTTTCCCCCGGGGCTAAAACTACTACCAACATATAATCATTATTTTATGCAGTGTTCTGCTTCTCAGTGCTCCTATCGTTACCTGGCTTTTGTTTAGCCAGCAATGTTATGTAATCCCCTAAGTATTTAGGAGACTTCCTTGCTCTCTGTGACCTTCTCAGCTCTGGGTTTCTGACAGGAGTTCCCTGACTGAGGGGTGACAAGAGCCTGTTCCCCTTATCATGCCTTGGTGCCTTCCAAGGACTTTGCCCCGATGCCTGGCCTGCTTGCTCGCCCACCGGGCTCGTCAGGCCAGGACTTCTGTCACTTTGTGACCTGGTTGACCTGCCTAGCTGTAGGCCCTCGGGCCCCTTGAAGTGATAGCCACTGTTGGGCATCTCTATAGAACCTCCTAGGTCCGTCCAAGACCTGTCAGGAGGCTGTCCCATCCCTAAGCCCCGTTCTGTGTCCGGGCTCGTGTGGGTCTCTGTACCTTCCCAAAACTCAGTTACTCCCTGATTTGGGCTAGAGGTGTTGCGGTCGGGACTTGGTTCCTCGACCACCTCCCTGTAAGTTTGACCCCCTGTAGGATTAGGGGTAAGGTCAGGCCAACTCTGGGGATTGTGTGCCAGCTCTCTTGCGGGGAATGATTTGTTGGGATGCTCCCGGGTATCCTCCGTGACTGGAGTGCTGTGTGATGTGTGTGGACAGTGAGTATGCCCCCGGGGTGACTCCCTGGCTGGAGTAGGCGTGAGTGCCTGTTGTGTGGGTAAGCTCCATGAATTCCTTTTTGGAGCACTTGCGGAAGCTTGAAATGGGCCGTCAGTGGCTCCATCAGTGGAGATGGGCAGCAACTCGTGCCCTTCCCTTTGCTCCAAAGGGTCCCCCTCCCCCCCTGGAAAAGACCCAGGAGTCTCATCTGAAAGGTCCCGCCTAGGGCGGAGTTGGTCGATGTGCCGACGCAGGACACGACCGTTGTCCAGGGCTACCTCGTAGGAGAGAGGACCTGTGACCCTGGAAATAGAGCGGGGACCCATGTATGACCAGGCCCGTAATTGCGAGCCCAAACCGGGGCACCCACAAGTAGTTGTCTAGGTGCCCTAGGATGTGAGGTAGATGAAGGCAGTCTGTCCGGATGCAACCGGTCAAGTTTAGTAGTAAGTTGACGCCCCCAACGAAGTTCAGCTGGGCTTCTCCCTGTAGAAGTGGACGGTGTGGTGCGATAAGAAAGGAGAAAGTCAGCCAACCTGTGATGCCAGTCCCCGTAGGTGAGTCTTTTCAAGGCGTCCTTTGTGATGCGCACCATACGTTCAGCCATACCGTTGGTGGACGGATGGAAGGGTGCAGACGTGGCATGACGAATCATGTTAGCCTGTAAGAAAGCTTGGAATTCGGAGGAAGTGAATTGAGGGCCGTTGTCAGACACAATGACATCTGGGAGCCCGTGTGCAGCAAAAATCCCCCTCAGTACCTGAATAGTCTTTGCAGTGGTGGTGGATGAGACAGGTACAACCTCAAGCCATTTTGAATGGCTGTCAACAAGGACCAAGAAGAACTGGCCCTGAAAGGGCCCAGCGTAGTCAATGTGCACCCTAGACCATGGGGACTGTGTTTCCTCCCATCTATGCACGGGAGCTTGGGGCATCTCTGGGTGAGATCGTTGGCACAGGTGGCATGCATGCACCTTAGCCTCAATATCTTTATCTAAACCAGGCCACCACAAGTGGCTGCGTGCAAGAGCCTTCATACGAACAATGCCAGGATGACCCTCGTGGAGGGATTCTAAGACCCTAGTCCTCATTGAGGTGGGAATGACAACTCTGTTTCCCCAAAGCAGACAACCCTGAGAAAGGGACAGCTCGTTCCTTTTGGACCAGAAACTCTGAAACTCAGGACTAGGGCAGTGCTCAGGCCAACCAGACAAAACCCAGGAACGGACACGTGAAAGTGTGTGATCTGTACCTGTTTCAGCGGCAACATCCCTGGCACTAAGAAGGAGCTCGGGCAAGGCTTGGATTGATAGAATGTTGACAGCTGGCGCAGGATCAGCTTCTACTACTGGCAGAGGCAATCTACTGAGGCCATCAGCATGGCCCATTTCTTTCCCAGGCTTGTGGAGTAAAGAAAAATCATATGCAGACAAAAAAATAGACCACCTAAGCATTCTGGGGGAGATGATCTGGGGAGTCTGCTTACGTGTGGTAAACAGTCCCAGCAGAGGCTTATGGTCAGTGAAGACCGTGAAATGCCTGCCATATAGAAAATCATGGAATTTTTTAATTCCAGCAACAACAGCCAGAGCCTCCCTGTCTATCTGCGCGTAGTTGCGCTCAGCAGAAGACAATGTTCTGGAGTAATATGCAACAGGAACCTGAATTGTAGAAATTCAGGAGGTCTAGGAAGGCCTGAAGTTCGGCCTTGGACTTTGGCCTAGGTGCTTCTAAAATAGCAGTTAGTTTGGATTCAGCAGGGTGAATCCCAGCAGCATCAATTTTGAACCCCAGAAATTCAGTGGAAGGCACCCCAATCTTGCATTTGTCTTTTTTTGAGCTTGAGGCCTGTTTTCCTGAATCTTAACAGAACAGCCCTTAGCCTTTCAGCTAGAATGTGTGTGGAGTCTCCTGCAATTAAGACATCATCAAAGTAGGGGCAAACCCCCGGTATGCCCCGTAGTGTGTTTTCCATTACGCTTTGGAAAATCCCAGGAGCGACATTCACTCCAAACTGTAGCCTTTTTACCTTAAAGGCTCCCCTGTGGGTCACAATAGTCTGAGCTATAGCAGCATCATCATCAACAGGCAGCTGTTGATACGCTTGAGCTAGGTCAAGCTTTGCAAAAACGCGCCCCCCCCTTGAGGGAGGCAAGAATATGACTGACACAGGAACAGGATAGGCATGTTGCTGCAATGCCTTATTAAGAGTGCATTTGTAATCAGCACAAATGCGAATGTCCCCATTTGCCTTTAGAGGCGTGACAATGGGGGTCTCCCAAGGACTGGAATCAACAGGTTCTAGAATTCCCTGTTGGATCAGTTTGTCTAACTCAGTGTCAATTTTACTCTTTAAAGCAAAAGGGACCCTTCTTGCTTTAATTCTAATGGGAGTGACAGTGGGGTCTAGCTTTAAGGACACAGGGGGTCCTTTGAATGTGCCCAGCTGGGGGCTGAAAACATCTGCAAATTCTTTGCAGACTTCCTGTAGGTCGAGTGTTTGTAAGCTGTTGAGTCCTGTGACATGTATCCCCAGGGCCTCAAACCAATCGAGTCCTATGAGACTCGTTCGTTCACCCCCTACTACTAATAAGTCTAGTGGACCTTCAAAATTCTTGTATTGCACGTTAAGAGTGGCCTCCCCCTTAACACACACTCTTGAATTTTGAAAGTCTGTTAACACAATGTCAGAAGGCCTTAACTTGGCCTGAGTTCCACTACCGGAACAAATCTTCCTAAATGTATGCAAGGAGATGATTGAAAGGGCAGACCCTGTGTCTAGTTCCATAGTTAATGGAACCCCTTGTAGCTTCACCTTGAGTGACAGCTTTTTCTTGATGGGCTTGTGTGTGCCTGTCCTGAAGATGCTTCTTCGCGAAGCGCAAAAACTACCCTATTCTGGCTGGGAACCCCGGTACCTTTCAGGCGCAGTTCTTCCTGAGGTTGTACCTTTCGTCGGCCCAGACACACAGCTGCAATGTGTCCTTGTTTGCCGCATGCCCGGCAGGTAGCGGAGCGGAACTTGCAGTCGGTTCTCCTGTGGCGACCTCCACAGCCGATGCACTTGAGTGAAGCTGAAGAGCTTCCCTTCTGCTTTCCTTCCTTCGTGGGGTGGAGATGGTCGACTTCCTCGTCCAGATCCTCCTCGGAGTTTCCTTGGACGTCTTCCTGGTGCACGGATGCAACTTCTGGACTGTTTCTGATCGGCCGCATGTTCTTGACGGCGCCGCCTGCTGCTTCTTCTGCAGTGACCTCTCTTAAGGCATCTTGGAAGGACAGTTCTTCTTTGGCGAAAAGCCTCTGTTGTAGATCTCGATGCCTTAAACTGCACACGAATCGGTTCCTCAGTCGTTCTTTGAGGTCCTTGAACTCGCAGTGCTTGGCGGCCTTCCTCAATGTGGCGATGTATTCTTTGGCCGACTCTCCGGATCGTTGATCCCGCTGCTCGAAGGTGTGGCGCCATGCGATGACGGACATCTTAGGCTGGAAATGCTCCTTCAGTAGCTTCTTTAGATCTGCGTAGCTAACAGACTCTACTGGAACAGGTGCTGCAAGGTTTTCTGCGATTTCGAAGGCGTCTTGACCGCAAACACAAAGCAGGGTGGCAGCCTTCAAGCTCTCTTCCCTCACTTGGTTTGCCTTGAAGTAGTTCTCCACCCTGGCTACGTAGGACTCCCACCGCTCTGGATGTGAGACGTCGAACTCCGAAAGCCTTCCAACCTTTGCCATCTTCAGGAGACGGGTCTATCAGCCAGCCTACCCCCAAATGCGCACTGGATTGGCGAGTAGCTGCCGAGTCAACGCCGTTCCGCCGCTCAGGACTCACTTGGGTAAGCTTACATTTCTTCCTTTCCAGGTGATGTAAGGCAATCCCATCCTCGTCGCCAGTGTTGAGTCCTTGGCGAAAAGCAGACACAAGAAGCAGTTGTAGTTCTCAGTTTCCTTTTATTCTGTGTTCAGTTCACAAGTAGATGGCTTCAGCAGCTCCCAAAACCTCCCAGCTTCTTATATAGGCATTTCCCGGGTCAATGCGATACTTTTTCCGCGCCAGCACCCGTGCATGCGCAC
The DNA here is from genome assembly GCF_016545835.1 of Crotalus tigris. Taxonomy (NCBI): domain Eukaryota; kingdom Metazoa; phylum Chordata; class Lepidosauria; order Squamata; family Viperidae; genus Crotalus; species Crotalus tigris. The sequence continues at coordinate 1,595,114 of NW_024100610.1, read as the reverse complement.
GGCGCTGGCGACAGCCTGTCTGGTCCCGGGCAGCCTTGCACCTGCCCGGGACCGCCTGCAAACGCCCCGAGCCGTTTGCAAGGCTCGGGACATAACAGCTACTGTAAAGGTTTTCCTCCATCCAATGCAGGTCTTAATTCTATGTACCAATCATTTGCTTCTTGAGACTCCAAAACAGAAAAATTGTTCTTCATCTTTCTATTAAACTCACTCAGGGATTTCTAAGATCAGATTCATTTCCTATGCAAAGTTACAACTCTTTTCCTGAAAAAGAGTGTATGTGGCATGCACACCTATGGACAACAGCTAGACCTAGCTAAAAGCAATTTAAGTGTGGCAACTTATAAAGCACTTGTTAGTCATGCTGAAGTTTAGGGTAGATGAATTTTAAAAAAAGTTAATTAAAACCAGTGGGTTTGCTCTAAGCAATTCATGAAAGATCTAACCTTTGAATAGCTCAAGAAAACTGATTCATTGGAGACTGGAGAATTTAAGCTAATCTAAATGTAAGAGCAAGGAAAGGCAAGAAAAGCTTACTCAATGAAGCAAACATAGCATAAACAATCTTCCTAAGTGATTAATAATAAATAGGCATATTAAATTGAGTATCATTTTAATGAAGGAAGAAGCAGAACACTGACACTGCAGTTGGATGGCATCTTCAAGGACCACACCCACACTCTTATTTTGGGAAAGTAATTATATGCAAAGTTGCTTTTGTAGCTTTCTAGTTTTGGAAATGACCCCATAACAGTCATCTTAGATAAGAAGGTGCCCAAACAGAAAATCTGGTCAAGAAAAAGGACTGCTACTGATAAAATAGCAGCAATTTTCAGGGAAGTCCAACAGACTTCCTAATAGATCATATGGGTCAGTGATGGTGAACCTGTTAGAGACCCCCCAAAAACCAGCCTGCCTCCACTCCGCCCGCCTGCTCCTGCCCTGCTCCGCCTCACCCTGTCCACCCTCAGGGCCATCCATGGCACGTCGCAGATTGCCCAGGTGGCCCTGAAGTGCTATGGTGGCCACGCCCTCCATAGCATCATCTGCTGCCCAGATGCCATGTGCTTGGCTGTGCAGCTCTGCACAGGCCGCACCTGGGGATGGCTCTCCTCCGGGGGGTCTGCTGGTGAGGGGGCTACAGGGGAGGCAGGGCTGGGGCAATGGCATACGTGCCCACAGAGAGGGCTCTGAGTGCCACTCTGGCACTAGTGCCATAGGTTCACCACCACTGATATGGGTTTTTCTGGAGATCTTGTCAAAATGGATGGTGCTAAATGTCATGAAAGCGAAACTTTCTAGAATGGTGTATCTTTTGATTTGAAACATCTATATGTTAAATCTTAAGACTGTAAATCTCTTGCCCTTTTCATTTCTGCTTCTTTTGTCTGCCTAGTAGAGATAGTTGGCTGATCTTGGTTCTCCCAACATAATCCTCTATCCAAGGAAAATTTCCTCTCCAACTGTATTTTCCCAGTTCAATATAATTAATGATGAAGCCAAAACTTTACAAATGGCAATTGCATCATGTTTTAAAGCTATGTTTTTAGTATCAGGAAGTTTAGATATATCTAAACATGGAAATGCAGGTAATTAAAGATACATTTAATGAATTTGATAGCACAGTCTTGCAAGGAAATGAAGAGGCAGTTATACAATGTAAAAGTAATAGACTTAGATAATTTGATTTGATTTTAGTATAAGTATTAAAGAAATATTGGCATTTATAAAACATATTTATTTGAGAAGTTCTCCTGAAAATATTAGAAAGTTAGTAAACTTACAAAGGTAGGAAAACATAGGAAGTTATTAGAGATGAAAAAAAAATCCATTCCTATTCTTACTGTGAACAGATTTGAGCATTTTGCTGTAGCCAGTTCCTGATGGGATAAATACTACCTGAATGTCCCAAAAGTGCTTTTTCAAAAAGCAACTGGATTTTGTTTTTCCTTGAAGACATTTTGCTTCTCATCCAAGAAGCTTCTTCAGTTCTGAAGAAGCAGAACTGAAGAAGCTTCTTGGATGAAAAGCAAAATGTCTTCAAGGAAAAACAAAGCCCAGTTGCCTTTTGAAAAAGCATCTTTGGGACAACTATGACCTGGATGACTGAGAATCTCCATAGACAGATGCTACCTGAATGGAATTCCTTCCTTGGGAAAAAAAAATCTGTAATGGGCAGATGGAGTTGCATTTACTCAGTGACATTCATGATAGCTGGAAAAAAAAAAGATGGGCTGCTTTCAGCTGCAGAAGCTATTGAGATTTCTTTTTTGTTCCTCTAATACTGGCTGGAATTACAATATGACCATGTAACATTTGTAATATTACATGGTAATATTTTAATATAACGAAGAGAGGAAGATGTTGGAGGAGAAGCAGCATTTTATCTGATCAGTTACTTGGGAAGATTCAGACAAAAGATTTCAATACTTTAAGGTTAGGTGACTGGTTATAATATCAAGACTCTGTGCTATCTGGAAATTTTGGGAATTTCAGGCTCAATGGAGAGTGCCAGATTGGGGAGAATGAGTTACCTCTCCCTCTGTTGAGAGAGGGCTGTTCAGTTTTGACAAAGATGGCCTCTTTGACCCTTCTTTCAAACTAGTGGTCTTCTCTGTCCAAAATGTGGACTTTGCTGTCTTCAAAAGAGTGGCCTTTGTCTTTTAAATACAGATGGACTACTGAATCTTGTCCTGATGGGTTTGTTCTCTTATGTTGTGCCATGCATACTAAAGGGATACAACATCATCTATCTGCAGTCTACAATAAAGTCCTTTCAACAGTTCCAAGAAGGCTCCACACCCATTTGCACCACTCAGGTGACTCTGACGACACAGATAAACCTCCAGGTGGTCTCAACGACTCTCTAAAACAGTGGTTCTCAACTTTTTTAATGCCGTGACCCCCAACCGGTCGTAAATCGAGGACAACTCAACTGGTGGTAAGTTGAGGACTACTCAACTGGTGGTAAGTCGAGGACTACTCAACTGGTGCAGCACCGTTTGCAGAATGGGACTTTTGGCGGGCTCAGCAGGGCAGAGACAGCCTGGACAATTCCTATTGGCTTTTGAAAGCCAATAGAATTAGACTCTATTCAAGAGAGTCTATTCTATTGGCTTTCAAAAGCCAATAGAATAAAAGGGAGTAGCACAGCTAAGGAAAAGGGGGAAAAAATGGCGGACTGTGTTGTTTGGCGACCCCCGTGAAATGGTCGTTCGACCCCAAATGGGGTCCCGACCCACAGGTTGAGAACCACTGCTCTAAAAGAATGCAAATGACCAGCTGTCTTCAAGGAATATAAATCCTTCTATTCCCCACCATCCAGTCAGAGCTGAAGAAGATTTTTGGATGAGAAGTGAAATGTCTTGGGAAAAAACAAAAACAAAGTCCAGTTGCCTTGTGAAAAAGTATCTTTCGGACAACTATGACATGGATGACTGAGAATCTACATAGACGATGAGTTACCTAGAGCAGAATCATTCCACCTTTACAATCTTTTCCTGTTTTGTTGTGTATCCTTCAATTGGTTAAAGAAGCTAACTTATTTAACTGAATGTTGAGACAAAGGTTTATCCAAACAACTCTCCAGGAATTTCACTTTCAGCTTTTGGAAGCTGAAAGAAATGCAGGTTTCTCTTGTTTATCTCCTCAACATATAGGACAGGTAGGACAGGGAGACATTGCTAGAACAAAAAGTCCAATCAAAGCACAATGTTTATTCACATGTCCTATTTTACCATCATTTGCCAATTTAAGAATGCTACTGGTTGTTACCAAATATTGCACCTGGCTTTCGACTTTCATACAACATACAGATAATATAATATATAATTCACAGGTAGAGTCAAAGTCAGAGACACATATTGTTGGAAATACTGAAACACCTGTGTGCCTAATCAAACTTATGGGAGGATGAAACCTGCTCAGAAGAAATCTGCATCTGATAAAGTTTTACCATATCTCCTGCGGGGTATCTATAAAACAACAACAATCGGAAGAGCTCTAGTTTTTAGCACATCCCTGAGTTGAAGTTATTCTAATATAATCCTTTTATAATTATAGGGATAGGTGCTTCTTTATAAAGTGAAGAGACAAGTTAAGAAATAAATAAAATATCAATACACATACACAGAGGTTGTCCTCATTTAGCCATCACAATTGGGACTGGCAATCGGTCATTAAATGAAGTGTTGCTAAATAATACCCTGTCTGTGTTTATGACCTTATTTCAGCTTTCTTTGCTTTACAGACCTGGAAAAGTTATAAATGTGAGGATTTCTCATAAAGGTACTTTTTCATCACTATTGTAACTATGAATGTTACTGAATGAGGCAGTTGGTAACAAGAACTGCCTGTATTTTCTGGGTAAAGCACTGAAGTTTGTAATCTCCATCCTTGCTACAATACAACCTTCGTATTTTTTTGGGTGCCCATTAGCTGAAAGGGTGATTTCCAAATTTAATAAATGTATCCTTTCAGTTATTTGCCAAATTTCCATTTGAAATCTGAATACAGATTTTCTATATATCATCTCTCTTGTGGGTGCACATTTCTTTTTTTATATAATCTGTTGAGTCCTTGGCGGGAAGCAGACACGAGAAGCAGTTGAAGTTCTCAGTTTCCTTTATTCAGCGTTCAGCTTACAAGTAGATGGCTTCAGCAGCTCCCAAAACCTCCCAGCTTCTTATATAGACGCTTCCCGGGTAAATGTGATACTTTTCCCGCGCCAGCACCCGCGCATGCGCACGGCGCTGGCGACAGCCTGTCTGGTCCCGGGCAGCTTTGCACCTGCCCGGGACTGCCTGCAAACGCCCGAGCCGTTTGCAAGGCTCGGGACATAACACCCCTTTCCCCCGGGCTAAAACTACTACCAACATATAATCATTTATTTTATGCAGTGTTCTGCTTCTCAGTGCTCCTATCGTTACCTGGCTTTTGTTTAGCCAGCAATGTTATGTAATCCTCTAAGTATTTAGGAGACTTCTTTGCTCTCTGTGACCTTCTCAGCTCTGGGTTACTAGCATGAGTTCCCTGACTGGAGGGAGATGTGAGCCTGTTCTCCTTATTTTGCCTTGGTGCCTTCCAAGGACTGTGCCCCAATGCCTGGCCTGCTTGCTTGCCCACCGGGCTCGTCAGGCCAGGGCTTCTGTCACTTTGTGACCTGGTTGACCTGCCTAGCTGTAGACCCTCGGGCCCCTTGAAGTGATAGCCACTGCTGGGCGTCTCTGTTGAACCTCTTAGGTCCGTCCAAGACTTGTCAGGAGGCTGTCCATTCCCTGAACCCCGTTCTGTGTCCGGGCTTGTGTGGGTTTCTGTACTTTCCCAAAACTCAGTTACTCCCTGATTTGGGCTAGAGGTGTTGTAGTCGGGACTTGGTTCCTCGACCACCTCCCTGTATGTTTGACCCCCTGTAGAATTTGGGGTAAGGTCAGGCCAACCTTGGGGATTGTGTGCCAGCTCTCTTGCGGGGAATGATTTGTTGGGATGCCCCCGGGTATCCTCCGTGACTGGAGTGCTGTGTGATGTGTGTGGAAAGTGAGTATGCCCCCGGGGTGACTCCCTGGCTGGAGTAGGCGTGGATGCCTGGTAGTTAGGTAGGCTCATAGAATTCTTGTTCGGAGCTCTCGCGGAACCCTGGGATGGGCCGTTTGTGGCTCCATCAGTGGAGATGGGCAGCAGCTCGTGCCCTTCCCTTTGCTCCAAAGGGTCCCCCTCCCCCCCTGGAAAAGACCCAGGAGTCTCATCTGAAAAGTCCCGCCTAGGGCGGAGTTGGTCGATGTGCCGATGCAGGACACGACCGTTGTCCAGGGCAACCTCGTAGGAGAGAGGACCTGTGACCCTGGAAATAGAAGCGGGGACCCAGGTATGACCAGGCCCGTAATTGCGAGCCCAAACCGGGGCACCCACAAGTAGTTGTCTAGGTGCCCTAGGATGTGAGGTAGATGAAGGCAGTCTGTCCGGATGCAACCGGTCAAGTTTAGTAGTAAGTTGACGCCCCCAGCGAAGTTCAGCTGGGCTTCTCCCTGTAGAAGTGGACGGTGTGGTGCGATAAGAAAGGAGAAAGTCAGCCAACCTGTGATGCCAGTCCCCGTAGGTGAGTCTTTTCAAGGCGTCCTTTGTGATGCGCACCATACGTTCAGCCATACCGTTGGTGGACGGGTGGAAGGGTGCAGACGTGGCATGACGAATCATGTTAGCCTGTAAGAAAGCTTGGAATTTGGAGGAAGTGAATTGAGGGCCGTTGTCAGACACGATGACATCTGGAAGCCCGTGTGCAGCAAAAAATCCCCTCAGTACCTGAATAGTCTTCGCAGTGGTGGTGGATGAGACAGGTACAACCTCAAGCCATTTTGAATGGCTGTCAACAAGGACCAAGAAGAACTGGCCCTGAAAGGGCCCAGCGTAGTCAATGTGCACCCTAGACCATGGGGACTGTGTTTCCTCCCATCTATGCACGGGAGCTTGGGGCATCTCTGGGCGAGATCGTTGGCACAGGTGGCATGCATGCACCTTAGCCTCAATATCCTTATCTAAACAGGCCACCACAAGTGGCTGCGTGCAAGAGCCTTCATACGAACAATGCCAGGATGACCCTCGTGGAGGGATTCTAAGACCCTAGTCCTCATTGAGGTGGGAATGACAACTCTGTTTCCCCAAAGCAGACAACCCTGAGAAAGGGACAACTCGTTTCTTTTGGACCAGAAACTCTGAAACTCAGGACTAGGGCAGTGCTCAGGCCAACCGGACAAAACCCAGGAACGGACACGTGAAAGTGTGTGATCTGTACCTGTTTCAGCGGCAACATCCCTGGCACAAAGAGGGAGCTCGGGCAAGGCTTGGATTGATAGAATGTTGACAGCTGGTGCAGGGTCAGCTTCTACTACTGGCAGAGGCAATCTACTGAGGCCATCAGCATGGCCCGTTTCTTTCCCAGGCTTGTGGAGTAAAGAAAAATCATATGCAGACAGAAAAATAGACCACCTAAGCATTCTAGGGGAAATGATTTGGGGAGTCTGCTTACGTGTGGTAAACAGTCCCAGCAGAGGCTTATGGTCAGTAAGACCGTGAAATGCCTGCCATATAGAAAATCGTGGAATTTTTTAATTCCAGCAACAACAGCCAGAGCCTCCCTGTCTATCTGAGCGTAGTTGCGCTCAGCAGAAGACAATGTTCTGGAGTAATATGCAACAGGAACCTGAGTTCCATCAGACCTGAGGTGGCTCAGGACAGCTCCTACCCCGTAAGGGGACGCATCACATGCGATGCACACAGGAAGAGATTCGTTGAAATGTGCAAGTACACTGTTAGAAGTGAGCAAGGCCTTGACTTTGTTAAAGCAAGCCTCATGTGTTTGTGACCACTGCCACACTGCTTGTTTGTCTAGTAGCCTGTGAAGAGGTTCAGCTACACTAGCTTTATGTGGAAGAAAAGAATTGTAGAAATTCAGGAGGCCCCGGAAGGCCTGAAGTTCGGCCTTGGACTTTGGCCTAGGTGCTTCTAAAATAGCAGTTAGTTTGGATTCAGCAGGGTGAATCCCAGCAGCATCAATTTTGAACCCCAGAAATTCAGTAGAAGGCACCCCAATCTTGCATTTGTCTTTTTTGAGCTTGAGGCCTGATTTCCTGAATCTTAACAGAACAGCCCTTAGCCTTTCAGCTAGAATGTGTGTGGAGTCTCCTGCAATCAAGACATCATCAAAGTAGGGGCAAACCCCTGGTATACCCGTAGTGTGTTTTCCATTACGCTTTGGAAAATCCCAGGAGCGACATTCACTCCAAACTGTAGCCTTTTTACCTTGAAGGCCCCCTGTGGGTCACAATAGTCTGAGCTATAGCAGCATCATCATCAACAGGCAGCTGTTGATATGCTTGAGCTAGGTCAAGTTTGCAAAAACATGCCCCCCCTTGAGGGAGGCCAGGATGTGACTGACCACAGGAACAGGATAGGCATGTTGCTGCAATGCCTTATTAGAGTGCATTTGTAATCAGCACAAATGCGAATGTCCCCATTTGCCTTTAGAGGCGTGACAATGGGGGTCTCCCAAGGACTGGAATCAACAGGTTCTAGGATTCCCTGTTGGATCAGTTTGTCTAACTCAGTGTCAATTTTACTCTTTAAAGCAAAAGGGACCCTTCTTGCTTTAATTCTAATGGGAGTGACAGTGGGGTCTAGCTTTAAGGACACAGGGGGTCCTTTGAATGTGCCCAGCTGGGGGCTGAAAACATCTGCAAATTCTTTGCAGACTTCCTGTAGGTCGAGTGTTTGTAAGCTGTTGAGTCCTGTGACGTGTATCCCCAGGGCCTCAAACCAATCGAGTCCTATGAGACTCGTTCGTTCACCCCCTACTACTAATAAGTCTAGTGGACCTTCAAAACTCTTGTATTTCATGTTAAGGGTGGCCTCCCCCTTAACACACACTCTTGAATTTTGAAAATCTGTTAACACAATGTCAGAAGGCCTTAACTTGGCCTGAGTTCCACTACCGGAACAAATCTTCCTAAATGTATGCAAGGAGATGATTGAAAGGGCAGACCCTGTGTCTAGTTCCATAGTTAATGGAACCCCTTGTAGCTTCACCTTGAGTGACAGCTTTTTCTTAATGGGCTTGTGTGTGCCTGTCCTAAGGATGCTTCTTCGCGAAGCGCAAAATCCTACCCTATTCTGGCTGGGGACCCTGGTACCTTTCAGGCGCAGTTCTTCCTGAGGTTGTACCTTTCGTCGGCCCAGACACACAGCTGCAATGTGTCCTTGTTTGCCGCATGCCCGGCAGGTAGCGGAGCGGAACTTGCAGTCGGTTCTCCTGTGGCGACCTCCACAGCCGATGCACTTGAGTGGAGCTGAAGAGCTTCCCTTCTGATTTCCTTCCTTCGTGGGGTGGAGACGGTCGACTTCCTCATCCGGATCCTCCTCGGAGTTTCCTTGGACGTCTTCCTGGTGCACGGATGCAACCTCTGGACTGTTTCTGATCGGCCGCATGTTCTTGACAGCGCCGCCTGCTGCTTCTTCTGCGGTGACTTCCCTTAAGGCATCTTGGTAGGACAATTCTTCTTTAGCGAAAAGTCTTTGTTGTAGATCTCGATGCCTTAACCCGCACACGAATCGGTCCCTCAGTCGTTCTTCGAGGTCTTTGAACTCGCAGTGCTTGGCGGCCTTCCGTAATGCGGCGATGAATTCTTTGGCCGACTCACCGGGCCGTTGATCCCTCTGCTCGAAGGTGTGGCGCCATGCGATGACGGACATCTTGGGGTGGAAGTGCTCTTCAGTAGCTTCTTCAGATCTGCGTAGCTGACAGACTCTACTGGAACAGGTGCTGCAAGGTTTTCTGCGATGTCGAAGGCATCTTGACCGCAAACACAAAGCAGGGTGGCAGCCTTCAAGCTCTCTTCCCTCACTTGGTTTGCCTTGAAGTAGTTCTCCACCCTGGCTACGTATGACTCCCACCGCTCTGGATGTGAGACGTCGAATTCCGAAAGCCTTCCGATTTTCGCCATCTTCAGAAGACGGGTCTATCAGCCAGCCTACCCCCGAATGCGCACTGGATTGGCGGGTAGCTGCCGAGTCGACCCCGTTCCGCCGCTCAGGACTCACTTGGGTAAGCTTACACTTCTTCCTTTCCAGGCGGTGTAAGGCAATCCCACCTTCGTCGCCAGTGTTGAGTCCTTGGCGGGAAGCAGACACGAGAAGCAGTTGAAGTTCTCAGTTTCCTTTATTCAGCGTTCAGCTTACAAGTAGATGGCTTCAGCAGCTCCCAAAACCTCCCAGCTTCTTATATAGACACTTCCCGGGTAAATGTGATACTTTTCCTGCGCCAGCACCCGCGCATGCGCACGGCGCTGGCGACAGCCTGTCTGGTCCCGGGCAGCTTTGCACCTGCCCGGGACTGCCTGCAAACGCCCGAGCCGTTTGCAAGGCTCGGGAGATAACATAATCTTTATTAAATATATATTTTAAAATGAAGAAAACCCCCCAACACAAACTGGTATAAAGTAAGAAAAAGAAAAGAAAGAAATTGAAGAGAAAATCCACAATGTGAGAAAGAAAAAAAAATAGAAAAGAAAAAAATAGATACAAAAAGTAGCTTCTAACCTTCTTTACAGCAGTTATTTGTACATTTATAAATTTACCTCTTACTCTTATGGTTACTGCTTAACTATCTTCTTTCTGTAATCTATCTTGTCTAATTATCAAACCTTAACTCATAAATTCATTTTTTTCTGTTTCACATAAAAAGTTTATAAATAGTCAAAAGTTAAAACAGATATTGTCTTTCTTTGAGTGTGCAGCTTTCAAAATAATTGTTTTTCCTAATGAGCATAATTGGATAATCTTTATAATAATAAAACACGGTATAATCTTATAAAGATCTACCAGGAGAAAGCTCCATGAAGTTCAAGGATATATAATTGTGGCATAGGATTGTGTGTTGCCATCTGAGGCACTGAATGCATCAATTATCACTTCAGCAGGTTTTTTTTGCCAACTTTATTACCATCATAAATCACCATATTCGCTTTGTCTGACACCAGCCAGTAAGTGTGAGGCTAGGGTGAGATTTTATTTGGGAATTTAACAAATCGCTACATTTGGGTTAAAGTTGGAATTTTCAGAACCAGTTCAAGACATCTTATGCCAGAAGCAAAGGATAAAATGGCATACCGCATATAGAAGCTGATAAAAATGGCAGTTGAATGGTACCCTCTGTCATACACAGATAGAGGGAATACAGTAGATTAAGAGGTGTGGAACAAGCTATCCAACTTCCAGAGCTTTCTCCTTCAATACTTCATAATGTCTCTCCAACTGCCAGCTGGGGTAGCTGGTTCCCATTGCCAAAAGATAGAGCCAATCTTGAGTACCCTTTCTCAGCCTTTTATGATTCAGGAGCAAGCTGTTTCCAAACCTGTCATGGTTTTGAATTTATTTGAAAAGGTTCAGTGCAGTCCTGCTCACTGGAAAACTTCTTCTCCACAACCTGTTCAGTCATGGCTGTGATCTAATTTGAAGACTTTTTTGGAAGTGGCTGCATTATCTCTGTTAACTTTGCTAACAGATGAAGAATAGGAGTGATGATTTCCAGAGAAGAAGTGAAGTAGAATGAAGAGCTGGCAAACAGACAATGAAGAGTCAGACAAAGAGAGGACTTGAGTTTGCCCACAGATGCTCCAGACAGTTGCTCCTCATGAGGAGACAGCAATACAGTGCTCTTATGGTTTTATAGCACTCGTAGATGAAGGAATAATTATCTTGCTGAAACTGTGGTCAGTACCTTTATGGACAGTGGGCTTGCATATTACTTTTCAAAATACTTTCAGAAATTAATTGCTTTTCAGATATTAGGAACTTTTGGATTGACAAACTTTACAGCAGTGGGCGAGTTTCTTTCCATCCTTAGTGAAAGGAAATTTAAATAAGGCTAATTAGTGTGTTGATTTGGAAAAAATCCAAATTTGGTGAAAGTCCAATGGACTAAGAATCCAGATAGATTTGAAATAAGATTTTGAAATTAATTATAAAAATTCTACTGGTGTTTGAATTCTTTTATAAAAAATGATAGGATGAGACTTTGAAGATTGGACACTAGAGGGAACCAGAAGGAACTAATATAAAAAAAAATGAAGGAAAAGAACACTTAAATTTGATTTACTAACACAAAATGGAGCAAAATACTTTAATATTTGATATATTGAATAATATTAATAAGCAATGGACCCAGAAGCTAATTTTAACAGTGTCTGCCATTATAGGCAGACTGTGTTTAAAAGATGTTATGGAAGAGGAACAAGTTTTACCAGACAAGATGAGACTGATCTGAAAGTAAATTTAAAAATAACAGGCTACAAGAATGACACAGAAAAAGATGCTGCACTGGATAGACAAATAAAATCAGCTGATGGCTTAATAATTAAAAGGGCTATACAAATAACAAACAAAAAAGTGATCTAGACAATTTCCCCATGTTTGATTTACAAAAGAGTCTTGTTAAAGATTTGAAGATTTTTGTGAGAGGGGACAAAGAAAAAAAATCTAAAGAAATCAAGTTCTAGGACAGTATTTGAAGGGATGAAGATCAAAATTGTTAAAAATTAAGTAATATAATGTTAGCTAATTTGACCAAGATTAAAATAAATATGTTGTTATCTTTGGTAACCCTTAATGGACTTTTGTTGACCAGAACTGATGATGAGGCTTTATGGATTTGTTTCTAGATAAGACATGGGATATGGGAAGAAGAGATTGTTTGTTGTAGTTTAAGAGAAGATGATAAGTTACTAAAGTTGGTTACACTTGTAATGAATGGGGAAATAGTTTCTTTACATATTACTTTTCTTTTTCTGTATCATATTCATATTTTTTTTTCTTTTTACTTTTTCTTTTCTGCACTATTTTTCTTTTTAGTTTTCTTGGTTTGCATTGATTTTTGCCTTTTTAATTGTCTAATGAAATATATATATTTTACAGGCCTTTTACACCCTGATGATGTCAAGAGCTCTTGACGAAAGCTAGGTTTAGCTAATACATTTTCTATATTTTTATTCTCTTGGTGATCGACTTTTATTGGATTTTAACATATATGTATATATATATATATATATATATATATATATATATATATATATATATATATATATATATATATATGTGTGTGTGTGTGTGTGTGTGTGTGTGTGTGTGTGTGTGTGTGTGTGTGTGTGTGTGTGTGTGTAAAAGTAGTAGAGGACCTTCCATGTGACACTGCGGTTGCATGTTAGATGCTAAATTACCCAAATACTCATTCTATTCTCCTCCCTTCCCTTGTCCCTCCCTCCCACCCTCCATTCTTCCCCTGAGAGCAGATTAAAACCCCTAATTACCTTCCTCTTTTTCAAGATTATGAAAACCACACAATTAAAAAATATTTTTAAAACTAATATGTTAATACTTCTACTTTGTTTAATTAGTCTGACTTTAGGCATCTGGAGCAGATTACAACTACTTATTGACCTCCTTCCTCTTTTTCAAAAAATGTACTTTCTTTGAAGTGACCTGCTAATCACAAACATGTTCCTCTCCCCTCTCCCATTTTCCAGAAGAGATGTCATTTCTTGTATATGCCAGCCAATATATATCTTCATCTGCCAGTCAACATTCATTTCTCTGCATACTTACTTTCCTTCACCATGGAGTAACTTTCTCAGCCATAGGTTAAACTAGTTGTTCTAGTCTCGGCAGGAAGGGGTGCCCCTACCTTAGTTATAAGTTAACCCTATGTTGTGAGAGTCATAAGAAATGAAGCTTTGTTCACCTCAACAGCCATCCAATCCAATTGGATGATGGAAATAGGATAGGCAGGATTGTATCAGAGAGGAAGAGGGTTAGAAATACAGGTCAAAAATTTGAGTAGTTTGGGTCTATTGAGCCTATTAACACTGCTGTAACCTGCAATATAATCTCTGCAATCCTGTCTGTCTGTCTCTATCTAATCCTTAGTTCTATTTAATCTTTAAAATCCTCCCAATACAAACAGTTGTAAATCAAAATGTGGTCAATATCATTTTTTTTTAAAGGAATGGCTTTGATGGAAATGACCCATGTGACTGAAAAACAAAATCTGGCATTTTGTCTGCCTTCCTATTTCTCTTTTAAAATATTCTTCTGCACAGGTATAAGTATCTTTTAAAAATATCCTTCTGCAGGGCAATTGATATGTGTGTGTGTGCATGTGTGTGTATAAAAAGACATCAGATGACTGTTGCTGTCTTTCTTTACTTGTATCCCCCCCACTGCCTTTTTTTTGGTATTTAGATACTTGAGAATAGTGTTGTATCTGTATCTTAGACTGGGATGAACGCAGGTGAAAACATGATTATAATGGACTCACTTAATCAACATATTTTCATTTAGTTATAACCCACTTAAATCACACAAGTAGTTTACTTTGAGCATGGGATTCAAGAGGGTTTGAGTTCTTCCTTCCCTTTATTAATTTAAATTTTCTCAATTTTTTTGAGTAATGGTTTTGAATTCACTGATATTTCATTATACTTTAGGCAATCCATACAGTGGGATCATTACACATTGGAAGGTGTATTTTAAAAGTGATTCCAGGATAATTGTAATCTGTATCAGATTGGAGAGGGCTCTTACCTGAACAAGATGCTGTCTGTCAAACCCTTGGCATCTCCATTCTCCAAGCTTGCCAGCAAACCTTGCATTCCACCCCCAAGTCCTCCTGGGCTCATCTTTCCTTCTTTTGTGCCATCTTTCAAGGTGCTGACATCTTTCTGGCCAAACTTCTGATGCTAGAACCATACAAGCATTCAGTATGTTGTGTTTTTGTTCTTTTGAGAGCAGATGTTGAAAAGGGTACCATGGGCAATTAAAATAAACTTTTATAGCATTCCAACTTCTCTCTCTGTGTATGTTTTATCATGTTGACTGAAATATGATATAAATTATGTAAATCTACCATGTCCCCAGCAGTGATGTAACATAATTCTACTCCAAAATCAATTTGGTGGTGAATTAGGGTGTCCCAATCTAACTTTCTTGACATCAAACGAGTCAAGAAATTTCAAGGAAATTTAAGGAATTATATATATAAAAAAATCATTAAGTGAAAAAGAGTCTACCAGTGACATTGCATGGAAATCTCAGATACTTCTTTGGTAGCAGTTTTCCACTATACTGCAAATCAGATTTATCCTCAATGCCAGCAGAGAGATAACTGGGAGAGTTACTTACTGAGTCCCTGGGCATTGCTACTGGTGATATCGTTGCAGGTCAGCAGGAACTTTGGAAACAGTCCTACTTTAAACAAGGCTAACAAAGAATGAACATAGACTGCTCCTGACTTGGCTTCATTCCATATCAAACTTAGACTGTACCCTGATGGATTCTAGGATATTCTTCACATCACACTAGTCTTCTTCAGTTCTTTTCATCTCCAAGAGAACAAGAGTTCTTTTTCTCCAAAGTTGCCTTCATCGGCTTACAGGCTTGTTTACCTTAAAAATGTTGGGGGAAATCAGGTTGGGTGGGATGAGCACCTCTATGAATATGAAATAAAATATTCCACACATATGTTATCAGTGTATGCATGCAAATTAGAAGGAGGCTGATTTTTATCATCAAAGATGGGGCTCACAGTTCATTAGCACCCATTAGCATGAGAGATATACCTCACCCAGTGTATCTCTTCATCTTTTTAAGACTCAAAGCATAATAAGATTGCTCAGGTTTATATGTAATTTCTTTTCATTTCCTGATATTTTCTGTTAGCAAGAGATGGAACAATTTTCTGTTAGTATATCCTGGAACTTTAGAAAAATGCGGGTTAGACAGCATCACCACCAGATGGATCCGTAGCTGGCTGAACGGCCGTACTCAGCGTGTGGTCCTCAATGGAACCGCATCTACATGGAGGAAAGTGTGTAGTGGGGTGCCCCAGGGCTCTGTTCTGGGCCCAGTGCTCTTCAACATCTTCATCAACGATCTGGACGAGGGGATAGATGGGGAATTCATCAAATTTGCAGACGACACCAAGCTAGCAGGAATAGCCAACACTCCAGAAGACAGGCTTAGGATACAGGAGGATCTGGACAGACTTGAACACTGGGTGCTATCTAACAAAATGAAATTCAATGGTGAAAAAAGTAAGGCTCTACATTTAGGCAAGAAAAACCAAATGTACAGGTATAGTATAGGGGGTACCTTGCTCAATAGTAGTAACTGTGAGAGGGATCTCGGAGTCCTAGTGGACAATCATTTAAATATGAGCCATCAGTGTGCTGCAGCTGCCAAAAAAGCCAACACAGTGCTAGGCTGCATTAACAGAGGGATAGAATCAAGATCATGTGAAGTATTAATACCACTTTACAACGCCTTGGTAAGGCCACACTTGGAATACTGCATCCAGTTTTGGTCACCACGATGTAAAAAAGATGTTGAGACTCTAGAAAGAGTACAGAGAAGAGCAACAAAGATGATTAGGGGACTGGAAGCTAAAACATATAAGGAACGGTTGCTGGAATTGGGTATGTCTAGTTTAACAAAGAGAAGGACGAGGGGGGACATGATAGCAGTGTTCCAGTATCTCATGGGCTGCCACAAAGAAGAGGGAGTCAAGCTATTTTCCAAAGCGCCTGAAGGCAGGACAAGAAGCAATGGATGGAAACTAACCAAAGAGAGAAGCAACCTAGAACTAAGGAGAAACTTCCTGACAGTTAGAACAATTAACCAGTGGTACAACCTGCCTCCAGAAGTGGTGAATGCACCAACATTGGAAGTTTTTAAGAAGAAACTGGACAGCCATTTGTCAGAAATGGTATAGGGTTTCCTGCCTGAGCAGGGGGTTGGACCAGATGATCTCCAAGGTCCCTTCCAACTTTATTATTATTATTATTATTAGATCAAATTTTCAAATTATCAGTCGAGATCATTTAATAATGAAGAGTTGCACAATAAAATGACTTCCAGAAAAGGAAAAGAGTTAGAGTCTCATGCCTGAGTTGGTTGCTCCAGATATTAAGCTTTCAACCATTCCTATATAACTATAGGTATGTTCATATATTCTTAATCATTTCTGTGATATACTGTGAAAAAGAAAAAAAAATCACGAATTTACAAGTGAAGATCACACAGTCTGCTTGAGCAGATGCTATTACTTCTTCAACTTTCTGCTCATAGACGAGAACAAAGAACCCATTGCATTTATTATATATGTAACTTTATTTAACTTGGAAATTTTTCCATGTGGAGTCTGAATGTCAGAAACTCTACATACCACTTGTAATGTATAAAGTATATTACTATTGATTTATGTAAGGGCTTTATCATGTTTTAATTTCCTCCTTAATTGTTCTTATCTATCAAGTCTAAATATTATGACAGCAAAAATACAAATGCTTTATTTTTCATATAGGCATGCCAAGAAAAATGTTAATACTTCATGACAACAGCACCAATGAACCAATAGATAAATATATTTCATGAGTGTTATTGATGTGATGATGTTGATGCTGATTAAAATTTATAATGGAGAGTAGGTCATCAATTCTACATTGGCAAGGATAGGTGTTACCTGTAAGCTATACATTTTAATAATATAATTTTATTCTACCGAGAGAATCTGCATGCCAGGCCCAAGGCTCATTTCCTTGCACAGAGATGAGTTTCCTAGGTGTTGTCCTTAGTTTTGGTGATACAAAACTTTTATGATCCACCTCTTTGTGCCGCTTCTTTGTGGCACAACCCTGCAATTTTCCAGTATTTTCAAATGGCAACCGGTTGTTGTTGAAACTTCAAGGGGATGGAGGAAGATAGTTTTCTGTTTGATGCAATTTTGTCACTTAGCATGGTGTGTGTGTGTGTGTGTGTGTGTGTGTAAATCCCCATTTCCAATTATCTAGCATCCAATTATCTGCAGTTCCTTCTCCAATCAAATTCCGTTCTTCTGTTTTACTCACAATTCCTGCCCCTGACTTGTTGCCAGTTAGAGTCCTAACATAGGCAAAGGATAGAGCAGGGGTCCTCAACCTTGGCAATTTTAAGACTTGTGGACTTCAACTCCCAGAATTCCTGAGCCAGCAAAGTCCACAAGTCTTAAAGTTGCCAAGGATGAGGATCCCTGAGATAGAGGATTGATTTATAGGTATTTTAATTTTTTTCACATATCAGGTTCATTGCTGTTGCTTTCACTGGTGAAGGCAACATTAAGGTTAAAAGTAATTTTTTGTCTTTGAAAAAGTGAACCGATGATTGTCATTGAGTTCGGCTTTTCCAGTCAGTAGAAATATCTGCCTTAATGTAGACGGTGGAAAAATCCTGTTAAGGGCCCTTAATCTAAAGCTGATCAGCAAGATCAGAGAAGAAAACATGAAACTGCTTTATTCTTTATCAACCTATGGGTCCTACTAGCTTAGCATTGTTTTTGTAAAGTTTTTTTAATATCTCCTTTATTATTTTTTATAAATAACTCCAGGCAGTGAACATAATTTTCCTATCATGCTTTCCTCCTCCTGTTTTCCTCACAACAATATCCCTGTGAGGTGAGTTGGGCTGTTAGAGAATGACTGGTCCAAAGTCACCCGACTGGCTTTCATAGAATCATGAAATCATAGGGTGGAAAGCAACTTGGAGATAAACTAGAACTCTCTATGCCCTGGTTTCTAGCCTGGTTTCTTTACTACTAGACCAGTGATTCTCAACCTTTCTAATGCCCTGACCCCATAATACAGTTCCCCATGTTGTGGTGACCCCCAAGTGGGTGTGGCCACCAATAAGAGGGGAGTAGGACAGCTAGGGAAAAGGGAAAAAAATGGCGGACAGCATGGTTTGGTGACCCCCGTGAAATGGTCATTCGACCCCAAATGGGGTCCCGACCCACAGGTTGAGAACCACTATACTAGACAATACTGGCCCAATTATTATTTGGTAATAGGCCTCCATGTTCTCTGACAGAGAACTTCCAAATCTTACTTGGAAATGCTGGGGAATGAATTTGGGTCCATCTGCATACAAACAGAAGATTTTGCTATTGTCCTTTCTCAGTGTGGGATCATTACTGCAGAAGTCAGCGAATCCTACTTCAGTGATATGAAGATTTAAAGCAGTTGTGCAAATACCAGCCTTCTTGTGAGTGGGCAATGGCTAGTGATTCTAAGCATCTGCAGACTCATTGCTGCTAAAGTGAAAGGTTGCTCTGAAGAAAGGGCAGGTATAGAAGTTGAAGGCAGATGGTAGATACCTTTATTATTTGAATTATCCTTATCTGCCTGGCAAGAATAGACTACAGCAGCTTTTCTATGTCTTTGAAGAATCCAGTGTTTGCTTTTTGTTACTCGCTAGTCAATTCCCCACTTCTCTGTCTTCAATGAACTCTTCCACGAACTAGTTGAAGAAGGTTGACATGAACCAATTCATCATAAATTTTTGACAGTTCTAATAGGTATAATATGTATTTTGGAGACGTTGGTTGAGAGAAGGAAATAGAAAAACATTCTGAATAAGAAAGAGGCTTTTTTGTTACCAAAAGGCACCATTGCTTGGACTGTACATATTTGGGCAATTAGCTGTAAAGAATACAAATCTCTTTGGAAAAGTAGGTATAAATATTGATAGATTATAGCTTATGGATATCTGGGAAGTTTTGCTGATGAATTTTGCATGCTTCCTCCCAATTAAAAATTGCTGTGGGGCTTTAAAATGAGAAGACAATCATCCATGAATACATTCCATGAATACATGAAGTGATAATAGCCTTTCTGCAAGGCAAGGGAAAAAATATATAAATGTATGCCACATAGTTTTGTGGGAAACAGCTGCCCTGTTGGATCTGATTTCTCTTCTATACAAATCTCTCTATGTATCAAATTTGCTAATGCAGATTCTTTTCCCCTGCAGAATTAGAATGCTTCAAGACAATATTTCACAAAAATCTCCTGTGTTGGAGGCTCAGGTAAAGTGCCTTCCATTTATCCTGGTGTGGGAGCCATTTCTCAGTGGCTTCATCCCACACCATGATAAATGGATAAGTGGCTATGAAAGGTCACACACTACCTGGGCCAGATAAGGTTTCCAGGGGTTTCCCACAGATTTGTCACCAGATATACAGGTAGTCCTTGACTCATGACCACAGTTGGGACCAGAATTTCCATTGCTAAGCAAGGCAGTTAAGTAACTCATGCCTACTTTTACAACTTTTTTGCCATGGTTATTAAACTATGGTGCTGGAGAAGACTCCTGCGAGTCCTCTGGACTGCAAGGGATCAAACCGGTCAGTCCTAGAGGAGATCAACCCTGATTGCTCTTTAGAAGGCCAGATCCTGAAGCTGAAACTCAAGTACTTTGGCCACCTAGTGAGAAAGAAGGACTACTGGAGAAGAGCCTAATGCTGGGAAAGATTGAGGGCAGTAGAAGAAGGGGACGACAGAGAACGAGGTGGCTGGATGGAGCCACTGAAGCAGTAGGCGTGAGCTTAAATGGACTCCAGAAGATGGTAGAGGACAGGAAGGCCTGGAGGAATGTTGGCCATGGGGTCGCGATGGGTCGGACATGACTTTGCAACTAACAACAATAAAAAGGAATCCAAATCGGAAACTATATCTTTTCTATTTTTCTTAACATTTCCCCCTTTTCTTGAACTTCTCTTTGATTTCTTTATCTTCTCTTTTTCTTACTTCGTATTAGTTTGTGTTCATGTTTATATTCTTAAAATTTTTAATAAAATTATATACAAATGCACACCACCAAATGTATTGAGAAACAGGACACTAATTTAAAAAATTAGAAGAAAAACACAGAAGAAGCCTGACAGGAAACAAATGAACTTTATTTGAGCAAGGAAGTTGGCTTTTTAGTTGTCATGGTGTAGCTCCAACAGAATGGATAATATAGCATTAATAAGAAATATATTATATAATGAACCAATTTTATTTACTTTGTGTGTACTTATCCTGATACATCCATTTTTGTATACTTTCCCCTTAATATATATTATATATAATATATATATTATATTATATATATATTTCTAGAACAGTAACTACACTACATAATCCAGAAAAATATGAGTTTTTAACACACACAGGTGTTCTGGTTATTCGTATACCATGCTTGAGAAAACCAAATGTGGTAAACGGGTATATGCATCCTAAAGAACAAAGTACCGGTATATGAAATGTGGACATTGTAAAAATAAGGACAGTTTGGTTTGATTAAAAAGATAATGAGGCAGAGTGAATGGGTCAGATGGAACAAATTTTAGAGAAAATAAATTTCTCAACCATCCTTATCAGACAAAACCAACAACGCTAGGCAAATAAACACAATATGAGTAATGAACATTATGCTCACACAAATAAAATTTGGGATATTACTACGATTGCTGCATTACATTATTCTTCTTGAGCAGATATACAGACCTGATAAGCAGCTTCTTTAAAAATGCATTCCATTTATGACTTATGTGATCTCAACTTCAAATATGACTATGAAGATTAATCTCTCTTTTATTTCACTGATGCTGATAAAGAATGCATAATTATTTAGAAAATACAATTACGTATTTTTGGTGTTTATTTTAATAATTATGTGGTATGTGTGGGTGGTGTAACTTAGCTGTGATCTGAAAATGTAACAGATTTATTGTTGTTTTCCCACTATAAACCTAAGAAAAAGATCATATTTTTATTATATTATAAGTAAAATAAATAATTTTTTGGTTAAAAAGGTCAAAGCAGCTTCAACTGTTCTCCAGTTCAGTCTTAATTTGATTGAACATTCAACCTTGTCCTGAATAATTTTCAAAGTTTTTTACTTTGTGTGCCACACATTCCACAATAGGATATTAATGTAACAAATAATCAAGATTTCTACTCTCTAAATGGCTGCTTTCATACATTATGTTAATCAAAATGTGATTGGTTTACTAATAGCTGTCAGGAGTGAAGAATCAGGACCACATGTTAAGTTCCAGTTAAGCTGATTTATTGCTGATTCCGGTCAACTAATAGCCAGCTCTAAATTTGTGCTAATAAGAGTTAACAAAATTAAAGAGGGATTGGACTTAGACCATTTGTGGGAATGTAATGATTCTAAACTGATTCCTCTCTTGACTCCATCCTCAGGCCACACATCATAGCCTTCTCCTACGATGTGTGGAGCCAGCTACAGTAGGGTAGCATGAATAAAGGAAACAGGTCACCACAGATTATTCAAGAAATGATATCTTAGCATAATGTGGAAACCCAACTTATATGTTGGACCTTGACCTTGATTCTCAGAATTCCCAGCCATCAGGGCCAATAAGTGTCCTAGCATGGATAAACACATAGTGGTATTAATGAGGATGTCTTGTGTTCTCTCCTGAAATGCTCATTCTGGAAAGATGTCTATATAATGACCTAGGGCTATGAAGAAAGAGCAAGTACATTTGATGCTCTGAGGGAAAGAACAAAGTTTCTACACAGAGTCAGAAATAAAAAGAGCATCCTATTTCCACAATAGGCAAAGCTGCATTGCTCATGAGCAGTGTGCCTGATTTTCCTTGGCTTCATTTCAAGTTCTAGCTTTCCTTTTGCAGTGAAGAACAAACTGCATTTGTGGAGTTCTTGGCTGAACATCTGGCCTGCTTTCAAATCTTTTCTAACAGGTCATAGAATTTGTGAATAGGAAACTGGATTGAAATCTGTTGAGTCAGTATAGTTTAATCCTCTTCAATTTTGTCTCCTAAAATGGCTCCAAAATATCTTTTTCTGAGTAATTTTAGAAACCTCTTGCCATCACTGCTTCTGCTACACTGATTCAAAACTAGCTAATAAAGTCACACAGTGAAGACTACCTTGCCTAACAATTAAACAATTACCACAAGAATATATTGGGTAACAGCCTATGAAATTATAGGGGAGATGAATGAGAAAAATTATGCATAACCTCCCTGGGAACTCCCAAAGGTTATTCTTCTCAAATTGGCCAATCAGAATCCAACAGATTTATTCACTTTTCTTCCAGACGATGACTTATGTAAGTAGACAGACAGTGCCACTGCCTATTTTTGGTCTGGAAAAGTATAGCAAGCCTAGCAGAAAGTGGCGGGAATGATGGAATTGGGCGTGTAGTTTGCAAAGGATGTGGGTTTTTTGGGGTGCAATTGCTCTTGAGACCATTTTATTCTTTCTATTTACACAGTCATAAATCTATTATGACATGAAAATTGTATAAATTGAAGAACCAGTTTATGGTTAAAAGTTTTAGCAGATAAGAAAACAAAATAAAACTCAACATCAAAGACAAGCTGAAATGAGCAATTAAGGAATGGAGGCATTTTACAAATGTGTACAAATGCACGTAACAAAAAAGTTGTCTTGTGGCAAGATGACTGGCAATTTTTTAAATAATAAATAAATAGATTTTAGATAAATGTAAGGGATGTTGTTTTTTAAAGGCCTTTAATATTAGCCTGACATTAAAGTTAAGGGTAGCAGACAGTAAATATTTTTATATATCCACAGTCAAATATGTACTAACAGCAACTACTTGCTATTCATCCTATATTTCACTTTAATGTATTTGGCTAAGAGAACTGTTGTTGTCCCTCCTCCCAAAGTACAAGAAGTTATTATTCAATCACTGAAGAAGCCACATGTATGAATTAAAGAAAAAAAAGGCTCATGCTTGTCAAACACAAATATTTTCATGCCTATTTATTCTAGAAATACGTTCACTTTCTTGCTCTTAATAAAGTAGTTCTTTATTACAAACTAAGCTTTTGTCAGCGTCTGCTGACATTATCAAAGTGTAGGTTGACATTAGGTAAGCCTTGCCTTTATAGCTCTTTGCATACTGTTGATTTGGCCATTGAGCACGTTATAGGTCCTCCCGCTCCCTGCCTGCCTGTAATTGACTGTGTCATTCCTGATTCAGTTACACTGGCCAACATCCACTTCACTCTCTCTGTTCTTCCTTCCCCTGCCTGCATTTGCCAGCTAAGCCTGCTTGTTACGTAACAACCGACTGTCCAACATTGCCGCATAATCCCTCCTCCCGCTGTCCTGGTTCGCCTTGCTGTCAGTGTGCTGTGTGATTGTGTTTATTGGCGATCTCTCAGCTGTGTTCACTGTGTTAATCCCACAGGTATGCTGTCTCCTCGACCTTGTGGTTGATCCGGTCCATTTTTTCATATCCCTAATTGCCGCGGCTTCCAGCCTCACCGGTATCTCCATTGGTGTGTGATCTGGATCTTCCATCTCCCCTTCTGAGTAATTGCACAGGCGCGGGGTGGTCTGCAATTCACCCATTCTAGCCCCCTGCATGTTTGTTCGTGCTGTTTTAGCTCCTCGTATGCCAATGGCAGATCAACATGTCGATTGATCGAATGTTGGTCAGGCAGCCAGGCTTCCTTCAGCAAACTGCCACCCTTTGTTGGATCCTGGGCGATGACCTCAGCCCCTGCAAAGTTGAATGTGTGATTGTGCTCAACCATATGTGTCCAGACCTGGGACATTGCTCATTCTGCCTGACCGCCAACTTGTGCTCATGGATCCTTGTTTGTAAGCATTTTGCGGTTTCTCTGACGTAGTTGCATTTACAGTCATTGCAATTAATTTGGTAAACCACCAATGACATCTCTTCTTTTGCCAAGGATTCTTTGGGGTTCATCATCCTTGTCCACAGGGTCGGACGGGGTTTGTGTGCCACTTTGATGTTATGGGCTGCAAGTATCCGTTCAGCTGCCTCCGATACCTTATTGATGTATGGAAGTATTCAGGTGGCAGTTGTCAATCTATTATTGATTGGCCATGGTTCTCGGTGTCGGCAGCAGTGTCGGATGAAATCTACTGAGTAACCATTTTGTATACATACCTGATAAAGATGTGTTCGTTTTTTCACTTTTGCCGCTGCCATACTGCAATGGGTGTTGACTCTATTAAATAATGTCAGGATGCAGCTGACTTTGTGCGCACTGGGGTGGTTGCTATCGTTGTGTAAAATGTGATTGGTGTTTGTCGCCTTCTGATGGATGCTGATGGAAAGAGTGTCATTGAGTTCCCGGTTAATTGATACATCTAAAACCGCCAAGGTGTTGTCAATTTCTTCTTCTATCATAAACTGGATATCCGGGCAAATCAAATTGAGGATATCCATGAATCCAGTCTTGTCTTGATATTTGATGATAATGAATGTATCATCGACATACCTTGCCCAAAATTTAGGCTTATAATTAGCCATCACCTTATCTTCTAATTTTTGTAAAACTGCCTCTGTGATTACCCCTGAAATCAGTGATCCCATGGGTGTGCCTTTTATTTGTTCGTATATATTGAATATATATTCAGTTCAGTAATTGAATAAGGTCTTCTGAATTGGGCAAGTCAGGATTCTGTGGCTCAGTACTTTGTAGTAGTATGGTGGATACGGCTAGCTCTTGGGAGATTGAGGTGAATAGTGCCACTACATCGAACAATACCATTACTTCATCAGTCTCAATCGTTACCGCTTTCAGCCTGCTCAGAAAGTCCTCTGAGGATTTTACTGTAGTAAGGGTACCTTCAACTAGACGTTGGAGTCGTCCACTTAGCCATTTTGCCAACCCAAAGGTTGGGGTGTCCGTGAGTGAAACAATTGGAGTAACGGGAAACCAGTTTCATGGATTTTTGGCAACTCATAAATTCACGCTGTGGCTAAATCCTTGGGTCGAATAGTGCTTAGATCTTTCTTGTGGACTTTATTTTGCCTCTTGAGCCTGTCGGCTACTTTATTGATTTGGTTCTTAAGTGAAGTCATTGGGTCTTTGTCAATAACTTGATATGAGCTCCTATCATCAAGTAAGGTGTGGATCGTTCGGTTGTATTCAAATCTGTCCATGATTACTGTTGCTTGGCCTTTATCAGCCGGCAGGATGACAATCAAAGTGTCTTCATGTAGTTTTTCGAAAGCGGCCTCCTCTGATCTTGATATGGTGTGGTTACGTCTATGATTGGTGAGGAGCCCCATTAGATGTTGCCTGATGGTATTCTTTGTCTCCTCGTTGGCCTCAATCGGAAAGATTGCTGATTCAAGAGCTGCGGCAAAATCAATTGATTTGGCGTCTGTTAAATTATCTTGTTGTAGGACAGAGGTCTGCCTTTCGGTGAGCATTTTTGATGATAAGTTATATACAAGTATCTTTTCACTATTCTGTTTTTCTAATGTTCTTAAAATTTCCGTTTTATGCCTGAGTATATAAATTTTCTTCAGGTGGGCTTTTTGCATAGCGTAGTGTATTTCAAGTCAAGGTGTTAAAAGGTTTGTTTGACAGTCCGGCGTGGCAGCATTCTCAATGTTCCTTAATTTTCATGGTTTGGGCATTAATCTGCCTATGATGGTCGTTGATCATGGCGCGCATCATTCAATTCTGGAATTGTTGGACCACAGCACAGCCTTCCAGTGTGTCCACTAATGGCTTCTTATGCAATGATTTTGGTGATAGGTTGCTCCAGATGCAGTTGTGGAGGAAGGCCAACTTCTCATAGTTAGCCACCCTTCGCTTCGTGAGGCTTTCCCAATGTCTTGCCCATTGTAGCATTTCTCGCCCATATTCATCTGCAACAATTCTAAAAATTCGAGTCCCAGGTATATTCATTAAAAAAGACATATTAAAACATAGATCTCCAGGACAGAGAGTTCTTTATTACAAACGGAGCTTTCGTCTGCTGACGTTATCAAAGTATAGGTTGACGTTAGGTAAGCCTTGCCTTTATAGCACTATTAAATAATGTCTGGATGCAGCTGATTTTGTGCACGGTGGGGTGGTTGCTGTTGTTGTGTAAAATGCGATCGGTGTTCATCGCCTTCCAATGGATGCTGGTGGAAAGAGTGCCATTGGGTTCCTGGTTAATTGATACATCTGATACATAACAAGCAAGCTCAGCTGGCGAGGTGGGTGGGGGAAGGCAGAACGGAGAGAGTGAAGCGGATGTCGGTCAGTGTAATTGAATCAGGAGTGACACGGTCAATTACAGGTGGGCAAGGGGTGGGAGGACCTATAATGTACTCAATGGCCAAATCAACGGCATACAAAGAGCTATAAAGGTGAGACTCACCTAATGTCAACCTGCATCAGCAGATGCTGATGAAAGCTTAGTTTGCAATAAAGAACTCTCTGTCCCGGATATCTATGTTTTAATTTTTTAAATAAATGTACCTGGGACTCAAATGTGTGTGTGTATATAACCGCTGTTTTAACTCTCAGAGTCTATGGTTTCTGCAAACCATATTATTTTCTACCATGTGAATGTCAAAAATACACAAAAGCTGTAATATAATTTGTAAAATAGGCAGAACTCTCCAAAGCTTCCTCCGAACCAGGCCTACTCATGTACAGATGGTCCTTGCTTAATGACCACTCAAGCTTACAACTGTGCTCAATGAATGGTATTTGCATTGGTCCTTGTACTTATGACAGTACAAGTATCCCCTTGGGCATGTGTAGCGATGTGGACACTTGGTGTTCAACTTGCAGTTATGACATTACAGTATCTCACAGTCACATGATCACCATTTGTGACCTTCACTGCTGACTTCTGACAAGCAAAGCCAATAGAGAAGGTGGCAGGAGGTCAAAAATGATGACTATGTGATGTCACACTTAAAAACAGTGTGAGATTCACTTAACCATGGCCACTGGACATTTTAGAACTGTTGTCACTAAGTGTGCATGGTCATGTAATATCGTGCTTTTTAGCAATGGAAATCCCAGCCCCAATTACCTTTGTTATGTGATTTGATCTCATCCTCTTTATAACTGGCAGCATCCTATCCCCTGCAGTAAGTGTAATTCTTAGCTACTAAACGATTGCCTGCTTCTGATTGAAGAGAACAGCTTAATAGATGAAGCCCGCAAATCTCAAAGGTATTGAGAAATGAAAGAGTAAAGGATTTGGGATATGACTGGAGGCAGCTGGATTTAATAGCTAACTCACCACAAAAGATTCTTGGGTTATCTGGAGCCAGTTGCTATCTCTCAGCCCAATTTTCCTCATAGAGTTGGCTTATCTACTTTTGAGATATTGTTGGAGAATAAATTGAGGGAGACTCCATGCTTCCCATCTAGAGTTCCTAGAGAATAGAAATATAAGAATAATGTATCAACATTAATAGGCTTTTTAGGTCCAATCTCAAAACAACTGGAACACCATTGGCTTTGACAAAATCACCAATAGTCAATTGCAAAAGGCAGCTTTACCCGGAACAGCTTACATCCTGCGATGATAACTTTAATATCATCAAACAACATCTATCCATCCCAGGTCCTTGGGAAGAACTCGATAGGTGGACAAAAATGCTATATCCAGTCTGTACATCTGACTGTGTGACAATAATAATAATAATAACAACAACAACAACAACAACAACAACAACAACAACAACAATAATAATAATAATAATAATAATAATAAAACAACAACAACAATAATTCGATAGGTAGACAAAAATGCCAAATCCAGTCTGAACATCTGGCTGATTGTGCGATGATCAATAATAATAATGATGATGATGATGATGATGATGATGATGTCATTGGTTGCATGCACAGTCAGATGTTTAGACTGCATTTGAGGTCAAGGATATAAGACAGACAGATGTTATTTGATGGTGTTAAAAGTATCCTCGCAGGATATAAGCTGTTCCAAATAAAGCTGCCTTCTGCAATTGACTGATGGTGATTCTGTCAATGCCAATGATGTTCAAGTGATGCTCTAGTTCAGACATGTCAAACTTGAAATGTCAAGTGAGGTCACAAAACGTATCAGGCCGGTTTTGCCATTGCCGGCGATGGGGTGGGCACGGCTTCCACGTGACACATCTGGCCTGCAGTCTGGCAGTTTGACACCCCTGCTCTTAGTTGTTTTGGGATTGTACCCAAGGTGCTTATTGCTATTGGAACTACTGTATTCTGCATTTCTTTTGCCGCAGTTATTTCTATTTGCTGATCTTTGTATATTGTATGTTGTTATTTCTTTCAGTACTTTCTTTTCCATTCTGTTGTATCCAGGTATTGCAATGTCCACTATCCAGACTATTTTGTCTTTCTTGTTGACAATTATTGTCTGGGGTGTTTTCTATTCTAATTCTAATCATAATAATTCTAAAAGTTAGAATTATTGTTAATTATTAATAATTTGACCAAACCGATCCCAGTGGTTATCAGTCCACTGGTACCATACCAAAAAAATCATGGACAGCACTTAGAAAATCTGTACATTGATAAAATTTTGACCAGTCAATTGCAAAAGGTCACACTGCTTGAATTTGTGCATATGCTACACTGATACATTATGCCATTCTAAATTCTTGGGATGAACCAAATACATACGAAGGCCAACACCAGCTAAAGAACTGGCAGCTGTGACTTCACATTATTATGAACAGACAACAATAATAAATGGAAAGGCCAGTAGAGCTGCTTTAGCTTTACTGAGGTATATTCCAATGACTGAGGTATATTCCAATGAGCTCTTGCTGCTGGTCCTGTGCCCATGTCAGTCTGTAAGTAGTTTTGAAAAGCTGATCCATATATAACATCCTGCAATAATGCATTCTGATCTGAAAGGCAGAGCAAGGAAAATTCTAAGTTGCATACTTGGTTTATTCTCTCTGCCTGGAGACTGGTTGTTACTATTTGCATTTAGATTTTTTTTTTCAGTGAGTTCAGAAAGAATAACAAGGCCACTGTAATGTGTAAATACTGCAAATGCATTTGCTTCATGATAATAATATATTGCAAAAGAATCCCATTACCCGATTCATGGAAGCTGAGAACTGTAGCTTGTCAACACATTCAGTGACAAAATAAACAGTACATTTCCCACACATTGCACTTTCTATGTTTTTACATGCCTTTTTCTACAAGAAGATAATCTCTGTAAATATCATGTCTGAATCATTTTATATACACCTAGATACTATTTGCTGATATTTATGTTATGTTAGAAAAAATAATATGCAACTACACCCTAAAAGTTGAATAAATTATATTTTTCTTCATTCAGTTAACTTTTTGTCAGTATTTTTTTTCCAAAATGTAAAATACATTTTTTAAGGAAGTAATGGTAGATGAAAATGGAAACATGGTTAAGTGAATGCCTTCTATTCTTAATATAAGAAAATAAATTGTTACCCGATGAAGTTGTTATAAAAAAGGATTTGCAACAAAATCTCAGTTAACTGAGAATGTGAACAAAGAGGTTGTCATTAGATGTACCAGAAAAAAAAGGTTTTAAAAATTAAGAAGAAAATAAGAACGCTAATTCCAGAGGGCAATTGGAATAATTTCTTGTTGTACTTACAAAATAGGCTTTTTAAAGTTTTGAAAAGATTCGAGGCAAAGGAATAACAATTATTTGAATAGGTTAAGATTATGTTATGCAAAGTTGGCTTTTTTGATCAGAGTTAAAAAGGGACCAATGTGCATTAACACATTAACTTGGTTAAGTTCCCCCCCTCCCACAGTCACTTTATGTATCTTAATCTAACAGCATCTAAATTGGTCTATTATCTAATTGTCTTTTTAATTAAAATAAGAGGTCTTTGTAAGCTTGCTCTCTTTAAAAGAGATATTGTCATGTTAAATTCCAGCCTTTTGATTATAATAGGATACTGGGACTACTTTATGCCTTCTAAATGTGGATTTGCTTACAGTTAAGAGTTGAAATATGGAATGATGAGGTTTACATTTGTTAATTAATGCTATTATTTTAGAGCTCAATTTGGATTTTTTGCTGATCCCTCAATTGGAGAAGACATTACTGGATCTGCCTAAAGTTAAAAGATGAGTTATGGAGAAGAGTTTTGTACCTGTTAATTAAGAGGAGGTGAAAAGATAGTGAAATTGTTTATACCAGTGGTTCTCAACCTGTGGGTCGGGACCCCATTTGGGGTTGAATGACCATTTCACGGGGGTCGCCAAACAACGCAGTCCGCCATTTTTTCCCCCGTTTTCTTAGCTGTGTTACTCCCTTTTATTCTATTGGCTTTTGAAAGCCAATAGAATAGACTCTCTTGAATAGAGTCTAATTCTATTGGCTTTCAAAAGCCAATAGGAATTGCCCAGGCTGTCTCTGCCCTGCTGAGCCCGCCAAAAGTCCCACTCTGCAAACGGTGCTGCACCAGTTGAGTAGTCCTCGACTTACCACCAGTTGAGTAGTCCTTGACTTATGACCAGTTGAGTAGTCCTCGATTTAGGACCGGTTGGGGGTCACGGTATTAAAAAGTTTGAGAACCACTTTTTTAGAGAGTCGTTGAGACCACCTGGAGGTTTATCTGTGTCGTCAGAGTCACCTGAGTGGTGCAAATGGGTGTGGAGCCTTCTTGGAACTGTTGAAAGGACTTTATTGTAGACTGCAGATAGATGATGTTGTATCCCTTTAGTATGCATGGCACAACATAGGAGAACAAACCCATCAGGACAAGATTCAGTAGTCCATCTGTATTTAAAAGACAAAGGCCACTCTTTTGAAGACAGCAAAGTCCCACATTTTGGACAGAGAAGACCACTAGTTTGAAAGAAGGGTCAAAGAGGCCATCTTTGTCAAAACTGAACAGCCCTCTCTCAACAGAGGGAGAGGTAACTCATTCTCCCGAATCTGGCACTCTCCATTGAGCCTGAAATTCCCAAAATTTCCAGATAGCACAGAGTCTTGATATTATAACCAGTCACCTAACCCTAAAGTATTGAAATCTTTTGTCTGAATCTTCCCAAGTAACTGATTAGATAAAATGCTGCTTCTCCTCCAACATCTTCCTCTCTTCGTTATATTAAAATATTACCATGTAATATTACAAATGTTACATGGTCATATTGTAATTCCAGCCAGTATTAGAGGAACAAAAAAGAAATCTCAATAGCTTCTGCAGCTGAAAGCAGCCCATCTTTTTTTTTTTTCAGCTATCATGAATGTCACTGAGTAAATGCAACTCCATCTGCCCATTACAGATTTTTTTTTCCCAAGGAAGGAATTCCATTCAGGTAGAATCTGTCTATGGAGATTCTCAGTCATCCAGGTCATAGTTGTCCCAAAGATGCTTTTTCAAAAGGCAACTGGGCTTTGTTTTTCCTTGAAGACATTTTGCTTTTCATCCAAGAAGCTTCTTCAGTTCTGCTTCTTCAGAACTGAAGAAGCTTCTTGGATGAGAAGCAAAATGTCTTCAAGGAAAAACAAAATCCAGTTGCTTTTTGAAAAAGCACTTTTGGGACATTCAGGTAGTATTTATCCCATCAGGAACTGGCTACAGCAAAATGCTCAAATCTGTTCACAGTAAGAATAGTAATGGATTTTTTTTTCGTCTCTAATAACTTCCGATGTTTTCCTACCTTTGTAAGTTTACTACCTTTCTATTTTTTATTGAAAATTTTTTAAGTTTACTACCTTTCTAATATTTTCAGGAGAACTTCTTAAATAAATATGTTTTATAAATGCCAATATTTTTTTAATACTTATACTAAAATCAAATCAAATTATCTAAGTCTATTACTTTTACATTGTATAACTGCCTCTTCATTTCCTTGCAAGACTGTGCTATCAAATTCATCAAATGTATCTTTAATTACCTGCATTTCCTTGTTTAGATATATCTAAACTTCCTGATACTAAAAACATAGCTTTAAAACATGATGCAATTGCCATTTGTAAAGTTTTGGCTTCATCATTAATTATATTGAACTGGGAAAATACAGTTGGAAATTTTTCTTGGATAGAGGATTATATTGGGAGAACCACAATTTTCTCCATTTCTTTCTTTCTGCCAAGATCAGCCAACTATCTCTACTAGGCAGACAAAAGAAGCAGAAATGAAAAGGGCAAGAGATTTACAGTCTTAAGATTTAACATATAGATGTTTCAAATCAAAAGATACACCATTCTAGAAAGTTTCGCTTTCATGACATTTAGCACCATCCATTTTGACAAGATCTCCAGAAAAACCCATATCAGTGGTGGTGAACCTATGGCACTAGTGCCAGAGTGGCACTCAGAGCCCTCTCTGTGGGCACGTATGCCATTGCCCCAGCCCTGCCTCCCCTGTAGCCCCCTCACCAGCAGACCCCCCGGAGGAGAGCCATCCCCAGGTGCGGCCTGTGCGGAGCTGCACAGCCAAGCACATGGCATCTGGGCAGCAGATGATGCTATGGAGGACATGGCCACCATAGCACTTCAGGGCCACCTGGGCAATCTGCGGCATGCCATGGATGACCCTGAGGGTGGACAGGGTGAGGCGGAGCAGGGCAGGAGCAGGCGGATGGAGTGGAGGCAGGCCGGTTTTTTGGGGGTCTCTAACAGGTTCACCATCACTGACCCATATGATCTATTAGGAAGTCTGTTGGACTTCCCTGAAAATTGCTGCTATTTTATCAGTAGCAGTCCTTTTTCTTGACCAGATTTTCTGTTTGGGCACCTTCTTATCTAAGATGACTGTTATGGGGTCATTTCCAAAACTAGAAAGCTACAAAAGCAACTTTGCATATAATTACTTTCCCAAAATAAGAGTGTGGGTGTGGTCCTTGAAGATGCCATCCAACTGCAGTGTCAGTGTTCTGCTTCTTCCTTCATTAAAATGATACTCAATTTAATATGCCTATTTATTATTAATCCCTTAGGAAGATTGTTTATGCTATGTTTGCTTCATTGAGTAAGCTTTTCTTGCCTTTCCTTGCTCTTACATTTAGATTAGCTTAAATTCTCCAGTCTCCAATGAATCAGTTTTCTTGAGCTATTCAAAGGTTAGATCTTTCATGAATTGCTTAGAGCAAACCCACTGGTTTTAATTAACTTTTTTTTAAAATTCATCTACCCTAAACTTCAGCATGACTAACACGTGCTTTATAAGTTGCCACACTTAAATTGCTTTTAGCTAGGTCTAGCTGTTGTCCATAGGTGTGCATGCCACATACACTCTTTTTCAGGAAAAGAGTTATAACTTTGCATAGGAAATGAATCTGATCTTAGAAATCCCCGAGTGAGTTTAATAGAAAGATGAAGAACAATTTTTCTGTTTTGGAGTCCCAAGAAGCAAATGATTGGTACATAGAATTAAGACCTGCATTGGAAGGAGGAAAATCTTTACAGTAGCTATCTATTGAACTATCTGAATTTTTAATTTCCTTCCTTAGAGATTTTTTTTAAAAAACCCGAATTTTCTTCAGTCAGATATTTCATGATTAATAAAACCCACATAAATAGAAGAATTTAAAGTAGCAGATTTCTCCTCCAAACTGTAGGCATTCATTTGAATTATTCCAATGGGAACAGAAATTATCTGTTCAGAACAAATTAGGAGTGAAACCTGCCCTCCAATGTTAAGGGTGTCCCTTGACTGAATGATGGAGAAAAAGTCTTCGATGATGAAATACCTATTAAAAGTGTCCATCTTAAAATATACTTTCTGTCATGGCTGACTCGCTTGTGACACACCACACTTGCAACCAGACGATAGAAACAGGGAGGGGGGCAGATTTGGAATGCAAGGGAGGCTTGGGAGGGAATTGCGGAATGCAAGAGAGCTGAATGTCGCCTGGCAACATCCTCGTAGTCAAATGATCAAATGATGGGAAAGCTCCAAGGCCGTCAGACCATTTCCCAAAACAAATTGACTGTAATTGATTGGTGGAAATGAACAGTGGGTGGCCGAGGGGAGAAAAGGGGATTTTATCTATGCTGCTTCACAAGCGAAAACTTCAGAACTGGCTTTGCTTCTTCTGTGCCTGTGTGGAATTATCAGTAAAGTTATATTCTTGGTAAAATAATGTCCCAGGAGTTTCTTTTGCTTGCATTTGCCAATGAGATGGTTGATGTTTGCTGTCTTCTCATCAAAGCAAAAATCTAATTTCTTGAATTGTGTTCAGGAAAAATAATGTTTTGTCATTTCACTGATTTTTAAATATCACAAGCCCATCTCTGGAAGACCAGAAAGACCAGGTTAGGAGAAATTGTTTATACCAGTGGTTCTCAACCTGTGGGTCGGGACCCCATTTGGGGTCGAATGACCATTTCACGGGGGTCGCCAAACAACGCAGTCCGCCATTTTTCCCCCTTTTCCTTAGCTGTGCTACTCCCTTTTATTCTATTGGCTTTTGAAAGCCAATAGAATAGACTCTCTTGAATAGAGTGTAATTCTATTGGCTTTCAAACGCCAATAGGAATTGTCCAGGCTATTTCTGCCCTGCTGAGCCCGCCAAAAGTCCCATTCTGCAAACAGTGCTGCACCAGTTGAGTAGTCCTTGACTTACGACCAGTTTAGTCGTCCTCATTACGACCGGTTGGGGGTCGCGGCATTAAAAAGGTTGAGAACCACTGGTTTATACTTATTGTTATTTATTTATTTATTTATTTATTTTTAAAATTTATAAACCGCCCCACTCCCGAAGGACTCTGGGCGGCTAACAATAAAAAACACATAAAACATAGCAAAACAAACAGTACAAGAACAGTCATCCAGGGGTCAGGTTTTATAAACCCCAGGCTTGCCGGAAAAGCCAGGTCTTAAGCAGCTTACGGAAAACCAACAGGGTGGGAGCGGTCCTAATCTCCAGGGGGAGCTGGTTCCAAAACGTCAGTGCCATCACAGAGAAAGCCCTCCTCCGCGGCCCCGCCAAATGGCACTGCTTGGCCGACGGGACCCAAAGGAGGCCCAGCCTGTGGGATCTAACCGGATGTAGGGAACTATGAGGTAGTAGGCGGTCTCGCAAATAGCCTGGCCCTGAGCCATATAGGGCTTTAAAGGTAATGACCAACACCTTGAATTGGACCCGGAGACCAATAGGCAACCAGTGCAGCTCACGGAGGATAGGTGTAACGTGGGTGTATCGAGGAGCACCCACTATCACTCGCGCGGCTGCATTCTGGACCAGCTATAGTCTCTGAATACTTTTCAAGGGTAGCCCCATGTAGAGCGCGTTGCAGTAGTCCAGACATGAGGTGACAAGGGCATGAGTGACTGTAAGGAGAGCCTCCCGGTCCAGCTAGGGTCACAACTGGTGCAACAGGTGAAGTTGTGCAAAGGTTCTCCCCGCCACAGCCATGAAATGATGTTCCAAATTCAGCTGTGGATCAAGGAGGACACCCAAGTTGCAAACCCACTCTGAAGGGGATATATTTTCCCCCGCAAGAGTCAACACTGGACAGTCAACATGATCCTTGGGAGGCAAC
Source organism: Crotalus tigris (assembly GCF_016545835.1). Taxonomy (NCBI): domain Eukaryota; kingdom Metazoa; phylum Chordata; class Lepidosauria; order Squamata; family Viperidae; genus Crotalus; species Crotalus tigris. Next base: position 1,559,457 of record NW_024100610.1, on the reverse strand, counting down.
ATCCTTGGGAGGCAACATCCAAAGCCACTTGGTCTTGTCAGGATTGAGCCTGAGTCTGTTAACCCCCATCCAGTGTGAGAAGTTACTGTATCAGAGTTTTTCCCCCTCTTTCTTTTTTTCTCTTTTGTTTTCTTGCACCTTTTATTCATGATTTCTATTTTTTTTCCTTTTTTAGTTTGTATTGTTTACTATTATAATTAAATCTTTTAATGCAATTATTAAATAAAAGGAAACATAAGTAATGTTCAGAAATGCTAGAAACTTTATTTTGAAGTAAAGTCTCTTGTATTATTGACTCAATCAGTGTATTCCATGGTTAATTTAATTTATTTTATTAAATGTGTATGCTACCCAATTCCCAGAGTCTCTTTAAAAATTGTTAAAACATTTTAAAACAAGTAACAATGCAAAAAAAAAAAAAATCAAAACAAAGCTTCTTCCGAAAACTTATAGATTCCCAGAATGTAAATATTCTGGTTAGTGGCTAGCCAACCCTCTGTCATATCTTTGGGAATGTGAATCCTCATTTGTTCTTAAAAATCCATTCTCCACAGATTTCCTAGAAGGAAAAAGAAATCACTTCTTAATGACTGAAGTTCCTCTTCTCTGAAGCTATATCCCACCTTTCTTCTGAGGTGCTCAGGAAAATAATTTCTTTATTTTCTTCTCACTATGAATTAGATCAATCATGATGACTGAGTAGACCATGGGAAGTGGAAGGGGTGTGTGGGAGACTGGGGATAGGAGGAAATTGCAGGGAGCGTCTTGCAGCTAGCTTTTAGCAAGGATTCAAATGCTATTTCCTCCCCCCCCCCAATCAGACTAAAGCCTTTTGATTTAAATCTTCTTGACCTCATTTGGTGTAATGGTGCTTCTTGTCTGAACTCTCTTGAAGGGCTGTCACTGGGTCTCGGGGCCACACTTCAAGTCTGAGCTTAGCTATGAAGTCTTTTTCCTCAGAGCCTCAAAGCCTGGCCAGGGCAGCTGCTTCAGAGACCACCCCTGCTTTTTCTACAAGTGCAGCGTAATTAACGTTTCTGTATGATTACTAGCAAATTTTAACATTCTCTGCAGAGGCCTTCTTTTCAACGTGTTACATTCCTACACACAATTCTTGAAGGCTGAAGAAGCTTCCACCTGTTTCAGGATTTTGTTTTCTCACTTGTAATAAAAGTGGACAGACAACAATTTCCTCCTATCCCCAGTCTCCCACACACCCCTTCCACTTCCATCACTCTTAGGCAGGTGATTGTTTGCATCAGAATCTTCTGACTTTGAGGAGTGTGAAGAGCCCTCCTTGAAAGCAACTTTAAAAGTGTGCTCTATGATCACAACACTGAGGAGCTTTCCGGGAGGATTTGTTGACCGATCATAGAGATCTGCTAGTTATCAGAATCGCTCTTCAACTCTGAGGTCTCTGTTCACCATTAGTTAATGCTAACAGCGTTAACTAATGCTGTTAGCAAAACAAGTTAGTTTATGCTGGCAGCAAAGTAAGTGTACTAGTGACAGCCATTTGATGAAAGTGCTCTCAATATTCCAGTTTTGCACGTTGGCTCCAAAGCTTCCCTACTCCAAACCCAGAAAGTGAAGAGATGAAACAGAAAAATATTGTTCTATGTTTGCAATAAAATGGAGATGTAAATATCTTTGTCTGCTGAATCTTTAGAAGTGAAAGATTGAGAAGATCATACTATAAATAGGACAGTTCCTGTTTTTGTATTTTTATATCATTTGTCTGAAAAGCTTAACCTTTCCCACTGATTCCCACCACCAACTGAACAGAACTACAATAGATATTTTGAAAAATATGGATGACAATATTAATTCACTTTTTTAAAGTGAAAATGCATGGAAATTTTAAAAAAAATGGGGAAAAACCCAAAAGTCGTTCCTCCCACTCCGATTGACTCCCTTAGTATTGAAGGTGTTTTTTTATGGAAAAGGGAGAGAAAATTCTATTTGCTTAAGTAATGATTAGGGTTGCCTGCATTCTTGCAATTTTTCTCGAGTAGTGTGAGCATTTCAACATTTTTCTGAAAATGGGCAGGGTTTGATGTTTTGAGGCCACACAAGTATAAAGTTGTGAAGTGGATGTATTTGTACAATGAAAAAGCAGAGTGAAACTCTTGCAACAGAAGCAGGAAGAAAAAGCATTTTGGCCATTTGCTTTAAAAGGTGACAGCCTTTCAAAAGGTTTAGGAGCTGCTGATCAACTGTTTCAAGTGAAAAATGAATACAATTCAAATTCGAAGAATGCTTCCTTGAATGGAAGATCAAAATTACAATTTATTCCTTGCATAGATCATAGATAATAAGAATCTCTCAGGCGTGCCTGTTTTCACCTTAAAATCATTTTTGATTAAACAGTGTTAGTATCTTCCTGCATCTTGCTACGTATTGTGTCAGCATATCTAGCTACGTATCTAGCTATGTATTGTGTCAATATAAAGCCGGGTTAAGCAATCTAATTATGTGAACATGTACAACCCTTGTCTTATGCAAGTGTCCCAGTGGTTAGGTTAACCTGTGACTGTCTAATGCATTGGACTCCAATTCTAATGATTGGAGGTGATGGGAATCTTAGTCTAACACATTTTGGGAAAGTCTCACCACCATGGAAGAAATGGGCTATCAGGGATAGAGCAAGAGTCCAGTTAAGAGGAAAGCTGCACATTTTTTGAGTTAAAAAAATAGGAAAGCACAAACAAGAATTAATCAGGAGGATAATAAAGTTGGTTGGAGCAGCTGGAGATTTTACACTAAACCACTTAGAGTGAGTCAGACTGAGTCAGACTGATGGATCCACAGTGTCATGTGGTCTGTGCAATTTAAGAATAATGAACTCAGCTTCCCACAAATGGTTTTTATTTATTTATTTTCAAAATTTCCGTTTTAAAGAACACAAGAGTTCTTTTACTGAATTACATATATAGCACAGCAGCTATCAAGTCTGAAAAGATACTGTTGAAAGTTGTATATAAATTATAGTATACTTTAAACAAAGTTTTACCTCTTTATGTATTTCTTTTTTCTAAAATGTATTCTTTCTTTTCTTTTTCTTCTTTCTTTTTGTTTTACTGCACTTTTTATTGTTTTTTCTATTCCTTTTCTCTAAATTTAGTTTATATTCATTTTTACTCTTGTAATCAAAATTCTTAATACATTTTATATTAAAAAGTTTTTGACAATCTTAGGTTTTCACATAAAAACTTCAAATCTAGTGAGATGCTTTTCAGTGTCCAGCAAGATCACTTGGGAAAAGAGTGAAAGTTAGTCATATTTCAGTGAAATAATGTAAAATGTTGAAATTCTTGGGCAGATTCTCAGACAACTGCCAAATTTCATGAGATTATTTTTACAAACTCATGGGGTAAACTTTGAATTTAAAATGTCATCCTTTTACTTATTGATGTGCAACATTTGGGGAATCTAGTGGATAGTTTTATGTTGTTCACTAGTAAGATATGTGACTTTCTTTCTATGGATAGAGTTGGGAGTCTTTGATAACATGGTGCCTTCTAATCCTCAAATCAGTAGAAACACATGACAGTATAAATTGTATTGTCCCATTTGCTGAATCCTTACTACCTTGTGAACCAGGACAGTGACTGAGGTTGTCTTTAAAGTTTTAATGTAGTGTAAGTTGCACAGTGGATGGATTTTCCTGGCATTGTTTCCCTTCTCAAAATCACTTGCTAATGGGAAATACAATTACCTGCAGCTCTCCTTAACATGCTTCTGGTAAGGGTAGGTCGGTGCCTATGTTTAATTACCTGTAGTAATTCATATTTGGACAAATAAAGGTTCAGACTGGCTGGTAAACAATCATCTGGAACTCCCTTTTTCTTAGTGAAAAACATGCCAACTCTCTAGTTCAATGGAAGGCAAATAAAGAAATCTCTGTTTTGATATTGTTTCAAGATGCGTCGTCTTTATGGTGAAATCTTTGCAATCCCATGCTCATTTTTTTTTTCTTTAGTAAGCTTTGGTAAAGAGACTCCATGGAAAAGAATTGCATTTGGGTACTTTTCAAGCTGTCGGAGTGACAAGTTAGAAATGCAGAAGGACTCTGCAACTGTGACCCGTTCCTTAGGTTATTCTGGAAATAGGTCTGGCAGTCTTTTGAAACAGCATTAAATCTTCATCCCAAAATTGTCTCACTGAGAAGTCATAGAATGCTAGTTCTGTATTTCACAAGAGTGCTAAAACCCATCCTAAAGAAAGAAGGACTATTGATCTTTAAAAACAGCATTAAACATGTGGGTAAACTGTACATATAGGTATAGATGTAGATTTATGAAACCTGCGTAAAATATGAGAAGTGGTTTGGAAGCTACCCATGAGCCATTACTTTGGCAAAAGTTTCCAGGGCAGCCAGGTATTTGGTCTCTCTTGCAGCCCTAGCTAAAATGTCCATGGAGGTAAGTGCCTAGTGATAGAAGAGCACAGTGTGTGCCCACAGTATCCTAATACCTGTTTGGGCCATCAAGTGTTAATAAATAGTCCTAGACTGGCAAAAAAAAAAAAAACTGTGTCAGGAAAAGGAAATTTATTTATTTATTTATTTATTTATTTATTCTGCTTGTATTATTTCTATAAATAACTCAAACTGGCTAACATCCAACAGACCTTCTTTGTCCTCTTTTCACCCCACAACAATAACCCTGTGGCTTGGGCTGAGAGAGCTACTGGCCCAAAATCACCCAGCTGGCTTTCATGGCTAAGGTGGGACTTGAACTCATGGTCTCCGGCTTTCTAGCCTGGCGCCTGAACTACTAGACCTAACTGGTTTTAAAACATAAACAGCTAAACAGTTTATGTTTCCTCCTCTGTGCTCTATGAATGAGACAAAGAAGATGTAAAAATAGTTAAGCAAGGCCTGTTCATTTGGAGGGACATGAGAATAGCCTGTATGTGTTCTGAAATTGAAAGCCTTCCTTTTAAAATAAATCTTTCATTTTGTTGGCACCTCATCAGTGTTTAATTTGCTCTTTGCATTTTTGGTAATGTTATGATAGAATATTAATTTTAACTTTTTTTCTGCTTAAGTATTTTAGCTGCTATATTTTTAGAGTAGAAACTCAGAAATGCATTTTATATACATTAATAAAACTTTTCAAGGTCTTTCTGAATTGTATATATGTATTAATTAATTAATTAAAATTCTATACTGCCCATCTCACGTAAGTGACTGAACAGTTTACAACATCATAATAAAACCATATATACACATGAATAAAAACATAGACTAAAAACAGAATTAAGAACAAGTTAAAATTTACAAATACAAATAACAATCAAAGTTAAAAATTCAGAAGGCCAGAAGCTTGTATTGATCCTAAGAGGAGTGCAGTGCTGATTACAAAAAGCAAGGTTTTCAACGTTTCTTATGGTTACCAAAAATCAGCTCCTGTAGTTTCTTCACACTTTTCTGTGATCAAGTACTAAAGCTGGAGGGTGGAGATACAAAAAGATATGCCGAGGTGTGATTCTCAGTAATTATGAGAAAAAAAATATTTCCCACAGGATTATCTCCAAGCTGAATTTGGGTGCCCACTTCTCCATGGATTTGTGTATACATAGAGAAAAATATGGCAAAAACCCACACTGTGTCTCTGTGAATCCTGTGCTGCAACTAGAATGTCAACTCTGCTAGGACTGAACCATAAAAGTCTGGGTGCAGTTCTTCACTTGACTTGACACAAAGTCTACTGGGCTAGTGTATTGGGGACCATCTAGTCCAGGGGTCAGCAACCTTGGCTCTTTTATGACTTGTGGACTTCAACTCCTAGAATTCCTGAGCCAGCATGGCTCAGCATGGAAACCTCTCCCTTTCCCCTCAGCATAGCTGGCTCAGGAATTCTGGGAGTTGAAGTCCACGAGTCATAAAAGAGCCAAGATTGCCTATCCCTGGCCTAGCCCTTTGAAGAATGAACCAACCTTAGATGACCACAGGGAATCACCTGAGAATCAATAAAGATAAAGAAGGGGGGGGTCAGTTGGGTGGGAAGAGATTTTGGTTGGGGGAGTTGGCTGAAGTCTTGAATGAGGGCGACTCAGCAAGGCTGGAAGTTGAATTGTTTAGTTATAATTACATATATAGGCTATATAAATTTGATTTAAAAATACATCATAAATAATTGGAATTGTGTTTGATTTTTTTTTTAGGTGTAGAAGAGTGTCCAATTTTGGCAACATTAATACTTGTGGATTTCCAGAATTTTCCAGCCAGCATGGGTGGAAAATATGGCTGGCTGGGGAATTCTGGAAGTTGTTACAGAGTCCATAAATTCCACAAATTAAATTGGAGTTGACTGGTGGCCTTCCAGCTCCCACCTCAACTATTTATCTTCTTAAGTTTATTTTATTTTAGTTTAGTTTAGTTTCCCTTCCTACAATTTTGACCAAGGTTGTATGAGGATTTTAGTCTTCTGTTTCCCTTGTGGGCTGGTACGAAAGTTAAAAAATGGCTTTTAACAAAGGGGGTGGGGTGGTAGCAAAGGGATTTTTCTAATCACTGTTCCTCCCCAGATGTGGGTCACCTCAGAGTTGAAGGGCTTTTCCCCTCATTATAGATAATCCCCCCCACTTCTCACACATACAGCCTAAAGTTCTTCACACAAAGCCTTTGCATTATTTTTCAGTAGTTGTTAGACCACATGATTTCTTATTCTGTTATTTTCATAAAACTCAAATTGTGCATTAATTTTGGATTATAAACAACTTGGGATAAGGACATGACTTATGCAAAATGTCATGAATTTTGGTGTTAAAGAAATAATAATAGGTTCTACTGTCTGTTTTCATTTTTATATATTTTTAGTTTGTATAATTTAAACTAAAAAGTAATACTGAATGGAAAGACAGTATTCCTGGAAATTTTTTCCTGGAAATTTTCAAGTGATGGTAACAGTACATAGCAGAGATGCTGATGGAACAAAGTTTCTGCTTTGGTAAGGAAAAGATACCACCCGATATCATAATTCTATAATTAAGAATTATAGATTGATTGATGAATTTGGGATAATCAGGAATTGTGTTAGCTTGAATTCCTTTCTGGAAGGACAGTAGATACATAGGCTATCTTTGACTGAATGTATGTATGTATGTATGTATGTATGCATGCATGCATGTATGTATGTATGTATGTATGTATGTAAAATGGTGCTGAGAAAATGTTTTTTCTTCTACTGGGAAATCAGACAGATTCTTAAAGGACTTCTTTTCTTTTTAGTTCAAGAAAAAAAAATCTAGGGTTGGGTGGTGCAGTCATGGGTGTGGATTTTTTTTTTTTTTTAAATTTAGACCAAGCAAGTTGGAGAGGTTTTTTCTTGTACTTGCTGAAAAGAATAATCTGCCATCAGGTTTAAGAAAAAGAGAAGGATTAGGATGTATCTTAAGGCATTATTTTTCCTGCAGGGCTAAAGAATGTCAAAGAAACTTGCCAAACCCTATCATACAGACAGTAGTCATAGCAGCATCTAACATCCATTGAAAGAAGGGTGATGCAGATAATCTGGGGTTGTCTAGAGTTCACAGTCAGGCTCTTTACCTTTGGGGTGTGTTTCAGGGAAGGTCAGTTTCTGGCACTGTGCAAGAGGGAGGGTTCGAAGCACACCTAAGCCCAGGAATACAATAATAATAAAAAAAAGAGCACTTGATTTTCCACTCCCCTCTAACCCAAGCCAATTCTCTGAACAGATAAAAAGGAAGATTCTCGCCTTGCTGCGATAGGGACTCAGTTGTACTCTGAACTAGGAACACCTTCCTTGAAAAAGTCACTGCCACCAGCCAGCTATCCTCTGTCATGTCTCGCCAGTCTTTTGGGATGAGTGTGTCAGGAGGGAACAAGGGATTCAGCTCCAGCTCAGCTTGCTTCTCAGGCGGACAAAGAATGAGCTTCAACAGTGTTTCCGCAAGCCGTGGATGTTCTGTCCGTAGTGGAGGTGGAGGTGCTGCTTTTGGCAGCAGAAGCCTATATAATCTTAATCAAGGGGGCAACAAGAGAATCTCCTATGGTGGAGTTGGCAGTGGCTTTGGTTCAGGTTTTGGTGGGGGTTGCGGCCAAGGGGGTGGAAGCTTTGGAGCTGGTGGTGGCTTTGGTGCTGGTTATGGTTTTGGTAATGCCTTCCCAGCTTGCCCACCGGGAGGCATTAAGGAGGTGACTATCAACCAGCATCTCCTGCAGCCCCTGAATTTGGAGATAGATCCAGAGATCCAGAAAGTGAGGGTAGAAGAGAGAGAGCAGATCAAGACCCTTAACAACAAGTTTGCCTCCTTCATTGACAAGGTGAGATAGTTGCAAAAATATTTTTTTCTTATTTTTCTAGACCTTTCCTTACTTTCTTTAGCATACTTTAAGGTGCATGGAATTTATGAACTGCTTTAAAAACAGAAAATCTCAAGATATATGATTTTAAAAGCTTTATAACTAATTATGCTGTCACTAAATCTCAACTCCTTGTTTCATATAGTATGTATACTTTGGGGAGAAATGATAACATGTAGTTCTTGAGGGGATAATAGCTTTTTAAAGATGTAGGAGAATAAGAACAGAAACGAAGGAAAAAAAAACACTGTGATTAAATCTGTAACTTCATGGTTCATTCTCAAAGAATTCTGAGAACTGTAGTTTGGTGAAGTGCTAGAAATGCCAAAGATTGCTCTAAGCCTAAAGGCAAACTAATACTACTACGTACCACAATGCTGAGGAGAAATTTGACTATCAGTTGTTGAAATTTATGCTATTGATATGCTATTACTTTGCATTTTATACAATTTTCTTATGCTGTCAGAATTAACAAAAAGTCAATAAGAAATCAGTAGAGAAAAGACAGGCCAAAGGGCAGAATAGTTGATAGTAGATCTACTGGGCTTCAATTACAGGATGTGCACTAGATATATTCGTGACACTTAGCTAGGCTCAGGTCACTAACCATGTTCACTAACTGTTCATTCACAGTAGTGATACCACACATGCTCGTTCTTTCCAATGACTTTTATTTGCAATATCTCTCAGCCAACAGCAAGAGTCCTATGGAAAAGGAATTAAAGCCTGTAATTCTAAATATGAGGGGTGACCCTGATTGTGAGCCTGGTAGGGGAAAATACAAGGAAAAAAAAATAAAAGATCCAAAATGGTTTGGAGAGAGAACTGAAATTAATGCTAAAAGAGGCAATGATGGTGGCTATGTGGTAAATCTGGATTAGCATTTTTTGTGAGTGTTCTGTGGAAGATGTAGCGCTCCTGTTCCTGTGGTTTCACTTATTTGGAGGCTTAGTGGTATGAAAACTTATTTTAGAGATGTGCTTGTTCATGTGCTCATCAGACAGGTGACGCCAGGAAAAAAGATTAATGTCTCTAGTATAAAAAGGAAAAACATATTTTTCCTGTTGCAGAAAGTATTTTAAGGCCATGGTTGCCAACAACATGTAGCATGATTTCAAATTACCTTTGATATGATAATTGCTCTGTTGTGCCCAATGCTTTAGCCACTTAATAATAGTAGTAAAGTTGGAAGGGACCTTGGAGGTCATCTAGTCCAACCCCCTGCTCGGGCAGGAAACCCTACACCATTTCGGACAAGTGGCTGTCCAGTCTCTTCTTAAAAAATTCCAGTGTTGGAGCATTTACTGCTTCTGGAGGCAGGCTGTTCCACTGATTAATTGTTCTCACTGTCAGGAAGTTTCTCCTTAGTTCTAGGTTGCTTCTCTCCTTGATTAGTTTCCACCCGTTGCTTCTTGTCCTGCCTTCAGGTGCTTTGGAAAATAGCTTAATTCCCTCTTCTGTATGGCAGCCCCTGAGATATTGGAATACTGCTATCATGTCCCCCCTTGTCCTTCTCTTCGTTAAACTAGACATACCCAATTCTCGCAACCGTTCCTTATATGTTTTAGCCTCCAGTCCCCTAATCATCTTTGTTGCTCTTCTCTGTACTCTTTCTAGAGTCTCAACATCTTTTTTACATCGTGGTGACCAAAACTGGATGCAGTATTCCAAGTGTGGCCTTACCAAGGCACTTTGTTGATAAGTCTTGATATTAACTTTTAGCATTAACAGAAAGGTTATGAGAACCTGCTGAAGTGATTTCCAGGCTAGATAGCACTGATATATATATGTAACACACAGTCTCCCCAGATCATTAGTTGACCTACCACATGTTCTTTAATTCAAAATGCAAGAAGAAGAAACTTAGATTATAAATTCTAAGGATGCAAACTACTTTTGCATTAGTTACTGTATTGCTCATATGTAATAAAATGTTTAATCTTATGTGGGAATATGTATGTGGGAATCTTCTGTAGAGTCTAGTCAAGAAGAATGCCCCAAGGATTGCATTGAGGTAAATGAAGCTCAGCTGTGAAGATGTATTACACATTTTGTAGTTGAGAATTTGCTGGTGTTGGAGGCAGATATTGGTTGATTTGTTGTAGTGGAGTACATATTTAAGTTAGTATATTTCTTAAAAGGTTTCACTGATATAAAATGAAAAGTCTATCACATTCCATGCTTAAGAACTGTTACTGATGTAGTCTCCTCAATATTCTTTGTTTTAATATTGCTAATAGCTCAAACTGCATGTTTGTAGTGGCAGTAAGCACATTGTCCTATGTGGAGTGTCTTCACTATAATGAGAAATCCACCAGAATGCTAATGTTTTCCATCGAGTTGAGGAATATTCCATCTGGTTTAAAATTCTGCTCAGTGCTACCTGGGTGCCAATCACTGGCTGATGAGACTTAGAGGCTATCAGTAAATAAAGGTTCTAGAGCAGTGGTTCTCAACCTTTTTAATGCCGCGACCCCCAACTGGTCATAAGTCCAGGACTACTCAACCGGTCGTAAGTCGAGGACTACTCAACTGGTGCAGCACTGTTTGCAGAATGGGACTTTTGGCGGGCTCAGCAGGGCAGAGACAGCCTGGACAATTCCTATTGGCTTTTGAAAGCCAATAGAATTAGACTCTATTCAAGAGAGTCTATTCTATTGGCTTTCAAAAGCCAATAGAATAAAAGGGAGTAGCACAGCTAAGGAAAAGGGGAAAAAAATGGCGGACTGCGTTGTTTGGCGACCCCCGTGAAATGGTTGTTCGATCCGAAATGGGGTCCCGACCCACAGGTTGAGAACCACTGTTCTAGAGAGACAGTGAAGAGGACTGAATTCTGACACTCAGTAATACTAAGAATTTGTAGAAAGAACATTTCTAAACAATCCACTCTGAATCATTGTAGAAGGTAAAGAGATAAAATAATATCTTAGAATCAAATGCTTAAAAATCCAGAGATGTCCCTGTTACATACAACCTATTAGAATATGAATATATAAACCTTTTGCTCTGCTTTTCTGCTCTCTGCTCCACTCTCTTTTTAGGTTCGTTTTCTAGAGCAACAAAATAAGGTATTGGAGACCAAATGGAAACTCTTACAAGAACAGGGCCAAGGTACTGGTGGTCAAAAAAATCTTGATCACTTCTTTGAAGCATATATCAGCAATCTAAGGAGGCAGCTGGATGGTCTTCTGAATGAGAGACGAGGACTTGAATCAGAATTGAAAAACTTCCAAGACCTTGTGGAGGATTTCAAGAATAAGTAAGAGAAGATTAATCCAAACTAAAACTTCTTGATATTCTTTTGTCTACTTTCATGAAAATTGGGCTTTGTTAGGTAAATGTCCAATCTGATGAAGAAGGTGGAACAATCTAATCATAACATTTTGAGGGAGTGGTTTTTCTTTACAAGAGGATTCATTTCCCTAAAAATGAGAATCATTTTTTCCTCCTTATTTTCAGCAAACATGCTTAATTATTTACCACATATATTGGAAATACTTGCCTATGAATAGAAAGACATATCTTAGCGCATTTCTCTCTTTCCTTTCTTCCCTCCCTGTATAGTAATAGTAATAGTAGTAAAGTTGGAAGGGACCTTGGAGGTCATCTAGTCCAACCCCCTGCTCGGGCAGGAAACCCTACACCATTTCGGACAAATGGCTGTCCAGTCTCTTCTTAAAAACTTCCAGTGTTGGAGCATTTACTGCTTCTGGAGGCAAGCTGTTCCACTGATTAATTGTTCTCACTGTCAGGAAGTTTCTCCTTAGTTGTGAATCCTACCAATAATCTGTTTCATGAAACATTTTTCATCTTGGCTGTTGCACACTGTCCAGTTTTTAGGGAATATATATAGGATTGGGGAGGACCTGCTCCATTAAAACGCTTATAATTTAGACCAATATAATATGGTTGAATTCCAGAAATTTTTTAGTATAGTATTTGCTTCATATTGCTCAAAACATAGGTGTTATCTTCAGTCATAAAATAATACTGTAATAGCCCAAGCTTGGGAAACCTATGTTCCTCAACATCTAGTACAGTGTTTCTCAAATTGGGCAACTTTGAAACGTGTGGACTTCAGAGTTGAGAATTCTTCAGGCAGCATATGCTGGAGAAACACTAATCTAGATGGCCATAAGCCTGAATAAATTTGATAAACAATGAAAAGCAGTATATGAGTTACAAACTTGTAGAAGCTGAATCACTCACATAACAGTTAAGGGTAAACCGATCTCTCATTTTCTTTCATTTGTACACCACAAAGATTTCAAAGGGTTTGATTGTTAGGATATTTTAGAAGTCATGACTAATCCTATTCCACATTCCCTATCTAGAAAAAAATAAAATAAAATAGCCAAATAGGGCACCACAAGTATGAGCACACTGTGGAAAAATAAGAGTTTTTAATAAAGTTTAAACATTAAATTATTATGGTTGGTCAATCAGATTATTATTATGCTTCATCACACAATCTGCCAGATGTTTAGTCTGGATTTGATATTTTTATCCACCTATCGCGTCCTTATTATTATTAACTTCAAAGTATAGATTTTTGCAAGGGGGTACAATGGCTCAGTGGTTAAAGATGCTGAGTTTGTCAACTGGAAAGCTGTTTGAGATTTGCTCTGTGCAATGGAGTGAGCTCCCGTGCTTGACCCAGCTCCTGTCCACCTAGCAGTTAGACAACATGCAAATGAGAGTAGATAAATAGGTACCACTTTAGTGAGAAGGTAACAGCGTCCATGCACCTTTAGCATATAGCTGTGCTGGCCACAAGACCATGGAAAATGTCTTTGGACAATATTGGCTCCTTCAGCCAAGAAATGGAGAGAGCACAGTGCTCTAGAGTTAGACACAACTGGACAGGGAAATCTTTACCTTTTTGAAGATTCTTAAAGAATTTGGAATAGTTTGTAAAGTGTGGACGAATGAACGATATGTTGGAGACCATAGTATCAGACACACTCAAAAGGAGAAATTTAATCTTTCTTTCTCTTTGTCAGATATGAGGAAGAGATTAACAAGCGTACAGCAGCAGAGAACGATTTTGTGCTCTTGAAAAAGGTAAGTGCTTCAACTGCAATGATGAAGGGATGAAAGGGAAAAATTGGTTTGAGTTAAGGAGCGGCTGATTGTAGCAATAAGCTCAGCTGGTTGAAGGTCTTAGGATATTCTCTCAGCGTCCTTTCCATTAAATTACGCTTGCCTTCAACACTGTTGGCAGTAAATCCCACTCCTTTGTGAGTTGAGGGAGAAAAATTCTAAAATGGTATCTGTAGGAGATGACCAGGCTGAGCCCAAGGGAGGGGATCAAGCCTGTCATCAGTCTGGAGTCCCTTTGCACCCATAAGAGACCTAAGTCCAGCCCTCCTTGAATTCCATTGACCCTTATCTGCCCCCAATTTGCCTTGACCATTAGTAGTTCAGATTTTTGTTTAGAGATAGTGTGGAATAAACTTGTACTGATCTGAACAACACTGGTGCCTGACAGTGTCAGTTTCTTATAATATCCTCTTCTATGTTGCTGCTTGTAAAAGAATGGCATTTGCTTGAACACCAGGTTCACTATTTTAGAGATTAATATAAAAGAGCACTGACCAAGAGGAACTACGTTGTCCAGGAAGCTGAAGATGTCCATAGCAAGTAATAAGTAGGGAAGAGAAGTAAGATGCTGTTAGTTGATATTGATAAGATGAATAGCTGCTTTTGATATTTGGTTAAAAGGCTTAGATGCTTTCATGCCAGACTGAAAATTGCACTTTGAAGGAAGATGTGAAAATAAAAACAAAAAAACAAAAACAAAAAATGGGAGTCTTCTGTTACCATTCTCCCATATGTCCATGAGCTCTTACAAGCATAACTGCTACGTAATAGAACAACATTCCTGGCTCTTGTGTTGTGGTTTACTTCTGAAACTGCCATTTTTAGAAAAAATAATATCCTTCTTTAAATCAAGATTATTATTATCATCTTCATTATCAAATGTGCAGAAGACTGAACCATCTTCTGTTTCTCTCCCCACCCCCCCCAGGATGTAGATGCTGCTTACATGAACAAAGTGGAACTGCAGGCAAAAATGGATGCCTTAACAGATGAAATCAATTTCCTGAGGTGTATGTTTGAAGCTGTAAGTAAATGTGCTGATCACTAATATAAGTAACTTGGCATATGATACACTTCCTAGTTCTGAGAGAATGTTTGGAATTTGCAGAGCACATTGTGGGTTCTTTTGCAAAAGGTTCTCAAAATCTGGTCAACACACACATACACACACACACACACACACATTCTTCCCAGAGGCCAAATATGAAAATGAGTTTGATGTACTGGTTAAACTACTGGAACAGAAACTTGAGGCGGTGAGGCCTACCTTGACCTTATGCATAGAAGCCAGCTAGATCAGCAGCTCCCATCCTTTGTGGCTTGGTGGCACGGCAGAGGGGGAGAGAGGGAACCGGGCTATGTGAGCAGCAGGTTGGTGCACACATGTGCACATACATGTGCATTGCAGCCCTGAGCTAGGTGACTTTGGGCCAATTCTTCTTCTCAGCCTTATACACATGACAGAATTGTTATTGTGGGGACAAGTGAGCAATATGTATACCACCTTGAAGAGACACAATAAAAACAGGATATAATAAAGAAGCAAATAAATTGGGGAAAATTAATATGTTCAGGTGGGTTTAATTAAGCTGACTGGATTCCCTTTTTAGGAACTGAACCAGATGCAGCAAAGTGTTTCTGATACCTCTGTTGTCCTTCAAATGGACAACAACCGGAACTTGGACTTGAATAGCATCATTGCTGAGGTTAAAGCCCAATATGAGGACATTGCCCAGAAGAGCCGGGCAGAAGCAGAATCTTGGTATCAATGCAAGGTGAGCTTTCAAAGTGTTTGCTCCTTTCAGGCTTTTCCAATATAGAATAATCCTCAGCTGAGACACAGGTATGTGATATGTAATAAATTTGAATAAGCTCTCTTGGAATGCTTTGACCACTGAATTGTGCACTCTTAGAAAACACAGTAAACAGTGGGTGGACATTAAAAGCTACCTTATATTGAATTAGCTCATGGGTTTAATCAAAGACCTGAAGCATCCTCTTGGGGAAAATCTAAGTGGTTGCTAAGAGCTGACACTAACTGACACATAATTAGTCAGTCAGTCAATCAATCAATGGGCTTATCTGGCTGAGGGCACCTTTCAAAGTTTCAGAGACAAGCTCCTATTTGTAGATGCTATGCATTGAATCTATGCCCCTCTGCTGCCAAGGACTAAAATGCCGAAGGGTCTTTTGGTCAAATTGGCCAATAATCCATCTGCAGTACTTCAGAAAGTTGTATTGTGGACAAGCTTTGTTTGAAAAAGTGCACTGGCTATAATCACACGTTTTTTTGAGACAGCTTTGTAAATATATCACAGCATTTGGGGGAAACCTTAATTAGTTGGACCTTGCTACCAAAGATTTTCAGATGTAACCTTTGACCTTCCCTTTTTTTTGTGGAATGCTAGTATGAAGAGCTGCAGGTGTCGGCTGGGAGACATGGTGAAAATCTACGAGATACCAAGTCTGAGATTGCTGAGCTGAACCGGACAATTCAGAGGATGCGAGCTGAAATAGAAAATGTGAAGAAGCAGGTAAGGCCAGAAAAATTTTGCAGGATTTGAGGAAGTGGAAGTTTCTTTAGAATTTCCTAATGTGTAAAACACCATTCAGTTAGCCTGAACCAGTGTTGTTGATACCTTAATTGCAACAGTGGGAACAGAATAGAAATTAAAAATGTGCCAAGCAAGAAGATACAACCTCAATGTTCTTGTTTTCCATAAACTACAGTATAAGCTTCCTAGTGCACTCTAACTTGGACAATTGAGTTATCAGTGGGAGGCATTGATGTCCTTTGGGTAGCAGTAAAAGAGTCCCTTAGAAGCATCATCTCCTATTTTAACTATTTGTTTTCTCCTATAATCCTCTTGGACTATGGAGTATCACTTTGGTATATTTTCTGAAGGTGCCAGTGTCCTTCAGGCCTGTAAGAAAATGGCAGAGAGAAGTAGGGACACAATTATAATTGTATTTGTATTTATGTTGGTAGCTGATGGACAACTAAGGCACTAGGCTGGAAAGTTGGCGACTGTGAGTTCAAGTCCCACCTTAACTATGAAAGCTAGCTTACTGGCCTTGGGCCAGTCATTCTTTCTCAGCCCAACTCATTTCACAGGATTTTTGTGGTGGGGAAAACAGGAGGAAGAAGGTATATTAGATTTGTTCACCACCTTGAGTTATTTGTGCAAATAATAAAGGCGGGGTACAAATAAATAAATGGACCCAGGAAGAAATATTTTTTGCTAACCTTACTATTTACTACAGAATAGCTTATCTTATCTTTCAGTGTGAGAAGCTGCAGGCTTCTATTGCAGAAGCTGAGGAGCGTGGTGAGCTGGCACTCAAGGATGCCAGAGAAAAGCTCTCCGAACTAGAGGAAGCTTTGCAGAAGTCCAAGGAAGAGATGGCCCGTCTCTTGAAGGAGTACCAGGAGCTAATGAACGTTAAGTTGGCCCTTGATATTGAAATTGCTACCTACAGGAAATTGCTGGAAGGAGAGGAGAGCAGGTGAGTGAAATGTAATAGATGGACAAGTATCCCAAATCCCCATGAAGATACAATGTAGGAACAGTGGTGGTGCAGTGGTTAGAATGCAGTATTGCAGGCTAATTCTGCCCACAGCCAAGAGTTCGATCCTGACTGACTTAAGGTTGACTCAACCTTCCATCCTTCCGAGGTTGGTAAAATGAGGACTCAGATTATTGGGCAACATTTATAAACTGCTTAGAGAGTGCTGTAAAGCACTATGTACCAGTATCTAAGTCTAAGTGCTATTGCTATTGCTAATGACAAAAACTTATGACAAAATCTAGCACATGTTCCTTTTTATCCTGGCCCCATTTGTTACCTTTTGAAGTGTGGATCCAGTGTTCTATTCAGAAATCAATGCAGCTTTAGACCCAGAGAAAGATTTATTGAGTCCTCCTCTTGTGAAAAATCTGGCCGAGTGCAGCCCTTTGAATGCTTCAAGGTGATTGTGTTGAAAAACAGACTAAATCTAAAGCTATGTTTCTCAATCTTACCAAGTTTCAGATGCCTGGATTCCAACTCCCAGAATTCTGGGAATCAAAGTCCACACATCTGAAAGCTTCTGAGGTTGAGAAACACTGACTTACATGGAATAGATACTACAAATGTAGATGTCCTAACTCGGATAAGGATTTATTTAAGCATATTGGCATGGTGAGACTGTGCACACAACTTAGATATTTTTATCAATCACTCAGAGTAATATGAGATAAATATCATGTTTATCTGAACTGGAAGGACTAAAATAATAATCTTGAATTATTTCCTATAAGTAATAAACTTCATAACCAAGCAAGGAGTTTACAGTACATTCGTTGTAGTTTTATAGCACACGGTACTAGCAAAGTTTAAAGGGATTTCTTCAATGGATTACATATATATTTTTAGTATTTTATATGATTACCCAATTGAACATAACCATTACTAACATATTATAAATACTACTTTTCCACAGAATGTCTGGAGAGTGCCAAAGTGCTGTGAGCGTCTGTAAGTAAAACTAGTTTTATGTTTTTATTCATAACCTATTATTCATAACTAAAAGAAAAATCCAGAATGAATTGTTTTTCCCTCATGTGCACGGCAAAGCTGGTTTTTGTTGAGTATCATATGATTGTCATATTCATCTAAAACCCATAAGTCTAGTCTGCAGGAGAATTTAATGCAAAGTTATTGTAATAATTTAACTACACAACTTTGCAATTGTGCAGGAGTAGTGAATTAACTGCCCTCCATGTATTAATGAAATGCAACCACTAGCATTCTACATGACCAATAATAAAGAGGATCAATAGTTAAATTATCAACATTGTGTGGGCCATGGATTCTAGTAATGATCTTTGCTGCATTTTATTTATTTGTTTATATAGCTATTTATATCGCCACAGGCGACTCTTTACAGTGCATATGTGTGTTTATGGTCATGGTGCTGAATCTCTCTCTCTCCCTCACTTCCTCACACACAAACACAACGTTTACACCATGGCTATTTGACAACTTTATGTCTATGTGTGCATTTTAAAAATATTAAATCTGACATCTAAATAGAAGTTTGAGGTTTCCCCTCCTCCCCTTTTTTTTAACACAATCAAAAGGGGTCAGTTGAGCTTCATGCATGGACATCAAGTTTTACATCAAGTTCCTGGGAAAGAATGTCCAGGACAAATCAAATGTCCTAGCTGTTTCCAGCCATATTCAACGTCATGGTTGTTTCCATTGTTACCACCACTGGAAAGCATTTGCTTTAATGAAACTTGTAATAATCTTGGTGTTTTTTTCTCTCTTCCAGCTGTGATAGGCTCTTCTTCTGGTGGAGGAATGGGTAGTGGATTCGGAGGAGGAGTATGCTTTGGAGGATCATCTGGTGGTTTTGGTGGTTTCAGTTCTGGAAGTGGGAGAGGTATAAGCAGCATAGGTGGTGGAGGAGTTTGTTCTGTAGGAGGAGGGTATGGAGGAGGATATTCCTCTAGCTGCGGAAGTGCCATTGTGAAAAAAACCACCTCCTCCTCTTCCACCTTTATGAGTTCAGGCAGGAAGTAACAAGTAACAGATGCAATGACAACCTCGTGCTCGATCAAAGAAACATTCTTCTGATGATCTCCACCAAGCATACCCATCCCAACCTTGGCATCTTTCAGAGAAAAGAACTTGTCTCTTACAACCACTGTGTCTGTTTTCTCAGAATATATCTAGATCTTTCATTCTTTGTCCTAGACTCATTATTACATTTCATGCCCAAATATCAATTAGAATGAATCAGTCATAATAACACTTTCACTTCATAGAAGTTTATCTCAAGTATGCGTGCTTATGTCGGTCAATACACACACCATTGAATGATAGGAATATAGATCCTGTGTTGCCTTGACAGGGAGAATCATTTCCTTATTTCCAAAACTCTGGGATTTTTTTCTTGGTCTTCTTCTCCATAGTCAACTGAGAAAGGCCTGGAACAAGTTTAGGTACGAATGGAAAAGTTTTTGATTATCATGCACAAAGTATAGGTTTCACCTAGCCAGGGTTAAGTGCTATTTTAGGGCCTTATCATTTCAGTGAAAAAAAAATTAAGCACTTATTGAGAGCATGACCATTTAAGAAAAAAAATGTGGAATTTTCACAGATTCAGCTTTGTTCTAATTATGCCCACCTTCCTTCCTTCCTTCTTTCTTTTTCTTTCTTTCTTTATGGCACTGAAAACTTTGCTCATTTTAGTTTTTGAGTTGATTCGCTTTTATGGGTGTATGACTATCTGCATCTCAATAAAGCCTCAGTAAAGAGTGTGTTGATGTGTTCTGTTTTTTATACCCTGGTCTTGTGTCATGAGAACTGTACTGTAGAAGTAGAGACCTCAGACCCATATAGTTGGGATCTTGGACAATATAACCAAAATGGAGGCAGACTCCTCAGGCTCCTGGTCTTTTCTATGAGTTTATCAGGTGTGTCCACAGCAAATGAACTTGCTGAAAATCACTGCACATTCATAGTACAGATGTCCCTAAAAGTAACTGACTGTTATAATAATCCAAATTTCAATAATATTTTAAGCGTTGAAAATGTGAGGTGGCGCAGCAGTTAGAGTGCAGTACTGCAGGTCACTTTAGCTGACTGTGTTCAGCAGGTCAGCAGTTCAAATCTCACCGGTTCAAGGTTGACTCAGCCTTCCATCCTTCCGGGGTAGGTAAAATGAGGACCCAGATTGTTGGGGGCAATATAAATATATATATACATTGCTTACTGGTGTACACTGCTTAGAGAGTGCTTGCACTTAAAGTGGTATATAAGTCTCATAAATAAATAAACTATTTTAACTACAATTTTGAACTTGATTTTAAAGACTACTTTAAAAGTAGGATACTAATTTATAATCTTGGGCAATCATGTTGGATATCAACAATCCACTCTTATTATATTTGTTTTCCCTGCACTCTAAACCTAATAGCCTCCATAATCTATGAAAATTGAAAAAAGAAACCCCATCCTTTCAGACCACTGAGAAGACAGCCTGCCATATAGTACTGAAGCCAAAGTAGTAACATTTGTGATATGAGCCCAAAATTCAGAGTTCATGAGGCTTCATTTAAAGTTGCTGCATGTATTTATTTTAGAAGATGACAATCCTTCCCCAGAGATTTTATTTCATTTGTTCTACAGATATTCTGAAGTTACACGTATATGAAATTGACAGACTTGACAAAAAGTGATTAGATTTTGATGGACAACAATTTCAGCTTCCCATGTGAAACCAAGGGGTTTCTTGTTCAAGGGTTAAGTCTTCTCATGGAAAGGCTACATATGAATTTGCCCAGAATCTGTTCCAAATTAAACCAGGGTTTAATGTAAATCATCTTTGTGTGTTAAGAACAATGTGCTGCAAGAACATAATAAAGGATCCTTGGTGCTCTCTGGGCTTGGTTGTTTTCTTGTAGATGTTTCATTACCCAAACTAGGTAGTACCATCAGTGCACCGATGATGTTATCTAGGCTGGGTAATGAAACATTTGCAAGAAAACAATTAAGCTCAGAGAATGCCAAATGAACTTGCTGAAGACCCCTCATTTCAACCCTGAGCCACAAACAAAGATCTTTATGCTTCGTGGATCTCATGCAATCACATTTTCAGCTGACAGTTCCTTTGCTTCATCACATACTAGTGTTACGTCCTGAGCCTGTGGAAGCAGGCTCGGGGCATTGCAACAGTCCCGGGCAGGTGCAAGCTGCCCGGGACCAGACTGGCTGTCGCCAGCACTTGCGTGCATGCGCGGGTGCTGGCGTGCCAAATGTTGCAGATTGGCCCGGGAATGGCCTATAAAAGAGGCCGGGAGATTTGGGCGTTGTCGGCGTCTTGTAACCAGTATGCTGAACAGAAATAAAGAAGTTCCTGAGAACTACAACTGCTTCTCGTGTCATTGCCATTTCGCGAAGGACGCAACACCTAGGATTTCCCTCTTTTCATTCTTCAGCACTTTCATCTCCTGAAAATGGCATCTGCAAAATAAGAAATATGATTGCCCCCTCTCATAATCCAATAAGTTAAGGCTGGGCAGGTTGCTGATTTTGATTAGGAAGGATTCCTCCCACTTTATCCCAAATGTCTTGTGGTACGGGACACCCTCCCCCCATGGTCTATTTTTTTTTCATCCATGGTAGGGAAGTGGGTTAGAACTGTGCTTATGTCATGGTGTGGAAGGATTTGGCCTCTAAACAACATTGCCAGAAAATAGAGCTCCTCTTCTCGAAAAGCTCAAGTGTTGGGGTGTCTCTAGAATGCCTTAGGTTGCCATTGGATGATCCAAGTGGATTTAAGTGCATGAGAATGTGGGAGTAGCTAGTTTTTGTTTCCCTTGAAGTGAGAAGATAATACCACATCTGATTCAATATCTGCTGAGAGTGCCGAATGAAGGATAGTCACTTTCATTTTGCAATTTGATATTAATAAGTGCTTAACCACCCACAAATAGAAATGAAAGAAATACTGCTTCCCTCAAGGAATTCCTCCCCATCTACTAGCAAACCTGGAGTTATGTTCCTACCCCAGCAGGTACCCACACCATTGATGATCTGATAATCAACCAGACCCAAAAATTAGCAGCAACATTATAGCAGAATTCTGAAATGGGAACTGGAGCAACAGGCCCATTCTGCTCCCTATCAAACCCCACAAGGGAAGAGGGGACACAGATACACATAAATCCTTCACCTAAGATGCACTATGCTTATCAGGGCTTGATTATCTACACTGCAGCTGAGACCAATATTAAGGGAGTGGCACAGACATGCTTTTAACACATCTTTTCAAATTGATGAGCAATGGTGTAGGCTGAATTGTGTAGAGAAGGAATAAGGTCTCATACTATAGCATATCTAGGGCTGAATCATGGGACATGGTTTAGGGTTACACAAAAAGGCTCAACCACCAAATGTCTTCAGAAAACAATAGGTGAGAAGACATCAGCAAAAAATCCAATATCTGTACTATTGTGATTGCTGAACCTGTGGTCTAATTGTCCTTGCTATTACTTGTTCTTCTTCTTGCTCTTCTCTAATTGCATCACTGGCCTCATACACATGGTCCTATTTCCAGTTTCCAAGTGCCAGATAGCTCTATGATAAAATCAGATGGTCACCAAAGATCAATTATATGCCTAGAAACAGGATTTGCAGTCAAGTACAGTTTTAATTTGCAGGACACACCTTCGATTGCAAAATTCTGTACATACTGGCTGCAAAACCCAGGCAAATTTTAGGTAGAGATGGCCTGAGATGAAATGGAGGTTGTCTTTAAGGCATTGAGGAGAACAATGCTCTTGGCAGTTGCTTCCTTCCCTAAGGCTTGCCTGATTGCCTTACAGAATTGTCTAGACTCTTGACAATAAACCAATAGCTTGGTTTTAATTCAATGTGAAGAAAATATCCTATCCTAAATTAGAAGTATATCTGCAGCACTTGGATGCAATAGTCCAATTTCAACAAATGGGAAAAGATCTCCTCCCCTCCTCCAGTTAAGTTTCTCTAACAAAGCTATAGCTAGAGCAGTGGTGGCAAACCTATGGCACGCATGCCAGAGGCGGCAGTCAGAGCCCTCTCTGTTGGCACATGCACCACTGCCAGCAGCAGGTGCATCAGGCCACCACTGCCGCCCGGAGCAGGAGCCCCGCCCAGCACAAAGGAGGCAAAGCAGCCAACTAGCAGGCTCGAGTAGAGGTGGTAGAGCAGAGGTCACCAATCATTGTTGATTGATGGACTAGAAGAAAAGAGAAGGGAAAGCATTTTACATGCATGCATGCATGCATAGGGCTGCGAGCATGCACGTGCTAAAAATGGGGTGGGGCTAGGGCCTGCATGATACTCACTAGCCCTGCCCAGTTCTTGCATGGTACAACGCCTTGTAGCTGCACCCCACGGCAGGGCCGCTTTTGCGCCTTGCAGCATGGTAGTCCATTTTTGTGCCCCAGTTTTTGCATGCCAAAGGCAGCACTCAGAGGCGCCTCTCTACCCCCCCCCATGAAGGCACCACAATGCTGATGTGGCCCTGGCACTTTGCGATAAATAAGTGGGTTTGGGTTGCAGTTTGGGCACTCGGTCTCTAAAAGGTTCGCCATCACTGAGCTAGAGAATACTCATCTGTTTTCCGGCAATCCAATATACACATGGGCAGAAATGGAAGAGATAATGATTAGGGTAGCCATATCGCCATGTCAGCCCCTGCTGACCATAAACAAGCCCAGATCTCCAACTTTTCTTTAAAAACAGCTGATTGTAGAATCAGAGGCTTGACCACAATAAGCTGAAAAGGTTTTTCTTCTGCCCAATCATTTTTGTGTGAAATGGGCCAGTTCCCATTTTGAAATTATTATTATTGTTAGCCAATAAGAATGTTCGGTTTCAGATCTAATTGCTTCTTCAGATTCAGTGGGGAAGAGGAAGGAAGAAATATTGGATTGTATTGGAAATGAATGTGACAAGCTAATTCATTCTGCCTGAAATATGGATCTGTTTCGTTAGAAAGTGAAAGGGATACAAAAATAGAACTGCAAAAATATTAAAAAGTAAATTCTGTGTGCAATGAAGACATAAAAAATTAGAAAGGAGGACAAATCTGGGGGGGGGAGCACTTCAACAGTTAGATTGAGTGAAATAAATCTTTGTCTCCATTTCTGCAAGGCAGGTATAATAATAATAATAATAATAATAATAATAATAATAATAATAATAATAATAATAATAATAATAATAATCCCCCAGTGAGGCACTACCTTGATGTGGTTGTGGGGCTTGTGTACTCTGAGGAAGATGAGAGCTATGCCAGAGGTTCAACCATACTGGACAGGTCTCATCAGAGGAGTCAGACAAAGAGTGTCTCTCCCATAAAAAATATGGTGAGACGTAAATTTCAGAATGCCATACCGGCTCGGATGTCGCCCGGGTTAACAAGGTCCGCGCTAGATATTGGAGTTCCTGGATATCTGGTGAAAAATGGGTTACAGGACTCAGGACTGTTGGCTGAGCAACCAGGGCCAGCAGCTGCAGAACTACTGGAAGAAAAGGTGTTTACCCGTCGCAGATACACAGTGATGGAAAACAAAGAAATAATGATCTGTTACTACAGATCAAGTCCAACAAGAAGAGGATATCTAAAACGAATGCACCAGTTCTGGAAAGAACAACATCCAGAATCAGAAATAACAGAACAGAGACTAGCAGATCAACGCCGATTTATAATACGAAATAAAGTATTCACAGAAACAGAATTGGACGAACTGCAAAGGTTTACCCAGGGCAAAGAAATCAAAGCCTTACCAGAAGTAATTCAGAATGTAGAGGCAAACCAGGGGGAGTTGGCAGTGAAGGAATCCAGCAGAGATATACAACTGTTCTCATTTGGAAACCAGGCACCTCTTCCTCAGGAAGAACAAAACCCTCTAACTAAAGAAATAAAAGAATTGAAACAAAGAATAACTGAGCATCTAGAACAGCACAAAAACAACAGAATAAGGCTGCCTGCATTGAAGCTTGTTCCAAAGAAACAGCTAGCACAAGCATTAAAAGATGCAAATACTGCAATAGCAAGTATAAGCACCAATTCACTGCAAGAAACAAACCAACTAATGTACAGCACAGCTGCAGTTATAACTGAATACCTGGGATGCAAAATCAACAAAGAAGAAAAACAAACAAACAGTGCACCAGAAAAATGGAAGGTTAGACTAGAAAATAAGATCAGCAAGTTAAGATCACATGCAAGCAAGCTAGAACAGATGAAAGAAAAGAAGCTGAAGAACAAGAAGACCAAAGAATACCTAATCAAGAAATACCACTTAGAAACAAGGAAGATCAAGGAAGCACTGGAAATAATAAAGCAACAAATAACAGCTATAGCCAGGAAAATCAGTAGATATGAAGCTCGAATTGCAAACTATAGGCAGAACCTCCAATTTCAATCCAATCAGAAACGTTTCTACCAATCCATCAATGGAGAAACTGCAAGGAATCAGTCAGTACCTGACAAGGAAGAAACAGTGCAGTTCTGGAAGCAGATATGGGATAACCCAAAGAAATACAACAAGGATGCGGCTTGGTTAAAAGAGGTAGATGCAAATAAAACAGAAGTTGAAATGAAAGAACTAGTAATAACAACAAAAATGGTAGAAAAAAGAGCAAAGAAAATCAAAAATTGGTCAGCACCAGGTGAAGATGAACTGCATGGGTTTTGGTTGAAACATCTAACTGTTATACACCCACTCATTGACAAACAGTTCAACAATATACTACAAGGAGGAGAAATTGAAAAGTGGCTAACAGCTGGGAAAACCTACCTAATAATGAAAAATCCAGCAAAAGGGGCAACACCAGGTAACTACAGGCCAATTACCTGCTTACCAACAACTTTCAAATTACTAACTGGTGTGGTAGCTGATGCAGTACAACACCATCTAGTTGAAAACAATCTCTTTCCACCTGAGCAGAAAGGAAACCGCCCCAATAGCAGAAGAACAAAAGATCAACTCCTAATAGACAAAATGATCTTGGAAAACTGCAAGAGAAGGAAGACCAACCTGAATGTGGCATGGATTGACTACAAAAAGGCATTTGACTCTCTGCCACATGATTGGATAATAAAGTGCCTAGAAATAACAGGAGTCAGTAGAAACATCAGAAAATTTGTGCAAAGATCGATGGCACAATGGAAGACACAGTTGCAGATCAATGGTGAGAGGCTGGGAGAGGTTAATATCAAGAGAGGAATATTTCAAGGAGATTCATTATCACCATTACTATTTGTCATTGCACTGTTTCCTCTGTCAACAATACTGAATAACTCAGGACATGGCTATCAAACATCAAAAACATCTGCCAGACTATCCCATCTCCTTTACATGGATGATCTGAAACTGTATGGAAAAACATCATCTGAAATAGAATCGCTGCTCAACACTGTCCGTATATATAGCCAAGATATTGTAATGGAGTTTGGCTTGGACAAATGTGCCACACTTACTATCAAACAAGGAAAAATAGTGAAAACTGAAGGAATCAAGATGCCCCACGAAAATAACATTAAGAGTCTGGATGAGGAAGATACTACAAATACTTGGGTATCCTTCAAGCTGACAACATCAAGCACACTGAAGTCAAGAAAAAGATTAGAGGTGAATACATCAAGAGAGTGAAGAAGATCTTAAAGTCCAAACTCAATGGAGGAAATACCATAAAGGCAATCAACACTTGGGCAATCCCAGTCATTAGGTACACAGCTGGAATAGTGGACTGGACTCAAGCAGAACTAAAAGCAATGGATAGGCAGACCAGAAAAATAATGACAATGAATCATGCCCTTCATCCACGCAGTGACATTGATAGACTTTATCTACCAAGGCAAATAGGTGGGCGTGGAATGCTACAAGTACATCAGATGGTTGAAGAAGAAAAAATGGCTTTGGAAGAATATCTGAAGGACAATGATGAAGATGCACTGAAATTAGTATATCAGGAAGGCTTACTGACTACTGGAGAGACCAAACTGGCCTACAAGAAAGACCAAATGAAGAACAGAATAGAGGCATGGGAAGACAAAGCACTACATGGCCAATACATTAAAAAAATAGCTGGGAAAGCAGATAATAATAAAACCTGGCAATGGCTAAGAGCAGGAAAATTGAAGAAAGAGACCGAGGGACTAATTCTGGCTGCACAAGACCAAGCCTTAAGGACAAATGCATACAAAGTCAAAATTGAGAAGACAGCAACAGACAGTAAGTGCCGCCTATGCAAAGAAGCTGAAGAAACAGTGGACCACCTGGTAAGCTGTTGCAAGAAGATTGCACAGACTGACTACAAGCAGCGGCATGACAAAGTAGCAACAATGGTGCATTGGAAGATCTGCAAAAAATATCATTTGCCTGTAAGCAAAAACTGGTGGGATCATAAAATAGAGAAAGTCATAGAAAATGATAAAATTAAACTGCTCTGGGACTTCAGAATTCAAACAGACAAGCACCTGCAACATAACACCCCAGACTTAACAATTGTCGATAAGAAAGACAAAAAAGTCTGGATAGTGGACGTGGCAGTGCCTGGAGACAGCAGAATAGACGAGAAAGAACTGGAGAAGATAACAAAATACAAAGACCTACAAATAGAAATAGAAAGACTGTGGCAAAAGCAAGCAAGGGTAGTACCAATAGTCATAGGCTCCTTGGGTGCAATCCCAAAACAACTGGAGCACCACTTGAACACCATTGGCATTGACAAATTCGCTATTAGTCAATTGCAAAAGGCGGCCTTACTAGGAACTGCTTCCATCCTGCAACGATACCTGTAATACCATCAAACATCCACATCTGCCTATCCCAGGTCCTGGGTAAGGACTCGATAGGTAGACAAAATGCCAAATCCAGTCTGAACATCTGGCTGACTGTGCGATGATCCATAATAATAATAATAATAATAATAATAATAATAATAATAATAATAATAATAATAATAATAAAGTTGAAAGGGCTTGGAGGTCTTCTAGCCCAACCCCCTACTCTGCCAGAAAACCCTATACCATTTCAGATAAATGGCTGTTCAATTTCTTCTTAAATACTTCGAGTATTGGAGCATTCACAACTTCTGGAGGCAAGTTGTTCCCCTGATTAATTGTCCTCACTGTCAGGAAATTTCTCCTTAATTGTAGGTTGGTTCTCTGCTTAATTAGTTTCCATCAATTACTTCTTATTCTGTCTTCAGATGCCCTTTTTATGGCAGCCCCATAGATATTGGAACACTGCTATCATGTCACCCCTAATCCTTCTTTTCATTACACTACATTGTTTCCAAAGTGGGTATAATTCCTTCTGGGTTTTGATACAAGGTACAACACCTCCAGTTAAATTGACAGGGTGTCATGTCGGTTACACACTAAAGGCTTTTGCTTTCTAATAAGCTCTGGACCATTCCTGCAATTGAAAAAACCAGTTTCTTGGATGCTGGAATCAGTAATTACATACCTTTGCGTGCTAAAGTACTTTTCTTTACAGTTTTTTAAATTTTGGTCAGAGATGTCAAGAAAGTTAAAATGCCCCCCCACCCCCCGATTTGTCCTCCTTTCTAATTGTTTATGTCTTTATTTGTTCAGATATCTGGTAAGTCTACTTAGGGGGAACCTCATTCCAGAAGATTTAAAAACGAACAGTAAATGTAATAATAATAGTAAATTCAATCCCAGGAAATGAAGAATCTAGGCTGTTCAGATGAATATATATATATATGTCTACAAGAACTACTAACCAGAAAAGAGAGTTGGTGGTAGATAGGAGTCAATGGAATTCAAGGTGTGCTGGACTGAAATCTTGTGGGCATGACGGGATTCCAGATGATGACTTGTTTGACCCTTCCTTCAGGCTCAGCCTGGTCATCACCTATAAGAAACCACTAGTAAGTATTATTAATTATAATAATTAATTCTCACCATCAGTCAATTGCAAACAACAGCTTTATTTGGAACAGCTTATATCCTGCGACAATATCTTTAATACCATCAAACAATGACATCTGCCTATCCCAGGTCATTGACAGGTGGATAAAAATACCAGGTCCAGTCTAAATATGTGGCTGACTGTATTATTATTAATAATAATAATAATAACAACAACAACAACAACAACAACAACAGCCATACATCTTTTTAATAAAAACCACACAAGTGATTTGTCGATTTTAAAAGGCAATTTAATCGACAATCAAATCACTTAAAACATTAGTGAGGTATAATAAACAAAAATAATATATTTGACAGTATAGTAAAAAAAACCCTTTATGGAATACTGCCTTGTCGTGGCGAAGGGGCTTGCGTAACTCAATGAAGCTATAAGCTATGCCGTGCAGGGCCACCCAAGACGGACAGGTTATAGCAGAAAGTTCTGACAAAATGTGATCCACTGGAGAAGGAAATGGCAAACCACTCCAGTATCTTTGCCATGAAAACCCCATGGACAGTACTAAAAGGAAAAAAGACATGACGCTGGAAGATGAGCCCCTCAGGTCGGAAGGTGTCCAATATGCTACTGGGGAAGAGCAGAGGGCTAGTACTAGTAGCGCCAGAAAGAATGAAAAAGTGAAAGGAAAGTCCCATGCTGTAAAGATTTTTTCTCCATAGGAACCTGGAATGTAAGATTCATGAAACAAGGCAAGCTAGATGTAGTCAAAAAAGAGATGACAAGACTGAATATTGACATCTTAGGAATCAGCGAACTAAAATGGACAGGAATGGGT
Organism: Crotalus tigris; assembly: GCF_016545835.1. NCBI lineage: Eukaryota > Metazoa > Chordata > Lepidosauria > Squamata > Viperidae > Crotalus > Crotalus tigris. Next base: position 1,529,741 of record NW_024100610.1, on the reverse strand, counting down.
GAATTTAACTCAGATGACCATCAGGTATACTACTGTGGGCAAGAATCCCTCAGAAGAAATGGAGTAGCCTTCATAGTCAATAAAAGAATAGGAAAAGCAATACTGGGATACAATCCCCCAAATGACAGAATGATCTCAATTCAAATCCAAGGCAAACCATTCAATATCACAATAGTCCAAATCTATGCCCCAACCACTGGTGCTGAAGAGGATGAAATTGACCGGTTCTATGAAGCCCTACAGCACCTTATAGAATTAACACCAAAAAATGATGTCCTTATCATCATGGGGGATTGGAATGCTAAGGTAGGAAGCCAAAAGATAACCGGAATAACAGGCAAGTTTGGCCTTGGAGTACAAAATGAAGCAGGGCACAGGCTAATAGAATTTTGTCAAGAGAATACGATGGTCATAACAAACACTCTTTTCCAACAACCCAAGAGACGGCTCTACACATGGACATCACCAGACGGTCAACATAGAAATCAGATTGACTATGTGCTCTGCAGCCAAAGATGGAGAAGCTCTATACAATCAGTAAAAACAAGACCAGGAGCTGACTGTGGCTCAGATCATGAGCTTCTCGTTGCAAAATTTAGGCTTAAATTGAAAAAAGTAGGGAAAAGCACTAGGCCACTCAGGTATGAACTAAATCATATTCCTGATGAATATACAGTAGAGGTGACAAATAGATTTAAGGAACTGGATCTGATAGACAGAGTGCCTGAAGAACTATGGATGGAAGTTCGCAACATTGTACAAGAGGTAGCAACTAAAACCATCCCAAAGAAAAAGAAATGCAAGAAAGCAAAATGGCTGTCTGAGGAAGCTTTGCAAATAGCTGAGGAAAGAAGGGAAGCGAAAGGCAAAGGAGAAAGAGAAAGATACACCCAATTGAATGCAGAATTCCAGAGAGTAGCTAGAAGAGATAAGAATGCCTTCTTAAATGAACAGTGCAAAGAAATAGAAGAAAACAACAGAATAGGGAGGACCAGAGATCTCTTCAAGAAAATTGGAGATATGAAGGGAACGTTTCATGCAAACATGGGCATGATAAAGGATCAAAATGGCAGAGACCTAACAGAGGCAGAAGAGATTAAGAAGAGATGGCAAACTACACAGAAGAACTATACAAGAATGAGCTTAACATCCCAGATAACCACAATGAGATGGTCACTGACCTCGAACCAGACATCCTAGAATGTGAAGTGAAATGGGCCTTAGAAAATCTGAGCAACAACAAAGCTAGTGGAGGTGACAGTATTCCAGCTGAGCTATTCAAAATCTTAAAAGACGATGCAGTAAAAGTGCTACACTCAATTTGCCAGCAAATTTGGAAAACTCAACAGTGGCCACAGGATTGGAAAAGGTCAGTTTACATTCCAATTCCAAAGAAAGGCAATGCCAAAGAATGTTCAAACTATCGCACCATTGCACTCATTTCACATGCTAGTAAAGTTATGCTTAAAATCCTACAAGCTAGACTCCAGCAGTATGTGGATCGAGAACTACCAGAAGTACAGGCAGGATTTCGAAGAGGCAGAGGAACTAGAGATCAAATTGCCAACATACGCTGGATCATGGAGAAAGCTAGGGAGTTCCAGAAAAACATCTACTTCTGCTTCATTGACTATGCAAAAGCCTTTGATTGTGTGGATCACAACAAATTGTGGCAAGTTCTTAAAGAGATGGGAGTACCAGACCATCTCATTTGTCTCTTGAGAAACCTATATGCGGGTCAAGAAGCAACAGTGAGAACCGAACACGGAACCACTGATTGGTTCAAAATTGGAAAAGGAGTCCGGCAAGGCTGTATACTGTCGCCCTGCCTATTTAACTTATATGCAGAGCACATCATGAGAAAGGCAGGGCTAGATGAATCAAAAGTTGGAATTAAGATTGCCGGGAGAAATATCAACAACCTAAGATATGCAGATGATACCACTCTAATGGCAGAAAGTGAAGAGGAACTAAAGAGCCTCTTGATGCGGGTGAAGAAGGAGAGTGCAAAAGTTGGCTTGAAACTCAACATTAAGAAAACCAAAATCATGGCATCCGGCCCTCTCAATTCCTGGCAAATAGATGGGGAAGAAATGGAGGTAGTGACAGATTTTATTTTTCTGGGCTCCAAGATCACCTCAGATGGGGACTGCAGCCAAGAAATTAAAAGACGCTTGCTCCTGGGGAGGAAAGCTATGGCAAATCTAGACAGCATTCTAAAAAGCAGAGACATCACCCTGCCAATAAAAGTGCATATAGTCCAGGCCATGGTTTTCCCAGTTGCAATGTATGGCTGTGAAAGTTGGACCATAAGAAAGGCTGAGCGCAAAAGAATTGAGGCCTTTGAACTATGGTGCTGGAGAAGACTCCTGCGAGTCCCTTGGACTGCAAGGCGTTCAAACCGGTCAGTCCTAGAAGAGATCAACCCCGACTGCTCTTTAGAAGGCCAGATCCTGAAGTTGAAACTCAAGTACTTTGGCCACCTAATGAGAAGGAAGGATTCACTGGAGAAGAGCCTAATGCTGGGAAAGATTGAGGGCAATAGAAGAAGGGGACGACAGAGAATGAGATGGCTGGATGGAGTCACTGAAGCAGTAGGTGTAAATTTAAATGGACTCCAGAAGATGGTAGAGGACAGGAAGACCTGGAGGAACGTTGTCCATGGGGTCGCGATGGGTCGGACACGACTTCACAATTAACAACAACAATAGTAAAAAAAACTATATTGCAATGATGTTATAAACTGAACATAAAAGAAGAAAAAAGGAAACTAGGAATAAAAAATAAATAAAATCCATATAACATCAATGTAAGATTTTCTTACTATTAAATCCAGACCATATAGAAACCAGTTTCTCATTCATCTCATTTTTGAAACATGTAGTTTTTTTTTTCAAAAATTGAACAAACGCATATATTGAATCCATTCCTTAACTTCATTTCCAGCCACGTAAAATAAACCATTAGTACAGCAAAGGCAAAAGAGTAACCAGATTTTCCATAAGAGAGTGAATGCTCTAACACTGGAAGTTTTAAAGAAGAGACTGGATAACCATTTGTCTGAAATGGCATAGGGCAGTGACGGCGAATATTTTAAAGACCGAGTACTGAAAAACTGGTCCTGCCCCCACTCCATCCCCTGCCCTGCCCATGCCATGCCATGCCCCCATCCCATCCCCCATCCCGCCTGCCTGCAGGGTCACTCACCATCTCAAGGGCCCACTGCAGATCACCCAGGCAGCTCAGCAGTGCCATGGCCACACCCTCTGCCCACACTCCGCAGCATCAACTGTGTGGGATGGGCTGTGAGGGCAGAGTCTTGTCTACGCTGCCATGTCCTTGGCGGTGCTGCTCTGTGTGGGCCATGCTTGGGAGCTAATCTCCTCCAGGGGGTTGCTGGTGAGGAGGGGGTCGTGGGGGGAGGCGAGGCTGGGGCAATGGCATGTGTGCCCACAGAGAGGGTTCTGAGTGCTGCCTCTGGCACGCATGCCATACGTTCACCACCACTGGTATAGGGTTTCCTGTCTGAGCAGGGGGTTGGACTAGAAGGCCAGATATTTTTGAAAGACAGAAACAAATGATGTCTCTCTGCTCTCACCTCACTCCCATCTCAAGTGCAAACTCAGGATTCTGTTTTTTCCCTTGCTTTGTATTTAAAGTATTCTTTACCATCTTATGTCATCCAAAGTGCTCCTGTTGTTTTGAACCTATGTGCCTTATTCTGTTACAGGCTAAACCCAGCTGTTTATTGGCTATTGAGGCAATGGCTATATCATACAGATAGTCCTTGACTTACAACAGTTCATTCTAATCAAAATTACAGTGGCACTAAAAGAAGTGACTTATGACTGTTTTTCACCCTTATGAGCATTGCAGCATCCCCATGGTCACATGATCAAAATTCAGATGCTTGGCAGCTGGTTCATATTTATGACCAGTTGCAGTGTCCTGGGGTCACGTGATCAGCTTTTACGACCTTCTGACAAGAGAAGTCAGTGGGGAATCCGGATTCACTTAACAACCGTGTTACTAACTTAACAAAAGCAATGATTCACTCAACAACTGTGGCAAGAAAAGTCATAAAATGGGGCAAAACTCACTTAAGAAATGTTTCGCTTAGCAACATAAATTTTGGGCTCAATTGTGGTCGTAACTCAAGGATTACCTCTCTCTTGTCTTTTAGAGCAACTAGTACAGTACATGAGATGTTGTAAGATTCGCACTGTAAGTAAGAAGTTGTTATCAGCAGATGTTTTTTAAATGCTACTTTTCTTCCCTGAGAAGAAAACCTACATTTCCCCGTGCTTTTAAAAAACATATATCTATTTGTATACTATTTTATTTTTGTTGAGCAGCACATAGGCAACTTTGGCTGACTTCCAAAAGTTAAGCAGTCCCTCATCGCTTTGTATTTGGTTGAGATACCAAGAAATACCAAACCTTAGCTAGACTAGGATGTCGAAAAGCATCACAGAAGAAAGCAATAGCAAAGCACTTTCATCTGGTTGCCAAGAAAACCAGAAGGGTGTGTCGCTTAAAATACCAGGAGTCATATTTGACTCAGACAAGACTTTACCGCATACTTTGAGGTGCAGTGTTCTGATGTGCCAGTGGTACTTCTGTTCGGGTAAAGGAGATGGTTCCAGGGTCAATTTGCTCAATATTAAAATGATTGGTGTAGTTTTATAATTACTGTGCTAAAATAAGTGTTCAAACTTGGTCTTGGTAATAATGTTCAAGTGCATAGTAGTTAAACCGAAGCAGGTTTAAATTGAAGTGGATTTTAAAACAGGATTGATGAGATGATGATGAGAATATTTATATATTATTTGGTCATCTGTTTTAATCATATGGTTTTTTTAAATGAAAAAGGGAAGAAGGAAAAAAAAGGAAAACACCAACATGGCTCCAGTTATTATATATAGAATATATAAATATCAAGTAAATGATAACAGCATGATATAGCTTAGACAGCATCTTCTTGATGAATTAATTTCATAATAACAATACACACATTTCATCATAGTTTTCATCAGGTTGAAGTCATTATTGTGAGGATAAGTACAAAGTCCCTATGGGTCAATAGCAATCTTGATCAAAGGTTTGCAGTCCCATCTCTACGCAGTGATGTTTAACAACTGGCTTTTCCAAATTGGTCGTAAAGACGAAGAGCTGTTCAAGGCATTTCCTTCCTCTAGGAAGATGGGTGATGGGAAATAAACTATTGAGTTCCTTCAGTGTCTCCAATCCTCACTGACATTACTGAATCAATTGCCACCATGGTGTTGCTACACAATAGCCATCAGCTCTGCTCTCAACTGGCTTGCAAAATTCCTGAAAATTTAACAACTGGCTCTTGCAAGCTGGCACAAGATGGCTTCAGCACACCACAGTCTGTACCATTTTCAGACATTTTTGTCCTTCTCTGACCCACTCTTTCTAAACGATTTCCCTACCTTGGGTTCTTCTTTTATATTTGCTGACTCAAATGACTCAGAGTGCTTGCCCACTCATATACAAGGCTTGCTTCAAGAAAGAAGCAGAGGGAAAAACAGATATAGCTATTTCACTGCAAGCGGGGCATGAAAACTGATGCCACAAGTAATCACTTTCTAAGTTATGCTTTTACTGCTTTTGCATAACCTGACAGTTCTTTGTCATTCCCCCTTGCCTATCTCTGTGGAAGAAAAAGAGACTTGGAGGCCTCCATTACTTTTAGGTTTCCTTCCATCTACCATTCCATGTCAACCAGATGTGCTCATTTCCTCTTTATCAACAGCTGATCTTCATCTTTCACAAGCCAGTTTCCCCCACCTAGGACTCAGATTGTATTGAAGCTAGATCCTTGATGCTCCTGATACAAAGCTGTAAGGATTGCCTCTGAAAAAGCACTGCACACACACTCTCTCTCTCCTATCCAGCAAAGCAGTTTTCTAATAACAATTTGCTGAGGTGATCTTGATGCTCCATGAATTGCAAGTTGAAAAACCACTCTTAGGGTGCCATGGGCAATTTTCCACATCGAGGCATACTCAGGCTATAATTGTGGGTGTGCTTTGGGAATTGTGAAAGCCGAGCTATTTCTTGACAGTCTGCACAGCAGCTGCCTGCCCTGGGACTCTGCAATTTGAAAAACAGATGGAGATGCTGATACCGCTGCCATTGAGAATAAAGGGTATTGCTCTGTGTCAGGTCTACTCATCAGCTACAGTAATCAAGCTTAAGACATCTTAGTCACTGAATTTATTGCACGATTGCTGGTCCTCCTCCTCATCTTCGTCTTCCCTTTTTTCTTTTGGTAAGAAGGGCTGTGCTGATGGGTAGAGTCAATGTTTGGTAAACTGGAGATGAAGATCTGTCAACCACACCAAGCCATGAACACAATATAATGATATCCTCTTTCCCGCCCATGCAAAATCAAATCCAACACCTCCCTGGAATACATAAAAGGGAGGCTCATTCCATCTCTGGATCCAGAGGAATTTGGCTTTCTTTGGGCTCAGCACTCTCCAGCTACTCCTTTATTTTAAATTTCCCCCCAGCTGCTACTAGGCCTCTTCATTCTCTCTGTTGCTCCTTTGACTTGAACACAGCAATGTCTTTCCAGACCATCTGCCAAGGCTCCAAGGGGAGCAGAAGGGGCTACAGCTCATGCTCTGCTTTTGGTGGTGGCACCGGAGGTGGAATCAGGCGTAGCTATTCTTCATGCAGAGGATATGGTGGCGGTATGAGAGGCCAATATGGTAGCAGGAGCCTCCATAACTATGGTGGAGTTACAAGGATTTCCTATGGATCTGGCTATGGAGGAAGCATCTGCGGGGGGTATGGTGGTGGATATGGTGGAATGGGTGGTGGCTATGGAGGAATAGGGGGTGGCTACGGAGGAATAGGGTGTGGTTATGGAGGATTAGGGGGTGGTTATGGAGGATTAGGGGATGGTTCCGGAGGAAGAGGAGGTGGATTTGGTGGTAGAATATTTGGCTTTGGATCTAGAGGTATTGGCAGTGTCCAAGTAGATCCAAATCTTCTGCAACCGGTCCGGGTAGAAATTGACCCCCAAATACAGCAAGTAAAAAATCAAGAGAAAGAGCAGATCAAAGTCCTCAACAACCAGTTTGCTTCCTTCATCGACAAGGTAGGTTAACAGAACAGAAAGTGTTACATTTTTGATTGATGTCATGGAATGCATGTCAACTGATAAAGCTTGATGCAATTTGTGCTTAACAATCTAGTAACGTCTTGGGGATGGATGTTTAGTGATGAATAGAAGCAACTGGCTGGTAAGAACTAGAAAAAAACAAGAAAAAAACAATTAGGGTGTTCATTAACAGGTAGATTTTCAAAATGATTTCAGGATAACAGAAAACTAGCATGTGTGGAATTTATAAGACAAGCTGTAATTGATTGCCTTATACTGTATATGCTGAACATTTTCATACATCTTTTTTAAACTATATTTTGTAATGCTAAATCAGCTGCTGCCCTCGAAACGCTCCTACCTAAACTGTAACTGGAGATGCCAAGGATTAAAAATGGCTCAGTGCAAATGCCAAATCTAAAAACTAGCACAAGCTTTTCAAACAATGATGCCTTGTTGCTCAAAATGTTTGTGTCCATTAACTGTAGTCTATTAAAAAAAGAGGCAGCATTTGCATTTCTTGGGCCTGCCTGTAATATTGTTGCTCATCACAAGTAACCACATTGGCTCTTGTAAAGTGCCTGGGTCAGAATAGGGTTTAAAGGAAACAGAACAAGCCCTTCATTGATTTCCACTGGCAGCTGAAGAAAGTCCAGTGAGATTCATGAAATTCTCAAAATGCTTGTGTCCTTTAGATCTTCATCTCATTCCCAGATAATCAGAGTTTCAATTTTACAAAGAAAAGAAGAGTGAACTAGAGAAGGGAACGTAATAAGTTTACTCTTGTCTCTCTAGTTAATGTGCATTTAGATCAGTGTTTCTCAACCTTGACAATTTTAAGGCATGTGGACTTCAACTCCCAGAATTCCACAGCCAGCAATGCTAGCTGTGGAATTCTGGGAGTTGAAGTCCACATGCCTTAAAATTGTCAAGGTTGAGAAACACTGATTTAGATGGAAGGGTCCAGCTTTGCTTTTAATCATTCCCACAGTTATCCCAATGTGTTGTGATGGCAACTTCCTCAAGTAATTTCTTTTATAGGTTCGCTTTCTGGAGCAACAAAACAAGGTATTGCAAACCAAATGGCAGATCCTCCAACGACAGTCACAAGGCATTGGCCCAACTATGAATCTGGATGCTGAGTTCCAGCAGTTTCTGAATAGCTTGAGGAATCAGATTGAAAATATCCGCAGCCAGAAGGGGCAGCTGTCAACAGAGCTCCAGAGTATGCAACATTATGTGGAAGACTACAAGAACAAGTGAGAACCTCAGAAACAACTGTCTCTTTTAGTTATTGGCACTTGCAGTCTGGTCATAGTCTGTCCCCCAGATGAGCAGCAGATCACAATAATGCCACTGATCACAGTTCTTGAGAAGCCTTTCCACAAAGAATGCTCTTTGAACATGTTGTTCCAAGCCCTGGAGGATATAAATACTGCAGTTTAACATTATAGATATACATTTGGGGGATAACATTACAATCAGTGTAGGAACTTCCATGAACAAGGTGGGAGAATTAATTTCCTCATGCTTCTTTGAGGAATGTGTTCACAGTCTATTCCTTGTGTTTATTATGGTAGCTTTTTATTTATCTTGGCTTCTTGTATTTAGTATTTAGCTTGGCTTCTGTAGTCTATGTGTGACTGCCGTCGAGAAATCAATAAATCAATAAACTCACCTTGCTTTTTCTTCTAGGTATGAAGAGGAGATCAACAGGCGCACAACAGCTGAGAATGATTTTGTTGTGCTGAAAAAGGTGAGAGATGAAAATCTGCCAGTTTGCTAGAAACATGGAAGGCATAATCTAGGGATAGAATGGAATCGTTCTTTGAGATTTCTCCAACTTTTAAGAACTATGTCATCATAGTCAACAATTTGCATGCCCTTCCAATGTAGGCCTATCTTTTTGTTGTTCCTGATGCTGTTGTCAAAAATGCTACATGATGCAGTTATAGGATTACATTCCATATTTGAATCTCTTTGCATATGGAAAAGCGCCATATTATCAAATTATGAAAACAAAATAATACATTTGTTTTCCATATTCAAGGAGCCTGACATATTAAAACATATTTTGAAATGACACAGAACCATGAATACAAAAGAGCAAATCTCTAGATTTTTGTTTGTCAAGATTAAGACTTTTTGTCAAGTTTGTACAAAAATGTGAATGCGCAATATTTTGATGCACATTGCTCTTGTTTAGAGAAGTATGCATATTCACTAGCAAGATTGCCCTGAAAATGTAGGTTTTGCAATTGATTTCCTCTCATATACTGTATAGTTTATATTTAGTAACCTATCTCCCCCCCCTCTCATATTTTCCTAATCTTTTTATGGCTTTTGTTATTAGCAAGCTGCATTGTCAAATTCAGAGAACTAGAAATGTTGAATAACAAATTTTGGTCCTCAAAGTTGGCTAAAAGTAAAAAATTGACATCGAAATTAAAACCTATTATCCTCTCTCCCTAACCATTAAAAAAAGGATTTTGAACGTATTTATAAATTCAATAGCTCCTGATATGTCCCGAACAGCACACATGTTCTCCCTGTAAGTCACAATGGATCCTTTTAGAATACAGTTTACATTAGTAAAAAAGATGCAAAATTATGTTTGTCTGCTTCACATAAGCTTTGCATGAAACCTGTTGCTTCGTTTATATAAAAAGCTTTATATAAAAATTGCTTTGTTCATAAAAAAATCATGTGTTGAAGCTGATTTGATCTGAAAAGGTTTGCTGTCTGTAATTAGTCAATGAAGAACAGAAACAGCATTTTTTTTCCTGCTTATATGTATTCTCTAGTGTATTGTTTCTTCACATATTGCTGATGTGGTCTTTCAAAAATTGAGAGCTGAAGACTTAAAATTAAACAACCTAACAGGAATTTACAGGGTCCTTTGTGTAAATTTGCTAAAAAGAGTTCAGGTATGGTCCAACTGGTGATGAGACTTGTTGAAGATTTACACTGACATTCTTCTGGATCCTTGTAGGATGTGGATAGTGCCTATTTGTCCAAGAGTAACTTGGATTCAAGAGTTGGTGCTTTGGCTGAGCAGATTAACTTCCTGAGAAGAATCTTTCAACTGGTAAGGAATGGTTTGGTTCTATTGGTTAATTAGAAGAAAGAGGGTATCCTCAGGTCCCACTGACCCAAATTCAGATTTGTCTTTATGTCTATCATGAATCTTTCTTCGAAAAAAGAATCTTATTTTATATAGTGCATGTTTGCAGGACACACCATTCAGTGATTTTGGTTACAAGTGCAACAAATGTCCACATTACAACAGCAAATGTTCTTAGAATGGTGAGATAGCTGACTTTCTCTTCCTTTTTCACCCCTCTAAAAACAAAGGCCTTCAAAGGCATCTGGAGACCCTACACACAGGACCCTACGCAAGCAGGGAAACCATTCCTTCTTCCAGCTCCTGAGTTCAAATGCACACAGGGCCATAGTGAAGCCAATAAACAGGGTTCAATAGCCTTCATCCTAATTCTTATTCTGAGCCTGTAGGCTCTCAATACAATCAAGAATTAAAAATGCATATTATGGGGAGTAAAAAAAAACACATGAATGGTGAAGGGGCGGCGGGGGGGGGGAATCAGGTAGATTGCCAACCTAACTCATGCTTTTGGATTCTTCACAGGAAATCTCTCAGTACCAGACTGGAGGCCAAGATACCTCAGTAGTAGTGAGCATGGATAATAATACTTACTTGAATTTGGAAGGTATTATCGAGGAAGTAAGAAGCCAGTATGAAGAGATTGCTCGCAGTAGCCGAGCTGAGGCTGAGTCTTGGTATCACTCCCAAGTAAGTAATCACACTGAGACAAGGAAATAAAGTTCCCTAATTTATCTTATGCTTTTCCAGGAAGCAAAAACTCCTGAGGATTCAAACTACAGAATCCCAGAACCTTGTAGTAGGGACTTTCTGCTTCTACTCATTTGCTGAGACAACTATTTAAATGGTTGTTCTCTTTCTCTATGCGGTCTGTGCAAATTGGACCTTAATTCCTCTACAGAGTTCTAAAACTGAATTTGTAGTTCCCTCACCAAAGTACAATATTGATATTCTCGGAAAAAAGCCTTGGCAGCAAATGCCATGATTGATATTCTCAGGACAGATCAGCTTTCTCCCATCTGGAGCTTTCCAAAGTTGTAGAATGTGTAACTTGTAGGTTTTTGTAGGTTCTCAGCTGTACTAGCTAGGGATTCTGGGAAATGCAGTCTTGCCTCACCTTGAAAGAAGCCAGACTGAGGGAAGCTGGAGGCCCCAAAATCTGACTAGTGAGCAAGCAGTCAGTCCTAAAGATGCCCAATCTCAGTTCTGACACACAGACTAGAAATGAATAGTGAGTTGTGAGGACCCTTTCTTCAGAATCTAATTTCTCTGCAATGCGATTTCAGTCAAACTTTTTAGGTTTTTAAGCCTCCTCATTTTCTGAACAATGTGACAAAAAGCAGTTATCTGAGGCAAAATAGTCTTTAAATATCCATGACAGATGTTGATGCATCATTTGTATAAGCTCTTCAACCATGCGCTGATCCAGCCAATTGCAATCTGACTTAAAATGATTTAGCAGCTTTTGCATCTTGGCCCTAAGATCTTAAGTATGGAGTCAGTATGCACAACACTTTGCAAAACCCTTTCTGGGAACCATGATAATTAAACTGATGTCACATCAATATAAAGTGTGAAAGGCATGGCTCTTTGGATGTGGCTGAGCTACAACTTCAAGCGTCTTTTACCATTAACTGTGCTGGTTGGGCCTGCTGGAAATTGTAATTTAGGAATGTTTGTTGGGCCATCCTTTGCTATCCCTGAGCTATTCTTCTTCCATTGTCATCCACTGAGCTGATGAAGCAAAATGGAAAATTACACTTTTTCTGCCCTACAGTACGAAGCTCTGCAGAACACAGCAGGACGGCATGGTGACAATCTGCGCAACACCAGGCAGGAGATTCAAGAGTTGACTAGGAACATCCAGAGACTGCGTTCAGAAATTGAGCATGTCAAGAAGCAGGTATGGAATGTGGAGGGAAGAATTATAATTCTATCTCCTTGGGAGATCTAGGTCACTCTGTGAGTGTTGAATTTACCTCTACAAAGGGAAAGAATCTCTTAGTGAGAGCTTGTGCAAAATCTTATTTTAGGACATGAGGTGCCTATTTCTTAAACCATTTATTTTAAGTGCCTGTTTTTTTAATCATTTGATTTAAGATTTTGAAGCATTTCTGTTTCTCAGACAGATAACATTCTACCTCAGTAACTTAACACGATTCACTGAAACCTGCCAAACTCCTTTAAAATTATTTTTGTCATCTCTCAACATTGTAAGATTGAACAACAGCTCCACATATCTTGTTGCATCATCGTAGCTGAAGCTTTCTTGTACACAAGATGAATTGCATTACCTTTATGTAAGCCCAGGTGTCACATTGTTGGCTAGGGTGGCAAAATAGAATGGGTGTTGCAATGTGAATTACTTTGGTTTGGGGATAGAATCTTTTCTGCACTGAATCAGTGGTTAAAAAGGAAAGGCTGTGTACCAAGAAAGGGCTGCAGTTCATGGAAGAAGACGGGTTTGGCAAGAATAATATCTTAGGAATCTTCAGGTAGGGCTGAAGAATCTGTTTATAGATCTTAAAGATCTGTTATTTGTCATTGTCAGCAATTCTGAACTGGATGAGCCAATGGTTCAACTGTGTTCCCCGTTCTTAGCCTCTTAACAATTTTAAACTGCTCTTCAGTGGTTTATGGGGACAAGATGATGCAAGTGGGAAGCTCAAGTGTTGATGCGTGTACCTGAAAAGAATCTGTTTGGGTACATATATTTATGCACCATATAGATAAAGAATTTCTTCATAGAGATCTTCTTTGACTATGAAGCTTGTCCTCCAGCCTCAATCAAGGTCCCTAGTCATGGCTTGGGACTGGGGAGGGAGCAATAAGTCAAGCCTTTTCTCAAGTGTGCTTTTTTTCAAGAGGAACCTAGACTTCCTTTGTTTTTCCTTGAAGACTATTTTGGATGAGAAATGAAATGTCTTCAAGGAAAAACAAAGAAAGTAATAATAATAATAATAATAATAATAGTAGTAAAGTTGGAAGGGACCTTGGAGGTCATCTAGTCCAACCCCCTGCTCGGGCAGGAAACCCTACACCATTTCGGACAAATGGCTGTCCAGTCTCTTCTTAAAAACTTCCAGTGTTGGAGCATTTACTGCTTCTGGAGGCAGGCTGTTCCACTGATTAATTGTTCTCACTGTCAGGAAGTTTCTCCTTAGTTCTAGGTTGCTTCTCTCCTTGATTAGTTTCCACCCGTTGCTTCTTGTCCTGCCTTCAGGTGCTTTGGAAAATAGCTTAATGTCCTCTTGGAAAAAAAAGCACCTTTGAGACAGCCATGACCTGGACAACCGAGAATCTTCATGGACAAGTTAAGCCTTGCTACAAAAGACTCAAAATAGCTTCTAGGATATGTCTTTTCCATGCTGATGCCTTGTAGATTGCTGAAGGGCATTAGGAGATTGTTAAGCAAAGTAAGAAGAGTTCATATTTCAGATGGGCCCAGAGAAAAGACCATTCACAGAAAAGTATTACATCAAGTCTAGCATAGTATGGCTGGACAAGGCCTTGATCTGGCTTGATATAAGGAAGTGTCTTAAAACTCTCCCATCAACTCAGAGGTAGTATAAGCAAATCACCATCATACTTGGAGAAATAAGGGAAAGAAAGTATCCTAGTTCACAATCTCAAAATTGAACAGCAGAAGGAATCATAGTAAGGGTTCCATGTTTTAAAGGAATGGTAATTAAAAAAAGTGCAGTGTAAAATGATTTAACTCTCTATCTCCATTATATGTTGATGGTGCTTCAGAAAGGAACAATAGCAAAAAAAAATGTATCAGAGGATTTTACATTTATTTCAGGGCTTGTCTGGATAGAAATTTGGAATCCATTAGAATTGGCAGCTTATATATTCAAATAAATAAAAAGTAATGATACATTTTTAAAAATTGGATCGAGCATCTGGGCTAAGGACTGGAACAAGAGAATAAAAAAAGTCTGTAATATTCAGACAGAGTGCTGGGCCCTTTACCATTGCTAAGCATCAACAATGAACCATCAAATTCCTAGGATTAACAAGGAGGTCATTTGATTTGATCACTAACAGTGCTTCTATAATTGGCATTCTGCCACCAAGACAGACTCCTTTTAACATATAGTCATTTCTCAGAAGCATTTCTCAGATCCAAACTCCACTTTAAAAAAAAGCGAAAGATATATTGTATAGAAAGTATGTTTCTGAAATAAGTTGACTGAAGAAAAATAGTTTACACTGGGGAACTTATATTTTAAAAGCCTACACTGAGGAAATGTAAATTAACAAAGAATGACATCAGGGAAATTAATAGTAGAGATTGATATTATCTTATGTTAAAATGTAATTAGAGGTAATTATATTAAAATACTCTTGCATTTGGACAGCTGAATGAAAGGATAAGTTTTAATAGATTTTTTTTAAAAAGTGAAATAAAACAAAGCAATGAACTCAGAACACTAACACGGATTAATTATTTTTCTGATCTGCACATCTCTAGCTCTCAAGTGCTACCAAGTGATAGTGCAGAAATATCCCATTATTTACGATGGATTTTAATTTATGCATTTATTTAGTGCAAAGAGAAAACCTCAGAACTATTGATCGAAGCCCCTGGAAAATTTCCCCCCAAAATAGAATCGCAGCATGATAAATATTTCATCAATAAAGATTTAAAAAGATGATCACAGTGGCAACTAGAGCTGTTTGTTTTCTCCTTTGCCTTGCAGTATGCTAAATTGCAGTCTGACATTGCTGAGGCCGAGGAACGTGGTGAACTGGCACTCCGAGATGCTAAGCAAAAGCTGCATGACTTGGAATGCGCCTTGGTGAAAGACAAGGAAGAACTGGCTCGCCTCTTGAAAGAGTACCAAGAACTGCTGAATGTCAAGATTGCTCTGGACATTGAAATTGCCATGTACAGGAAACTGCTGGAAGGAGAAGAGAGCAGGTGTGTCTGGTGGTTTTTAGGAGAACTGGTTCTAAGTGGGTCAGGTGTCCACAAACAATATCTGGCTTAAAACCAAACCATAACTATGCATGAGGTCTTTTTAAACATCCGACTAGCCAGAGATTGTCTTGTAAATATTTTAACACCCTAATTCAAGGGAAGAGCTTTGATTTGGAAGTTCTGTCATTCTGACTTGTCTTTGGAAATGTGAATGTGCTTGGCTGGTGCTTCATGCCACATGGGTGCTCCAGGTCTTACTCTGTACCTTACCTGGATTCCAAAGGTGTTCCCTCTGTGGGTTGGTTTGCATGTGGGACATGGGGATTCATGAATGGAGGGATCCACCTTGTAAATAAGAAATAGAATTAGATGATTTATGCTTATGAGTTTCACACTGCAGCTCATAATATATATCACCAGGGTGGGGAAGTGGGGGGGTTATTATTTTATTATTTTAATTATTTTATTATATTTCTTTTATATTGAGTTTTTGTGTCCTGTAAGCCTCCTTGAGTCACCATGTGTGAGTAGGTGGCAATATAAATTTCCTAAATAATTAATATTATGCTGTCATGTGGAAATATCACTCAACCTATTGGGCAATTGACTATTTCATTAAGGAGAATTTTGTTCAAAAACCACCTGTATTTCTTTTCCCTTTAAACAGGCTCGGTGGCTCAGGATCCCAAGTCCATGTCTGTAAGTAACTTATGCCTTCCCCTGAATATATTTATAGCTTTTAAAGTTGTGAAGATGTGCGTACTAAATCTGTGTTTTCCTTACAGCTGTGCGGCGTGGCAGCTATGGTGGCATTGGCGACATCGGTGGTGGCATTGGCGGCGACATCGATGGTGGCTTTGGCGGCGGCATTGGCATTGGCGGCGGCATTGGTGGTGGCATTGGCGGCAACATCGATGGTGGCTTTGGCGGCGGCATTGGCACTGGCGGCGGCATTGGAGGTGGCATTTATGATGGCATTGGAAGTGGTGTTGTTGGTGGCATTGGCAGAGGCAGCTATGGCTACGGAAGTGGTGGCATTATAAGTGGTAGAGGGGCTGGCGGCTCTGTCTGTGGAGGAGGAGGTGGATTCTCTCATGGCTCAGGAAGTGGTTCCAGCACAGTCATCCGAAGAACCACCACATCCAGCTCGTGCACCAAATCAAGCGGAAGATATTAGGCATCTCTCCCGGTCCCCCCCAAAGGAAAGGAACATCTTTTAGCTGCTTGTGTTAACACAACTCTTTCAGCCCCATTCTGGCAACCCAGAAAAGAACAAACTGTGTCTTCTAAAGCCCAAGATCTGGTCTATTTCCCTCTCAGAAGAAACCTGCAGCCAGTCCCCACTGAGGAAGTCATTGTCCATCTTGCTTCTGTTGCCTTAGATGACGAGTCATGAAAGCATAACCAAATTCCATTTTAGGACATCCAAGAGAGAAATGCTTGAATGAAAGGGGGAGATGAATCAACTACAAATCTGGGCTCTGTTTCCTTCAGTCTGCTGTATATATTTGGCTTAGTTGGTGGCTGCCAAGTAGTGATATGCATGAAAGAAATCTTTCCTCACTGCCTGGAGTCTTCTTCCAACTGATGGTTCTCTTCAGTCCTGCTGTAGTTCCCTGCTTCATTGAGGAGATCATTTGTTTTCATTGTATATGTCTAGATCAATGTTAGGCATGTCAAACTTGCACTGCTAAGTTAAATGCTAATTTTCTTAAACCAGCACTGTATTTTCACTCAACAGTTGGGTTTGCAGAAAGACAGGGTCCTGAAAAATTCTGAGCAAGCAACAATTCATTGTTAGGAAATCAGAAATTAAGGACTGTACTGTGAAAACATTCATTCTTGGGCCAGTTTTGCAGATTATATTGCACCTATCTTCATTTCTTAGGCTTTCTTTCCCATTTTCTTAGGAGCTGATCATTTTCAATAAACTGCAGTCAAGTTAGATGTTGTCTCATTTTTTAAAAAAATATGGTTTTTTTTAACGTATATCATTTTACTTCAAAAAATGGACCATTCCTGAAATGGCTTGTACAAACTCCATGTATTATTATCTGGGAAATAACTCTTCATGAGGACGTGGTCTTTATTTATAATTCTATATTTGTTTATCTGAGAGTAGGCTTCACTGAATTAATTGGATTTCTTTAGAGGAAGCATACATTAGAGATGTGCATCTATCCCTAAATATGATCCCCATAAAGCAGCATATAGTAAGGCTGGGCAATATGGAGTCAGGCAAAAATATTAATGATTAATAGGCCTATTCACTGCTACTTACTTGGGCTATGGAGAGCTCTGGGTTCAAAGAGCATTCATGATTGGATGAAACATGGATATGTTGTGTGCCATCTGTCAGGAACATCTCAAACATCTCAAGAGCCGAGGTGGCGCAGCAGTTAGAGTACAGTACTGCAGGCCACTTTAGCTGACTGTGTTCAGCAGGTCAGCAGTTCAAATCTTACCTACCATCCTTCCGGGGTAGGTAAAATGAGGACCCAGATTGTTGGGGGCAATGTAAATATATATATACATTGCTTACTGGTGTACACCGCTTAGAGAGTGCTTGCACTTAAAGCGGTATATAAGTCTCATAAATAAATAAATAAATAAATAAACTACCTCAAAGCTACTGCTCCTGGACCTATGGAGCAGTCTTCTGTGGTTGATGTACGAAGCTAGGAGAAGATGTGATTGACTGATGCTCTGTGTGTATCCATGTTTGCTCAGAATAATATTTTTCATGGCAACCAGGGTTGTGCACAACCTTGATATATTCCATTGGACAGGCCAATTAATAATGACTCTTTTTTGCCTTAAGGCCAGCTATAGCCCAATTAAAATAAACCAGCATAACATAAGAACAACCAAACTTAAACATTATGATGTAAGGGGGTAGTTTAAGCATGGGTGCTTCATCTCAGTGAACTTAAACGTGCTTAACTTTGGTTGGATTTTGGTCTTGAGTTGCTGTTTTTAAACAACCTACTCAAGGTCTAATTTTGAAAAATACTGCTTTGTATTCAGAATTGTTAACCTAAAACTGATATGAAAAATTTAATTTCAGCTTCGATGCTGCATCCAGCTTTTTTTGAGTTTGCCATCCAGAATCTCAGGAATAGCTCTCGTTTCTCAAAATGATTTTTATCGGGTTGTTTTATCTCCTGCTTATTATCTGCATCTGTTCTAAAAATTAGGGTGGTATCCAGGAAACTATCTCATGTCATGCTGTGAAGTAGGTCTAATTACCCATGGGTTAAATCAAATAGTTGACCCCCAATGAATGAATAATGTCTTGTGCACATCAGAACACAGACATACAGTGTGGCCCTTTCACAAAGATGCTGGATCAGTTTGAGATTGTAAAATAATTCAATTTCACCTCGTTAAGAATTAAGTTGGCATTTGGTTGGCTCTATGATCATTTATTTGAAACTGCAGTAAAGCTAGGTAGCTGCTTATCTATTCTTCTCAACAATGGAAACCCGGCATTCCTGTCTCCTGCCTTCCTTTCAATATCATAAATGCACTCCATTCACCAGTGGCAACTACATGCCTCCTTTTGCTGCATTAACAGCTCAGAATTATGCTAGGTGGGATGGGATTTTACAGCTTAGAATTATGCTGGGTGGGTGGGATTTTCCTGTAGTAGCTAGCTTCCTCCTTTCCTCAGCTACTATTGATCTGTCATTTCAATCATTTCCCCAGGGCATCTTCAAAGATACAAAGGCATCTTCCTGTGTAGCATTTTCTAGACTCACTCAAGCACCATTTTTTGCCAAAATAATTGGCTTCTGTGATAACTGGATGATGATATGAAGACATTTAATACTTGGCTGCCATAGATCTTGGTTAGTAGTGAGCTGGAGGTAAATGCATATACTACACATAACAAGAAAGGTGAATATTTGTAGCTCAGTGACTAGTTTGAGTAATGAAATAACTGCAAGAAAATAAGCAAGCTCAGAGAGCAGACACTCCCCCCACTGTACATTTCAGGAAGGAGACATTGATATTAAGGGAGTTAATAGTTGCAGATTTTCAGTCTTGATCTTTTTCCCTCTTTTTAAACAATTTTATTACATTCTACAAATCTTATAGTTGATATTTTTTAGAAGGAATTATATAATAGTATCCAAATAGTATCCACATAGTTTGCTATGTAATAATTCTTTGTGTAAATAAAGACATTTTTATTAAACAATAAAAAACATGAAAACATAACAGATTAAAAATTTAAAATAAAAACAACAGCTCAAACAATTTAACCCAAAAACTAAAAAAGAAACTTTTTACACACACACACACACACACACAAACACACACTCCCCTACACGGCCTTCATGGAATAGTTGTTTTTTCAGAGGTGGTTGCATTCCTGTAGTTTCTTTTGATAGACTTGTCATGCCTTAAGTGACTTAGAATACAGGTGGAGACACAATGAGACTAGTAAATTCAAACCATCTGATGATTCCAAAGGGTCATGCTCAAAAGCTTGGTTCCATCAATCTCTTTCAACCATTTATTCATTTTTCAGGGACTTCAGCTAACCTGTCCCCAAGAATAGAATCAAGATCATGTGAAGTATAGAATCAAGATCATGGTGAGGATTAGTACCGCTTTACAAAGCTCTAATAAGACCATACCTGGAATACTGCAGCCAGTTTTGATCCCCATATTACAAAAAAGATGTTGAGAGTTTGGAAAAAATTCAGAGAAGAGCAACCAAGATGATCAAAGGCCTGGAGGCTAAAACATACGAAGAATGGCTGCAGGACTTGAGTTTGGCTAGTCTAAAGAAAAGAAGAAATAGGGGAAACATGATAGCAGTGTTCCAGTATCTGAGGAGCTGCCACAAGGCAGAGGGAGGGGGTCAGGTTGTTCACCAGAGCATCAGAGGGAAGGACAAGAAACAATGGTTGGAAACTGATCAAGGAGAGAAGCAACCTGGAATTAAGGAGAAACTTTCTGACAGTGAGGATAATCAACCAGTGGAACAGTTTACCCCCAGAATTCGTGGGCGCTCCATCACTGGAGAGTTTTAAGAAGAAACTAGACAATCACTTGTCTGAGATGTTATAGGTTCTCCTGCTTGAGCAGGTGACTGGATTAGAAGACCTCCAAGGTCCCTTCCAGCTCTATTCTATTCTATTCCTCTGCCACCACACCCTTCTTTAGCCATATATTTAGTGGTATTATGAAGGAGCACATATAGATAAATGCTAGAGACCTCAATTACACCAGCATGCCTCAGAAGTACAGGGGCAGGGGAGCCCTTTTATATTTCAATTGAGAGTATAGCAGACAGAGAGAGGGACATCATTTATTTATTTTTTTTAGCTGCAAATGTGCTTTTAATGTTTTTTTTCTCTTTTTTTATTTTAGACCAACAAAACAAAACAAAGCACAACAAACATTACATACATACGCATGTAATATATCCTTTTTTGTTAACAGCAATTTGTAACAGTACTCTTCTATTCTTTACATTTCCCCCCTCTTTCTTCTTTGAAATATTTGTCCTTATTGCCCCATTGTTTCTTATTTACGTTTTCCTTCTTTCATATTTTACTACTTACTAGGAATCCAACATTATTCATTGTAATGACACTCATATTTTTTATAAGACTCAACCAGAATTCCATGTAAGCATACAAATACTCTCATATTATTTAGTGCATATACTGTTTTTACTCTAATACTATTTCCAACATTGAAATTCACCCCTTTTCATCCAAGTATATTTGTTTATTTTTATTTTTCTTTGACATATATAATAATTCCTCCTTTCTTGTTTTATGCTGATATTGTGTATAATGTTTCTAAATTTTACTTTCTCTAGTAATTTTCTATAATCCTATTTTATGTAAACTTCCTAAAGGTACATCACATCTACATCCAATTTCCTTAAATTGTTAAACATCTAAACTCTTTTTCTTGATATATTTAATCCTTTAATATTTATAGAAAAGAGCTTAATTACGTCTCCCATTTTTAACTTGATCTATTTTTTTGTTTTTATTTTGTTTTATACTTCTTGTCTCTATAAGTCTTCCTTTTGCTTCTCTTTCTAACCTTTCTCTTTCTTGTAACTTTTGTATTTCTCGCTCTCGATCAGCTTCCTCTGATAGATCTTCACACCATTTATTTTTATTCCACCTTTATTATTTTTATACTCAAGGAGCCAAATGGACCTGATACTTGTTCTTCCTATTTCTCCACAACAACCCATCCTGTGAAGTAGGTTGGGCTGAATGAGAGTGACTGACTCAAAGACACACACCAGTTTTCATGCCTAAGGCAGGACTAATGCTCACAGTTTCTAGCCTAGTGCCTTACATACTAGACCAAACTGGCTCGTTGGAAATCATATTTTGCTTTGTTTTAGTGACAACTCATTACATTGTGACAAATTTGTGTGTTACTTTGAAAGTGATTCTGACTGTGTGGTTGGAAAGTGGGGAATGACTTAATTCGTCGAAACTTCTGAAATCCCATTTTCTGCTTAATCTGCAGAAAAATAAGGGGAAGCTAGTTCATATAACCCAACAGAGCATTCTTTGGAAAGCACCTTATTGCCCAAGTTCAAGGACAACAGATTTTGATATAAAACCAGAGAGAGACTAGGGGCTCTTCCGCACTGCAGCTGCTATCCAGTGTGAGAACTGGTAGGAAACTATGCCAGCTTGCAGAAAGACTGGCTGCTCTTCCAACTCCTACTCTGCTTTGGCAACAAAGTAGACAGGAGATCTCTCTCCACCAGAAGAGAGAAAGAGTGGGAAACACCTCCTTGGATGTCAACAGGCACATGGGATTATTTTCCCCCTCCTCATCTCCCCCAGCTACATTTTCTCCCACAATATCAGTCAGAAGGGACCCTGGAGGCCTTCTAGTCCAACCCCCTGCTCAAGCAGGAAGCCCTATACCATTTCAGACAAATGGCTGCCTGATCTCTTCTTAAATATTCCCAATGCTGGAGCACTCCCAGCTTCTGAAAGCAAGTCATTCCACTGATTAATTGTTCTAATTGTCAGGAAATTTCTCCTTAGTTCTAGGAAACTACTTGATTAGTTTCCATCTATTACTTCTTGTTCCTGCCTTGGGGTGCTTGGCAGAAAGGTTGACCCCCCCCTTCTTTGTGGCAGCTCCTTAGATATTGGAACACTGCTATCATATCACCTCTAGTTCTTCTTTTAATTAAACTAGGCATACCCATTTCCTGCAACTGTTCTTCATATTTTTTGGTCATCGGTCCCCTAATCACCTTTGTTACTCTAATTCATGTTTTCTTGGCAGTAAATAGACCCTCGCCGCACAATAGAGTAGTGGTGAAGACCCACCTGCTCCATCTTCAGGGAAAGTGAATCTGTATGATGCCAGGAGAACTGGCACATAAAAGATTGGGTTCCTCTCGATCTCTCCCTATTTCTTCTGTCACCCATGTAAGAGAGGTAGGAGAGGTGGCATGTTGGAGTGGGAGGGCCTGTCTCAGTTGCTGCCAAAAATTAACAGGTGCTAAGAATCAGAGATCTGGAACTAAGGGGGATGTCTAAAGAAGCCTCAGGTAAGCTACCTGCAGAAAGGCAAGCTGCACCTCAGAGCAATTCACTGCAGACCAACTGCTCAGCATGGCTCAAGTGGGCCAAAGTATAAGATCATAATGGAAGAGGAGTAGGAAAAGATGGGGAGTCTGCCTTCACAGTGAACTCTCAGAGGGGAGGATGAGGACGAGAGCCTATGTTCTTGTCAGTTTGTGGACTATCTTCTAATTAGGGCAAACTCCCACCCCTCCAAGTCGTCGCAAAAGGATACCATGATCGATGGTATCGAAAGCTGCTGAGAGGTCAAGTAGCACCAAGACAGAGGAATAACCTCTGTCTCGGGCCTGCCAGAGATCATCCATCAGCGTGACCAAAGCGGTTTCTGTGCTGAAGCCGGGCCTGAAGCCAGATTGAAAAGGGTCTAGATAATCCGCTTTATTCAGAGACCATCAGAGCTGGAGCGCCACCACTCTCTCTACAACCTTCCCCACAAAGGGGAGATTGGAGACTGGACGGAAGTTATTTAAATCAGCCGGGTCCAGGGTAGGCTTCTTGAGCAGTGGCCTCACAACCGCCTCCTTCAGGGATTGTGGAAAAGACCCCTCCCTCAACGAAGCGTTGATCAACACCTGGAGCCAGCTTCGTGTCACCTCCTTGGCAGCCGAGACCAACCAGGAAGGACACGGGTCCAATAAACAAGTGGAGGCGCTCATTGCTCCCACCGCTCTGTCAACATCCTCAGTGGTCACAGACTCAAATTCATCCCATAAAACTGAGCTAAGACCTGCCCCAGTCATCTCAAAAGGCCCTGCCCAATCCGAGTCTAGGTCTGTCCGAATCCGAGCGATTTTGTCTGATAAGAATTGCACAAATTCCTCCGCTCTACCCTGTGAGGGCTCCCCAGTTTCCCGAACATTAAGTAGGGAACGGGTCACCCTAAACAGGGCGGCGGGGTGAGATTCTGCAGATGCAATAAGTGCGGAAAAATGCGAACATTTTGCCGCTCGTATCGCCACTAAATAAGTCCTAATATAGGCTCTTAGAAGTGTCCGGTCGGATTCGGAGTTACTAGCCCTCCAGCGTCGCTCTAGACATTATACCCTCAAGCAGGCTGCTCATCTCTAAATTCCAGCTCCAGAGTTGAAATAATGGATCTCCTTCTATTGATTTTAATTGGAGAGAATGCTAAACAAAACAAAACAAAACAAAACAAAACCCAAGAATAAGCAGAGGCAGGAAGGGAAGCATCACTTCCTTATTTCCATTCGCTCAGTTTCATCTTCGTTTTTAGCCACAATTATTTAGACAGGGTAGTTGAGCCTGTTTGGTTTTTGTTTGAAGGTCAGCATTATGCCAATGGCAACTATTGACTAAATACCTCAGAATTATGTTTGGAAAAGCTTCAAAGTGCAGAGGGGAGTGGTTGCTCATAGAACTATTTGAATAAACCAGTTATCTGCAGGCTGGCAATACCTTGGATGAATCGTTGTGTAGCAACTCAGCAGTTTCATCTATTTATTTCTGGAAGATGTCTGAGGCTGGCCAGTCTCCTTTGAAATTTTCCTACCAATCTGTTTCCTGTGCCTGCTTCCCCCTCCTCCCATTGTATTATATTATGGTATTATAATGGCCTAAGAGCCAGAGTATGATCTGGTGTTAAGCAAAACCTGTCATCAATAACCTTCTTGTTGTGAATAATCTGGGAGATACCTCCCTGCTGCTTCAGCATTGACTGACAGATTTGATTTATGTCCTTCCTTTTATTTTATATACACATCCTATACTCTCTAAACCATGAGCTCCTGAAAAACATTTCTATTATTTGTTGTTAAGCTGCCTCTAATGATCACTATCTTCAACCAAAGATTTCAAAATCAGGAAAGGAATTCTTACTATGTTCCTTTTGAATGAAAGGGGAGAGAGATCAATGCCATAAATTGTTCTCCATTCCCATAGATTACTCGTCAAACCTGTCCAGGCTGACTGCATTGCAGAAAATCAATTAAAAAGACATTTCAAAGCTTTTTAAAAGATTGATAGTTGTCAAATTTAATACCTATCTACTCAGTTAATTATATAGGGAACAGTTCCTTGAAGTTAAAATATTTGTGAATTACTGCTAGATAGGAGGGCGAGGTAGTCCCAAAGAAAGTTAAAGGTAAATGCAATATGTAGTGGGCTTCAACAAAAATGGGATGGTGCCAAACCAAGCCCATGAATACTTTGCATTGCTTTCCTTTCACTTGTCCAACCAAGTCTACTTTGGATAGTCATATATAAAGGATCACTTCGTGGAGTGGCTATAGAACTGCATATCTCTTTATGGGCTGCTACCATCACAATGCAGAATTGACAATTGAATGCAGAAGCTTTAGGAAGAAGGATGGGGTTAGGTCCTGGTCCTATCATTATTTCTGGATGGGATAGAACTAATTGAACCTCTCCAAGGTGTAAAAGCAGGAGAGGAGAAAGTAGAAATTCTGGCTTTAATATAGCAGAATTCTCCAAGATCGTAGTGGGGATAATAAGCATTTCCCAAGCTATGCTTTCCAGGAAGGGCTTCCCATGGATACAAATGCAAGTTCATTTGGTGGTGGCCCTGGACTTTCTTTGGGTAGGTTTGCTGGGACTGGATGAGACAATGGCAACTTTGGTAATGGTCAACACGAACTCAGCTTTTATAGCTGTCAAGTCTGCTAGCACCACTTAATCCAAGTCTGCTAGCACCACTTAAACTGGAGACTGACTCCAAGATTCAGAATGTTCACAAAGAAGAACAAGAGCAAATCCAGAAGAAATGTGCTTGTTTCATTGACAAGATGGAAAATTGAATATTATGTTGGTGTTTGCACATTATTATAAGCTAAGCTTCAACTGGGAAATGAGTCTAGTCATGCTCACTGTTTTCTGCCTGTTTAATTGAATTTCCAGGGTTGTATAAATCGGGGATACTAGCTTCTTCTGCCTTGAACATATTACCATAGGAAAATAAATCCTAAACAAATCATGTTCCAGGAGGAAAAAATAAGAATTTGTGGTTTGTACAACACAGAAAAATAGGTTAGAGAAACTTTGGAAGATTCTTCACGACACCTGTTAGTGGGCAGGAGTGTGTGGGTTTATCATTAAGCTACAAGTAAGCAAAGATCAAATATTTTTGCTTGCATCATAGTAAATATTTAGCAATACTCTTGACTGATGGGCCCATGATTATATGTTACTACTTTTTAAAATGTTAATCTGTGTCTTTTACATTATGAATATTTGTCTGGGATCAACTAAGTCCTGGATCCAAATGCCTTGCAGGTGTTCCAAGACTTTTTGGAAGGTATCTGATTTACAAAAAAGATGCCTGAAAAATTTTGTGATGCCCCCTTTGCAACTTTTTATAAAAGCAAGAGAAGCAAACTACAAGGATATCTCACTACTGTCCATTCCAAGCAAGAGTTTTGCCAGCATTCTCCTGAACAGACTTGCTACCATAGTCATGTGATCAAAATTCAGACACATGGCAACTGACATATATTTATGACTGGTGCAGTGTCCTAGTCAAACAGTCACTAAATAAATGGACGTAAGTCAAGGACTACCTGTATTAATGCATCACCCATCTTTCTGACACCTTTCCTAGGAAAGTTGGCATGCACCAAGGCTCAGCATTATTACCATTGCTGTTCATTCTTGTTATGGATACCATCAAGTGAGACCTGCATCACACCTGCATCCAGGGCCTCTCTTTATGCTGCTGAAGTTCTGCTTACAGGTGCCACCAGGGAAAAACTGCAATGCTATATCTGTAAATGGGGAAAAAAAATCATTTTAACCAATTCAATATGGGCTTCAATATCAAGAAGATTATCTAAAGATTAGCCCAAGCATCTCCAGCATCTAATGGAGATGATTAACCTTTGATATGCCATGCAGATGCACATGCCCAATTGGTCATTAGGTACTTCCTTTTTTGACCATGCCAGCAATAATAATAATAATAACAACAATAATAATAATAGTAAGTTGGAAGGGACCTTGGAGCTCATCTAGTCCAACACCCCGCTCAGGCAGGAAACCCTATACCATTTCAGACAAATGGCTGTCCAGTCTCTTCTTAAAAACTTCCAGTGTAGGAGCATTCACTGCTTCTGGAGGCAGGTTGTTACATTGATTAACTGTTTTAACTGTCAGGAAGTTTCTCCTTAGTTCTAGGTTGCTTCTCCCTTTGGTTAGTTTCCATCCATTGCTTCTTGTCCTGCTTTCAGGTGCTTTGGATAATAGCTTGACTCCCTCTTCTTTGTGGCAGCCCCTGAGATATTGGAACACTGCTTTCATGTTCCCCCCCTTGTCCTTCTCTTCATTAAACTAGACATACCCAATTCTAGCAACCGTTGCTTATATGCTTTAGCCTCCAGTCCCCTAATCATCTTTGTTACTCTTCTCTGTACTCTTTCTAGAGTCTCAACATCTTTTTTACATCATGGTGACCAAAACTGAATGCAGTATTCCAAGTGATACAGTCCAGAGCAATAACAGAGAAAATGTGGGGAAAAACAACTATAGTGGCATGACTTTGTTTTATAAGCAGCACCTCAGACCATCACTTGCAGCAACTATCACTTTAATGTCAAACATTAAAGCAAATGCCCACAAAGGAGACCAAAGCAAAAATGGCAGGACACGGTTAATGCAGACATGAAAAACATTCAGTTGGACTCAGTTGGTTCATTTGTTTGTGTGAAAAGGCATTCTTTGATCTGAAAAGAAGATCTGCAGGAAAATGCTAGGATGATTTTTTTTATCCCAACAGTTTGTAGTTTTTGACACATTCATGCTCAGTTATTATCTATAATGAGATATTGTTGGGCCTATAATTTCCTTTTGTGCACAAGAACATAGGAGAGGGGCTATAATTCCATGGTACGAAATTTGCTTTGCATGAGAAAAGTAGATTTAATTCTTGACATCTTCTGTTGTTAAAAAAAACTGTGTTTAAGCAGATCATATCAAAGATCCCTTTGCTATTCAAAGCAGAAAAAAGCTTAGACCAGATGGACAAACAATTTAACCTCATAAAATGTTTTTCTGTATTTCAGTAATTCCTGTCCTCGGCCTCCAGTTGATTGTGTCTATTTTCTCTGTTGGCTCAAATTATGAAAACGGTAGTGTAGCTGCTTCAATGAGGATGTCCTAAAAGTATGTCATGAAGTTCATGAAATACCTCCTTGTAGGAATGGATTAAATGCATGGAATAAGCCCATATACCAGGTAAACGAATTTGCACAAGTTGAGCAGCAGAACAGCGGGGACAAGGAGTTAATTGATACGGAACAACCCTGTCCCCGGCAATTTAAAAACTATAGGGCTATCAGTGCATGTAGCATAGATGTGTGTGTGGACAAGAATACCAACCTTGCTATCAAGCAAAATGAAGCCTCTAATAGTGAGTGCCACATAAAGTGCACTAACCAAATAGGTGGTAAGACAATAGGGGAACTCAGGCACCACACAGGTTATGCAGAAAGTAAACACAGGGCCAGTCATAAAGGACTCAAATGTCTATACACCAATGCACAGAGTATGAACAGCAAACGGTAAACTAGAAATTCAGGTTAATGAGGGCAGATACGATATTGTTGCCATTACGGAAACATGGTGGGATGAAACCCACACATGGAACACAAAGCTAGAGGGATTTAAATTATTTAAAAGAAACAGACCAAATAAAAGAGGAGGTGGAGTAGCTCTCTATATAAGAAATAACTACATCTCCACAGAAATAGAGTACAACAATGATAAAAACTGTCTTGAATGCATTTGGGTCAATATAAAAGGGGGGGGGAATGACATTGCCATAGGTGTATACTACAGACCACCCAACCAAACAGAGGAAATAGATGAACTTTTTGCTAGTCAGCTAACTAAGGTATGTAGGAAGCACATCACAATAGTAATGGGGGACTTTAACTACCCTGACATCAACTGGGAGACAAACTCCGCACCAAGTGGAAGATCAAACAGGTTCCTGGCAAACCTAGCAGACAACTTTGTCTCCCAAAAAGTAGAGAAGGGAACTAGGGGATTAGCCATTTTGGATCTAATTCTCACTAACAGAGATGAAATGATAGACGGTGTTGAAGCCATAGGAACCCTGGGAGGAAGTGATCATGCAATATTAGAATTCAACATTATAGAAGCACAAGCAATAGAACACAGTCAAACTAGAGTCTTGGACTTCAAGAGAGCTAATTTCAATAAACTTAGAGAGGGCTTGGGAAGGATTCCATGGATGAGAATCCTCAAGGGGAAAACAACTCAAGAAGCTTGGGAAATTTTGAAAAATGAGATAATAAAAGCACAGTCTAGCACAATACCAACAAAGAGGAAAAACAACAGCTCTCAAAAGAAACCAGCATGGCTGCATAAAGAACTCTCTGACAAATTGAAAGATAAAAAGGACAAGTATAGAAAGTGGAAAGAGGGGAACATAACTAAGTCAGAATATCAGCAAATAGCCCAAGCCTGCAAAGATGAAGTGAAGAAAGCCAAGGCTCAAAATGAACTAAGGCTTGCGACCAAAGTCAAAAATAACAAAAAAAGCTTCTTTCAACATGTAAAAAACAAGAAAAAAGTGAAGGAAATGATTGGTCCATTAGTGGGTGGTAGTGGCAAGAAGGTGACAAGCAACAGGGAGAAAGCAGAACTATTTAACTCATTTTTTGCATCTGTTTTTACACCAAGGGAAAAAACAGACCAACCTATCAAAAATAGTGCCATAAAAAACGAAACAGAAACATAAGTTAAGATAGGCAAGAAAATGGTTAGTGAGCACCTGTCCAGCCTAGATGAGTTCAAATCGCCAGGACCAGATGGATTACACCCCAGAGTTCTCAAGGAACTGGCAGATGTGATATCGGAGCCACTGAACTATATTTTTCAAAGATCCTGGAACACAGGGGAACTACCAGAGGACTGGAAAAGAGCTGATGTAGTTCCCATCCTCAAAAAAGGAAAAAAAATGGATCCAGGAAATTACAGACCTATCAGCCTGACCTCAATACCTGGGAAGATCCTGGAAAAGATAATCAAACAACGAATCAACGAACACCTAGAGGCAAACAAAGTCATTACTAAAAGCCAACATGGGTTTGTCAAAAATAGATCATGCCAGACAAATCTTATTGCATTCTTTGACCAAGTGACAAAATTAGTGGATCAGAGGAATGCTGTGGACATAATTTACTTGGACTTCAGTAAGGCATTTGATAAAGTAGATCACAACCTACTACTTGACAAGATAGAAAAATGTGGGGTAGACAGAACCACCACCAGATGGATCCGTAGCTGGCTGACCGGCCGTACTCAGCGAGTGGTCCTCAATGGAACTGCATCTATATGGAGGGAAGTGTGTAGTGGGGTGCCCCAGGGCTCTGTTCTGGGCCCAGTACTCTTCAACATCTTCATCAACGATTTGGATGAAGGGATAGATGGGGAACTCATCAAATTTGCAGACGACACCAAGCTGGCAGGAATAGCCAACACTCCAGAAGACAGGCTTAAGATACAGAAGGATCTGGACAAACTTGAACACTGGGCACTAACTAACAAAATGAAATTCAATGGTGAAAAAAGCAAGGTTCTACATTTAGGGAAGAAAAATGCACAAGTACAGCATAGGTGGCACCATGCTCAATAGTAGTAACTGTGAGAGGGACCTCGGAGTCCTAGTAGACAATCACCTAAATATGAGCCAGCAGTGTGCTGCAGCTGCCAAAAAGGCCAACACAGTGCTAGGCTGCATTAACAGAGGGATAGAATCAAGATCACGTGAAGTATTAATACCACTCTTCAATGCCTTGGTAAGGCCACACTTGGAATACTGCATCCAGTTTTGGTCACCACGATGTAAAAAAGATGTTGAGACTCTAGAAAGAGTACAGAGAAGAGCAACAAAGATGATTAGGGGACTGGAGGCTAAAACATATAAGGAACGGTTGCTAGAATTGGGTATGTCTAGTTTAACGAAGAGAAGGACAAGGGGGACATGATAGCAGTATTCCAATATCTCAGGGGCTGCCATAAAGAAGAGGGAATTAAGCTATTTTCCAAAGCACCTGAAGGCAGGACAAGAAGCAACGGGTGGAAACTAATCAAGGAGAGAAGCAACCTAGAACTAAGGAGAAACTTCCTGACAGTGAGAACAATTAATCAGTGGAACAGCCTGCCTCCAGAAGTAGTAATGCCCCAACACTGGAAGTTTTTAAGAAGAGACTGGACAGACATTTGTCCGAAATGGTGTAAGGTTTCCCTGCCCGAGCAGGGGTTGGACTAGATGACCTCCAAGGTCCTTTCCAACTTTTATTATTATTATTATTATTATTATGGATCATCGCATAGTCAGCCAGATGTTCAGACTGGATTTGGCATTTTGTCTACCTATCGAGTCCTTACCCAGACCTGGGATAGGCAGATGTGGATGTTTGATGGTATTACAGATATCGTTGCAGGATGGAAGCAGTTCCTAATAAGGCCGCCTTTTGCAATTGACTAATAGCAAATTTGTCAATGCCAATGGTGTTCAAGTGGTGCTCCAGTTGTTTTGGGATTGCACCCAAGGAGCCTATGACTATTGGTACTACCCTTGCTTGCTTTTGCCACAGTCTTTCTATTTCTATTTGTAGGTCTTTGTATTTTGTTATCTTCTCCAGTTCTTTCTCTTGTATTCTGCTATGTCCAGGCACTGCCACGTCCACTATCCAGACTTTTTTGTCTTTCTTATCGACAATTGTTAAGTCTGGGTGTTATGTTGCAGGTGCTTGTCTGTTTGAATTCTAGTCCCGAGCAGCTTTAATTTTATCATTTTCTATGACTTTTTCTCTATTTTATGATCCCACCATTTTTTGCTTACAGGCAAATATATTTTTTGCAGATCTTCATGCACCATTGGTTTGCTACTTTGTCATGCGCGCTGCTTGTATCATCCTGGCAATCTTCTTGCAACAGCTTTTACCAAGTGGTCCACTGTTATCTTCTTCAGCTTCTTTGCATAGGCGGCACTTACTGTCTGTTGCTGTCTTCTCAATTTGACTTTGTATGCATTTGTCCTTAAGGCTTGGTCTTGTGCAGCCAGAATTAGTCCCTCGGTCTCTTTCTTCAATTTTCCTGCTCTTAGCCATTGCCAGGTTTTATTATTATCTGCTTTCCCAGCTATTTTTTTCATGTATTGGCCATGTAGTGCTTTGTCTTCCCATGCCTCTATTCTGTTCTTCATTTGGTCTTTCTTGTAGGCCAGTTTGGTCTCTCCAGTAGTTAGTAAGCCTTCCTGATATACTAATTTCAGTGCATCTTCATCATTGTTCTTCAGATATTCTTCCAAAGCCATTTTTTCTTCTTCAACCATCTGATGTACTTGTAGCATTCCACGCCCACCTATTTGCCTTGGTAGATAAAGTCTATCAATGTCACTGCGTGGATGAAGGGCGTGATTCATTGTCATTATTTTTCTGGTCTGCCTATCCATTGCTTTTAGTTCTGCTTGAGTCCAGTCCACTATTCCAGCTGTGTACCTAATGACTGGGATTGCCCAGGTGTTGATTGCCTTTATGGTATTTCCTCCATTGAGTTTGGACTTTAAAGATCTTCTTCACTCTCTTGATGTATTCACCTCTAATCTTTTTCTTGACTTCAGTGTGCTTGATGTTGTCAGCTTGAAGGATACCCAAGTATTTGTAGTACTCTTCCTCATCCAGACTCTTAATGTTATTTTCGTGGGGCATCTTGATTCCTTCAGTTTTCACTATTTTTCCTTGTTTGATAGTAAGTGTGGCACATTTGTCCAAGCCAAACTCCATTACAATATCTTGGCTATATATACGGACAGTGTTGAGCAGCGATTCTATTTCAGATGATGTTTTTCCATACAGCTTCAGATCATCCATATAAAGGAGGTGGGATAGTCTGGCAGATGTTTTTGATGTTTGATAGCCATGTCCTGAGTTATTCAGTATTGTTGACAGAGGAAACAGTGCAATAACAAATAGTAATGGTGATAATGAATCTCCTTGAAATATTCCTCTCTTGATATTAACCTCTCCCAGCCTCTCACCATTGATCTGCAACTGTGTCTTCCATTGTGCCATCGATCTTTGCACAAATTTTCTGATGTTTCTACTGACTCCTGTTATTTCTAGGCACTTTATTATCCAATCATGTGGCAGAGAGTCAAATGCCTTTTTGTAGTCAATCCATGCCACATTCAGGTTGGTCTTCCTTCTCTTGCAGTTTTCCAAGATCATTTTGTCTATTAGGAGTTGATCTTTTGTTCCTCTGCTATTGGGGCGGTTTCCTTTCTGCTCAGGTGGAAAGAGATTGTTTTCAACTAGATGCTGTTGTACTGCATCAGCTACTACACCAGTTAGTAATTTGAAAGTTGTTGGTAAGCAGGTAATTGGCCTGTAGTTACCTGGTGTTGCCCCTTTTGCTGGATTTTTCATTATTAGGTAGGTTTTCCCAGTTTTTAGCCACTTTTCAATTTCTCCTCCTTGTAGTATATTGTTGAACTGCTTGGCAATGAGTGGGTGTATAACAGTTAGATGTTTCAACCAAAACCCATGCAGTTCATCTTCACCTGGTGCTGACCAATTTTTGATTTTCCTTGCTCTTTTTTCTACCATTTTTGTTGTTATTACTAGTTCTTTCATTTCAACTTCTGTTTTATTTGCATCCACCTCTTTTAACCAAGCCGCATCCTTGTTGTATTTCTTTGGGTTATCCCATATCTGCTTCCAGAACTGCACTGTTTCTTCCTTGTCAGGTACTGACTGATTCCTTGCAGTTTCTCCATGATGGATTGGTAAAACGTTTCTGATTGGTTGAAAATTGTAGGTTCGGCCTATAGTTTGGCAATTCGGAGCTTCAATCTACTACTGATTTTCCTGGCTATAGCTGTTATTTGTTGCTTTATTATTTCCAGTGCTTCCTTGATCTTCCTTGTTTTCTAAGTGGTAATTTGCTTGATTGGTGTCTTGGTCTTCTTGTTCTTCGCTTCTTTTCTTTCATCTTTCTAGCTTGCTTGCATGTTGATCTTGAACTTGCTGATCTTATTTTCTAGTCTAACCTTCCATTTTTCTGGTGCACTGTTTGTTTGTTTTTCTTTTTTGTTGATTTTACATCCCAGGTATTCTGTTATAACTGCAGCTGTGCTGTACCTTAATTGGTTTGTTTCTTGCAGTGAATTGGTGCTTATACTTGCTATTGCAGTATTTGCATCTTTTAATGCTTGTGCTAGCTGTTTCTTTGGAACAGCTTCAATGCAGGCAGCCTTATTCTGTTGTTTTTGTGCTGTTCTAGATGCTCAATTATTCTTTGTTTCAATTCTTTTATTTCTTTAGTTAGAGGGTTTTGTTCTTCCTGAGGTAGAGGTGGCCTGGTTTTCCCAAACGAGAAACATTTGTATATCTCTGCTAGATTCCTGCACTTCTGCCACTCCCCCTGGTTTGCCTCTACATTCGAATTACTTCTGTAATGCTTTTTGATTTCTTGCCCTGGGTAAACCTTTGCAATTCGTCCAATTCTGTTTCTGTGAATATTTTATTTCGTATTATAAATCTGCGTTGATCTGCTAGTCTCTGTTCTGTTATTTCTGATTCTGGATGTTGTTCTTTCCAGAACTGGTGCATTCGTTTTAGATATCCTCTTCTTGTTGGACTTGATCTGTAGTAACAGATCATTCTTTCTTTGTTTTCCATCACTGTGTATCTGCGACGGGTAAACACCTTTTCTTCCAGTAGTTCTGCAGCTGCTGGCCCTGGTTGCTCAGCCAACAGTCCTGAGTCCTGTAACCCATTTTTCACCAGATATCCAGGAACTCCAATATCTAGTGCGGACCTTGTTAACCCGGCCGACGTCCGAGCCGGTATGGCATTCTGAAATTTACGTCTCACCATATGTTTTTTTATGGAGAACACTCTTTGTCTGACTCCTCTGATGAGCCCGGTCAAGTATGTTGAACCTCTGGCCTAGTCTCATCTTCTCAAGTACATAAGCCCCGCACAACCTCGTCAAGGTATTTTAGTATTATTGTGTATCATCGCACAGTCAGCCAGATGTTCCGACTGGATTTGGCATTTTGTCTACCTATTGAGTGCTTACCCAGGACCTGGGATAGGCAGATGTGGATGTTTGATGGTATTACAGGTATCGTCGCAGGATGGAAGCAGTTCCTAGTAAGGCTGCCTTTTGCAATTGACTAATAGCGAATTTGTCAATGCCAATGGTGTTCACGTGGTGCTCCAGTTGCTTTGGGATTGCACCCAAGGAGCCTATCACTATTGGTACTACCCTTGCTTGCTTTTGCCACAGTCTTTCTATTTCTATTTGTAGGTCTTTGTATTTTGTTATCTTCTCCAGTTCTTTCTCTTCTATTCTGCTATCTCAAGGCACTGCCACGTCCACTATCAAGACTTTTTTGTCTTTCTTATCGACAATTGTTAAGTCTGGGGTGTTATGTTGCAGGTGCTTGTCTGTTTGTATTCTGAAGTCCCAGAGCAGTTTAATTTTATCATTTTCTATGACTTTCTCTATTTTATGATCCCACCAGTTTTTGCTTACAGGCAAATGATATTTTTTGCAGATCTTCCAATGCACCATTGTTGCTACTTATTATTATTATTATTATTATTATTATTATTATTATTATTATTATTATTATTATTATTATTATTATTATTATTATTACTATAATCAACAAAGCCAGCTATTAAAATGAAACATGACCACAGGTTTGTTTTGATACAGATCTGTAATCTTGGTATACCCCTTTTTCTTATCAAGGGCATGAAGAAATAAGGGCAGAAATATAATTAGGGAGTTCAAACAAGCTTAATGCATTAGCTAAGTGTGAGCATCTTTTCTTTTGTATTATTATCAGTTTTTTTTTTTTAAGGCAAACCCATCCTAGCTCTAAGTCACAGGTCAGTTTAAATGGCTGATCCAGAGATTTCCATGCCTCACTTCTCACCAGGGTGATTGAAGCATGTTAGCCTTGGATGCTCTAAAAGTCAATCAGGCAGTGGTGGGATTCAAATATGTGAACAACCGATTCTCTCTGTGGATGCTGCTTCAGAAGTCCGTTCTGGGCCTGGGCAACAAAAAAATAGCTACCGGTTCTGCCGAAGTGGTGTGTGTTGAGTCCTTCGCGGAAATGCAAGACACGAGAAGCAGTTGTAGTTCTCAGTTTTCTTTATTCTGCGTTCACCTTACAAGTAGATGGCTTCAGCAGCTCCCCAAACCTCCCAGCTTCTTATATAGGCATTTCCCGGGTCAATAAGATACTTTTCCCGCGCCAGCACCCGCGCATGCGCACAGTGCTGGCGACAGCCTGTCTGGTCCCGGGCAGCTTTGCACCTGCCTGGGACTGCCTGCAAATGCCCCGAGCCGTTTGCAAGGCTCGGGACATAACACCCCTTTCCCCCGGGCTAAAACTACTACCAACATATAATCATTTATTTTATGCAGTGTTCTGCTTCCCAGTGCTCCTATCGTTACCTGGCTTTTGTTTAGCCAGCACTGTTATGTAATCTTCTAAGTATTTAGGAGATTTCCTTGCTCTCTGTGACCTTCTCAGTTCTGGGTTTCTGACAGGTGTTCCCTGACTGAGGGGTGACAAGAGCCTGTTCCCCTTATCAAGCCTTGGTGCCTTCCAAGGACTTTGCCCCAATGCCTGGCCTGCTTGCTTGCCCACCGGGCTCGTCAGGCCAGGGCTCCTGTCACTTTGTGACCTGGTTGACCCGCCTAGCTGTAGGACCTCGGCCCCCTTGAAGTGATAGCCACTGCTGGGCGTTTCTGCAGACCCTCCTAAGTCCAACCAAGACCTGTCAGAGGGTTGTCCATCCCTTAAGTCCCGTTCTGTATCCGGGCTTGTGTGGGATTCTGTACCTTCCCAAAATTCAGTTACTTCCTGATTTGGGCTAGAGGTGTTGTAGTCGGGACTTGGTTCCTCGACCACCTCCCTGTATGTTTGACCCCCTGTAGGATTTGGGGTAAAGTCAGGCCAACTCTGGGGATTGTGTGCCAGCTCTCTTGCGGGGAATGATTTGTTGGGATGCTCCCGGGTATCCTCCGTGACTGGAGTGCTGTGTGCTGTGTGTGGAAAGTGAGTATGCCCCCGGGGTGACTCCCTGGCTGGAGTAGGTGTGAGTGCCTGTTGTGTGGGTAAGCTCCATGAATTCCTTTTCGGAGCACTTGCGGAAGCTTGAAATGGGCCGTCAGTGGCTCCATCAGTGGAGATGGGCAGCAACTCGTGCCCTTCCTTTTGCTCCAAAGGGTCCCCCTCCCCCCCTGGAAAAGACCCAGGAGTCGCATCTGAAAGGTCCCGCCTAGGGCGGAGTTGGTCGATGTGCCGACGCAGGACACGACCGTTGTCCAGGGCTACCTCGTAGGATAGAGGACCTGTGACCCTGGAAATAGAAGCGGGGACCCATTTATGACCAGGCCCGTAATTGCGAGTCCAAACCGGGGCACCCACAAGTCGTTGTCTAGGTGCCCTATTATGTGAGGTAATGAAGGCATCTGTCCGGATGCAACCGGTCAAGTTTTAGTAGTAAGTTGACGGAAAACAGAAAAAAGAAAAAAAAAAAAAAAAAAGATTTGAGATGATAAGAGAAAAAAAGAGACGGAAAAAAAAAATAAGTAGAAAGAAAGAAAAAGAAAAACGGGATTAATGACGGTTAAGCAGTATAAAAGGGTAGTGGAACAGCCCCAAGCGAAGTTTTCAGCTGGGGCTTCTCCTGTAAATGGACGGTGTGGTGCGATTAAAGGAGAAAGTCATCCAACCTAGATTCAAGTCCCCTTAGGTGGTCTTTTCAAGGCGTCCTTTGTGTGCGCACCATACTTCAGGCCTACCGTTTTTGGTTGACAGGGTGGAAGGGTGCAGACTGGCAATGACGAATCAGGTTTGCCTGTAAGAAAGCTTGGAATTCGGAGGAGGTGAATTGAGGGCCTTTGTCGGACACAATGACATCTGGCAGCCCGTGTGCAGCAAAAATCCCCCTCAGTACCTGAATAGTCTTTGCAGTGGTGGTGGATGAGACAGGCACAACCTCAATCCATTTTGAATGGCTGTCAACAATGACCAAGAAGAACTGGCCCTGAAAGGGCCCAGCGTAGTCAATGTGCACCCTAGACCATGGGGACTGTGTTTCCTCCCATCTATGCAC
Source organism: Crotalus tigris (assembly GCF_016545835.1). Taxonomy (NCBI): domain Eukaryota; kingdom Metazoa; phylum Chordata; class Lepidosauria; order Squamata; family Viperidae; genus Crotalus; species Crotalus tigris. The sequence continues at coordinate 1,491,808 of NW_024100610.1, read as the reverse complement.
GGGAGCTTGGGGCATCTCTGGGCAAGATCGTTGGCACAGGTGGCATGCATGCACCTTAGCCTCAATATCTTTATCTACACCAGGCCACCACAAGTGGCTGCGCGCAAGAGCCTTCATACGAACAATGCCAGGATGACCCTCGTGGAGGGATTCTAAGACCCTAGTCCTCATTGAGGTGGGAATGACAACTCTGTTTCCCCAAAGCAGACAACCTGAGAAAGGGACAGCTCGTTCCTTTTGGACCAGAAACTCTGAAACTCAGGACTAGGGCAGTGCTCAGGCCAACCAGACAAAACCCAGGAATGGACACGTGAAAGTGTGTAATCTGTACCTGTTTCAGCGGTAACATCCCTGGCACTAAGAGGGAGCTCGGGCAAGGCTTGGATTGATAGAATGTTGACAGCTGGCGCGGGGTCAGCTTCTACTACTGGCAGAGGCAACCTACTGAGGCCATCAGCATGGCCCCTTTCTTTCCCAGGCTTGTGGAGTAATGAAAAATCATATGCAGACAAGAAAATAGACCACCTAAGCATTCTAGGGGAAATGATGTGGGGAGTCTGCTTACGTGTGGTAAACAGTCCCAGCAGAGGCTTATGGTCAGTGAAGACCGTGAAATGCCTGCCATATATAAAATCGTGGAATTTTTTAATTCCAGCAACAACAGCCAGAGCCTCCCTGTCTATCTGAGCGTAGTTGCGCTCAGCAGAAGACAATGTTCTGGAGTAATATGCAACAGGAACCTGAGTTCCATCAGACCTGAGGTGGCTCAGGACAGCTCCAACCCTGTAAGGGGACGCATCACAAGCGATGCACACAGGAAGAGACTCGTTGAAATGTGCACGTACACTGTTAGAAGTGAGCAAAGCCTTGACTTTGTTAAAACAACCCTCATGCGTTTGTGACCACTGCCACACTGCTTGCTTGTCTAGTAGCCTGTGAAGAGTCTCAGCTACACTAGCTTTTTGTGGAAGAAAAGAATTGTAGAAATTCAGGAGGCCCAGGAAGGCCTGAAGTTCGGCCTTGGACTTTGGCCTAGGTGCTTCTAACATAGCAGTAGTTTGGATTCAGCAGGGTGAATCCAGCAGCAAGCATCAATTTTGAACCCCAGAAATTCAGTAGAAGGCTAACCCCAATCTTGCATTTGTCTTTTTTGAGCTTGAGGCTGATTTCCTGAATCTTAACAGAACAGCCCTTAGCCTTTCAGCTTGAATGTGTGTGGCATCTCCTGCAATCCAAGACATCTCAAAGTAGGGGCAAAAACCCCTGGTACCTCTTAGTGTGTTTTCCATTCGCTTTGGAAATCCCAGGAGCGACATTCACGCACTCCTTTTACCTTGAAGGCCCTCCTTGTTGTCCATAGTCTGAGCTATAGCAGCCTCATCATCAACAGGCAGCTGTTTGATATGCTTGGGCTAGGTCAGTTTTGCAAAAACATGCCCCCCCTTTGATGGAGGCCGGATGTGACTGACCACCGGAACATGATAGGCATGTTGCTGCAATGCCTTATTGAGTGTGCATTTGTAATCAGCACAAATGCGAATGTCCCAATTTGCCTTTAGAGGCGTGACAATGGGGGTCTCCCATGGGCTGGAATCAACAGGTTCTAGGATTCCTTGTTGGATTAGTTTGTCTAATTCAGTGTCAATCTTACCTTTTAAAGCAAAAGGGACCCTTCTTGCTTTAATCCTAATGGGAGTGACAGTGGGGTCTAGCTTTAAGGACACAGGTGGTCCTTTGAATGTGCCCAGCTGGGGGCTGAAAACATCTGCAAATTCGTTGCAGACTTCCTGTAGGTCGAGTGTTTGTAAGCTGTTGAGTCCTGTGACGTGTATCCCCAGGGCCTCAAACCAATCGAGTCCTATGAGACTCGTTCGTTCACCCCCTACTACTAATAATTCAGTGGACCTTCAAAAACTCTTGTATTTCATGTTACGGGTGGCCTCCCCCTTTAACAACACACTCTTGAATTTTGAAATCTGTTTACCCAATGTCAGAAGCCTTAACTTGGCCTGAGTTCCACTGCAAGTATGAAGGAGATAATTGAAAAGGCAGACCCTGTGTCTAGTTCCATAGATAATGGAACCCCTTGTAGCTTCACCTTGAGTGACAGCTTTTTCTTAATGGCTTGTGTGTGCCTGTCCTAAGGATGCTTCTTCGCGAAGCGCAAAATCCTACCCTATTCTGGCTGGGGACCCTGGTACCTTTCAGGCGCAGTTCTTCCTGAGGTTGTACCTTTCGTCGGCCCAGACACACAGCTACAATGTGTCCTTGTTTGCCGCATGCCCGGCAGGTAGCGGAGCGGAACTTGCAGTCGGTTCTCCTGTGGCGACCTCCACAGCCGATGCACTTGAGTGGAGCTGAAGAGCTTCCCTTCTGATTTCATTCCTTCATGGGGTGGAGACGGTCGACTTCCTCATCCGGATCCTCCTCGGAGTTTCCTTGGACGTCTTCCTTGTGCACGGATGCAACCTCTGGACTGTTTCTGATCGGCCGCATGTTCTTGACGGCGCCGCCTGCTGCTTCTTCTGCGGTGACTTCTCTTAAGGCATCTTGGAAGGACAATTCTTCTTTAGCGAAAAGTCTCTGTTGTAGATCTCGATGCCTTAACCCGCACACGAATCGGTCCCTCAGTCATTCTTCGAGGTCCTTGAACTCGCAGTGCTTGGCGGCCTTCCTTAATGCGGCGATGTATTCTTTGGCCAACTCACTGGAACGTTGATCCCTCTGCTCGAAGGTGTGGCGCCATGCGATGATGGACATCTTGGGCTGGAAGTGCTCCTTCAGTAGCTTCTTCAGATCTGCGTAGCTGACAGACTCTACTGGAACAGGTGCTGCAAGGTTTTCTGCGATTTTGAAGGCGTCTTGACCGCAAACACAAAGCAGGGTGGCAGCCTTCAAGCTCTCTTCCCTCACTTGGTTTGCCTTGAAGTAGTTCTCCACCCTGGCTACGTAGGACTCCCACCGCTCTGGATGTGAGACGTCGAACTCCGAAAGCCTTCCAACCTTTGCCATCTTCAGGAGACGGGTCTATCAGCCAGCCTACCCCCGAATGCGCACTGGATTGGCGAGTAGCTGCCGAGTCGACGCCGTTCCGCCGCTCAGGACTCACTTGGGTAAGCTTACACTTCTTCCTTTCCAGGCGATGTAAGGCATCCCACCCTCGTCGCCAGTGTTGAGTCCTTCGCGGAAATGCAAGACACGAGAAGCAGTTGTAGTTCTCAGTTTTCTTTATTCTGCGTTCAGCTTACAAGTAGATGGCTTCAGCAGCTCCCCAAACCTCCCAGCTTCTTATATAGGCATTTCCTGGGTCAATGCGATACTTTTCCCGCGCCAGCACCCGCGCATGCGCACGGCGCTGGCGACAGCCTGTCTGGTCCCGGGCACAGCCTTTGGTCCCGGGCAGCTTTGCACCTGCCCGGGACTGCCTGCAAATGCCCCGAGCCGTTTGCAAGGCTCGGGACATAACAGTGTGAATCGGCTGAATCCCACTACTGCAACCAGGCCTAAAGGAGAATTACCCTATTCCATTTCATCTTTGGCTAGAAGGGCACAAGGCTTGCTCAGTGCAGGATGCTTGCTATGTAGCTCAAAAACTGCCTGGCCTCTGTACTCTTTGCAGCAGACATGGAGAATTCTGAGAGTTGAAGTCTACCCATTGTCAAGTTGCCAAGGTTACAAAACACTGCAATAGATTGTAGCAAGTGGGGGAAACCAGAAAAAGGGAGAAAAAAATCCTTCTCAAATCTTCTTATAAGGTGACCAAGGTGTCTTATGGGAAGGAAACGGGTGTCACTGAAATAATAATTTGTAAATATTTGTTTGTTGCCCAGGGGCTGTCCAATTAATCTGACTATGGTAGGAAAACAACTAGAACAGGAGGTAGGGGAATTAGGTAGGCTTGCTGCCTTAAGCTATATATAAATAATGTAGGATAAAATAATATTGTAATAACAACAGCAACAAAAACTTTATTCAGCCACTGAAAACCAGAAACATTTCATCAATACCTAATTTTCCTGCCTCCTATTCTAGTTGTTTTCCTACCATTGTCAGGTCAATTGGATAGCCACTGGGAAACAAACAAATATTTACAAATTACTTTTATACCACTTTATGCTTATAAATTTCCTGAAATCTCAGGAGAGGGACAGTACTATATATGAAGGCAATTCGGGAATAAACCTCTGTTTGATCATTTGCAAGAAATAGGCGGGGATAGCGACGCATGTCCTATGGCGCTGTGCGTAGTTCAGTAGGGGGTGAAGAGTGGAAGGAGAAGGTTGTGTTGCATTTGACTTGTCCGCTAAATCAATTGAAAATGAATCCTGCTATAGAAAATCCCTCCAAATTTGAAGTGCGTGCAGTAATATGATTCCTGTGTGCGAAAAAACTTTTGGTAGCTGTGATTCATCATGAACTGTGTAATGTTTATGGACCAAACTTGATGAGTAAAGGTGTCGTACATCAGTGGTGTCGCATGTTTAAAAATGGTTGAACTGACATGCACAATGAGGCAAGAAGTGGCCGCCCATCTATAGTCAGTGATGAACCTGTGCAGAAAATTAACAAAAAGGTTTGTGAAGTCCGTCGGTTCACAATATCTGCACTTTCTTTACACTTTCCCCAAATTTCTCAGACTGTTTTGTATGTGATAGTGACAGAAAATTTGGGATACTGCAAGTTCTGTGCTTGTTGGTTATCAAAACTCCTTTCTGAGGAGCATAAAACACACTGAATGGGTTCACGATGCTGTTACAGGGTGGCTTCATTCCCAGGCGGGAGATTTTTTTGCAGAAGGAATTTCAAACCTTGTAAGACATTATGACAAATGCCTCAATTTGAATGGTGATTATGTCAAAAAGTAATGTAATGTTGTAGTTTTCTAATGTGTATAATAAAAGTTCTGTATATGTGAGTGTCTGTCATTGATAACTAAATGGAGGTTTATTTCCGAATTGCCCTCGTATAAATGAATGGAACAAATGAACACATTCATAAGAAAGAGACTGTGTGTTGGACTAACCAGACATAGCAAAACTGCTATGCTATGATTTCAGAGAGCCTAATGGCTATGATAAAGCTTCAGTCTTTGTCCTTAGTGTTTTTTCTCCTGAGATCTTTCTATAGAAGATTTCTAAAATTCCTGCTAGGAATTGTAATAAAGTTCTCCCTTTGTTACCTCAGGCAAATGGCAGTTTGAAATAGCAAAATGGCCCCAGGGTCTGGATGGTATCCAATAGGACTCAGCTGCCCAGATAGTTTGGTCTCTGCCTTCCAGCTTCTGACTTGAATGCATGCTGGGTTGTAAAATTACTGCCAATTCAACAGAAGTATTACCAAAGGCTAGGGTGGATTTCCCTCAGTGATGTTAATTTCCTGCAATCTTATTGTCAAAAGAGTGATTTCTTGCCAGTTTTCAAAAATAATTTGGCATTGCTTCATTTGCCTGTTACCTTAAAAAAGCCAGAGGTCCTAATATATAGCATTAAAAGAGGGTTTATGTAGGGATTAGAGATACAGTATAGCTTAGTATAACATATTAAGTTATGTTAACATACAACATATGAAGTATAGTTTCATGAGGGTGAGTGGGGATGGCTTGAAGAAATTGTGATGTTTTTTAGGTCCCCAAGGAACTCAGTCAATTATTTAGTTTAACTTTAAGAAAGTAGCAATAGGTTCAATATTTTTCTTGCTTTTTGCAGATAATATGAAGATTCAATTTCAGGGTACCTATTCCTTGTTGGCTTGGAAATTCTGGGGGTTGAAGTCCACAGATCTTAGAATTGCTAAGGTTGAGAAATACTGACTTATTTATATCTCATCTTTATTATTTTTACAAACAACTCAAGGCTAAAAACGTATCCAACACACCTTCCTCCTCCTATTTTCTCCACAAAAGCAGCCCCATGAGGTGAGTTGGGCTGAGAGAGTGTGACTGGCCCAAGGTCACCCAGCTGACTTCAACTCATGATATTCTGGTGCCTTAACTACTAGACCAAAATGGCTCTTAGCGGTTGCTTGGGATTTCAGTGTGAACCTGATGCAGCTATAAAGACCAAGGATATGTCAGTTGTTGAAATAGTCAAATAATATGAAGTTCTTAGATTAGCCAGGTCTAATATTCTGCTTCTACAGCTGTATTTTCTGTATGCTTCATTTCAGAGCTGGAGCTCCTGTTGCCTCCAGCTGAAGCTACTGAGTTCTTGTTTTAAATCTCTTTTTAAAAAAAAGTAGCTGCTAATCAGGGGCTGTCATGCTTTCCATCACCATGCTTTCCAAGCATTTTGCTTGGGTGTTTTGAATAATGAATGATGCCTAATATATATTAAGATATTTAGATAGCATATGTGATCAGGATTAGGATTTTGCTAGCTCAGGAGATAAAGTGGCTTGCAGAAATGTACCAAGTGAGTTGGATGAAGAGGATGTGCATTTTACTTTTGGGGGGGGGAAGAGGGAGGGAGGTTAGTAGGTGGGAGATCTCAGGCTCCTTATCTTCTTAAACAAGCTACACTGCCTTTCCTTACTGCTGTCTTTTTCTAGCTTTGGACTTTGAAAGAATGAAAAGAATTGATGCCTTCCCTTTGTACATTACTTTCCAAAGTTATTGTTACAATTAGAGACAAAAGGCCTTCAGCTGCTGCCTTATTTTTTGTGTCGGATTCCCAATGGCCCTGTCACTGGTTGGTGGCTAGTCATCACAGGTTTCACGGGGAAAGAAAAGTCTGCTCCTCAAACAATGAATCAGCGAACATCTACAAGCAAACCAAGTCATTACTAAAAGCCAACACGGGTTTGTCAAAAACAGACCATGCCAGACAAATCTTATTGCATTCTTTGACCAAGTGACAAAATTAGTGGATCAGAGGAATGCTGTGGATGTAATTTACTTGGACTTCAGTAAGGCATTTGACAAAGTAGATCACAACCTACTACTTGATAAGATAGAAAAATGCAGGTTAGACAGCATCACCACCAGATGGATCTATAGTTGGCTGACCACCCGTACTCAGCATGTGGTCCTCAATGGAACCACTACAGTATGTAGTGGGGTGCCCCAGGGCTCTGTTCTGGGCCCAGTGCTCTTCAACATCTTCATCAATGATTTGGATGAGAGGATAGATGGGAAACTCATCAAATTTGCAGATGACACCAAGCTGGCAGGAATAGCCAACACTCCAGAAGACAGGCTTAGAATACAAAAGAATCTGGACAGACTTGAACACTGGGCGCTATCTAACTAAATGAAATTCAATGGTGAAAAAAGTAAGGTTCTACATTTAGGCAAGGAAAACCAACTGTACAGGTATAGTATAGGGGGTACCTTGCTCAATAGTAATAATTGTGAGAGGGATCTCGGAGTCCTAGTGGACAATCACCTAAATATGAGCCAGCAGCTGCCAAAATAGCCAACACAGTGCTAGGCTGCATTAACAGAGGGATAGAATCAAGATCACGCAAAGTATGATGATGAAGATGATGATGATGATGATGATTACAGTTGTGGGAGGAGGAATCTATACATGCAGGTAGATTATTTGAATGGTGTAAGGTAGAGTCACCTGGAAGGTTGCTTAGGTTTGTTTGCGTGATTATTCCCAAAAATAAATTAAAACGGCATTCTGGAATAGATGAGGCATTTTCTTGTAGTTGCATCATATAGGGCTAACTTGCAGAACCTGGTATTGTCAACAATCTTAGCAACTCTTAATTTTTAATGTGACAAGGGGAAAATTCAGGGAGTAATCAACTGGATAGTGTTAAACAAATTTAAACAATTTTATGTCTTGGCTTGACCATAAAACTCTTGGAAAGTGGTTTTCGGTCTGCTATCCAGACTAAGGGCAACCCTCAGATTCAAAACAATGGCATGTTCTCATTCATTGTAAGGAAAAACCAGAAGTAGGAAGTGATTGTTTGACCTACCACTACTGACCTTCTCAGTGAAAAGGTACGGAGAGTTGGGAATCCTTCCTTTTCTGCAGTTCAGCTAAACAGGTTTGAGGCCCTATAGCAGGGGTCTCCAAACTTGGCAACTTGGAGACTTGTGGACTTCAACTCCCAGAATTCCTCAGTTGAAGACCACAAGTCTTCAGGTTGCCAAGTTTGGAGACCCCGCCCTATAGCAGGGCTTTTCAACCGGTGTATGTGTACCACCTGTGGTACTTTGCCATGTGGTAGGTGGTACACAACTGCTAGCCAAGTGTAGCAGGGGAGGGGAATGAGCCTAAACAGCCTGAGGGAGAGGCTGCATCTGCATAACTGTCTGGGCTTGGCAGAAGCTCCAGGAGCCAGCAGGGCTCCAGCTGATTGGCTCCAGCTGATTGGCTCTTCCAGAAGCAGCTGGAGCTGGAGGTGAACTGAAAAAAAAAGGGGGGAGGAGAGGAGAGGCTATAAAAGGAGGTGGTTTGGGTAGGGGAAGGGAAAAAAGACAACAGGAAAGGTTTAATCCCTTTAAGCAAATGAAATTAGTTTTACCCCCTTTAACTGAGTCTATCTACGGCTTTTAGAAAATTTTCTTTGAAGATAAAGAAGCTTAATTTAAAGCTAAAGCTTTTCTCAATTGTCAGAGCCTTTCAGTCTAGGATTGCAACATTGTGACAGTGACATGCCTGAGGCAGTTTAAAGAGAAAAAAAAAAAAACTGGAGGCTTATTTTGTGAGCCTTTCTTGCTTTGCACTTGATTCCTGTGTCTTTAAGGATATAGAGAAGGGATTGGGGGGTGCATTCTTACTATACTGTGGAAGAGCTCAGAAGGGAGAGAGGAAGAAGGGCCAACCGGCTAGCTCAGGAGTCTACAAACTTAGCAACTTTAAGACCTGTGGACTTCAACTCCGAGAATTCCTCAACCAGCCATGAGGGCTGAAGAATTCTGGGAATTGAAGTCCACAAGTCTTAAAAGTGCCAAGTTTGAAGACCCCTGAACTAGCTGATAGTGGTACATATTAATAAACATGGATACATTCATCATACATTTGTCAGTGCAAAGGGAAAGTGATTCAGCAAAGGAACAGCCACCGAAGAAATTAAAACTGGTACTTTTTTTCTTTTTTATACAGCTTGTAATATTTTATTAGATTATAGAATGAAATACAAAAATACAAATGCAAATAGTAGGAAGGAAAAAGGGGGGAAAGTGAGGGGTAGAAGGGAAAAAAACAGACTGTTCCTCTGTTGCAATAGAAGGAAGCATTAACATTGAACCTCAACTTTTTACTTTTCCATAATATTATAAACTAGCCATTTCTATAACAACAAATGAATCTAATCAGCAAAACCCAACCCCCCTTTTTTTAGTCATCAAGTTTTTGACACCTTGCTAAGCACTGGTGGTACTCAAATATTGTCATGTCCCAAAAATGTACAATCTATGAAAAGGTTGAAAGCCCTGGATTAGGGGACTGGAGGCTAAAACATACAAGGAACAGTTGCTGGAATTGGGTATGTCTAGTTTAACAAAGAGAAGGATGAGAGGGGACAAGATAGCAGTGTTCCAATATCTCAGGAGCTGCCACAAAGAAGAGGGAGTCAAGCTGTTCTCCAAAGTGCCTGAAGGCAGGACAAGAAGCAATGGATGGAAACTAATCAAGGAGAGAAGCAACCTAGAACTAAGGAGAAACTTTCTGACAGTTAGAACAATTAACCAATGGAACAACCTGCCTCCAGAAGTGGTGAATGCTCCAACACTGGAAGTTTTTAAGAAGAGACTGGACAGCCATTTGTCCAAAATGGTATAGGGTTTCCTGCCTGATCAAGGGGTTGGACTCAATGACCTCCAAGGTTCCTTCCAACTTTATTATTATTATTAAAAGATAGCCTTTCTGAGTTACAGGACCAAAAGCTGGAATTTTGTTGTTGAAAGCAATGGATGAGATTGGCCAAAGGCTAGAAAAAGAACATTTCCTGTTCCAAGAAATGGGGAAACTCCTTCAAACATAGCAAGAGAATTGTATCAAATTCCCCTCAGGAGAAGCAATCAACCATCTGCAATAGCTATGCTGTGCTATAGATTTTAGATTTTCACCCCTGGTAGCAGGGGAGAGGGAAACCTCTATATAGCTTTGAAGCATGGTGCTGAATAATAATCAACCACAATTAAAGCAAATGATTTTTTAAAGAATCAGCTGTTAATTATTTTTTGGTTTATGTGTAGAGGTAGTGGTGGGAAAATTAAGTTGTTAGCTTACATGGTTTTTGTGCCATGTAAGCCTACGAGCTAAGCAATTTTAAGGCAGCTCTTCACTTCAAAGGCACCTTTAAGACAAGTTGAAGGGGTTTTTCGTATTGCTGCCAGATAAAACCCAGCCCAGTAGTGATCTTATTCTTAATTAATTATCTAATTCCAGCCAAGCCCATCTCCGCATATAGATATATAAAGAGAGCGAGGGGAAACCAACTCTGCACTTTAGAGAGGGGTGTGTTGTCCTTCTTTCTCTTTGTGTCTTTAGCCCACCTTTTGCTCAGCTCTTTTAGCACTCTTTGAATTAGGCACAATGAGTAGGCAATTCAGTTCTAGATCTAGGGGAGACATTAGGACTTTCCGGGGATATACCTCTTCCACTGCTGTCATTCCTGGTGGGACAAAAGCTAGTTTTAGCTCAGTTTCATTATCCCGAGGTGTGAAAGGAAGCACAGGATTGGGTGGGGGCTTTGGTAGTAGAAGCCTCTACAATCTGGGGGGTAGCAAACAAATCTCTTTTGGAATCAGCCATGGTGGCTTTGGAGGAGGCTTTGGGAGTGGCCTAGGTTTTGGTGGTGGTGGTGGATTTGGTAGCAGAGATGGATATGGCTATGGAGCTGGAGGTTATGGTTTATCTTTAGGAGTGGGAAGCTATGGTGGTGGAGGAAGAATAGGTCCCATGGTTCCTCCTGGGGGCATCCAGAAAGTGACTGTCAATCCCAACCTCCTATCACCGCTGCACTTAGAGATTGACCCTGAGATTCAAAAAGTGCGGCAGCATGAAAGGGAACAGATCAAGACCCTCAACAACAAGTTTGCATCCTTCATTGACAAGGTGAGTCAATTAAATAGATCATTAAGTTCTTTGCAGGTAGTCTCAAAAAGTCTCAAAATCTGTGTATAAGATTGCAAGAGAGAAATGGACAAATGAGCCATCCAAGTGCGTCTTGGATAAAAATGAGGTGAATGCTCCAACACTGGAAGTTTTTAAGAAGAGACGGGACAGCCATTTGTCCGAAATTGTATAGGGTTTCCTGCCTGAGCAGGGGGTTGGAGTAGATGACCTCCAAGTCCCTTCCAACTTTATTATTATCGATCATCGCACAGTCAGCCAGATGTTCAGACTGGATTTGGCATTTTGTCTACCTATCGAGTCCTTACCCAGGACCTGGGATAGGCAGATGTGGATGTTTGATGGTATTACAGATATTGTCACAGGATGGAAGCAGTTCCTAATAAGGCCGCCTTTTGCAATTGACTAATAGCGAATTTGTCAATGCCAATGGGGTTCAAGTGGTGCTCCAGTTGTTTTGGGATTGCACCCAAGGAGCCTATGACTATTGGTACTACCCTTGCTTGCTTTTGCCACAGTCTTTCTATTTCTATTTGTAGGTCTTTGTATTTTGTTATCTTATCCAGTTCTTTCTCTTCTATTCTGCTATCTCCAGGCACTGACACGTCCACTATCCAGACTTTTTTGTCTTTCTTATCGACAATTGTTAAGTCTGGGGTGTTATGTTGCAGGTGCTTGTCTGTTTGAATTCTGAAGTCCCAGAGCAGTTTATTTTATCATTTTCTATGACTTTCTCTATTTTATGATCCCACCAGTTTTTGCTTACAGGCAAATGATATTTTTTGCAGATCTTCCAATGCACCATTGTTGCTACTTTGTCATGTCGCTGCTTGTAATCAGTCTGTGCAATCTTCTTGCAACAGCTTACCAAGTGGTTTGCAACAGCTTACCAAGTGGTTTGCAACAGCTTACCAAGTGGTTTGCAACAGCTTACCAAGTGGTTTGCAACAGCTTACCAAGTGGTTCCAGCTTGAGAGACAGGAAGCAAGAGCCAATTGCCTTCGCTCATTATCACAGCTGATGACCCGGAGTTCCGGCCTGCAACTCAGTGGCTCACTAGCAGTAACGTGGTAATAGGAAGAATTTGGCTAGCCTTTCTCCAGACGCCCCCTAGTGGTTGAAGGAAGCTCTACACGCAAGCCTTTAACCGCACCCAGAGAAGCCCCTCTAGTGGACAAAGGGTGAACCTCGAAGCCGGAGCACCCTGGTAGCTGACCCACAGCAAGCGACCCCTAGTGGTGAAGGGGTGAACTGCACTGAAGTACCCACAAACACAAGAGAACGCACCCAGTGGCACCTCCACCCACAGACAGCACCTCAGAAGCTGATCTACAAGTAGCGACCCCTAGTGGTCAAAGAGAGAGGTTCTTCAAATTCTCTTCAAAATAGCTGAGAAGGACACCTACCCTAACCATGGAGGAGTGTCTTACTGATTTGGACAAAGGGGCTCAATTAACTAGCCTAGTTGAAACACCCCAACCAGTCAGTCCAGGAGAGATTCTGCACACAGCCAACATTGACCAGTATGCAGAGGCTGAAACTCAAGCCTCAACAAAGCCCAACACGTCTCAGGGTCAATACGATCTTAGACAATGCAGAAAGCTCACAGAAGCCATGCACTCACATCTGATGGAGAAATGGCACACCATCCACAGGCGCCATGAAAGAAGCTGGGAGAGATTATACAAACTCTACCACGAACAGAAGGAGGAACTCTCCCCAGAATGGGCACACGCAGTGGAAGGAGATAAGGAAGACGCCTATGTGCAATGGATGGACTCTGAACAGCAACTCAAGGACGTTCAAGAACAATTAAGAGACCCAAGTGTCGACAGCGAGATGCAAAGCCTCCAGCTATTAAACCAGGAACGCAAGAAGTTTCTAGAAAGCTCACAGGGTTCCCCACAGCCCGAGCCTCACCACAGAGGCAGTCCGGTTGACAGAGCCGAGTCCGAAGTTTCATGCCTTTCACATGCACCATCCCAACGATCGCACGCAGATCCATCTCAGGTTTCTGGAAAGGCCTCATCCTTCCGCCACATGTCCAGGGCACACTCTAGCGTGTCCCAACAATCACATGTCACAGACGCCTCCCGCCTTTCGAAGGCATCCTCCCGTCGCAGCCGAGCATCCAGAATTTCACAAGAAGAGCAAATAATTTTAGATGCTAAAGCCGCTGAAGCTGTCTTTCGTGTGGCACAAGAGGTGAGGCAGAAAAAGAAGGAGTTGTCGGCCATAGAACTTGAGGAAGCCAAAATAGTAGCCAAAAGAAAGGATGCCCAAAACGAACTTGAACTTACTCAATGCCAAAGAATTATGGCAGACAAAATGGCTAGAGCGGAAGGCCTTCAGAAAATACTCCAGTACACCACTTTCTTGCCAGACAGACAACAACTGGAAAACGAAGAGCGTCGTAGCCGCGTACAGACCTATGTGGACAACCAAAGCACATTCCAGAATGCACAGATGAGAGCACCACAGCCAGCCACAAGCCCCCCAAGACCGAGTAGACGAACAGAGGAATCTCAACGACCTGATTCGCTGGTCAACTGCAGAGTTGTTGTCACGACACCTAGGTCACGAGATCCTCCCGCCGTTGGTGCCACATCAAACCTGATGGGATTACCACCAATGGCAATGACTGCACAGCGGGGAGGGCCACAAGATCTTTCCACCATTATTACCCCAGCAACGGCGACAATTGCACAGCGGGGAGTGCCCCAAGATCTTCCCACCGTTATTACCCCACAGAACCCACCAAACCATACCACTAATGGCAATCGGATGGATCCACTTATAGCGCCAACAGCCCTACAGCAGCACCAGCCGTCGCTCAGGGAACAGATTGAAAGAGTTAGAGCCACGCTAGAGTCACTAGAGTCCCTGCTGCACCAACAGGAGGAAGCGCCCCAAGGAACTGCCACCACTCCTGACCACAGAAGACAGCCTCGAGCATCAGCTCTGACAGCCTACCAGGAAGCTAGCTACACTCTATCAGAAACACAGACCTTCCAACACATGAGCAAGCAAGAGCCTGGGCTCCCTCAGCTCAATGCCAGAGCAGCAGAGTTCAGACCAAGCCAACAAGGTCCCTTGCACGTGACATTGCAAAATACACCCAGCCACCAGTACGCCGAAGGAAGTTACCAGCCAAACATGGCACACGCCCCCACTCCTGGAAGCGAGGTACCATCGCCACCCGGTTACACCCCTATGAGACTTTACAGAAGCAAACTAGATCTGGCATCCAAGGGTGTACACAAATTCCCCGATAAACCGGGAAAGGACTACGTATTGTGGAAGCTCACGTTCCAAACCGCCATCCAAGATGAAGCTATAACATCGAGCGAAACGCTCGGACATATGAAAACATGGCTGGGACCGGCTTCCACGCGATTAGTAGAGAACACTCAACTAGCTCACCTGGGCAACCCAGCTACCGCCCTTCACCAAGCTTGGGAAAGGCTCGACGAGCGGTATGGCGGGCATGAACTGACAGAAAAGTCGCTCTTGGATTGCATTTACACCGTCCCTAACATCAATATTGACGATCACACCCAGATGTTGGAATTTGCAGACACGCTCTCGATGCTACATTCAGTTCGCGAGCAACCCAACATGCCAAAACTTACCTGCCTCGATCAGTTCGAGAAGCAAAGGATTATAGTTAGAAAACTACCAAAGCAGTCAAGGGATGAATGGGCCAAAATATCAGAATCCCACAGGAACCAAGACCCTAACGCACCACCCGCCTTCGCTGTACTCGCTGAATTTGTGACCGACCAAGCAAAACTACGTCATAATGCCAGCAACTTCGAGCCAACAAATGACAACTTCGGCCCCAACCAAAGTTCTTCCCAAGCTACGGACAGAACCATACCTTTGGTGTATAAAACTGACATCACGCCTTCCCCAAAGAAGTCTCCACACGAACAAACACCGAGAAGCGCTCTTTCGAACCCTCATCCACCTACCAAAGGCCTAACTTGCCCGATACACAAGTTCTCTCACTCTCTAAATGATTGCAGAGAATTTAGGAAGAAATCCCTAGATGACCGAAAGACCCTACTCAAAGAGAATAGGATATGTTTCAAATGCTGTGACTCTATGGATCACATAGCCAAGGACTGCACAGCTGATGTGAAATGCCACCTGTGCAACAGCGACAGGCACCCAGCAGCCTTACACCTAGAACCTAAGACGCTGCCTATGGAATCACGACAAGCAACTAGCTCTACACCAGACTAATCACTGACCGAGTCCTGTTGCTAAGGAAGACCAGCTTAGACAATTGAACCTCTTCAGTTCCAGCTGTTCCTGACCCTTCTGTCCCAGCTGTTGTTCCTGTTTCTTCAGCTCCGGCTGTTCCTGAGTTTCCTGATGTTCCTGATCAGCTCCGGCTGTTCCTGAGTTTCCTGATGTTCCTGATCTTGATTCTTCAGCCCCAGCTGTTCCTGAGTTTCCAGATCCAGCTGTTTATGTCTTTCCAGGTTTTTCAGTTCCTGAGTATCCTGTGAATCCAGTTCCCCTCATTCCCGAGAAGCTTGGGTTCCAGTTTTTTCTGTTCCAGATTCGGTTCCAGTTTCCTTCACAGGAAGAAGACCTTGTCTCGTTGGGAGACAAGACTGCATACCAGAACTATTGGCCCACGGTTCCTGCGCACCGGGCCCACCCACTTGACGAACTAGTTTACCCAGCTGAGATCCAGATCATGAAGCCACATGAGTCAGGTCGTGACTCAAAGACACTTGTACCAGGCTGATCACCAATTTGGTCCTTGCTGAGAAAGACTGAACCAGAAGATTAAACCTCAAATTATGTATTGTCTTATGCATTGTTTGATGTAACACTTGCCTTTTTCATAATTGTGCATGTTTTATGTTTACCTTATAGTTATGCATTTTGATACCAAGTTTTTACCTAGTTAGTCACAAGTTAACCACAATGAGTATTGCATGCCTTGATGCTACGTTTTTACTATTTTAATAGTGGAAATATAAATTTCCAAGCGGGGAGTGTTCTGGCCCATATAGCTCTATGGCCCATATAGCTCTATGGCCCCGCTCTATGTTGGAAGGTCTGGCAGTTATTGGGTTAAATGCTAGGTATGTGGATGGGTCAGTGGGAGGAGTTCCAAAGGTCTTTGGGAGACTTCCTGGACACAAGCCACATGGGAATCTCTTTGTCTGTAAGAAGCATGGGCCATGGAAGGTCTCCCTATAAGATGGTATAAAGAGCAAAATCTTACCTAAGGAAAGGATCTGAAAGATGAACAAACATGTATTCCCAGCAGCACCAATCTCCACGTGAACGCAAGTAATCTTTCTCATTAAAATATATTTGTTTGTTATAAGATCGTTTCCTTTGAGTTAACTATATGACTGGATTTGAAATATAACACTTTTAAATTTGAGTCATTATAGTAAGAAGATAAAGCTCTTCATATTATTATTATTATTATTATTATTATTATTATTATTATTATTATTGGATCATCGCACAGTCAGCCAGATGTTCAGACTGGATTTGGCATTTTGTCTACCTATCGAGTCCTTACCCAGGACCTTACTACTACTACTACTATTATTATTATTACTATTATTATTATTATTATTATTATTATTACGATTATTTGGGTGTTCCAAACCAAACATTTAATTTCTTGAAAGACAGGAGGAGTTAAACTAATACTTTGGCAGCCAGGAGATCACATTTTATGTTGCATGGCTGTCCAAAGCGGAGAGTGCTTTTTGGTTTGGGAGTTTCTTAATAATAATAATAATAATAATAATAATAATAATAATAATAATAATAACTACTGGAAGAAAAGGTGTTTACCCGTCGCAGATACACAGTGATGGAAAACAAAGAAATAATGATCTGTTACTATAGATCAAGTCCAACAAGAAGACCACTTGAACACCATTGGCATTGACAAATTCGCTATTAGTCAATTGCAAAAGGCAGCCTTATTAGGAACTGCTTCCATCCTGCGACGATATCTGTAAAACCATCAAACATCCACATCTGCCTATCCCAGGTCCTGGGTAAGGACTCGATAGGTAGACAAAATGCCAAATCCAGTCTGAACATCTGGCTGACTGTGCGATGCTCGATAATAATAATAATAGCAATAAAGTTGGAAGGGACCTTGGAAGTCATCTAGTCCAACCCCCTGCTCAGGCAGAAAACCCTATATCATTTCGGACAAATGGCTGTCCAGTCTCTTCTTAAAAACTTCCAGTGTTGGAACATTCATTGCTTTTGGAGGCAGGTTGTTCCACTGGTTAATTGTTCTAACTGTCAAGAAGTTTCTCCTTAGTTCTAGATTGCTTCTCTCCTTGATTAATTTCCATCCGTTGCTTCTTGTCCTGCCTTCAGGCGCTTTTAGAAAATAGCTTGACTCCCTCTTCTTTGTGGCAGCTCCTGAGTTATTGGAACACTGCTATCATGTCCCCCCTCGTCCTTCTCTTTGTTAAACTAGACATACCCAATTCCAGCAGCCGTTTCCTTATATATTTTAGCCTCCAGTCTCCTAATCATCTTTGTTGTTCTTCTCTGTACTCTTTCTAGAATCTCAACATCTTTTTTACATTGCAGTGACCAAAACTGGATGCAGTATTCCAAGTGTGGCCTTACCAAGGCATTCTAAAGTGGTATTTACACTTCATGTGATCTTGATTTTATCCCTCTGTTTTTTTTATTGAAAATTTTTAAAATTTTACAAAAAAAAATTCCCTTCCCCAAACTCTCCCAACCCACCCCAACCCTCCCCCAACCTTCCCAGAGCTGAATACAGGCTTAATTAAAATTTAAAAGAAAAAATTTTTTAAACACAAATAAATCATATACAAATTTAGTTACAATAATTAAACAAATCATAAAATACTTTAACACCAATACTTAAAAAAAACAGAAAGAGAAAAAAAAAAGAAACAAGAAGAAGAAAAAAGGAAAGAAAAAAAGAAATTAAAAAGAGAAAAAAATATCTAAAAAAAAATATCTTAAACTTTAAATATAAATTATTCAAAAGGATTCTATCCCTCTGTTAATGCAGCCTAGCACTGTGTTGGCCTTTTTGGCAGCTGCAGCACACTACTGGCTCATATTTAGATGATTGTCCACCAGGACTCTGAGATCCCTCTCACAGTTACTAGTATTGAGCAAGATACCCCCATGGACAACGTTCCTCCAGGTGTTCCTGTCCTGTACCATCTTCTGGAGTCCATTTAAGTTCATGCCTACTGCTTCAGTGACTCCATCCAGCCACCTCATTCTCTGTCGTCCCCTTCTTCTATTGCCCTCAATCTTTCCCAGCATTAGGCCCTTCTCCAGTGAGTCCTTCCTTCTCATTAGGTGGCCAAAGTATTTGAGTTTCAACTTCAGGATCTGGCCTTCTAAAGAGCAGTCGGGGTTGATCTCTTCTAGGACTGACCGGTTTGAACGCCTTGCAGTCCAAGGGACTTGCAGGAGTCTTCTCCAGCACCATAGTTTCAAAGGCCTCAATTCTTTGGCGCTCAGCCTTTCTTATGGTCCAACTTTCACAGCCATACATTGCAACTGGGAAAACCATGGCCTGGACTATACGCACTTTTGTTGGCAGAGTGATGTCTCTGCTTTTTAGAATGCTGTCTAGATTTGCCATAGCTTTCCTCTCCAGGAGTAAGTGTCTTTTAATTTCTTGGCTGCAGTCCCCATCTGAGGTGATCTTGGAGCCCAGGAAAATAAAATCTGTCACTATCTTCATTTCTTCCCCATCTATTTGCCAGGAATTGAGAGGGCCGGATGCCATGATTTTGGTTTTCTTAATGTTGAGTTTCAAGCCAACATTTGCACTCTCCTTCTTCACCCACATCAAGAGGCTCTTTAGTTCCTCTTCACTTTCTGCCATTAGAGTGGTATCATCTGCATTTCTTAGATTGTTGATATTTCTCCCGGCAATCTTAATTCCAACTTTTGATTCATCTAGCCCTGCCTTTCTCATGATGTGCTCTGCATATAAGTTAAATAGGCAGGGCAACAGTATACAGCCTTGCCGGACTCCTTTCCCAATTTTGAACCAATCAGTGGTTCTGTGTCCGGTTCTCACTGTTGCTTCTTGACCCGCATATAGGTTTCTCAAGAGACAAATAAGATGGTCTGGTACTCCCATCTCTTTAAGAACTTGCCACAATTTATTGTGATCCACACAATCAAAGGCTTTAGCATAATCAATGAAGCAGAAGTAGACTTTTTTTGGAACTCCCTAGCTTTCTCTATGATCCAGTGTATGTTGGCAATTTGATCTCTAGTTCCTCTGCCTCTTTGAAATCCTGCCTGTACTTCTAGTAGTTCTCGATCCACATACTGCTGGAGTCTAGCTTGTAGGATTTTAAGCATAACTTTACTAGCATGTGAAATGAGTGCAATGGTGCGATAGTTTGAACATTCTTTGGCATTGCCTTTCTTTGGAATTGGAGTGTAAACTGACCTTTTCCAATCCTGTGGCCACTGTTGAGTTTTCCAAATTTGCTGGCAAATTGAGTGTAGCACTTTTACTGCATCGTCTTTTAAGATTTTGAATAGCTCAGCTGGAATACTGTCACTTCCACTAGTTTTGTTTTGCTAAGATTTCCTAAGGCCCATTTCACTTCACATTCTAGGATGTCTGGCTCGAGGTCAGTGACAGCCCCATCGTGGTTATCTGGGACATTAAACTCATTCTTGTATAGTTCTTCTGTGTAATTTTGCCACCTCTTCTTAATCTCTTCTGCCTCTGTTAGGTCCCTGCCATTATGGTCCTTTATCATGCCCATGTTTGCATGAAACGTTCCCTTCATATCTCCAATTTTCTTGAAGAGATCTCTGGTCCTCCCTATTCTGTTGTATTCTTCTATTTCTTTGCACTGTTCATTTAAGAAGGTATTCTTATCTCTTCTAGCTTTTCTTTGGAACTCTGCATTCAGTTGGGTGTATCTTTCTCTTTCTCCTTTGCCTTTCACTTCCCTTCTTTCTTCAGCTATTTACAAAGCTTCCTCAGACAGTCATTTTGCTTTCTTGCATTGTTTTTTCTTTGGGATGGTTTTAGTTGCTACCTTTGTACAATGTTGTGAATCTCTGTCCATAGTTCTTCAGGCACTCTGTCTATCAGATCTAATTCCTTAAATCTATTTGTCACCTCTACTTATATTCATCAGGAATATGATTTAGTTCATACCTGAGTGGCCTAGTGCTTTTCCCTACTTTCTTTAATTTAAGCCTAAATTTTGCAAAAGAAGCTCATGATCTGAGCCACAGTCAGCTCCTCGTCTTGTTTTTACTGACTGTACAGAGCTTCTCCATCTTTGACTGCAGAGCACATAGTCAATCTGATTTCTCTGTTGACCGTCTGGTGATGTCCATGTGTAGAGCCGTCTCTTGGGTTGTTGGAAAAGAGTGTTTCTTATGACCATTGTATTCTCTTGGCAAAATTCTATCAGCCTGTGCCCTGCTTCATTTTGTACTCCAAGGCCAAACTTGCCTGTTATTCCGGTTATCTTTTGGCTTCCTACTTTAGCATTCCAATCCCCCGTGATGGTAAGGACATCATTTTTGGGTGTTAATTCTATAAGGTGGTGTAGAGCTTCACAGAACCGGTCAATTTCATCCTCTTCAGCACCAGTAGTTGGGGCATATATTTGGACTATTGTGATATTGAATGGTTTGCCTTGGATTCGAACTGAGATCATTCTGTCATTTTGAGGATTGTATCTCAGTATTGCTTTTCCTATTCTTTTATTGACTATGAAGGCTACTCCATTTCTTCTGAGGGATTCTTGCCTGCAATAGTATATCTGATGGTCCTCTGAGTTAAATTCACCTATTCCTGTCCATTTTAGTTCGCTGATTCCTAAGATGTCGATGTTCAGTCTTGTCATCTCTTGTTTGACTACATCTACCTTGCCTTGATTCATGGATCTTACATTCCAGGTTCCTATGGAGAAAAGATCTTTACAGCATCGGACTTTCCTTTCACCACCAGATATATCCACAGCTGAGCGTCTTTTTGGCTTTGGCCCAGTCATTCGTTCTGGCACTACTAGTACTAGCCCTCTGGTCTTCCCCAGTAGCATATTGGACACCTTCCGACTTGAGGGGCTCATCTTCCAGCATCATATCTTTTTGCCTTTTAGTACTGTTCATGGGGTTTTCATGGCAAAAATACTGGAGTGGTTTGCCATTTCCTTCTCCAGTGGATCACATTTTGTCAGAACTCTCTGCTGTGACCTGTCCATCTTGGGTGCCCTGCACGGCATAGCTTCATTGAATTACGCAAGCCCCTTCGTCATGACAAGGCAGTAATCCATAAAGGGGACCCCCTTTACTATACCTGTGCATTTGGTTTTTCTTGCCTAAATGTAGAACCAAGCTTTTTTCACCATTGAATTTCATTTTGTTAGATAATGCCCAGTGTTCAAGTCTGTCCAGATCCTTCTGTATCTTAAGCCTGTCTTCTGGAGTATTGGCTATTCCTGCCAGCTTGGTGTCATCTGCAAATATAATGAGTTCCCCATCTATTCCCTTGTCCAAATCGTTGATGAAGATGTTGAAGAGCACTGGGCCCAGAATAGAGCCCTGGGGCACCCCACTATATACTTCCCTCCATGTAGATGCGGTTCCATTGAGGACCACTTGCTGAGTACGGCCGGTCAGCCAGCTATGGATCCTACTGGTGGTGATGCTGTCTACCCCACATTTTTCTATCTTGTCAAGTAGTAGGTTGTGATCTACTTTATCAAATGCCTTACTGAAGTCCAAGTAAATTATGTCCACAGCATTCCTCTGATCCACTAATTTTGTCACTTGGTCAAAGAATGCAATAAGATTTGTCTGGCATGATCTATTTTTGACAGACCCATGTTGGCTTTTAGTAATGACTTTGTTTGCTTCTAGGTGTTTGCTGATTCGTTGTTTGATTATCTTTTCCAGAATCTTCCCAGGTATTGAGGTCAGTCTGATAGGTCTGTAATTTCCTGGGTCCATTTTTTTCCTTTTTTAAAGAAGAAAACTACATCAGCTCTTTTCCAGTCCTCTCATAGTTCCCCTGTGCTCCAGGATCTTTGAAAAATATAGTTCACTGGTTCTGAGATCACATCTGCCAATTCCTTGAGAACCTTGGGGTGTAATCCATCTGGTCCTGGAGATTTGAACTCGTCTAGGCTGGACAGGTGCTCATTTACCATTTTCTTGCCTATCTTGACTTGTGTTTCTATTCTGTTTTTTATGGCACTATTTTTGATAGGTTGGTCTGTTTTTTCCCTTGGTGTAAAAACAGATGCAAAAAACGAGTTAAATAGTTCTGCTTCCCCCCTGTTGCTTGTCACCTTCTTGCCACTTTCATCCACTAATGGACCAATCATTTCCTTCACTTTTTTCTTGTTTTTTACATGTTGAAAGAAGCTTTCTTGTTATTTTTGACTTTGGTCGCAACCTTAGTTCATTTTGAGCCTTGGCTTTCCTCACTTCATCTTTGCAGGCTCGGGCTATTTGCTGATATTCTGACTTAGTTATGTGCCCTTCTTTCCACTTTCTATACTTGTCCTTCTTATCTTTCAATTTGTCAGAGAGTTCTTTATGCAGCCATGCTGGTTTCTTTTGAGAGCTGTTATTTTTCCTCTTTATTGGTATTGTGCTGGACTGCGCTTTTATTATCTCATTTTTCAAAATTTCCCAAGCTTCTTGAGTTGTTTTCTCCTTGAGGATTCTCATCCATGGAATCCTTCCCAAGCCCTCTCTAAGTTTATTGAAGTTAGCTCTCTTGAAGTCCAAGACTCTAGTTGACTGTGTTCTATTGCTTGTGCTTCCATAATGTTGAATTCTAATATTGCATGATCACTTCCTCCCAGGGTTCCTATGGCTTCAACACCTTCTATCATGTCATCTCTGTTAGTGATAATTAGATCTAAAATGACTAATCCCCTAGTTCCCTTCTCTACTTTTGGGGAGACAAAGTTGTCTGCTAGGTTTGCCAGGAACCTGTTTGATCTTCCACTTGGTGCAGAGTTTGTCTCCCAGTTGATGTCAGGGTAGTTAAAGTCCCCCATTTCTATTGTGATGTGCTTCCTACATATCTTAATTAGCTGACTAGCAAAAAGTTCATCTGTTTCCTCTGTTTGGTTGGGTGGTCTGCAGTAAACACCTATGGCAATGTCATCCCCCCCCCCTTTTATATTGACCCAAATGCATTCAAGACAGTTTTTATCATTGTTCTGCTCTATTTTTGTAGAGATGTAGTTATTTCTTATATAGAGAGCAACTCCACCTCCTCTTTTATTTGGTCTGTTTCTTTTAAATAATTTAAATCCCTCTAGCTGTGTGTTCCATGTGTGAGTTTCATCCCACCATATTTCCGTAATGGCAACAATATCATATCTGCCCTCATTAACCTGAATTTCTAGTTTACCGTTTGCTGTTCATACTCTGTGCATTGGTGTATAGACATTTGAGTCCTTTATGATTGGCCCTGTGTTTACTTTCTACATAACCTGTGTGATGCCTGAGTTCCACTATTGTCTTACCATCTATTTGGTTAGTGCACTTTGTGTGGCATTCGCTATTAGAGGCTTAATTTTGCTTGACAGCGAGGTTGGTATTCTTGTCTTTTCTTAGAACTTATTTATTATATTATTATAGAGACTACTTAAGGTTTATAATCTCATAGCTCACAGCTCACAACACTAGTGTGAGCCTCTTAAGTGCAGAACAGTGTGAGTTGAATTTTCAGGTTTTGAATATTGTGACCTGAGATCCCTTTTGCAAACATTTCCAAGATTCTAAGTTCCTAAAATTCTTCCAAGGCTGGAGGAGGGAAACCAGGATTCCCACAATATCTGTTCACAGAACACATTTAGGAAATTGTTTAGAGTTTGAGCACCTACATCACCATTCATCTCACATATTTTATATAAGACTATAACTCCCAGAGTTCCATAAGAAGAGGAGGTGACTACAAAATCTTTTACATCTATGACATAGCATTATTTGTTTTTGTTGTCCACAGTATCTGCAAGCAGCAGTTGCTGTGTTTCATTCTAAATTTTTTTTTTTTTTTGCAAATTTGAATAAAGTTCTGCTGAAGAGATTTTTAACTCAAGCCTGAAGATATTTTAGGGCCTGCAGCTCTTAAAATGCAGATAGTCCTCAACTTGCAACAGTTTATTTATTGACCATTAGAAGTTACACTTGATGAATCTAGCCACTGATTTTGTAAAACTGCAACTTTTCAAGTGCCCTAAGAGAATTTTGATGTGAAATGTCACATTACTGGGAAAAAGAAAGGTTCTGCACATTAAGTTTGTGCTAAATATAACAAGAATATATACTTCTCCTTTTTTTTCCTCATAGTTAATTGGCAGTTCTCACAATGCAGCCATTCATGTAATGTTTAGACCAGGGGTGTTAAACCTGTAATATCATGTGACGTGCCACGATGTATCGTAACTTTTTTTCCATTGCCAGCAATGGGGTGGGCGCAGTTTTGCTATGATGCGTCCAGCCCATGGGCTGGCACTTTGACACCCCTGGTTTAGACTGTCATGAAAATGGTTCTAGATTGAAAACATAATTAACTATACCATCATTTTGGAATTGCCAATTGCTTATCTATTGATAGAAAGGAAGCTATTGTTTATAGCAATTTGCTTCAATTTTTTCTGCTGGTCAGTTTGGAGCACTATTTGTGCCATTTTTTTTTTTTTTACAAAAGGTGACATAGTAATTTTAAAGTAATTTTGCCCAGTTCCATATTCCCTAGTGTATAGGTTATTAGCGGGATGGTAGGTGCTGTACTCTAACTTTCCTGAAGGAGACAAGTAGAAGCATACAGATTTAGCCTTATTTTTTTTTTAGCAAATAATTAGAAAAACAATCTATCCACAATCCAACAAAGTAATATGTTTTTGTGCACAGACACGATTTAATGACAGGGCTATAAGATCTGAGCTGCAATGTCTGGATTACTTCTGGATGGCAAAAAAAGGTACAAAATTCTAAATCTTTGCTGCTGTCACCTTTTTGATCTGGTAGCCCTATTAAGGATTTGGGTGGCCTCCTGCTTGTCTTGCTGCACTTGTGGCACTGTGGCTGTCATGCCTTGATTTGAATGCTGCTAGTCCTCATTGTATAACGAGGTGTGGATTCCAATCTAAGAGGGCTTCTAAAAGCATATCTGTCTGTCTGTCTCTCTGGATTTCAGGTACGGTTTCTCGAGCAACAGAATAAAGTGCTAGAAACAAAATGGAATCTTCTGCAACAACATGGCAGCTCAGTTCCAAAGCTCAGCCTAGAGCCGTTATTTGAGAATTACATTCTTAACCTCAGGAGGCAACGCGACTCATTAATAGGCAATCGAGCCAAGTTGGATTCAGATCTAAGAAACATGCAGGATCTAGTAGAAGATTACAGAAGGAAGTAAGTGAGATTCCAAGGCCTACTTAGCAAAGGCAGTAGAATGATAAGGGTCAGAATGGGCAAGAGCTGTATCATTCAGCCTTGCAAGTGTTTATGTGGGGCATAAAAAATTCAAGGCTTTCCCTTATAAAAAAAATACAAAATGAAAAATGTCTATGGAGATTCCCAGTCATCCAGGCATGGTTGTGCCAAAGGTGCTTTATTTTTCTTCACAAGGCAATTGGACTTCCTTGTTTTTTCTTTGAAGACGTTTCGCTTCTCATCCAAGAAACTTCTTCAGTTCTGACTAGATGGTGGGGAGTGGAAGGATTTATATTGCTTTCAGACAGCTGGTAATTATATCCTTTTAGAGAGTCCTTGGGGCCATTTAAGTAGTGCATACGTGTGTGGAGCCTTCTTGGCTGCAGGATGTTTTCTGCCCTGTGTCCCTTCACTGTTGAAGACAGGCACAGGCTGTTGTGGATTAGTTTGTGTTGTCTGAATCTCAAACTGAAGCACAAATGATTCCTGTAGTCTGCAATATTTTCTGGAAATCCGTTCATACTTCCACACCATTCAAAGGGTGTTCATCCCAAAATGTGTAGCTAAATGTCTATGGAGCTTCTCAGTCATCCAGGTCATGTTTGTCCCAAAGGTGCTTCCCTCCCCCTTCAGGAGGCAATTGAACTTTCTGTTGAGAAGCGAAACATCTTCAAGGAAAAACAGAAAGTCCAGTTGCCTCCTGAAGAAAAGAAAATGGGACAAAATGGAAAACTAAAATAGGCAGAAAATAAACATGGTAGATGCTCCCTAACCACACTATTTGCCTGCTGTCTGCAAGAAGATTTTAGCAAGCATTTTGGTTTCAGAACTCCTTTATATTCTTAAAAATGATTGAGGACCCCCCCCCCCAAGAGTTTTGGTTTGTGTGGATCATATCTATTGATATGTATTGGAAATGAAAACTGAGAATCGTTAAAATATTTAAAATTTGACACTGCAGACCTCTTCCTGAGAAAGGTTCTGTCCAGACTACTGAGAATCACTTTGTGAAATAGGACGAAGTAACCGGAGGAAGCTCTGAAGAAGCTGCAGCATCCCATCCTACCTCTCTTCCTTGTAACTATACCCAGCTGAGATAGCTGTGTGGCTGTGGCATTTTGGCATGAACTTGAACTTGTGGTTTAGGGTGGAGACATTTTTTTGATTTATCAAAGCAATGAGGACATTAAAGCAAGCAATTACAGATTCATTAAAATGCCCTTTTCACTCATAAAATAGGGATCAGAAAAAACCTCTGACAGCAATTAAAGCTGAGGAGACAGTTACAATAAAATGAAAAGGAACTGACATGATGACATGGAATAGTCATCAGATGCGATAACATAAATGGAATAACCACTGAGAATGTTTATAATAAAAACAACAATTTTGTGTAGTGCCACCAAGTTTTTTAATACCTACCAAGACTTGTGATGAAATTGACAAAGCTACTTGCCTCCTCCTTTAATTTTATTTTGGAAGATTATTATTTAAATTAATAGCTTTCAGATGTTGTTTCAGATTAAACTAAGAGTATTGGTACTATATGAAAACTGGTAAACCCCCACACACAAACATGCAAACAGTAAATGATACAGTAGAAGGGATATATTCATGCTATATGTGCTTATTCTATATCCATATATTATAGGGCTGTTCTTAAGCATGAAGATAAAGAAAAAGACAACACTAAATAGGAAAATAAAAAAATGAATTATTGTATTTTTATGCAAATGTAATTTTCATAACTGTACAGTAGCATTATAGAGCTCATGTTGTGCAAGCTGGGGGAAAATGTAATTGACTGGAGAGGTTACAGCAGATTACTGAGACTTTTGACTTGGGAGTGCTGCATAGCCATAATGTGTTTCTCCATTATAACTGTTTCAATATAGCTTTTAGGGTTTTTATAATGCATGTCCTTAGTCAAACTGCTTAGACTCAACAGTGATTAAAGTGGTATTCAATTCATTTTTTTTTCAATTCAATTCAATTTATTACAGCCAAAGGCCACACATAAATCAAACATCCTAATAAAACAAAACTAGACAGAGCCATCACAAGAGGACATAGCAATATGTCACAATCAATGGTGCAACAATGGGCGACCAAGGTCTGCCTAGTTTTACAGGCAGTATATCAAAAACAAGCTATCTTCAGAAACTGAAACATACTGACCTGACACTAAAAATACAATAAGTATAGTTTAAAATTGGATAAAACATGTAATAAAACACGTAATCTTTTAAAAGATTATTAAAAGGATCTAAAATGATTATGATTCTGGCAAATCCCCAATGCTGCAGCACAGAATCTGGCCACCTGCACCGTGATCTCTGCCTGCTCATCCTTAAGTAGCCACTGGAGATAGATTCTTTCCAAACGAGATTAAAGTGGTATAAATTCTAAGTAATAAATAGCTGCTTATTTAAACATTGACATCTAAAACTTGTAATGACCTGCTGTTGCCATCAGTGATGAAAGATGACAATCCTTCACTTGCAGAAATGCTGGCCAAGCTCCAATAGCCAACTTAATGGAGTGGTAACTTAAATCAGACACTATTTTAGAGAAGATGAACTATTGAAACTCAGGTTCCTCAAGCATGGAATGTAAAATAAATGCTGGTGACTTTAGTGAAATATCCTCTGAATGACAATCAGGAATGATATTTATAATTCGTGCCTGATATTCCTTGCAGATGGTTTGACTCTGTATTATAAAATGGCTAAGAATCTTCTTTTTTCTTTTTACATGGCTGCTGTGCCACAAATTAATTTAGAACTGATATAGACCCCCCCCCCCAGAAGAGCAGCTTTTATGGCAGCCTTGTCAAGGCTATTGAAGGCTATTGATGGCACATTTTTATATGACATTTTCTCTGCCTGATATTTTCTTTGAAGAAGACTGAAAATCTGTGTTCCTTCTCTTCACAGATATGAAGAAGAAATTAACAAACGCACCACTGCTGAAAATGACTTTGTTGGTATCAAAAAGGTATCCTAACCCCCCCCCCCAAAAAAAGTTAAGAAAAAAAATTAATATGTAGGAGATTTTTACACTTAGAGAAAAAGTACTTTTGTATCAGTTTCTTAATTAGGCTGAGACATTTACAGCATTTCAGCCATTGCTAGACACAACTCCTATAATTTCTCATTCTTCACTTTGGTTGATCATCATCAGAGCACATTAATATCTGCAAATCCATTCTCTTTACTGTGTTAAAGCAAGAAACTGGATCAAGATTGTATGACAATTGTCAAAATATTTTGCATGGTGTTTTCATTGGAAGGTTTGCATTTACTATTGAATGTACACGGATTACTGATAAAGCTACAACTTAAAATGATGCTCTACATTTTACATCACTGTAAGAAAGTGATTATTCTTTATCTTTTGACATATGATATTAAACTTGTGTTAATTTATTAGGCAGTGAGCTTGTAGAGGCATGTTCAGAGTAAGATACTGAATTAAAAGGGACAGTTCTAAATAGAAATATACATTGTACAGAAGTTTTCAGCATGTAGAATAGGATTGGACAATTTGTAGTCTTCCATATATGTTCAGCTATAATTCCCAGCCTTGTTTACCATTGGTTGTATTGACTATAGTTGCTGGAGGTTGTAATTCAGCCACTTTTGAAGGACCTCAATTTCTTCATCCCTTTTATGTGGTGTAAAACATTTGGAGGACTCCTGCTCCCCAACATTTTTCTTTGTTGTAAAAAGGCATAAGTTTAATGCCCAGTTTGTTAATTAAAAACAAAGAGAAGCCTCTGAAGAAATGCTACCAGCTGAAGTATACTCTATGGGCTAAATAAATGTCTAACGTGGTATGAAGAAATTATTGGACTGCTTTTATGTAATTTTGGTATGTGTTGAATTCTTGCAGGATGTTGATGTTTCCTTCATGCAAAAAGTAGACCTGAAAGCAAAGGCTGATAGGCTGATAGATGAGATCAACTCCCTGAAGGCATTCCATGAGGCTGTAAGTGTTGAATGTTCTCGTCATTGAATCCAAAGCAATGAAAAGTCTTTCAGGGCCAGAAATCATACTGCATTGGGGGAAGAACTGGAATGATAGAGCAGGCAAGCAGAGCAACTGTAATTTACTGAGAATCCTATGAACTACCGTATTTTACTTCAAATATTTCCTGGGGACTTAGAGCAAAAACATTGAGGGCTCTTGTACGGGAAAGGGAGGCCAGTATACACTATATGGACTTTGGAGTGTCCTGATTGGATTCACATATCATGCTAAGGTGTGATTTTGCTAGCCCAGATTTGTTGATTAAGTCACAATTGACTGAGTCAACATTTTGCACTAAGATGTACTGTAGTTTCTTTAATGCCGGCATGATGTAACGTGCAAACTTAACTATAGTGCTGCTACATATAATTTCATTAGTAATTTTTAAATAGGTTTAAAGAGGTGTTGATTGACACACAATGTAAAGGCATCATTGAACTACAAAGGAGAAAGAGGAAGTCAGGTCCATTAATCAATTACGTCTTCTTGAAACAGTAAACAATTTGATATACATGAGGCCTACTAGTATTATAAACAATGACGGGGAAAGTACCATCTATAAAAAAAGTGTACTTTTTAATTGATACTCTGAATCAGAATGTTTTTAATAATGTGTTCCCAGACATGTGAGTCATATAGTCAGATCAGTATGTTTGAATGGTTTTACTACACTCTCTTATAGCCCCTGTCCTCATCCTCAGGTTAAAAAATCTACATTATTATGCTGTCAGCTATGTTCTCTTCTGTTGTAAAAGCTTGGGAAATGTCTAAAAAAGGTTGCCCAAGTTTCTTTAATTTAAGCTTTGTTTTAAATGAAAAAATAAAACTAGACTAGAGCTAAACTGGGGTATGAAAAGATCTGATAATTCAATAGAATTATATTCAATAGAATATTCAATAGAAAACTAAAACTTACAGGAATTTCTAGTAACAACCCGTCCTCTACTCTCTTTGTTATGCAGCAATATTATGGTCCATTGTTTGTTTATTATTTTAGTTTTCTTTTTTAATCAAAGGGAACTTTATAATACATTGCACTGTAACTGTCCATGCAAGAGTCTACTCTTCTTGCCCAGAATAGAGGCCTCCACTGATAAGCACAATTCATATGAATCTATAGAAAATTTCCTGAATGCAGCAGTCTTATCATGATGAGCTTTGCCAAGCCTCTGGTAAGATTTTATCTAGCAAATCTTCCAAGGAAATCTAACCCTACCGCATCTAGGCTGCAAAATCTTGAATGACCAGTAGGTAGCAGCAAAAAGGCAAAAACTGTATACTGTGGTTCCATCTAAACTGTATACTGTTGGCTCTCATAAAGTGGCTTACACTGACTCCAGATACTGGACCATGTTCTTTAACAGGGTATAGTTTCGTCTTTATAGTATAGTATGTACTATGCACACATAATGTCTAGGCTGAAATACTGTTTTTCTAGATAGGACTAGAAATACCTCCATCTAGAGTCTCAGGAATATGCTGTAATCAGTGATGACAATACTAACCAGACAGGCTAGTGGAAACTTCCTGTTTTGCCAAAATGAGGCACAACCTTTATTTTGAGTTGGCTTCCACAGAATATTTTTGTAGGATTCAGCTGGTAGGCAAAAAATGAACTTGAACTAGTGAGTAACAATGGGAAATATCTGGATGGATGGATGGATGGATGGATGAATAATAGCACCTTGTTTTTCCACAAAGGAATTGATTCAAATCCAAGGACAAATTAGTGACACCAATGTTGTCTTGCAAATGGACAACAACCGAGATCTGGACCTCAACAGTATCATTGCTGAAGTGAAAGCACAGTATGAAGACATTGCCAACAGGAGCCGGGCAGAGGCAGAAGCATGGTATCAAAACAAGGTAAGACTCCATATAACTTTTCCAGAGAAGCTTGTGGAATTAAGATAAGCTTATCCTCTTAATCTTTTCTTTTTTCAGAAATCCTTTAAGTGAATTGAATCTGATGCAGAGCTCCTTTATAATGGGGTAGTAACAAGTATTATCTTTTGTACTGCTAGGAAGAACAGAAAAATCCTAGGCATTATTATTTGAGAAGCCATGCTGGATGGACCTCATGAGCTTTGCAATTTCTCATGAGAAATAATGCAACAATAAGTTCTGGACCTACCATTTTAATCACAAAATTTTAGTGCCTATTGAGCTTTGCTGAAACACAAACTGTGATGCTATTGACTCAATGTATAATATTGGAAAGAGGTTTTTTTTTTTTTTTTGCCTCTTCCTAAGAAGCAAAATTTTGGACTCCACTTTTTGTTTTGAAATCACAATTAAGTTTAGAGGTCAGAGGTGGCAAATTTGGCAAATCTTTTATCGGCCTTTTCTGAGTTCACCTTATACCCAAGGCCTCTTGTCTAATTCCTGAAGCTAGTATTGTTTCCCATCAGTCATAAGGATTCTCCTTTGGTGTTACAGTTTCAGGAACTTCAGATCATAGCTGCTGGTCATGGAGATGACCTGAAAACTATCAAGAACCAGATTAGGGAACTGAATCAGCTTATTAACAGAGTAAGAGCAGAAACTGACCAATTGTCGAAAATGGTAAGTGGGCATTTGAATACTCTTGTCTGCATGGGTTTATCTGGTCTCTTTTTTCATCTTTGTTACTGGTCCATCTGCTCTCAGCTTTCACATTTTGAGTACTTTATTTTGCAATTCACCCGTGTATGCTAGGAACACTCTCCAATCGAATCTCAACAGGATTTATTTCTGAGGAAAAAATGGTCAAGCATATCCATTCAAGTTGGATGGCTCCTTGATTAAATGATCTTTGCCACCAATTTCAGGAGATTATTACCCCGTCCCAACTGTTTATAACTTAGGCCTACTAGACTGAAACACAATGTGCAGAGAAATATTCTAAGCTGTTATTTCTTTCTCTATAGTGGAACTGGAGCTGAAATATTGCAAGAACTGTTATGTAACAGTAGCAATAGCACTTAGACTTATATACCACTTCACAGTGCTTTACAGCCCTCTCTAAGTGGTTTACAGAGTCAGCATATTGCCCCCAACAATTTGGATCCTCATTTTACCGACCTTGAAAGGATGGAAGGCTGAGTCAACCCTGAGCAGTTCAGAATCGAACTCATGAAGTGAGCAGTGAGCAATACTGCAGTCTAGTCACTGTGCCACCAGGGGTGTTCTTTGATTCTCAGGACTATCTGTCAGTCATGCATTGCCATCTTTGACAATCTGTGCCAGTTGCTGTTCTGCTTGGATAAAATTAGATTAACTTAAATAATCTAAATTCTAGTAACCTCATATTTAAATTGTTGCAAACTTCTGTATATGAATTTGTTCCCAAAAATGCTCTTTACTACAAAACATGGCAGCCTAAATAAACTCTGAAACTCTGTGACCCTATTATACCAATATTAGATCCTATTTTATAGGTTCCTACAAATGCATAGGAATGGACTCACTAGCTCCAGAAGGCTATGGTTTGAATAAATCATTGCTAAAAGTTGAATAGCAATAGCACTTATATACCACTTCACAGTGTTTTACAGCACTCTCTAAGCAATTTACAGAGTCAGCATATTGCCCTCCCCCCCAAATCTGACTCCTCATTTTACCGACCTCAGAAGGATGGAAGGCTGAATCAACCTTAAGCCAGTCAGAATCAAACTGCTGACAGTTGGCAGAGTTAACCTGCAATACTGCATTCCAACCACTGCACCACCATATATTATATGACTTGCAATGACTGCATGATTCCTTGATTCAGAGAGCTTCGGTCTCTCATTTGCAGGCAGATACAATATGTGATAATTTTCAGGTTTACCTTTTGTTGGATAGGCTGATAAAAGCTCAAAAAACATCCACAATCAAACCCCCTGCATCTGTTTTTTTCTGAATGCATGAAAAATTCAAGATGCAAGATACCGTATATGCCGGCGTACAAGGCGACCCGGCGTATAAGACGACCCCCATCTTTGGCGCCGATTTTAGCACTTGCAGAAGTCGCCTTATACGCCGGCATATTCGGTATGTTTTTGTTATGATACTGTATGCATTTCCTCAAGATTTTTAGAAAAAAATGTACTGGTCAATAATTTGAACCAAGGATTAGGCCTGGATGATGTACGCAAGGAAAACAGGACCATGAAAGGCTTTATTGGCATTTGGCACATCAAACCAGAGTTACGTTTTTAATTATCTAAGCACATTTTCATGTTATTAATATAAATAATTCTTGCCCTGTTAAGTCTCATAGTTGGAGGTTGCCAGGGAACAGAAGGTGGCACTCACTCTGAGCTGGTTTGCTGAAGAATAAACTTGTTGATTGAAAGAGATAGTGAAGGAGAGAGAGTATTACAACTCACGGAGGGATCCCTTGAGTTACATATTGCTTTTGTTGAAATTCATTTTGCTGAAATTGAATTTGTTTAGTGGCTTTTCAACCAGATTTTGAACTTGTCTATTGAAATATGTGTGATTCCTGTTGAATTTATTCACCCCATCAATTAAATAACATATTTGTTTTAAGCAATATCCTTGTTGAGGTAGGGATTTGAAGAGTCATTGGGGCAATTAAATGCTACCATCTGATTTTTGGGGGGATCTGGGGTCCAAATAAAAGCTGGTGTACAATCAAATGATCCTGTTTACAACCCCTTGTAAACACTTAGCTGTCTGCTGCTATAGCAGAAATGTAGCAAAGTGCTGACTCTTAGCCAACAGATTCTTAAGACATCTATATTTAATACTTCATAAAGTCACACATGCTATGACATACACTTATCATGAAATTAGAACCTTAATATACGAATGTATCCAGATTTCCAGGCTCCAAAAAATAATTGCCAATGCTGAACAGAATGGGCAGTTGGCCCTGAAAGATGCCCGGGTAAAACTGAGTGACCTGCAACAAGCAATACAAAATTCAAAGGATGAGCTGGCACGTCTCCTGCGGGATTATCAGGAGCTGATGAATGTTAAACTGGCTCTGGATATTGAGATTGCCACATATCGCATGCTGCTAGAAGGCGAAGAATGCAGGTAGGTGCTACATCTCTGAGTGAAACATACCTATTTGCATGTTTCTTATGTGTCGATTTTGTCCAATCTTAAAGATAGGAATATACATGCAGATACCCTTTCATCATAGCTGTTCTACTTTTTCTATAACTGTATATGAAACATAGCCTGTGCATCCACTTTCTTCACCATTAATTTTTTTTTTGTCCATTATTTTTTCCAGCCTGTAACAAAGATCTTGTCCTAAGTTTGGAGCCTGTATGTTTTTCTATTGATTCTCTTTTCAGAACTCTGCAGGCTTCCTCAGCTGATTGTTTTCTTAGCAAATTCCCAAAATTTCCAGTCAGAGACAAATAGTATATTTGGAGGATGCCAGATTAGAGAAAATTGCATTTATTTCATCCTTTTTAGAATGCTGTTTTTCTTCAACCATCCTGTCCCTGGGTCTTATCCTTAGTTTATTCAGTTTTGAGCAGTTTTTTCTCCTTCCTCTTTCTCTCTCTTTCAGTTTCCTTTTGCCTAGCACAATTCAGTGCATAGTTCCAAAGGGCTCCACGGAGAGGACATTATATAGAGAGGACATTATATATAGACACTATATTCCAATTTCATTGGAAAGAACAAGAATCCTGTCAATGAAAAGCGAAACCAGATATTTTGTAGCCCACAATGATTTTTCTCTTTCTCTCCCTAAATATGTTGTCTCCTTAAATGTGATGTCTAGCTTTATCCCCAAATCTAACTTCTTTTGCAGAGAATATCCATGGAGAGTATAGATTATGGTATATTTAGCCAGTAAATAAAAGTGATTCTCAACCTGTCAGTAGGAAGTTTAGAATGTGGCACATTTTGCCATCTGTTAATTGTGTAAGATAATAATTTAGGCAGCCTGTGTGTGTGTGTGTGTGTGTGTGTGTGTGTGTGTGTGTGTGTGTGTAAATGTTCAATGTGCATATTTTGGAAGCACTAAACGCTGTTCAATATCATCAGTATAGCATAAGACATTTCCACACATCCATAATTTGCATTAACATTACCTGGTAATACCTCTAGTATGGCTTGGCTTTTAAGAATGTAAATAAATAATATATCCAGTCTGGAATCAATTGTAGTTGTTATGTCTACCATAATACTGCTTAGTCATTAGTCATGGTAAAAACTGGTTGCTGACTTGGAGAGAGACACATAAAGTTATCCTTCACCCCTGATATTTTAATTAGTGGTGAAAATTCAGAAGAGAAAATACTGCACAGATATAGAAGCAATCTTTCCTCAAGTATGTTTTATAAACAAAGTAAATATGCCTTAGCTCAGTGGTAGCGAACCTATGGCATGGGTGCCAGAGGCGGCACTCAGAACCCTCTCTGTGGGCACGCGCGCTGTCACCCCAGTCCTAGACCTTCAGCTGGGTTTTATAAAATCTTTTCACTTTAGGCCTCCACCGCCATGTGCAAAAAAAAAAAGAGGTTCAATCAGTCAATTTCAACTTCTCGCGGGAAAAAAAAAGATCTTGCAAAGTTGAAATTGATTGATTGAACTTTTTAGTCCCACCCAATCTGTCGTTACCACTGCAGCCACACCCATCCAATTGGCCATGCCCACCCAATGGTCACACTCAGCCAATGGGCCACACCCACCCGGCACTCGACGATGCATAAGTGGGTTTTGAGTTGCAGTTTGGGCACTCAGTCTCTAAAAGGTTCGCTATCACTGCCTTAGCTTGTATTCTATATATAATGTATGCCAGAAATTAAATCTGGTTCTCTCTGTAATATCTTTACATTTTAAGATTTCATCAATTTGCAATCCAAATGTGCATACATTTATCCCTAAAGTAACTCCCCCTATGTTTGATGGATTTTCTTCCAAGTTAGCTTCCTTGGTTCATACCATAACTTAGTCTCCTACCATCTGATGTCCTTCAGATGGGTTGTACATATTTTAATTTCCTAGGGCTAATAGGGATTGGTCTATATCAGATTGAGAAAAGCTGTCCTAAATTGCCAAGCCAAAAGTTGTGTTGTCTTCAACCCAGTGATTATGGTAGTGGTGGAGGAGATGACAGCTACTCTGTTCTTCTTTAGAAGATCATCTTTGGCTTTACCAATCTCTTTCCTAAGGCCATTCAGATCAATGGGCTTTTACTGAAAGGGGAAGTAGAAGATAGCTAGAAATGATAGAGGGCATCTACATAAATTTGTGCTGCATCAAGAGTTTGCAAGACGTGCCCAAGATATCTGGGTAAGCCTTGAAGCCCATCATGTTTAGACCAAGAAAGATCTCTCATCCTTTCAAAAGAAAGATAGCAGCATCACCACAATACAAAAAAAGATGCTGAGACTCTAGAAGGAGTGCAGAGAAGAGCAACAAACATGATTAAGTGTCTGGAGGCTAAAACATATGATAAATGGTTACAGGAACTGGTTATGTCTAGTCTAACGAAGAGAAGGACTAGGGTGTCATAGTAGCAGTCTTTCAATATATGAAAAGTTGTCACAAAGAAAATGGTGACAACCTATTTTCCAAAGCATTTGAGGACGAGACAAGAATGGAACTGATGGAAACTAATCAAGGAAAAAGCAAGCTAGAACTAAGGAGAAATTTCCTGACAGTGAGAAAATTAATCAGCGGAATGGCGTGCCTTTGAAAGTTGTGAGTGCTTCAACACTGGACATTTTTAAGAAGATTGGACAGCCATTTGTCTGGAATGGTTTTGGATCTTCTGTTTGAGCAGGGGGGTTGGACTAGAAGACCTCCAAGATCCCTCCTGACATATTCTGTATTCTTTCCCTGTTGGGCCCATGAGGCAGGACAATGGGGAAAAGATAGAATTTAAACTCTTTGACTTCTCTGAAAGGACATTAGCTTCTATTAACCTTATGAGGAAAACCTATTTTTAAATATGAAGAGCTCCAAGTTTTCATTTTGTCCTCCACTACTTAACAATGCTTTGAAGCATGATATGAACTAATGGCAGAAGGACTTGCTGGAAGGCAACTGGGCAAAGTGACCTCTTGTGGCCACTTCTTTTGTTGACATGCTTTGGGAGCTTAATTGTCTTTGTGCCAAAATGCTCCCACCAATGCCAGGGCAGAAAGGCTGAGTTGTTCGTTTTCCTTATCCCTCTGAGATAGGGTGGTCCCATGGCGATCGGCTGGAGTTTGGTACTTGGTGTCAGTTGCAACAGTACCTTGAATTTTGTTGAAAAGAAACCCCAGGATGGGCATTAATTATGAGGCCACTCCCAGAATTCTGTCAGCTACTAAAGTGGGGTGTTGGTGGCCAGCACTGATGCCAAACCATACTGTACCTTTTCTATATCTCTAAGATACAGCTGAAGTTAGTTCTGAAAACCATAAATCAACTCTGGGACCCACAAGAATTGAGATCAGGGCTCATTGTGTTCAACCCCATAGCTGCCCCTCATAGCTGAAATAATGGAGCAGAGAGCATGGCCATGTGATAGAAGAAGGAGCAAGGAGTGCTTTTAAATAATAAAGACAATGGTTTAGTATTACTTACTTGCTCTAGCTAAAATAGTCCATCTAAAATGGCTGAGTTACAGACCAGAAAAAAAAAAAAAGAATTACTATGAAATGCATCTGTCCGAAGAACACATAATGTCTCTAGCTTTTGGGTGTTGATGCTTTGTTTGTTTCTGAGCCACTGTCTGCTTCAGTACATTGGAAAAAGCTTATGCTGTAGTAACCCTTGAACTAAATGTATTTTATTCTCGGGGTGAAATAATTGCCAGTAGTTTGTTGTTGTTGTTAGTTGCGAAGTCCTGTCCCACCCATTGCAACCCCATGGACAACGTTCTTCCAGGCCTTCCTGTCCTCTACCATCTTCTGTAGTCCATTTAAGCTCACGCCTACTGCTTCAGTGACTCCATCCAGCCACCTCATTCTCTGTCGTCCCCTTCTTCTAGTTACATGAGTGTAAAAAAGGGATTATCTGTATATACCTCAGAGGCACACCAGCATTTTAGCAACATTTGTTCATGTATTTAACTCTGGTTAACCTCTGACCCTGAAGAACAGCAGATGCCGTGTGGAGTCCTCTTGCCATCTAGAGAAGCCTAAAGGGCGAGAAGGGTCAGGATTGTCTTCCCTCACTATGTTTTTGTACAAGGGAGATGAGCACTCTGGCCTCAGGAGGGCGCTCTTAAGACAGTTCTATCGAGGCAGTTGTTCCTGAGAGCAAAATGCTAACTGGGTACAGAAGGCAGGTTTTGCATTTTGTGAGATGAGGGAAGCTGGTAGAGAGGTTGCACCAACAGTCACCAGTTGCTACAGAATGCTTTCTTATGGGTTCCTGGTTGAGCCCATAGAGTGGGCACAGCCATTGTGCTGCAGGTGGCTTCCTCAGGGCTGAAACCTAAGTTCTGTTAGCATGAGAGGGGCAGCCCCCTCTTCCCCCCTCCTTCCCAGGAATTGGTTCTGCTCAGACATGGAGGGCAGGATCCCCTGAGGGAGGGGTGAACCCCTGCAAGCTGTCTGAAGAGACTACTGTGCAGCCTGTTTTGGCCTCCTCCCTACACGTGACACCCCCCTCCAAGCTCAGGGGTGTGCTTCAAATGGTGCATTACTGTTCTGCAGCTGCCCTGCCTCTTGCACAGTCTTTTATAAGGGGATGTAGATTGCTTAATCCTCACAAGTTTCCCTAGGGATTTTGTTTTAATTTGTTTAATAAAATTGTTGCCTTTTCTATCAGGAAGGAAAGGCAGAGAAACTGTAAGCTTCCTTTGACTGGCAGGGATGTGAGCCAGTTATAGCAAAGAGCCCCAACCTATCAAGGCCAATCTATTTTTCTTTTCTTTTTTTCTTTTTTCCATTCAGTTTGAAGCTAGTGACTTTTTTTTTTTTTTTGGTAGTAACTTTTTAAGGGATTTCTCTCTAGAGCAACTAGAGTCCTGGGCATTCTTTAGAACTCACTTATCTGTAGAAGCATATGCAAAATCTCTGTTTTATGCTTTTTGTAAGTAAACTACAACTCTACCGCTTTGTCCACTGGTGGTTTTTGTAGTTTGAACTGGTGTGATGTGGGTTTTCTTTTCAGTAGTCCAAGTCAAACTTTAAATGGCTTAGTTATGTGTGTAAACCCAGTCAGTTGAATAATGAAGGATGAAACGGTAGTCAATCAAATTAAATCTTTATTATGGGCAAAGACCAGCAAAATTGGGAGAGTCTGGTTGAAAAATAGCTAAAAAGCTAGCAGGAGTCAGTAGGTGAAGGAAATGCAGGTTGTCCTTGACTAACGATCCCAATTGGGCCCAACATTTTTGTTGCTAAGTGAGACAGTTGTTAAGTGAGTTTAGCCCCATTTTACGATCTTTTTTTGCCCCGGTTGTTAAATGAATCACTGCAGTTGTTAAATTAGTAACCCAGTTGTTAAGTGAATCTGGCTTCACGTTGCTGGTCAGAAAGTCGCAAAAGGGGATCACATGATCCCAGAACATTGCAGCCATCATAAATATGAACTAGTTGCCAAGCATCCGAATTTTGATCCTATGACCAGAGGGATGCTGCAACAGTCATGAGTGTGAAAAATGATCGTAAGTCACTTTTTTTTCAATTCCGTTCTTTGAATGGTCACTAAATGAACTGTTGTAAG
Organism: Crotalus tigris; assembly: GCF_016545835.1. Classification (NCBI taxonomy): domain Eukaryota; kingdom Metazoa; phylum Chordata; class Lepidosauria; order Squamata; family Viperidae; genus Crotalus; species Crotalus tigris. The sequence goes on along the minus strand of NW_024100610.1, from coordinate 1,451,672 downwards.
TCAAGGACTACCTGTATATCAAGTGCTGGAGTTTCTAGGAGTAGCAAGCTATTTAAGGCAGTTTTGGGATGTACTCCAAAAGCAGGAAAGAATAAATGCAGCAGACCGAACTCCTCAGCTTAACTTCCACAGGTATTTCCTTATACTTCAGGATTCTCTTCCTTCCTTAATGAGGGCCATTCCTTGGTTATACTTTTTTTCTGTTTGACAAACCATGTGTCTAAAGCCATCTTCTTCAGCCTGGGGAACTTCCTGAAGTTTTTGACTTCAATGATCAACCAGCATGATCAGGGGACTTGTGGTTTCTGCAGAGAACCAGACCAAGAAAATGTGGTCCAGGGTGATCAGTTGTAAGGAGAGCAATTTTGGAGGTCCAACTTACATCTCCCAGCCAAATACATCAATGTCCCCCTACCTGAATTCCCATCTTTTACAAATATAAGATACGGAGGGGGGACATTTATTTTCATTTTTTTGGGGGGGGGTCATCCATCTGACAGAGAATTTAAAGGAATGGCCTGTTTCCTGGTTTTTACTTGACACTTTCTCTCTAGATCTTTATTTGCAAGGACAGGGCCTTATAGGCTAGGAGCTATAATGGACAAAGGTAATTGACTTATACATACACTGTTTTCTCTTTCTTGCCTATAGGATGTCTGGAGAACTCACTGCGCCTGTGAGCATGTGTAAGTATTTCATTTAAGTGAATTAACTATGAAGGCCAGTGATAATGCACTTGTTTGCACAGACTTTATTTTTAATTGTAATATTGAATAATTTAGAAATCTTGAAAGAAAAACACTCCCTGTCACTAGGATAAGAGGGTTAAGTAAAAAATGTTACACCAGGTGTGAGGAGGGTTGTCTATCCTATTCCATACTATTGATGAAAATAATAATTTAGATAAAAATGAGAGAGGAGGCTTTAAGAAAAGATAGCTTCAAGTATGCTAGTTGTACCTAGTTTTGGTCAATCCAAGCTGAAATTTGTTAAATAGAAGAAGGAATGGAGATGTTAGCCTTATAAGGTAGACCTCCAAGGGTATGTGAGAAAGACCTTGGGAGACTGGGCAAAGAGATACTGTCAAGGGGATGGTCAGACAAGAGACAGCACAGCAGCAGCTTGCTAGTGTGCATGGCAAAAGGATCAGAAGAGATCTTTCCAAGTTTCTCTGGTTGTAAAGCAGACGGCAGAAGTACTTTCAGTACTTGCAAGATTCTGTCAATGAAGCTTTACAGTAAAGTAGAATTAGGTCATCTGGCTGTTGATTCCTATCTGATATACTCTGACAAGACCAGATGAAGAAACAGACACTCTTGCTGTCTGTTTCTGCTTTCATTAGAACAGCTATAGTAGCAGAATATTACAAGTCCGAATGTGCTCCCCTTTCTCCCTCTTTTATCTTCAGGTGAATTAAAGTTGGGAGTGGGGCTGAGGTATCTACATAAGCCCCTTTCCTTTGCCTGGGCTAAAACCTTGCTTATTGTTGCCTTGGTAGTAGATCTTCTATTTCTTCTCCAAGGCCATCCTCTATGAGCACTACAAGAAATATTGCTTGATTTAATTTTGACGGGTGCCCCACACTAGATGGAAAATTTGAGTGAGCAATTTGGCAGTAATGCTACTCATGTTGCCTTCCATGGGTGGCAGCGCCTGTAACCTTAAAAAGCTAAGCAGGGTTGTACCTAGTTAGAATTTGGATGGGAGTTCATTTGATAATTTCAGGATGGGGGGGGCACAGTGGAGAAATCAGCATCCTGGAATATGATAATGACTTAGATATGCCCTTGTGGTCCCCAAGACTTGAGCATGATTGTCGTCCATTCCTTCTGATTGGCTACAGCCAATCGTTGCAACATAATCCAGTAATGCACCTGTGTTTTTTTTTTTCTTGCAGCGGTGGTGAACAGCTCATCTACCATGAGTGGAGGTGGTCAAGTGAGCAGTGGTGGATTTGGTCTGGGGGCTGGTGGAGGAGGGGGAGGCAGTGGTGCTGGAGGCAGCCTGGGCCTAACAATGGGAGGGGTTGGTGCTGGCGGCTTTGGTATAAGCAGTGGGATCACTACTGGAGGGAGCAGTTATAGCACTGGAAGCTATGGTGGGGGAATAGGTGGAAGAGGTTCTTCCAGCATGAAATATGTCTCAACCACAACCTCATCATCCAACCGAAAAGCGGTCAGATAAAAAAAATAACATGTTGCCAATTGATTCTGAAACAGCTCCCAATTGCCAGCATCAGCACAAGTCCCCCCAAGCTAGTCATCCTTATTTTTTTTCTGAGAAGTTTAATATAAACAGGCATTGCCCCTTGTCTCCTGAATGAACACATCTGAGCAAGTGTTTACGAAAAATGGCTGGTGTCACCCCTTTGTCAGGCAGTTTTAGAGTTACAAGTCTCTTTCCCAGCCAACATGACTTGTGGCTGTTGAGGCCCCTCTGATTTCCCTCTCTCTGTTATTATAATTCTGCCTACAGTAAAGAAATTTCCTACAGCACCCCCACATTGGACGGAATTGATCATTTCCTCCCCTACTCTCTTTCAAAGAACTAAAGGATGATGATGCCCTTTTGTGATAGGAATTGGCAATCAAGTTTTAAATCTGAAAAGGCTGGCTTTGGTCAAAAGCAAACAAAATAAAAAGCCAAGCACAAAGCTTCTGAATATTATTCCTAAAAGGAGCCCCTTTCCCCACCTCAAATACTATTGTTATAGAGCAAAAACTTTAGGACTAGAATCTGGCTGCATAAGACATTTTTTTTAAACACCTTGCTGATTTGAATGGGAGTACTCAATTCGCTTTCCATATTTGAAATCAACAGGGTGGGGAAAATGCTTATCTTTTGTTTCAGTTGTTTTTAAGCACTAAAAACAACAACAACACTGAATTGCTTCCAGCACTGGTATTCATTTTATAAGTTTCACTTCCATTTTCATGTTTCTGTGATTTCTTATGCTGCTCTTTTTGTTCAAAACAACTGAACTAGCACATGAATGCAATATAATTACATCCTCTTAAATCCCATTGAAAGCAGGAGGAAAGCGTAACCCAAACTGGACTGTATCGTTAGGACCTGTATCTTTTTCCACTTTAGACCATTGCTCTGTTTCTGTTTCTGTTGCTTGGTATATTTTTAATCTTCCAGAGCATTTAAAACTATGACATCCTTCTTCTAAGACAGCGGTTCTCAACCTGTGAGTTGCGACCCTTTTGGGGGTCAAATGAACCTTTCACAGGGGTCGCCTAAGACCATCGGAAAACACATATTTCCGATGGTCTTAGGAACCGAGACACCGCTCTCTCTGTTGCAACCTCACTCTCTTCCATCTTCTTTTTCTTCCTACCTCCCTGTGAGCTTGCGATACCCCTCAGGGCCTCACGTTGCCTCCCGGAGGACTCAGCTGTTCGGTGGCCAGAAGTTGGAGCCAGTCAGCTGTTGGTTGGGATGCCCACAGAGCCGACATCCACACTGCCACGTAGAACAGCACCGGCCGCTGGTCTCCTTTGCCTCCCCTGCCCGTTCATGTCGAGTCTGTGGGGGCTTGACAGGGAGAGAAGGAGGGAAGGAGGAAGGGATTCCTCCTCCTCTCCTAAGGTTCAAAGTATGATCAGCTTCCCAAGGGCACCACAATCCCAATTCATGAGTTTCTGCCATATCTCCTCAGCGCTCCCGAAAACGGGGTAGGTGGAAGAAAGCTTGCCTAGGCTAAGCAAAGAAAAGCCACGGAGCCATGAGCTAAGATCACAGGCAGGCTGGAGATGGGGGTGAAGAAGAGGAAGGGGATTGAAAGAGAGGAAACGCCAAGCTTGTACTCGCCTTTCCCAAGGACTTCCTGCACTACCTCACAGGAACACCTGGTTTCAGATTTACACCGCAAAAGTTTTTCTCACACAGAGGAGAGAGGAAAAACAATTACAGAACATTCAGGAATCCTTTGCAAGGCACCATGTACCTTGGTGCTTATTTCCTAATGCCTTCCCCCCGTGTTTTCTGCTCCACCCCAAATTTGCCTCCCTTCCACTCTCCTTAGGCAGCCATCTATGGTCTTAATACAGCCCTCAGTCTGTCTCCCTTTCAACACCCCCTAAAATTCTTCATTCAGGCAGGCTTCCAGAGTTCAGCTGGCAGGATGCAGGTAACCCCTCCCCCCTGTCCTACTGCCTCCGATGGCACCGCATTTCTCCACGTCCTGCGCCTCCGTGCCTCAAGCCTCAATGGCACAGGACTGCTGGCATGGTCCCCAATGGCTGCTGACTTGCTCCCCACTGCCAGTGACCATGCAAGCCCTGGCAACTGCTCCAGCCTAAGAAGCAGGCAGCTGGGAGGCTGCCGCAGCACTGACCTCCTGTGCCCATCAGCTGACGACTCCTGGACCTGCGCCCATCAGCTGGAACGTCCGGCAATGCTTTGGCCGGTGAGGAAGGCAAAGGGGAGGCCTCCGTAGTGCTGAACTCTGTGCCTGTCAGCTGGTGACCCTCAAACTTGTGCTTGTCAGCTGGGAGGTCTGGCAAGGGAGCCGGCTGGCGTGGAGGGTGATGGGGAGGCGGCAGCTCAGCAGGCAGGGTCCTGCCTGCCCGTGAATGTCAGGCCCACCCACCCCATCTGTAAAAGAAAAAGTCTTCCACCCAAGCATAATGTTTAAGGATTTTAAGGATCTTTGAGAGGGAGAGGGAAATAGAGAGAGGGAGAGAGAAGAGAGGGAGACAGGGAGAGAGAGAGAGAAAGAGAAGGAGAGAGAGAGAGAGAGAGAGAGAGAGAGAGAGAGAGACAGGGAGAGAGAGAGAAAGAGAAGGAGAGAGAGAGAGAAAGGGAGAGAGGGAGAGAGAGAAAGAGAAGGAGAGAGAGAGAGAAAGGGAGACAGGGAGAGAGAGAAAGAAAGGGAGAAAGAGGGAGAGAAAGAGGAAGGGAAAAAGAGAGAGAGAAGGAGAAAGAAAGGGAGAGAGGGAAAAAGAAAGGGAGAGAGAAAGAGAGGGAGAGAGAGAAAGAAAGAGGGAGAGAGATTAAATTAGTAACATGGTTGTTCAGTGAATCTGGTTACCCCACTAACTTTGCTTGTCACAAGGTTGCAAAAGGTGATCACATGACCCTGGAATAATTTTATGGTTGGGGGTCACCACAACATGAGGAACTGTATTAAAGGGTCACGGCATTAGGAAGATTGAGAACCACTGTTCTAAGATGACATCTGAGAATGGAAAGGGCAATTTAATGGGTCGGCTGATTGAAACAATATAGTTGCCAACAGAAAACAAAAGAATTCCTGTGTTTAATTCAGTTGTAATAATAGGCAGGCCACTTCCAACACCCTGAAGAATACACACGGTCAAAACAACACATTGTTTAATACGGAATTAGAAGACAAGTGCACTTGTCTTCTAATTCCCTAAAAGATGCTTTTTGATATTCCCTGTCTAGAAGCAGCATAGAATTTGACTTCATCTGCTGAAAAATAATGTTAGTATTCCTTTGGTTGACTCCCTGCAAGATGATGATTTTTTTTTTAACCTGTTAAATAAATTTTCCAACTGATGAAGAACATTTTAAAAATGCATCATTTTGTATGGCTTATTTTGTAAGTGTCTTCAAATGTGTGTTGTAAATAAAATAGCTATAGCAGTGGTGGCAAACCTATGGCACGGGTGCCAGAGGCGGCACTCGGAGCTCTCTCTGTGGGCACACGCACTGTCTCCCCAGCCCTACTTCCTCCCATGGCCCCCTCCTCACCAGCAGCCCTTCCGGAGGAGAGTCACCCCTGGGCACGGCCCACGTGGAGCAGCGCAACCAAGGACATGGTAGCCGGGCAGTGGGGACAAGACTCTGCCCTTGCGCCCCATCGTGCGCAGATGCTGCTGTGGGGCATGGATGGAGGGTGTTGCCGCCATGGTGCTGCTGGGCTGCCTGGGTGATCTGTGGCGGGCCCTGGAGGTGGTGCGTGGCCCAGTGGGCAGGGCGGATCAGGGATGGGGCGGGGGGCGGTTTTGGGGCACTCGGTCTCTAAAAGGTTTGCCATCACTGAGCTATAGCTCTTTTTTTTTTGGCTCTGTCTATTATTCTCTCCAACTTCATGCTTGAAATTGCAAATAAACTGCATTATGATAACCTGTTTCTTGCTGGTGTCTTCTTTCTTTTTACCTCGTTGCAGATAAAATGTTATTTTTCTCAATGTAGAACTGAAACATTGAGGACCTATAACTGAACAGAGACTGGGAATATTTGTTTTGCAACTTTTTTTTTTCTTACAAAATGGTTTCAAACTGATCAGCTTATTTATTGTTCACCTTGCTTACCTCTGGTCTCATACTCATGGGCAATACTAGAATATAAGAGAGACCTGTTATTGCCAACAGGGACGAGGCACTGGTTTCATACCAGAAAGTGCTTTTTCTCAAATGACAGGCCTGGCCTGAATAAAGCAACAGAAAGCTCAACAGGAAAAAAAAAAAAGTTTGAGATCCAGTGAAATCTTTTTTTTTTCTCTTTCCTCTCAGCAGACATGGCTTTCTCATAATTTAGATTAAATATAAATATAACAGATAACGTTTCCCAATTAAAGCCATTTCTCATTTCAGAGATTAGGAACCAATCTGGCTCTTCCCCAAATGGCCCGAGAGGACAAATCAGATCAAAGCTGGGCACTGAGGGAACTTTCAAATTCCCTTCCAAATTTATGGGCAGAGACAAATGAATTTTCAGAATTTCTCCAGGGGAATGAAAAATTGTCCTGCAGTTTGTGAAGTGAGGGTGACAGTAGCATTCTCTCAAGAACTATAGTCATGATGTCATTTATGGGGATTTAATAGGAGCCAAGGCGCCAGAGAGACTACGGAGCCCAACATGATGATGGTACTGTGAAAGGCTGGATACACACACACACACACACACACACACACACACACACACACACACGGTCACTTTGTAGTAATATAAGCAGACGAGCACATTGTTTCACTCATGAGAAATTTTCCAATTTTATTTTTTTTCCTTAGGAAGGCTTTCAAAAACAAATTCCTCTCATCACAATTGAATGAGAGCTGGTAGGAAAATCAGAAAAATGTCCCCTGGCATTGTACCGTTGAATGTTACATCAGCATGAGAAACAGTGCCTTGGCAAATGCTAATATAGCATGTAGAGTAGATAAAGCGCAGAACATTTTTTTACATGTTTTTTTTAATCTCCTAAATTGCTGAGGGGGGGAGGGGGGCTCTTTCCTCCCAAAATGGGTTATTTCTAATCCTAAAGTCTCAATTGAGGGTGGGGTGGAGGGGAGGGAGGGACCCAAGGGAGAAGGAACACCCAGGGAAGGGAAAGAGCTGAGTTCATACACTCCCTTGCTAGGCTTACAATCCACTGTAGCGTTCAGAGACAAACCAGTTCAAGTGTAACAGGTTTGCCTCTTCAACTCCATTGAGAAATACAAGAGCATGACACAGCAAGAACATGGAGGAAATGCCTGCAGAGTTAACATGAGGTCTAGGAAGGACTTCATTTAAAGAGATGTTTTGCTAAGGAATACTATTCTTATGTTTTGGGAGGTGGTGGTGGTGGTGGTGGTGGTGGTAAGAACATGGTCTTACTGAGAATTCTTCTGAAAGACTTTGTCCTTGCAGAAGTTTTAAAAGGGAGTTTTAAAACAAGGAACAAGGGATTTACAAGGTGGTAGGTAGGACAGATTCCGTATAGACACGATCAAGTTGGAGGTGAAGGTGTGACTGTGGTTCAGGAGACCCAAGAAACCTGTGTAGGAGCAAAGAGAATGCCTGATATCCAAATAGGTTAAGCATGTGTTTTATAAAGTTTTTTTTTTTTTAAAAAAAACCCTGTAGCTATTGAAAGTCGAGTAAGATGAGGAGTAGGAATTAACCCAAAAGACTTTTGCTTATCTCTGAAGTGGGAGGATTGTCTTATACTCAAAGCAGGTTCTGTTCAAGGCAAAAAAGAAGAGTGTCAACAATACAAGTGAGTGGCAGGAAAGGGGTAACAATGGTGGTGTCTGCTCCCCATTCATTTTCTTTTTATTTCATCCTCCTTATGGAGGGTAACTGGAGGAGTGGGTAGGAATGGCACGCAGATATCCTACTCTCCTTGAATAGTTTTCATCTCCCTTGATGGATTTCACAGTGACCAAACAGGTCGGACAACCCCAAACATATACATTTGGAAAAGCCATTGATCTCAATGGGATTTACAACATTGTAATCGTGTGAGGGTTTGAATTTCCTTACAACTCAGCACAAATGCCTCTGTCAAAGTTTTTGTGTTGCAAATGAAAGTGTGAATGTGTGTGTGGGGAGGAGGGAGCTCTTTCTCCAGTACTGAACCTTAGCCCTAATCCTTTTCTGTCACCCAATAAAGAGATCTGTCCCCAGCCCAGCAGTAGCCGATGAACTGAATTTACTAAAGCATACTTATTGTAGATTTATACTTGCTAAATACTGGGCTTTTTATTCTCTTTCTCTGTTTTTCTCTTTCCTTATCCCTATCCCATTTATTTCTCCTCTCACCACCACTCCAGTCTCTGTCCTTCCTTTTTTTCTTTTTCATTTTGGATCTGCCTTATTTTGAAATGTGGCCTCTAGCCAGTATGTGCACACATACTGTACATGCACAAATCCACAAGACATGTATTGTGCCAAGGTACTGGAGGAGGAAGCATTTGTTTCATTTGAAGCTGGCCATTGTGGTTTGATAATGGGCACCACATAGAGTTTTAATATATGTTTAATATCTTTTTGTCTAATTCTACTTACTAACTACTTACTTAGACAATTCTAGAATTATCTAATTCTTACTTCCCCACCCCAAAGGATCATCTTAAATTCAAGATTGTCTTCCTGTCAAGTAAATATGATATGTGATAGTCTATTTAGTGACTGAACAAGTAAAGCTAAAGATAATTTACAAAACAATAGCTAAGAATTATAGGTTCTTGAGGATGAATTGAGAGATGAGTCAGTCTATTTTTACTTAGAATCATTTTTGTATGATCTATCAATTAATTCATCATGTGAATTACATTTTCAATGTACCTAAACATTTGCATTTAAATCCAATTTAAACTAGGAATTAATTCAATCAATCTACTGCTGATCCATGTTTGTTAGTATAAGTTAATTAAATTTCCCAATAGTCAATTTACTTGCATGTATTCAACTCTATTATTTTCCTCCTATGTCTGCATCAGCTGCAAATTAAGAAATAACACATGCTAATTTACGTGCAATTTCCCTAATGCACAGATCATTATGCATTTTTCTATGCATTAGAAAATTGGATAAAAAGTTTCACTGAAAATTTAATTAGTTTGTTTACAAATGCAGAACCAATAAAATTTTTACATTTAAATATGTCTCTCTTAAAATACATATCCCGATATTTACATAAGAATATATGTTTTGATACCTTTTTGAGACAAGAGGTTTTACTTGGCTCAACACTAGCAACTGTGAGACAGCTACAGCTGTCGCACATAAGTATGAGCCAGAAGTGTACTTGCAGCTGCATCAACAGAGAAATAGCTTTAAGATCATGTGAAGTGATAGTACTATTTTATACTACACTGGTGAGGCCATACTTGGAATACTGCATCCAATTCTGGTTACCACTATTAAAAAAAAAAAAAACCTGAGACCCTAGAAAGAGTGTGAAGAAGAGCAACAAAGATGATAAGAGTTCTGGAGGCTAAATTATATGATGAACAATTCAGGGAACTAGGTATGTCTGGTTTAATGACGAGAAAGATTAAGGATGATATGATAGCAGTCATCCAGTACTTGTGGGGCTGTCACAGAGAGGAAGGGGTCGACCTATTCTTCAAAGCAACTGAGGGCAGAACAAGAAGTAATGGATGGAAGGTCATTAAAGACAGATCCAACCTAGAACTAAGGAGAAATTTCCTGACAGTGAGAACAATTAATCAGGGGAATGGCTTACCTCTGGAAGTTGTAGGTGCTCCATCACTGGAGGTTTTCAAGAAGAGATTGGACAACCATTTGTCCAGGATGATACAGATTCTCCTGCCTTGGGCAGGGGGTTGGACTAGAAGACCTTCAAAGTCCCTTCCAGCCCTATGATTCTATTCTATTCTCAGTTAATTGACCAGACCACTCAGCCTATAGACAGAAAAATGATAGACCAGCTATCCTGGCTTAACACATAAATTGAAAGGAGTTTAACCTTATGCCTCCATAGTCTAGCTCAGTGGTGGCGAACGTATGGCACGTGTGCCAGAGGTGGCACTCAGATCCCTCTCTGTGGGCACGTGCATCATGCCCTGGAGATGGCATCTGTCCTTCTTCAACCAGCCGCCTGCTAACTAGCCGAGGTCCCACGTGGCCGTTTGCATCCTGGCACGGTTGCTTTCCTTCCCCCCCCCATCCCGTCCCTCCTGGCCTTGCATGCTCTCCTTTTCCCAGGCACGACCCATCTCCTCAGCTGTCAGCCGGCCATCCATCTCAGAGGCAGCTTCTTTGAATTGCTGGCGGCGGGCTGCAGAGCTCCAGAGTGCGCCGGTCAAGGGGCCGGCAGGCTGTGGCTGCTGATGGACACTGTTGGCCCCCATACACTCACTGGCCTCTGTGTGCAGGGGCCGATGGTGTCAGGCAGCAGCCACCCCTTGCCTTGCCCCATGGCAATGGCACCCCTGCCCTGCCATGCCTCACCCCACAGGATGAGCCTCCTGCCTACCGCCCCACCTATCAGAGACCTCCCCCAACCCTGGATCTCCCCCAACCCTGCCCACCCCCCAGAGGTGTCCCTCCCCATGAGCAACATTGAGGTGACCATGCCCACCTTGACCACACCCATCCAATCTGCCATGACCACCACAGCCATGCCTACCCAGTGGGCCACGGCCACCTGGCACCTGGCAATAAATAAGTGGATTTTGGGTTGCAGTTTGGGCACTTGGTCTCTAAAAGGTTCACCCTCACTGGTCTAGCTGATAGGAATTTAGAAGACCTCCAAGGTCACTTCCAACCTTATTATTCTATTTTCTGTGTTCTCCAGCATGATTGGATGGAAAATCCACAAATAGGTTGTCTTAATCTTCCTGCTCCAATAAGACTAAGTCTGAAGTGTAGAACCGCCTCTGCTGCACCCCAGTTTAGACTTAGTCTCTTTGCTCTACAGACACGTTTCTTCAGCTCCAGAAACAGAAGTATTCAGACAGTTTGTATAGCTAAATTTCCTATATTCCTTCCCTTATTTGAACTTTCAGATCACATTACTATCCCTTTTGGAGAAAAAGACTATATTAGCTTTCTCCAGACACCTGTCTGCCCAGCCGGGCTGACAGACTTAGCACGATCCATCGTGCATTTCCTTTCCTTTTTCGATCCCCCAGAGACCTTACTCACCCCTTGATTGTCTTTAAAGCCTTGAGGCTTCAATTCACCCCTAATTGCTACGTCAACGCTGAGGCAATCCGGGGCTTCCCTAGGACACCGCCAGCCAGCTGATCGTCGGGGGGGGGGGATCTGAAAGCAAAGCCTGATAGGAATTTAGAAGACCTCCAAGGTCACTTCCAACCTTATTATTGTATTTTCTGTGTTCTACTGGAAATCACTTCTTTATTTCAAGGAAGCATATAAAAAAGTGTCTGCTTATATTCCAATATGATCTGAGAGATGCAAGCCAAGCCATTTCCTATCAGTTTGTATCATATCAGAATCAGTTGGATGGGATTTCTTATATAGTCCTAAGAATATCTAGCCCTTAAGAACTGGATGGAGTATGGATACTGTAGAATGCATTATGTTTTATCACTGTGACCTATATACATACCAAATCTTCTGTGTGAATCCGCTGGAAGAGAATGGATTGTGGCATGAAGTCTTTTTTTCTGCAATGCATACACCCACTGAATGATTTGGACACAATTCCTTTGAAGCCTGACATGTTCAAGCCACAATCCATATATTAATTATAGGGCTTTGTGATGCCTGCAGCAATTTATTAATTGTTTTTAGCCTTGTTTGTACACCGCCCAAAGCCATTGGTTTGTGAGATAGGCAGGCACATAAATTTGATAAATAATAAATGTACATGGTATTCATCAATGATACGTAAGTACTCCCAAGGTACTAGTTCTGCCTTGCTGTGCCAAACCACTGGAATTAAAAACTTACTTGGGAATTTCAGGCTTTCTTCCATTTTGCCCATGGTCAGTTTGGAAGCTGCTGAAAGGAAGACATTCAGGTCATGGAGTTTAACAGGAAATCCAACAGGTCCCCTTTTCCTTGAATTAGTGTCCTGAGACAGATAATTTTATATGAGTTATGGTTCAGCCAAAGGTTCATATCCTCACTCATAAATCTGTGCCATGCAGTTTTGTAACTATCTGTAAATTGAAAAATGTCTACAGAGAAATGTCATGTTAAATATTTAAATAAATGCATATTCAAAAAGATCTGGTCATTATTTCTAAGCATATTTTTCTTTTCTTTTTTTCTTTTAAAAAGCATTTTGATACATTTTGGAGCCATCAAGTACTGTTTTGGCTCATTCAAAAGTTGCAAGTAGGAGCTCTGCATATTCTGAGAAATACAGGACTAGATTGTGTCTAAATGCTACTACAATACACGGAAATCTAATTTCTCAAGTAGTTTTTACTTTGTTTTTTGGGATCTTATGGAGGAATTATGTCACGAAAAAAACAAACCCACCAAGATCAAGTCTCAGTTGATCACCAAAAGCAAAGGTTTATTCTTCCAAGATTTTGGACTTATGCTGGAGCCCATCATCAGAGAACTTCTCTCTTTCTGGAATCTGTGCACTGGGTTGTTCTATGCATTGTATTTATATGGTTCCTGGCTATGTGTGGCTTTTAGTTGCTAATTAGGGTGTTGAAAAAAAGTACCACTTTAAATGTGTTTGTTGTTTGTTGATATGTCAAATTTAGAGACTGCTTATCTCACTCAGAGTGACTAATCTACTGATTACTTCATATATTCACAAGCGCCCAAGTTCTACTCTTAAGTACAGCACAAAAGTCTGTGTTCTATAGCCCACTCCTTTGCCATGATACTGTTCAAGTTCATTAGACAGAGACTTACACCAGAGAGCAATTAGAGATGGGCACAGAGGAAGAAGAGGAAATAGACTTGGGGCAAGGAGAAACTCTACTTAGAAGGGAAAGGAAACAAAAGGAGGGAACAAAATAGAATGGAGAAGGGATGAAAGAAAAATCACTGAAAAAGTTACGGTTCATGGAGCAAGTGATTCTTCAAGGCTTTGACTAATGTTTATAAAACTATTGAACTGATTTGTTGATTGAATGATAGTGTGCTGTTGAGGGGTTTTTTTTTTTTTTTGACTCCCAATGATCAGACAGATATATTTTCTCCATGATAAGCTGTCTCTAACCTGGTGATTCACATCTTCCAACAGTGCTCCCATCCCCATTGTAACTGAGTCCCACCACCTTGCTGCTTCTGGTTGTCCTCTTTTTCTCTTTCCTTCCATCTTTAGATGCTATCTAAGTCTAACCACCAGCTCAATGCAGAAATCTGGATGAAAGCACCCCCAAGAGTTGGCCCTCTCACTTCCACTTGAACCATTCCATTTGTGAGCAGCAGCAACTATTTATGACATGATATCCATTAACAGACATTGTAACACAATTGCCAATGCAGATTGCACGTTCTGTGTTACATGACCTTACTCTTTACAATCCTCCCCCAAATATCCTGTAATTCAGGATCCTTCTGCATCTGATACAGTGGGTAGTAATCTATGAAGATTAATAGGATGATAAATATGTCTATGAAGATTAATAGAGCAATCAATATATCAGTCTTCAAACTAGTCCTTCTGATACCCTTTAGAGCAGGGCTTTTCAATCAGTGGTATGGGTACCACCTGTGGTACATTGGCACCTGACAGGTGGTATGCGACCATCCTAGAAAAGTGGTAGCGGGGAAGGGGAATGAGCTGAACCAGTGGCAGCACTGCACAAGTCTGAGCGAGAGATGGCTGGAACTGCAGGGCTGTCAGGGCTCAGTGCCGCTTTCCAGCTGATCGGCGCTTCTTTGGGGCTGTCAGGGTTCAGTGGAAGCGCCAGGATCAGCGCCAGGCGCCAGCTGGAGCCTGTCGCTGATCCTGGTGCTTCTGATGAGCCCTGAAGAAGCACCAATCAGCTGGAATACTGTAGCATCTCCAGGGTCTTGTGATTTACATTCAGATGCTTGGCAACTGATTCATATTTATGACAGTCACAGTGTCCCAGGGTCATGTGAAGTGACCAAACCTGCTGCAACCACCCTGCAGACGGGGGGGGGGATAAAAACCAAACACCCCCCCACCCCACCCCTGCTGCCAATCCCCAACAGAAATGCTCACAATAATGAAAACCTCACTTTTTTCAGTTCCATTGTAATTCTGAACAGTCACTAAGCAAACTGTTGTAAGTCGAGGACTACCTGTACTTTATTACTTTTTCCATTTTTTTTGGTCATCAAGTTTTTGACACCTTGCTGGTGGTACTTGGATGTTGCCATATCCTAAAAGTGGTACAATGGGTGAAAAGGTTGAAAAGCCCTGCTTTAGAGTATATCTGCAGAAATCTGAACCAGCTTATTGACCGGGATTCCAAGCATATTTTGAAACAAACAAGCTTGTGATGCCTGCTTTTAGGTATCAGAAAACTCAGTTTTGTTTTTGGTATAGGAGACTGATATGACTGCCCTATTCCCAGAAAGTTCTCTTCCATAATTTAATTTCCAACATCAGCAAGAGGGTATCATGTCACCTTCCCTATTTTCATTTTCATAATTTTAAAAATACCACTCCCACCAATTTTGACAGACCAGAACATCTCCAGCAGCAAAATATTGGGATGTTGTGTTTCCCTGTGGCATCTTGACTTCTCTCTGATTACAATCTGCCTCTGATCCTCTGATCACGAGAATAGGATAGCAACTAGTTTTAAGGAATGCAACAAACCTGAAATGAATAGTGGTTTCTTTTTTCCCCCTCACATGATTAAGTCCATCGAGGGATAAAGAAGGCTTTTATTTTATGACACCATCAGCCTTTCTTGATATAAACACAATGCTAGCTAATAACATGGTGGTTTCTTCTGGTGTATAATGTTGTGTGAAGGAAGCTAGCTGTAGCAAATAGTCTGTTGTGCAATCCAAACAAACGCAATTTGCCCATTCTGGCTTATTAAATTTGTTGCTGTTTAATAAGCTAGAATGGACAAATTGCAGTTGTTTGGATTTGCAAATAAAGTAGTTTTCCACTAAAAATCCTATTTGCTATTTATTGACCAGCAGTCTTTATAAGGACATTAACCAGCTCTCTGTGTAACAGAAGCTCAGGGCACAAGTATCAGTTATTGAAAGCTTCTCCTTCTAATTGCTGGTTTCATATACACTTTGTATCCCTACTCCAGTTCTATGACCAAGTTCATATTGTGAACATCCATACAGTACATCAGCAAGGAGAAGCACAAACAGAGTAACATTACAGAGGAGGTTGCTTTAGCAGGTGTCAAATTATGTCAGGTGCTCTTGGATGCCAGGTGGTTGATAATTACCCAGGACCAGTTGGTAATTAATGCTTGTTGCCCTGCTGGTATTTCCAAAACTGTTATGACCTCTGGGTTTGACAAGGATGAGGTAATATCTCCTTTGAACTAAGATACCAATTTATTTTAAAAATATTTTTAAAAAGTTTTTAAAAACCTTAGCCTTGTTACTGCTACTCTGGACACTGGATGCTTGCAGTGTAGAGTTCACTTCAATCCAAGACTCTCCTCTCTTTTGTTTTGTTGGCAAAGATAGAATATCTGTTTCTTCTGCAGGCAGACTAGACACCATCAGTTCTCAGTGGAAGAATATCAGAAGCTCAGAGTGGCCCTGGTTAAAGGTGACTTATTGGCCATAAACTCCTCTGGCCTTAGAAGATGCTAGGCAGGACTGCAGCACACAGAACTCAAGCCAAGTGGCCAACACTGGCAATTGTTAAGAAAAGAAGTCTTTACTAAGGGGAGATAGTTTTCTATTCTCCACACTAAGATGTGTAAGCTATTCCTTTCCAGAAAGCAGAACCCCCTTGGGAGAAGGGTTTTTTTTTTTCTCAATATGATGTTAATTCACTCTATTTTCCTCCAAGTAAGAATAATAACTCATAGATCAGGGATGGGCAACCTGTAACTCTTAGGCTTCATGCAGTTTTCCAGGACGGTCTCAATTATACCACCTGCAGATTTTTTTTTAATGACCCAGCTTCTGCAAAGCCTAGTAGGAACTACAGAACTTTCCAGGTGCAAAATCTGGATGTTGCAGAAAGCACCCAATCATTGCAATGTAGATAAGTAATTTTAGGGATTTTCCTTTTTATAAATATTGTAGTAGATGGCAGTAAAGGCTCTTCCTTTATTTTTCTGATTTTACTGCACTTATTGGTCCTGCTAAGCCACTGAAATTCTGAACACTGTTAAGAGGAGCAGGCAACAATAACAGAGTAATGGAATAAGAAAGTTGGAAAGGACTTCGGAAGTCTTCTAGTTCAATCTTCTGCTCAGGCAGGAAACCATATACTATTTCAGGCAAATGGTCGTCCAATCTCTTCTTAAACACTTCTGGGAGCACCTACAACTTCTGGAGGCAAGACATTCCACTGATTAATTGTTCTAACTGTCAGGAAATTTCTCCTTAGTTCTAGGTTGGTCCTCTGCTTGATTAGTTTTCATCCATTCTTTCTTGTCCTGCCTTCAGGTGCTTTGCAGAATAGGTTGAGTCCCCCCTCTTCTTTGTGGCAGCCCCTCAAATATTGGAACCCTGCTACCGTGTCGTCCCTAGTGACATGACAGAATAAAGTCCCAGCCTTCCTCCATAACTTTCTCAGCTCATTTAGATCACTGCACAGTTTGTATGGCTTGGGTTTCAAAGAAATCACTCAGTTGTGAATGACACCCATATGATACCCCAATCCACCATTCCGCATTGCAGGTGGCTCTTTGTCCATCCCTGACCTAGATTAGCAAACTACACCTTAGGGCTTGTGCATTCTGCAGCCAAATGGTAGGATGGACTTGTTTCTTCATCCTTCTATGGAGAAACACCGTGACTTTTGGCCCGACCTTGGCACCACTGAGTGAAACACCGCAGTATCTGTCTTGGAGTCAAACATGTGCAGGCATGGCCAGGAAGGAGTTTCAGGCTTGAAAGAATTGATGCTATCAGGACAGCACTTATTTCTTTTCTTCTCGGTCATGTTCAGTCCTGTATTATTAAGCAGTAGCTGGCTATTAAGCTGGCCAAGGATGACTGAGAATGCTCCTGTTCACAAAGGAGAGGGAGAGCTAGGAGGAAGCTGTCAGTTCCCATCCAGCCACCATAGATTTGTCATTATGAAAAATAGTTACATGGCTTTTTGACCAAAACTGTAGATCCAGATATAGCTTAATGAAAAGAGATTTTTTTCTACCTTAAGGATTCTGTAATATATTCCACCCTCTCCTAATATGCACATATCATGGGTATCAGCAATGGGTCGAGTCGTGATATTACATCCTTCTACAGGCAGTTCTCAAATTACAACCATTTGGTTAGTGAACCAAATTACAATGGGATTAAAAAAAGTGATTTACAACCAGTCCTTGCACTTATGACCATTTCAATATCCTTATGGTCATGTGATCAAAAATCAAGTGCTTGACAATAGGCATGAATTTCTAGTATCCTTGGACCATGTGATCACCATTTGTGGCCTTCCCAGCTGGTTTCCAATAGCAAAGTCAGCTGGATTCACTTAATAATTTCATAATTTCACTTGCTTAACAACCATGGCAAAAAAAGTTGTAAAATCAGGCTCACTTAATAGCCACCTTGCTTAGCAATGGATAGTGTGGTCTCAACTGTGGTTGTAAATCAATGACTACTTGTCTTGCTTTATAACTTGGGAAGGTAAGCCAGTCCACCTCCTCTTTTGTCTCCCCTTTTTTTCTCCTTTCTTTGCTTGTGTTTAATTTTTGACAGGTAAGACTTCTTCGACTTTGAAGAAGCAGGATAAGAAAAGTATTGACACTTTTGAACTTTGATGTTGGAGAAAAAGTCTGAGAATACTGTGGACAGCCAAGAAAAGAAACGGATGGGTCATCAAACAAATCAGCCCAGAGTTCTCACTTGAGGCACGAATGACCAAGCTGAGATTCTCCTTCTTTTATCTTATGCAAAGGCTGAGCTCTCTGGAAAAAGTTTTAATGCTGAGGAAAGGTAAAAGGAAAGAAAAGAAGAGGATCACCACCAGCAAGGAGGATAGACTCAGTTACAGTGCTGATGAAAGTACCATTGAGAGACCTGAAGGACCGGCTTAGGGATAGATTATCATGAAAAAAAATCTATGCGGTTACTAGGAGTCAAAAATGACTTGATGACATACAATCAGTCAGTCAATCAATCAATGAATCAATGAATCAATCAATTAATCAAACAGTCATTCAATTAAGCCAGTAACAGTTTGAGAGATGTTTCAACATTCAGAAAAATGATGGGATGCATTTCTCTTGAACTTTCATGGGGAAAGTTCTTCTTACTAAATGGTTTGGGGGATTTCTCTCTTCTGCTGAATAGGGGCACAAACATGCAAAACTATGGAATAGATCCTTTTTGGTCTGTAAGGAGAATATTCAGATATGAGATTATCCCACTTAACATTTGGAAGTGGAATAACCTAGATCAGAGGCCCAGTTTATGGGGCCTGAGGATGCTATTGGACAGCATACTGGATTGTGCAGTTCAAAGAGTGTGTGGGATAAAGAGAAACATATCCGAAGTGAGGCCAGAAGAAAAGCTAAATGTGATTTAATTGAAATATAAATAACATTAAATCTATAATTATCCTGTTTTACACTGATCATCTGCTATTAGTTTGCATGTACTTCTTAGTTGGTGGGATTGCAGCAAGAATATGCTGGCATGTAAGATACAGTAGTCTCTAGTGCAGGGGTAGGCAACCTTGGCTCTTTTATGACTCGTGGACTTCAACTCCCAGAATTCCTGAGCCAGCATGGCTCAGCTTGGAAACCTCTCCCTTTCCCCTCAGCATGGCTGGCTCAGGAATTCTGGGAGTTGAAGTCCACAAGTCATAAAAAAGCCAAGATTGTTATCCCTGGTCTAGTGTGTTCCTGGCCTACTCGTCAAAATGAGCACAAATTTACTGGTGCTGACCTTATTGTAGGGAACGGTGCATGTGGCATGGATGTTACTAAGATTGGTTACCTAATGAAACGTAAAGGCTTCAGTTGACCAAGCCCATCATGAGCAATGGAGAACTACATTTACAGGGCCATCTAATGATGATTTGGAATTTGAAAGAATGCAACTTGGATTGTAAGAAAAGAGGAAGGATGTAATAAACTTGAATGAAGGTGGCCTGCTCTTATGAATGAAAGATGATGAATACATGAAGGGAAGGTATAATTATAATTAAAAGGGCTGAAATGTATGTAAAATTGTTTGAATTAGTGTCATTTACTATATTATAGATTCTTCTGAAAATAGGACTTCCTCATTTATAATAGTTGCACGTTGTTTTTTATTCAATGTCTATGGAGAGTCTCAATCATCCATGGTTTTCCAAGTTGCAATGTATGGCTGTGAAAGTTGGATCATAAGAAAGGCTCAGCGCCAAAGAATTGAGGCCTTTGAACTATGGTGCTGGAGAAGACTCCTGCGAGTCCCCTGGACTGCAAGGCGATCAAACCGGTCAGTCCTAGAGGAGATCAAACCTGACTGCTCTTTAGAAGGCCAGATCCTGAAGTTGAAACTCAAGTACTTTGGCCACCTAATGAGAAGGAAGGACTCACTGGAGAAGAGCCTAATGCTGGGAAAGATTGAGGGCAATAGAAGAAGGGGACAACAGAGAATGAAGTGGCTGGATAGAGTCACTGAAGCAGTAAGCGTGAGCTTAAAGGGACTCCAGAAGATGGTAGAGGACAGGAAAGCCTGGAGGAACGTTGTCCATGGGATTGTGATGGGTCAGACATGACTTCGCAACTAATAACAACAACAATCATCCAGGTCATGGTTGTCCCAAAGTTGCTTCCCCCCCAAAAAAAGGCAACTGGACTTTTTTGGTTTTTCTTTTGAAAACATTTAGCTTCTCACTCAAGAAGCTTTTTCAGTTCTAACTGACTGATTCTAACCTTCCATTACCCACCTGTCAGTTAGGGTTAGGGTTAGGGTTAGAGAGGCAAACATTTTCAAAGAAAAAAACAAGAAAGTCCAGTTGCCTTTTGGGAAAAGCACCTTTGGGATTTTCACTGGATGGGCACATAGGAAAGGAAGGAAGGGAAGAAATTAGAGTGAAAGAATAAATGTGATATGGTCTTACACAGGTAGTCCTTGGCTTATGGCCACAACTGAGACCAAAATTTCTTTTGCTAAGTGAGACATTTGTTAATGGAGTTTTGTCCCATTTTATGACCTTGTTTGCCACAGTTGCTAAGTGACTCACTGCAGTTGTTAAATTAGCAACATGGTTGTTAAGTGAATCTGGCTTCCCCATTGACTTTGTCAGAAGATCGCAAAAGGTGATCCACATGGCCTGGGGACACAGTATTGATCATAACTATGAACCAGCATCTGAATTTTGATCACGTGATCATGGGGATGCTGCAAAGGTTGTAACTGTGAAAAATGGTCATAACTCACATTTTTCAGTGCTGTTGTAACTTTGAACAGCCACTAAACGAACTGTTGTAAGTCAAGAACTCCCTGTGTAACATTTAGAGCTGGGATCTGAAATTCGTTACAAAAAATGTGCTAATCAATGGGCCCCATACATACATTGGCAAAAGTGCACGGATACCAAACATTAATACTAATTCATCAATAAAAGAATTACATAAACAATTCAGTACAATTTATAATAAATCGTAATGCAACAATTAAATTAAAATTGTTGTTTTTATTACATCATTCTTGATGGTTCATAAAAGCAAGAGCCATATATATTGTAACAGTGCCCAATGGCACTGAAAAAATAACTTATGATCATTTTTCACATATTTTATACCTGTGGGTTAGGGTTAGGAGCTTCCTCACTTCGGATGAAGCTTCTTGGATGAGAAGCAAAATGTTTTCTTCTTCTTCCTCATGGGAAAAAAAAGTCCAGTTGCCTTTTGAAAAAGCACCTTTGAGACAACTATCAGGCCTGGAAGACTGAGAATCTCCACATTCTCCTGGTTGCAATTCCCGACTTGTGTACATCTCAGCCATTGTGTGGTTCTTGATATACACACCTTGGTTCCCACACTATCATGCCTCTGCACAAGATTTGATCTCCTAACATAGAGTCCCAATCCATAAACATTAACAGAGAGCAGGAAATGTGGCTAAATGATGAAGAAAAGCCCATTGAAAAAGCCAGGGAGGGACCATAATAGAAAGCAGGGACCTCCAAAAGCAAAAGACAAATGGGAAATTCACTGTGCTTGACCGTCCCTACCCAATGCAGTCCAACAGCACATTTAAATGAAGATTAAAAGAGACAGAGAAGCTGCAGAATGACGTTGATGGAAATAAAAAGTGGTTCTGGAAATGGGTGAAGAGAGTGAAGCAGCTCTTGAGCAGAGTAAATGGAATTAAAAATGTAAGTCATGAAATTGAGGTCAGGGAACCTTGGCGGAATTCTTAGAGACTGGAATTGAAACAAAAGCTGGCATCCAACAAAATGATGAAAAAAATAGTTAGAAATGCTATAAGAATGCTGAAAAATAGAGAGGTGGCAAATGCAAACTGAGAAAGTGGAGAAATGTTAAATTTGATGTGATTGGCTTAGGCGTGGCTGTGCAACTTTTTTACACAGGTAGGTGAAGTCTGCATCTGTGTTGATGATGGGAAGAAAATCATTATCTTTCTGAATGAAAGGAAAAATAGCAGAAGTGAAAGCAAAAAAAAAGTGAGAGAATGAATTTCTTTAGTATGCTTGGGAAGGTGTTTGGCTGAATTCTGATTGAAACAGTAGCAGAAGTAATAAAGAGTAAAATTTGGGAAGCTGCAGTCTGGTCTTATGTTAGGATAGGTGGGCAACTTAGATTTCTGTTTTTTGGCATGGTTGTAAAGAATGCACGAGCATTGTTTGAGCGGTGTGTTGGCCTAGTGGTGAAGATGCTCGCCTCCCACTTGGAAGGTTGAGAGTTCAATTCTAGGTAGCAGCAGGTATTTCTCTCCTAGGGCACAAAGAAAAAAATATCTGCTGTGAACTCTGCAGGGCATCAGGAAGGTCAGTAAACTCCCAGCTCCATCCAGTCTTGCCTCAATTATACTCTGAATTAAGAGATTAATTAATTAATTAATTAATTAATTAAGGGATAAAAGGGAGTTTAGTAAAGAATGCAAGAAATAAAGTTTATCCTCTTTGTTGACACGGAGATAAGTGTGTGAAAGATTGAATAGACTTGGATTATGGAATGTTCTGCACAAATATGAGATTATAAGTTTGGATGTTGAAGGGGCTAATATGGAAGAAAAGCATGTGTAAGAATAAATAAAATGCCTAATGAAAGATTCTTTTTCTAGGCCAGGGGTAGGCAACTTTGGCTCTTTTATGACTCATGGACTTCAACTCCCAGAATTCCTGAGCCAGCCATGCTGAGGGGAAAGGGAGAGTTTCCAAGCTGAGCCATGCTGGCTCAGGAATTCTGGGAGTTGAAGTCCACGAGTCATAAAAGAGCCAAGGTTGCCTACCTCTGTTCTAGGCCTTTGGTGCAGAGACTTTGTTGCTGAGAAATAAGTGAAACCTCTGAGATGCACACAGTCAACTGGGTTTCACAGTATTTGAGACAATACTAGTCAATGCTCAGCTCCTGGTCAGATCATTTTTCAAGTTTAAACATTCATCAATTAACATAAACATCCATAATTGGCCCACCCATCAGATAATGGCTACTCTGAAGGTGTGCAGGGCCTATGGGGAAAGGTGTGAAAAGCAAGTGTACACTTGTAATGTTTGCAGTTATGAAAGGCTAGTTAAGAAAGACATTTTGGGAACACTGAATGGATCTGGTCCTGAAGAGGACATGTTGCATTTTTCATTTTGTTTTCTTGCTTTTAGCTTCTCACTTATTTATCCATCCCAATTGGTTGAACTAAATTACTAGCAGAATGTTGTCACTTGCTTAGAGGAGAGAATTGGGGGATGGGATGGAATTGCTTGGGAATATTTGTTTGTTTGTTTGGCATATTTACAATATAAGGCTTCCATAAAGTCACCATAAAACATTGAAAACATCAGGAACATTATAACAACAAAACGAATGGTTTGTGTTCAGAAGAGCACATTTAAAGTAGCATGAAAAATCGGATAAGAGGCTCTCTCTCTCTCCCTATTGCACAATGCCTGAGGAAAAAGCCAGAATATAGATCATATTGTACACATTTTTTTCATCTTTTCTAATGATGCATTGTGTTGGCTGCATTTGTTTCTGCGCAAGCTTGGGAAATGAGGAGAGAGAGAAAAAAATCAGGGCCTTTAAAATTCTTATGACGATCTCTGCTCCTTGCATGTTGTGCCCAGGCAGGCAAAGATCATGATTTAAATACATAATATTTGAGATGCAAAGACATTTTTGCCCTGAAGTTTCTTTGCAATTAAGGAAACCTATTACTTGTTGTGGTTTTGTAGAGAATTTAGTATTGCTTGAATAGAAGCTGGAAACATTTAGCTGAACATGGTTTTCCAAACCACCCCGAAGTCCTGAAATCACCCCTGAAAACAACTTGTTATTTAAATTGAATTTGTGTATAGTATTCTTTAAACCAAGATGCCCACATTGTAGTGTTACATGAAATCTTCTTAGACAGGCATAGCTCTAGATAAAATGTATGGTTCCGATGATGCTGTAGCCCTATGAAAAGCATGGCATTGCTCAAATTGCTCAATCTATCATTTCTGAGCAATTTACCTGGATTTATAGAAAATCATTCTTTCTCATCTTTAATGCTCTTCAAGTATTTAGCCTAAGAGTCCCAATCATTTCTGAACATTGCTTGTGGCAGTGGCAGTTTGTCAAAATTGCAGGTGAACACATCCGAAGAAACTAACATTAGGAAAAACTGATGATGCGGTGCAACACTGTTAATTCTTCTTTTGTAGATTCCTCACAACACCATTCATGTGATTCACAATAAATGCGTGCACACATACACAAATACACACATAGAAATGCACAAAAATGGTCTTAAGGGGTTCCCCTCTAAAATGAACTTTTTGCAGAGTTTTCCAGAGCTGAATGTGTCCTTAGAACTCTCTATGCAATCAGGCTGATTGGCTCAGAAGATTTCTCCCATTTCTGCAGAGCATCACACACCCAGACCTGTGCCTTGTTCTTTATGTGCAATAGTATTTGTTGGCACAGGTATCCTCAGTTGTACCCCCTTGTTGTACCATAGCTTAAAGCTCTTTGAAGAAAGCAAGCAGGGTAATGGTGAACATAAAAGGGATGCAAATAAGCTGGGATTGCAAGGCAAGCAATTTGGACAAATTAAACTTATCGGATAGGTGTGTGCACTTGATGTTAGGCCGTTACTATAGAACTCATTGCTTGAAGGCAAGGCAAGCCCTTGAATATTTGCCTTCCTTTTCTCATTCCCATGCAACCAAGCCCAAGACTTCAAATGCATATAAGGAGACATCTCCCATTTCCACATCACAGGGGGGGCTCTTGGTCTCCACTAATCTCTACTCTTCTATTTCTGCTTCACAACCTTGCCATTCTCCCTCTCACAGACGCACCATGAACCGGCAATTCAGTTCCAGATCATTTTCAACGGGGGGAAGGAGGAATTACTCTGTTTCCAATAGTGGCTTCCGAGTGGGCAACAGTTCAACCTCTGTCATTGGAGGAGTGGGATCTTTTGGTGGTGGCTTTGGCAGCAGAAGCCTCTACAACGTTGGTGGAAGCAAACGGATTTCGATGGGCCTAGCTTCCAGTGGTGGTGGAGGAGTTCACTTTGGAAGAAGCTTGGGTGGCGGTCTGGGATTCAGCAGTTATAGCTCAGGATATGGAGGTTATGGTGGTGGGGTTGCCCTCGGTGGTGGCATTGGTCTGGGTAGTCATGTTGGAGGCTTTGGTGGTGGTAGTGGAGGAGGATATGCACTTTCAGGCTCAATGCCTTGCCCACCGCCTGGGCGAATCCATAACATTATAGTGAATAAGAACTTACTGACTCCTCTGCATGTGGAGGTTGATCCTGAGATTCAGAGGGTCCGGGTGCAAGAGAGGGAACAGATTAAGACCCTCAACAACAAGTTTGCCTCTTTCATCGACAAGGTAAGATGGAGAGCAGGAAGAGTATTGTATTGCAAAATGAAACACTATGAAGATATGAGGGGTTCAAGACTACTCTGAAAATAAGAAACAAGAGAAATTTTGCTTTAGAACCTGGAGACAGAATGATGCTGCTCAGGATTTGTATAGCTTATGAAGATCTGACTTATAAAGATGACAAAAGGACCGAAGCTATCACAATTAGAGTCTCTGCTGTTTTAATTGCAGGGGATTCCTCAACCAGATTCCCTTCATGTATTTTGGGCAGTAATTTTTATTAACTCCTTTGGCTACATTGACTGGGAATAATGACATTTGTAATCTAATCTATCTGGAGACCACCAGATGGTGGAAAGCTACACTTAAGAAAAGAACTAGTAACTTATTTAAATTGTACATTTAAATCAGTGCTTCTCAAATAGTGAGGCGGGCCCCCCAGGGGGGGAGCGAGGCTCCGTAAAGGGGGGCTCGTTTGACCTCGGCAAATACTGTCATATTGGATGCACGTGACACACGCAAAGGACCCGATTGGATAGACAGTCGCGCGGGGGGGCGTGAAATGTTTTCTTCTTCCTAGGGGGGCATGACAGAAAATAATTGAGAAGCACTGATTTAAATTAAGTATTGGGAAGAAATTCTTAGGGTTCAGGATTTTTCAGTAATAAAATTAACTATAAATGTGAAAGTTTTTTACCTTGCCTTGGAAATTGTCAAAGAAGGTTGGTAAGACATTTGTAATGATACTAGATTAAAAGTTATCTTGTCATGGAATACATGGTCATTTAAGATATATGGACTTCAACACCCAGAATTCCCTTAGCTAACACCCAGGATTCTGGGAGTTGTCTACATATCTTAAAGTTCCTGAGGTTGAGAAACACCAATCTAAAGATTAGTGTCTGGTATAGCATTCTACTGCATAATTTATTAGTTAAGCTCAGTGACAGAAGGCATGTGCAGATTCCTCCTAATTTCCATCCTTCTTATTTCTACCATAGAAATTAGCTTTTTTCAGATAAAATGTTATAGTGACATTGATATAGATTCATTCTAGTACATCAAGTAAATAAACCTGTTAAGTTCCCGAAAAGCTAATTGTCTCTAGAATGACTAGGTTGATCATTACTATTTCAAAGAGTTGATTTCTCTTTGGCATATGTGTCTAAACATAGTTTTAAGTGGCATCTTTTTTTCATAAGAGGAAAGCATGCTGGGTAAATGCAAACTGAATTTAGCAAAACAAACCCACAACGTTTTAAGACAGAGGCTATTTTCTGCATGCAAAAGAAATATAAAAGCTTTTAAACAAGGACAGCTTTGCATGCATTTCAGCTGGGAGGGGAAGTGAACTGTTGTGACTTTTAAAAACTTTTCTAGAACTTAAAAGTTAAAATGCAGAACTGTTGAAATTGATGGAATTTAGGGAAGGTCCCTTCCAACTTACTACTACTACTACTACTACTACTACTACTACTACTACTACTACTATTTTGGTAACAGTAATTTGGAGACTCATTTGGTTCATTTAAGTGGTTCTAAGGAATTAGGCAGGTAATAGTATATTCCTAATGTCATATACAACTTCATTCTTAGGTGTTTCTCAGTCACAGGTTTGTTCTGACTATGTGCATGTGAAAATCATGCTTCATCTTTGTCTTCATAATATGTTTTCTGAAATGGTTATTGCTAATATTTATAAACTACTTTTTCAAGGTATTCTTATTATGCAATAGAAATAAATAAAAACAAACTTGGCTAAGTGTAGTGGCTAAGGCATCATGCTAGTTATTGCAAGGCCTTGAGTTCTAGTCCTGCCTTGGGTATGAAACTAGCTAGGTGACCTGTGGCCCATACCTCTCTCTCTCAATCCTAGGACAAGAGAAACCTGAAAATTGCAGGGATTAGTCCAGGGAGTGACCATGAGTCACTGTCTTGAAGATGCAAACACATACATCCACACATAATATGTAGAACATATTTAAAAATTAAATTGTTTTCATGATTTACCTTTTGCAAACTGAAATCAAGTGTCCTACCTGAAAGAGCTTTAAAAATATACTATTCCTTCCCTTCCCTCTGCATGAGAAGATTAAAATGGAACAGGTCAGGAAAATGTAGTCTAGCTCTATGCAAATCTAATTAATACTTCGAGCTTTTCCTAATTGGATTTTCTAGATAGCTCTCTTCTAAACCCTTGTATCAATATATTCTATAGGGGCATACCACAGTAATAGTTAAATAGCTTATGTATGTGTATGTCTTCCCTTCATTAAATCTATGCTTGACACGTGCCTGGTAAAGCACTCATTCATTGCTTTCCAAAGTGCTGGCAGATGTCTTTGTCCAAGAAATTGGTACATGGAATTATAGAGTTTGGTGGGGTTATTTAGACTGAGTCCAATTGTCTGCTCATTGCAGAAATCCAAGTTTATTCTGAAGAAAAGGTCTGAAGGTTGTGATTCTATATGGAGCTTTAGGGATAGAGAACATTGTGCCTGGTGAACTTAACCCTTCCCTGTCTAATGATCTTTTTGCTTCACCTCATCTCAGTTCAGTTTTGTTTCCCCTTCCTTTTTCTTTTCTTTCTCGGCCCAGCTAGCTTTTCCCCATTGTCTAATTACTAAATTGTCAAACCACTCTTATTGTCATAGGACATCCCCCCCCCCAATACATAGTTGGAACCTATCTTCTTGTAATTTAAATCCATTTTTTTCATGTTCTGCATTCTGAGTTGATGAATAACAGGTCCTGATCTTCTCCATGACATTCCTTCAGGTATTTGTACAATATTAATCTATTCTATCTCTGTTCACAAGATTAAATGCAACCCTTATTCCTTCATTCCTCTTACAGAATACAGAATAACAGAGTTGGAAGGGACCTTGGAGGTCTTCTAGCCCCACCCCCTGCTCAGGCAGGAAACCCTATGCCATTTTGGACCAATGATTGTCCAATCTTTTCTTAAAAACTTCCAGTGTTGGGGCATCCACAACTTCTGGAGGCAAGTTGTTCCACTGATTAATTATTCTGTCAGGAAATTTCTCCTTAGTTCTAAGTTGCTTCTCTCCTTGATTAGTTTTCACCCATTGCTTCTTGTCCTGCTTTCAGGTGCTTTGGAGAATAGCTTGACTCCCTTTCTTTGTGGCAGCCCCTGAGATATTGGAACACTGCTATCATGTCCCCCCTCGTCCTTCTCTTCATTAAACTAAACATACCGAATTCCAGCAACCGTTTCCTATATATTTCAGCCTCCAGGCCCTTAATAATCTTTGCTGCTCTTCTCTGCACTCTTTCTAGAGTCTCAGCATCTTTTTTACATTGTAGCAATCAAAGCTGAATGCATAGGATGCAATCCTCTTCATAGGATTTAGCTTATAGCTACTTCATCTATTTCAGTTTGTCTGAATCCTTCTTAATGGCTGCTTTCCACAACTGGACACAATAATCACACTTGGATCTCACCCATACAGCATATATTTGTTAGAAGTAAATGACAATGTTTTTAAAATGTTAAAACTTGTTCACATTCTGCTTTGGAGAAATCTTTCATTTACGCTCAACTCTCGTTTCAGCCTTTTGACGTGCTTCCACTGTTGAGGAATGAAATGAGGGAACAATATTCTCAATTGGGGTTTTCACATTGAGGATAAAGTGAACAAAGATGCATACTAAATGCTGCCAATCATATATATATTCAAATAGCAGTATCATATCTCTCATGGATGAATTCCCAATGAATAGTTCTGGAGAAAAAGGATGTATGCAACTATGGTTGCAAAACATTGTCAAACCTGTTCTGGATTTGCATATATCAAAATGTAGAGGGGAATATTGTCATTGTGAACTGGTCATGCTTAATCCATAATGGTGTAAAATGAGGCTTCAGAGATTTATAGGAAATTATCATCATCATCATCATCATCATCATCATCATCATCATTATTATTATTATTATTATTATTATTATTATTATTATTATTATTATAGGAAACGACTACCTTATTTTCCACAGGATGCTCTAGCCTTTCAGTCAGGATGAACCAGAATTTGGGTGGGACAGACTTATCTGTTTCACTTTCTCTAGCTTATGATTTTTTAAAAAGTTTAATGCATCCTGTTTCCCCATCAGTCCATCAAAATTCATGCACACTTGTGTATTCCAGTATAAGCATATTTGCATTTAGTTTCTGCAGTATACAGTATCCATTTTTGTAAATCAATTTTTGTTTATTTCGCTTCTTCCTCTCCCATTCCTTCTCCCTCTTTCTCTTACCTTTGAATATCCAAACAGGAGAAATGAAAATGCTGTATTTCAGATTTATTACCATAGAATAAAGGCAAAACTGACAGAATTTTGTCACAATTTCTTCAGTACATTTAATATCTAATTTACCTCACAGTTGAGTGTCTAGTGGAGGTTTTTTTAATTTTTCCAGTTATTTATCCGTACCTATATATTTTCAAGAGTGTTACTTTCAGATCCAAATTTTCCTGTTGAGATATATATGGCCTTTCCTTTTGGCTAAATAAGAAATACAATTTTTTCCCATGCAAAATCCAACGGTTTATGGGCACCATATAGAACATCATCTGGCAACTGTGTTATGTTCTTGTGCCAAGTTTGAAAATCATTATCTCATTAATTCTTACAACATCCCTCAAGGCTAAGTTCCTCATTATATATTACTCTTGTTTCAAAGATGAAGGAGCTGGTCTGATGAGATAGTCAACTGCCCAAGGCCACCCAAGAAATCTGGCAGTATCACAATAAACATTTTGTTCTCAGAGTTTAAAAGCCTGAATTCTCGGGGGTGGAGTGGGAGGGGGGAAAGGGAGGGCATGAGGGAAAGAAGAACAGGTCAATTAGAACATTGGATAACTATAAAAATATATCATTCTTTAATGAACATTAATAAATGCTCTCTTTTAAATAATAGGCCATTCTGATTTTATCCTAAGAGGTTTTAAATATAAATAAGAAAGATAAGAGCTAGTACTTTGATCTTTCATTTTTTTTCTTTCCCAAATTTATTCCAAGTACAACTTCATTAAACATGGTTCTCCATATTTATTCAACACCAATCCAATCCAACCTTAAAGTACAGTTGAGAAAATTATCCTATTCTTTGCCACTGAGTGGATTCATTGAAGCAGCCACATTATTAGTTTTGAAACAGCCACATTTTTTTCCAGGCTTGGCTTGGGTAGATATTGGGGTAAAAAAAATAGCTAATTTAATGAATTGGGGAAGGGTATAGATTTGCACAGCTTTTGAAGCACTTCTGAATAATTTTTAAGGATGTCCAGTTGCAAAGCATAGCATCTCCCAAATCTAACTTCTTTAGATTTACTTTAATGGTTTACAGATTTTGCATCAAAATAATAAGCTTTTGTTTATTAATTTTGGCAGATCATAAAATGAAACAAAGTGATTTCAGGTAGTATACAGCTTTTGCTGTTTGCTTATATAGGAACTGTGGTTTTCTGACTAGTGAACCAGTGAAGTAAAAATACAAATAAAAAATGAACATTGATAAACCTGTTTTAAATTCTTTAAAAATGAATGAAAAGCAGCAAAGGCAATTCTAAAATATCTGGTGCCTCTAAAAAGCATAATCTAGGGACCAGATGAGCTTTCTACAGATAACAATCCACCCACCATTGGAAGGGCTTAATCTTTGATTGTCATATACTTCATTCATTTACATCACAACTTAAGAAGTTTCACCCTAAATAGTTAGATGAGGTTATCATGTGATCCTTAGGCATGATTGTCTTAGGTCCCATTAATCAAATTAGCAGCCTTAAATACAAATGTAGGTATGATATTATATTGACTGGGTTACGAGTGAAGACAGGATTGCCTAATTCTGATTTTTATACTTCCTAAAAGGTGAATATTTGTGCAACTTCATTTCATGCCCAAATCATTCCTAGTAAGACATATTGCTGGGATTTTACAGAAACAAAATATAGGTCTAAAACAGTGATTCTCAACCTTTCTAATGCCGTGACCCCATAATACAGTTCCCCATGTTGTGGTGACCCCCAAGTGGGTGTGGTCACCAATAAGAAGGAGTAGGACAGCTAGGGAAAAGGGAAAAAAATGGCGGACAGCATGGTTTGGTGACCCCCGTGAAATGGTCATTCGACCCCAAATGGGGTCCCGACCCACAGGTTGAGAACCACTGGTCTAAAATGTGGCAACATCCTATTTATTTCCTTGAAAGAAGAATCTATGCATCTTCGATGTATTTTAATCAGCTGGTGATTTAAAATTTCACAATGCGACATACATATCTATGTGCATTTATGTAAAATGTTGATGCTGTGAAATTGTGTGAAAATTCATGTTGACATTGTTTGAATTTTTAAAATTAGAGAAAGGATGGAGGGAGGGTTAAGGAAGGATGTTTTTCTTCAGGAGGACACAACAGTTAAAACAATTAATGGAACAACTTGCCTTCAGAGGTTATGGGTGCTCCATCACTGGAGGTTTTTAAGAAGAGATTGGGCAACCATTGTCTAAAATGGTATAAGGTTTCCTGCTTTAGCAGGAGGTTGGACTAGAAGGCCTCCAGGGTCCCTTCCAACTCTGTTATTCTGTCTCAGAAGGGACATGGAGAATATTGTCACATGGGGAAATCAGCAGAGATTCAGCAGGTCCTTTCCATATGATCTGATAAAGAATGATAAAGAATTGCACAGTAATAGGAAGAACCACGTTCAACTCCCAACTTTAGCCATAGAACTGGATATCTTAGGGCGGTCATTCTCTCTGAGCCTGTCTATTTCATGGTATTATTGCAGGGAAAATGGAAAGAGAGGGGTCTATATAGACAGGGTAGGAACTGATCTGCCAAACAAACAAATAGATTCTAGCCAATTCTTCAAGAAAGATAACAAGGTCCCTCTTCCCTCTCCTTCCCTTGTTGGGTTTTAGGTGCGATTCCTTGAGCAACAGAATAAAGTCCTGGAAACCAAATGGGATCTTCTGTGCCAACAAGGCTCTCCAGCCCTAAGGGACAATCTTGAACCTATTTATGAGGCTTACATAGAAACTCTTCGAAGGCAGTTTGACAGCCTCTGCAATGATAAAAATCATTTGGACATAGAACTGAAGAACACACAAGAGCTTGTGGAGGATTTCAAGAACAAGTAAGTAAAAGTGAAGAGAAATAGATGATGTTGGATGGATAATATGGACTTCTGTCAAGAAGGCAAAACAATGCATGAAGCCTTTCTCCAAATTATTGACAGCTGCTTTTATGCTAATTTTTTTCATCATAGTTTCATGATTTGCTTTTCATTGTCATTATTTGCAGTTGGAGAGTTTTTTTTAATTTATATCTAGTTAATTTGCCTTGTATGGTCCTGTGTATAGCATTTGGTCAGCTATAATAGCCTCATATGAAGTATAGAACGTCTGCTGATACTTTGGGCAAGTAATGATCTCCAAATTTCATTTATCTTAGAAGATTGTCATAAACTTATATATTCAGTAAGACTTGTGAAGATCTATACGTTTGAACAACCAGTTGAATACAATTAATTATACTAGCGCTAGTAAAAATTTATTCCTATTACAGATATGAAGATGAAATTAACAAACGGACAGCTTGTGAAAACGATTTTGTGGTGCTCAAAAAGGTAAGTGATCCGTATTAACGTGGAAATGTAAAGCTACAATCCTAATTTTTTATTTCTTATATCTCTCCATTCATAAGTATTTGCACTTACACATCTATTTGCAGTGCTTGGTTATAGCTAAAGTTAATAGTCTTACATGTCTGGCATTCACAATTACCACTTGATCTGTGTTAAATCCAATACCAACATTTTTGAACAATTGATTGTATAGCTTATCTTAGTACCGATAAGCAGGTTGCTGCTATTGGCACATTTTTGAAATTCTCTTCCAAAAGTTCACATATTTATGCATTAAAAAATGTTGGTTCCTAACCAGGGTATTTTTTATTTTCTAAAAGCAAAGCTTAATTATAGGGATGTATTCTTGCAATGACCACTGTAGCTGATATCACTACGGATTGTGAATGAATGTGATGCAATGGTTAAGATGTTGGACTAAAAGTGTGTGTGTGGGGGGGGGAACCAGGTTGCAGTCCACCCACAGCCATGGAAGCTCACAAGATAAATTTGGTGCTCTGGCTCTCTGGCAACCCAATCTCCCATATAAGGTAGCTCTTATGGGGAGAGCTGGGAAGCTTAAGCACTATAAATGCAGGGTTGAGCTTCACAAAGTGAATTCTTAATCAAACAGATAAATAAATAACACCTTGCTCTATATTATACACCAAGTATATTATCTGCATATAATATTGCAACAAGCCTTAAAACAGGACTTACTCTGCTCAAAGCTCTGACCCATATTGCCTGCTCTGCCCAGACTATGATAGTATTGATATGTTTCTTCCTAAGGATGTGGACGGCTCTTATATGCACAAAATAGACCTGGGATCCAAGGCTGACTCCTTGACTCAATATATCCAGTTCTTAAGAGCCCTCTTTGATGCGGTAAGGATCACCTCTGCCTTATTATACCTATTAGTACCTAAAGCAAATTCATTTTCCAATATGCAACCAATAAATGCATTTCTCTTTAAGACATTCCTGCTAGAGCAGTGTTTCCCAAACTTGACAATTTTAAGGCATGTGGACTTCAACTCCCAGAATTCCACAGCGTTGCTGGCTGTGGAATTCTGGGAGTTGAAGTCCACATGCCTTAAAATTGTCAAGTTTGGGGAACACTGTGCTAGAGCAATCCGTGTCATCAAATGTACAGCTTTTTGACTGTGTTTTACTGCCTGCATAAACCTGTTCTTTACCTGTTATAAAAACTGTCCTGTTAATGAATTCATTAACCCTGAATAGCTCTTTTCAAAGCAAAATTTATTTAGGTAAAATAAATCCATCCTTATGGGATTGTTTGGTGTGGGGTAAGCTCAGGAGGGACCTCTCTGTATTGCAAGGATACCTGAAAAGGTGGACATCTTAATGTGTTTTTGGAGAGAGTTTCACGTCTCCCGTGCCATGTGAGGCCAACAAGCATCACATCTTTTCCCCATGGAAGTGAACAGTGGCAGCTGAAATTTCTACTTTGAAAGCCATGAACAACATGGCGCTGAGAATTCCAAATCATATCTAATAATAGAAATCCCAAAAGTAAACCCTGGCACGTCTGAGTTCATAGAGGATTTGGCATCTTTGTTTGAAAATCGTTCATGTAATTATTTTCTTGTGGGCTCTTTTCAACATAGATACATGTCTAAGAAGTTAATCCGAGGGCAGGAACACACTCTGATGTCGCTGTTCCGCATAAGAGCTTTCCCCTTAACAATTGTATTGTTTGCAACTCCCACAGGAGCTGGCTCAGCTGCACTCACAGGTTAAGGAGACGAATGTTACTCTACAAATGGACAACAACCGAGATCTGGACCTCAACAGCATCATTGCTGAAGTCAAGGCTCAGTATGAAGACATTGCCAATCGGAGCAGAGCTGAGGCCGAGGCATGGTACCAAACTAAGGTGAGGATCCTTGGCAAAAGCAGATGCAATTTCACCTCAGTTTGAATGACAAAATAATCCCCTCAATTATAAAGCAAAATCTCTGAGGGGTTTCAATATTTACACTGGAACAAAACTGAATTCAGTGCTCTCTGATGTTCTTGAATTAAGAAGTACTGAAATCTGAAAGAACCAACTAGCAGTTTGTTCAGAAAGTTAATCTTTTGCAAGAAAATCAAACAACAGTCTTTAGCGCAGCCCAAAGAGGTTTATAAGATCATTATACCATGTATTTTTTTTAGATCTAATCTAGTTCACAAGATATAGAGAGTACTATCCTTATGTCATACACATAGGTTACACCCAAAAATGGTTTGGTGAATGACCACTATCAATAGATAATTATCCCCATCTCTTCCATTTCTGTTTCATTTTTCTAAAATGTAACTTTCCCTATCTTGGGTGTATTTATGAGATGTTTTAGCTGCTAGAAAAAAAATTGTGTGGCCTGGCATACAATGTACTGTACCTGTTTTACCTCAAGTGGAAAAGTATGTTTTGCTCATTTTGTAAGCTGGCTCTTTTGTCTTTGAGAATCTTCCAGATTCTTGGTATGGGTCCCAAGAATTTGCTTTTGCCCTGAGAGCACAATTGCATATAAATTTATATTTAGTACTATATATATTCCTTTATTGAAAATATATTTCTGTTCTTGTAGCTAAATTTTGGTTTTTCATCTGTAGAAAAACTAGACCTTTCAGTACATTAAGCTAATGCAATTCAAAATTTTCTTTTTCAAGTACTTTGAACACTCAAGTTTTTTTCTATACTTTTGCAACCAATACCAACTATTTTATGCATGTGAATAAAGAATATTGTGTGAATAAGACTTATTTAAGATGTATAAGATGATCATTACTTTCCATTTTGACTTTCAGTTCCAAGAATTGCAATCTACAGCTTTCAAACATGGAGATGACTTAAAAACAACCAAAGATGAGATAGCAGATATGAGCCGAATTGCCCAAAGACTTCGCTCCGAAATTGAAATTTTGAATAAAGCAGTAAGGCATATCTTTTTCCTCACTTTTTCTCCCCCCTCTCTTTATTTCTTTTTCTAAGTGAGAAATTAGTTGCTTCATGATGGTCAAAGATTCAACTCTTGTAACTACCTAGGTTCAGCCTCCCTTGAAAAGGATTTATGCAGTTCATAAGATATTTCAATAATTCCTTAGATTCTTTTTTATTTAGCTTTTTAAAAAACTCTCTATGGGTACTGAGGAGAAAGGGCAATGGGGCATTTAGATGGCTGATGACTTCTCCAGATTTCCTTAGTTCCATTTATAATTGCTTTCAAAGCATAACTTCAAGGCTGCTCAGGGCTTCAGTTCCAGAATCCCATTTTCTACTATTCACTTTCACTGGTTTGGTATTGTCACCTTACTTTCCCACCTGAATACTTTTACTTCATCCAGTTCATATGGAAACCATCTGGGGTTAGGTTTTTTTTGGGGGGAGAGACATATTTTAACTAAAGTAAAAATAACAAAACCATAGTATAATGTTTTTAAAGAAACAGTGGCTTACTGTGAATAAACCACAAGAAACAAAGCAGATGCCTTATATCCATCAGTGACAGAAAGAAATGAATTCCCTCAACTCGTAATGGAACTCTTTCTCCAAAGTTTTACATTCTCCTCTAACAAACAAATAAAAGTAAAGATGAAGCCTGGAAAAAAAATACTCAGTAATGTTGGTGCTGCAACTAAAAAGTCCCTGCTGCTTTGAATGAATGAATGAATGAATTGATTGATTGATTTGTATTGACAATCGCATTCATGTACACACAATGTGGCATCTAAGGGAGGTTTTGTCTCTTTCTTTTTCAGATTAGCAGCCTGCAGTCCTCTTTACTAGAAGCTGAGCAACGTGGGGAGTTAGCCCTGAAAGATGCTCAGACAAAGTTGCTTGATCTGCAGACTGCCTTAGCATCAGCAAACGATGAGCTGGCTCGCCTGATGCGGGATTATCAACAACTGTTGACTGTGAAACTGGCCTTGGATATTGAGATTGCTACATACAGAACCCTGCTAGAGGGAGAGGAGTATCGGTAAGACTCTTTGCCTACTTCCATGTGCAAAAGACTACTTGCCAAGAACTGAGTTTTGAAGGTAGTTGTCTGTTCTGATCAGATGCAGAATAGACCACATACCACTTGGTGCAACAGACATGGGTGGGGACTTGGAAAATCCCTTTAGTCAAGAATGTAGGTAGAATTTTTTAAAAAAGAATGCAAAACAACAACAGCAAATTATGTAGAATAGCAGAAACAGAAATATGTTGATACAAGACTAAAGCCAAGAATGAGATTGCTTAAATGCTACTCTAGGACTGGTTATAAAACCATGAATTATAAAAAAATACTACTGTACATAGCTATGTGGCTGAATCTCATTATCCTGAGAATATCCAGCTCATAGTTAATAACCTGACAGTCTGGCCATGAGTGATAAATCTGCAGAATTCAGGAAAGTCTACTTGAAGCTATTTTGAAGCAGATTTGACGCTATTGTGAAAGCCATGAAAATAGAATGCTAAGAGCTATAGAATTTTCTGGGCTGTAAAATGTGTTCTTTGTTTCAACACTTTGTTTATCTTTTCTCTCTTAGGATGTCGGGCGAGTTTGAAAACCCTGTCAATATCTGTAAGTACACAACAACTAGCGCTTGGTTAAATTAGAGAGTTGCCTTTGTCGTCTTGAGTGACCAAGAGTGATTTCCTGTATCATTTTCCAATCCACAGCTGTGATCAGCAGCTCGAGTACCATCAGTGGTGGAGGAGGAGGAGGAGGAGGAGGAGGATACAGTGTCGGTGGGGGATCTGGCTATGGAGCTGGAGGAGGAGCTGGATACACTATCAGTGGAGGATCCAGTGGATTAAACATGGGTGGTGGTGGCGGAGGTTACAGCCACATTAGCGTTGGAGGAGGAAAAGTGAGTCGGTTTAGTAGTGGGGGCAGCTTAAGTGGATCTGGAAGCCTCACAGGGGGCGGATACACCTATGGTGGGGGGAGTTCAGGCATGAAGATAGTATCATCCACAAGCTCCTCAAACAAGAGAATAATCAGCTAAGGTTTCCAAAAGCAGAGGTCACTTCCTGCTTTAACAAAAGAGTCTCTTGTTACCACACCTCTACCAACACAACATATAGTACTTTCTGAAAATTAAGCAGTCCCCACAATTGCCCATACCTCCTCTACAATCCTCTACATTTACAGGGTAAAAGGCCTGCTGGAATGGCACTTGTAAGCCTAAGTTATGATCAGGAGATTGGTCTACTATTGCAACCCTTCCAGGCTGTAGGTGGGTGATCACATACTTGGAAACTTTCCCTCTTCTTTGCTTTCTAAAAGGAAAGGGCCTCCTTGCTTGTAGAAGACCAGTGTGTCAGGGCTTCAAGCCCATTTTTTCTCCCTGACATGCTAGTTTTGCATGAATAGGCACATTTTCTGATCAGTGACAGAACCATTTCAATCATGTAATTATCCACCTTCAGGCTTAAAAGTGGCCCATCCCAGAAAGGCAGAAGAAGCAAGTTGATGTGATTATTCTGATTGTGTGTTTTTCACCTCATCTCTCTTTACATGCTCTGCTGCATAGATCATTGTAATTTGCCCTGCACCCTTATGTTGTTGGGTTAGTGCTTCTGTGAATGGAATGGTGCTTCCCATATTGCCTTCCTCCATGTTGTCAGCTGAAGTGTTGCAAAACTTCATAGGAAGCAGGTAACATACTTTGTCTCTTTACTTCTCTGCTTCAGTGGCTTTGCACAAGCCCATCTTGTCACAAAGAGAATACACAAAATTGCAGATGAAGAGCTAAACAACAGTAGCATCCAACAGACATGCTACTTTTATAAGCTCTGTTTAAAGGATCACTTTATTGTACATCCTGTTTTTAAATTCTAATGTACAGTAGTTCATGTGAGTTTCAAGCACTATACCATCCTCTAATGTTAACAAAAGGCAAAATGCAAGCTTCTGGCTATTTCCTCATCCACAGTGCACCTCCTGGAATAATCTATTGTCAATAAACTCTCATGCTGCAATAAATACTGTCATTTTTTTATGTTGGCTCAAAACCCTCTCTTTTGTTTTATAGCAGCAGTCATGACACTGCTTCAGCCTGTGACTTAGGATCAAATGTGACTTTGGGCCTAATTTCACTTGGGTTTCTGAGTTCTGACTTCTGGTAACATCTATCCCATTTATCCCATTCTCGCAGCTTCTGCTTACCAGAGAAAAATAAGAAGTAGAATAAGAATAAAAGGAAGAGACAGGACAGATAGTGCTAGAGAGGCAGAAATGGGATACACTTGACTTTTGTTCCTCCAATTAATTTCTACAGCGCTGTTCTCCATTAGCCAACACCCCTCAAGAGATGATCTCTGAGGGAACTTGGCCCTGGACAAAAATAAAATTGCCTACCTTTGCTCTGCAGGTTATCAGGAGCCTTTTGTGGGCTCTTGCATCCATCCCAACAATTTTCCAGGAAGAGCTCACAAAACAGGCCCAAAACTAAACTCAAGATAGGTCAGTTTGGGAGTCTACACCTTCCAGCCTGACATATTTTTGTGCATTCAAAGTTCTCACAGCAGGGAAGTGGGGGTGGGTGGGAATAGAAGGCTCGAAGCCTTCGCCCCTCTTCTCCCTTTCAAATATACCATGAGAAAAGTCAGGTTTTTTGTTATTTTGCATTACCATTTACATATGAAAAGCCAGCGCTTTTTTTGTCATAGTACACACCGGAACAGAGTTCCAGCACCTTTTTTCGATGGCTTTTCCAAGTTTTAAAAGTAACTTTTGAAAATTTGGTGTTTGGTCCACATGGACTTGAATTGCCCTGTCGAGTGTAGCAGGTCAGTGGCAAAATCATTAAAACAGTGCATGTGGGCTGCTTGTGTGTCGAGTCCGATGCATGCGTACTTCGTCCGTGCTGGTTGTGATGGCACTGCATGGCTTGTGATTGGTCATGTGGTCGCGCACTGTTTATTGCGGGCGGCAACTGTTATGTTTCATTACACAACTGACATGTGTGAGTGAGTGTACAGTAACTGACTATGTGAGAAAGGTAAATAATTTCTTTATTTTAAAAAAACGTTGGTGAATTGAAAATCTTTTTTAAATTTTTAGTGTAAAAGTGTGACCCCAAATTTAAAAATGAAAAAAAAAATACTCATTACTTCTCAACCATCGGTCCTGCTAAGAACTGAATATATAATTTTTTAAATAAAAGATTAACAAGATGTGAATTCCGGCACCCTTTTTCTTACAAAAAAAGCACTATTGAAGAGCCCTATAATTAGTTCTTTGTGCTTTCTAGACACGGCCATGGCTACCTTGATGAGTATCCAAGGCTACTGTTTTCAAGACTAGTAGAAACACTGAGCCATCAATTTGGTTTTTGTGGAGGAATTAAGCTGTTCTTTTAACAAACTTCACTAT
Source organism: Crotalus tigris (assembly GCF_016545835.1). NCBI lineage: Eukaryota > Metazoa > Chordata > Lepidosauria > Squamata > Viperidae > Crotalus > Crotalus tigris. The sequence goes on along the minus strand of NW_024100610.1, from coordinate 1,411,363 downwards.
TTCTGGTCAATTCATCTTTGCAAGTTTTTGAAGTTTTCTACAATCAAGGTTGTAGAATCTCTTTACCAGCAGCAAAAGCCGGAGGAGCAGATCCATATCAGGCAGGTGCCCACACATTCTACCAGCTTCAGCAGGACCATCGGTCTCTAAGCAAACATTCCCAGAATTATCCATTTTGAAATTATGATGCAAATATAATTCAACATTCTTTGGGTATTACTGTGTCCACAGGATTCAGTGTTCTGCGGAGGAACGCAGACCTTCTCTCTTCATATATATTGACTGTAATTACCTACATCTTTACCCACATTTTAAAGCAATAGAAGCTGTTTTTCCTTAGCAATGTATTCAAATGCCTTTGAGTAAATGTATCTGTTGCAGAGATGCCCAAGGGGTGCGGCTGAAAATAAAATAAAATTAATATGGTACTTGTGACAATGCACTTGTAGCCACCAACCTGATTTTCTTATGTATGTCACATGTATAACACACACACAAAGAACAGATGATTGTACTGTTGTTGTCACCATCTTGATTTTAAAACCATATTTTTGAAATGTTCCTGGTCTGTTTGCTTGACCACCTCTATCTACTTCTGCATGCAGATGGAAGTAATTTCTCCCACCCTATTCCGATGCTTGTGGTACATAAAAAAGTACACAAAGTCTTTGTATATTTCCTTACATCTCCTTGAGAGTTCTAACATGTCTGGTATCTTTAATCAAACTGCATTGTGTACAAACCTTTCCTCACATGTACTGCTTCTTCAATATTAGCTGCAGGAGCAATTTCTATCTGCAAACTTTTTAAATCCTTGAATTAACAATCATCTCTTGCTCTAGTGGGAGGGGCTGGCCTTCCTTGAGCCGAGGCTGCAAGATCCGGTCCTTGGTATCTGTGGAGCTCAGGAGTTTGGGCCTTCTGGGGCAGCAGTCTAAGTTTCAGTGGGTATACCAATATTTGTATAATGGTAATATGTGGAAATAAGGATGACAAATAATGAGAAATGCACTTTAAGACTGCAGATTATTCAAATCACTGTTTTGGATTTATGACTCCATTATGTCTATTCATTCTATGTTATTTAGAGTCATTCAACAAATATAAGTACAACTCACCCACCCCAACATTCCCATCAAAGAGCAAAGATCTGATGGCAACTATGTATGATGTAAAGCATTTGGAGAATACCCGTAGAGCGGCCCTCACCACACACAATGTTGTTAAGTCTAGTTCTAACATTTCAAACTTCCCAACTCACTTCCAGAAGTTCAAGGTGGAGGATGCAGAAATGTGCTCTCGTCTTTCTTTCATGACTCCAGTTCACGAAGAGTTCTAGAAAACAACAGCAAATTATGATAACTCTGAAGTCACACATGGAGTCAAATAAAAACTGCACTATCTACCCATCCAAACTCTCCAAAGCGACATTTTCTGCCATGTATACTCTTAGGAATATATACAAAAGAAACTTCTTGTGCTCAGTTTTTGAGAATATTTAATCAAAAGTAACTATACTACATCCTGGTTGTATTCAGCTGTAGACTTCTCGATTGGTTGGCTAAGTTGAAACAAAATGCTCCAAAAAACAGTTCCAAACTCAATGCATCTCAGAGGAAGGGTATATGTGCAAGGCTCGTCCTTACATCTTTGTAAAGCAAGAGAGGCGTCTACTATTATTTATCTTAAATGGGGAAAGGGGACAGGGAGGAGGTTGAGGAGAAAAGAAAATACAGGTACACATATATTATCCCCCCCCAGTTGAATACTGATAAGTATATTACAATATTAGTAGTTTCCCCCCCTTCTGAAACTGGTCTACAATACTGTATATAAACTCCTATAACCCAAACAATTTGACCTATTTACTGTAAAAAGAAACAGTTGTTAGGTAAATCCAGCCACAGAAACTAACTTCAAAACCCATCAGTTCTTATTTCATTTGGCTTACCTAGCAGCAGCAGAATGAATATGATTATGCTTTAAGAGTTCATTAAAATTACATTCCACATTTCTGCCTCTAAATAACATAGAATGAATAGACATAATGGAGTCATAAATCCAAAACAGTGGTTTGAATAATCTGAAACTGAAAGTACATTTCTCATGATTTGTCATCCTTATTTCCACATATTACCATTATACAAATCCTGGCATACCCACTGAAATTTGATGCACTGCAGAATGTCTTGGACAATAGTTGGGATCTTTACATTTTGAGAGAAACATCTAAAATCAAAGATCATTATTTTCTGGACAGGGAACTGTGTTTGTCAACAAACAGAAATAAATCTCACACATTTCCTAAATAACTTCATGCCCAATTTTAAATAATGGTGCAGCAATGTAACTTGCTGGGTCAACATGCATCTGCTGTAATAGCATTTATTTACTAAATTCAAGATATTAAACTAATGAAATGAACTCCTGCAATAAAACTCCTGTTAGAGAAGAAATTGGAATTACAGTTTTCATTTGAGAAATTGTAATTTGAGAGAGAATGTCCATGTTCTTCTCTCAGTGGATCCATGGCAAACCGATCGTTAGAAAGTATTAACTCCCATCAGCATTCGCTTCTCCAAAACTATCAGCAATTGTGAGGAAGAGGACAGGAGTGAACTTGACTGAAGTTCTCCATCTTATCTTGGTAAAGCATAAAGATCTTCTACCTCAGGATCACAACAGTAGCACTCCCTGAATTGGCTATGTGTCAAAGGAACTGCAGCCTTGTGTGTCATTCTTTGCATTGAAAGGTGAGAATCAATCTTCTTCCCAATTCTGAAGGTTGAGCTTATACTCCCAAACCTTTCTTGGATATTCTGTACAATAGTGACTAGTTATATAGGAGATGTGTGCTTGTCATAGTAAATTTGGAAAAGCCAAGTAGGAGAAAGACATATATTTTAAATCGTTCCTCCTCCCCCCTATTGAATTCAGCCTTTTCCACCCCTTGCAATTCTATTCCTGAGTAGGGTCCTTGATGTTAAGGTGACCAACTTTTTTACAATGAAAAGGAGGACACAAATAAATTAAAGAAAAAATATTGTAAATAAAAGAAACATTTTATTCATTGCAACAATAATACAGAATACACTATAATATGATAAATGCATAATAAAAAACATTTGTAACAATAACATTTTATATTGTAATTATGCTTACATGCCGCGCCCCTGTCCGCAGCCACCTTGCCAGCACTGCTGCCACACCATGTAAAACGGGCCCCACAGCTCCCAAAGCACCAGCTGCGCCAGGGGGGGCAGCCCGCCATCGACACACCCCACCTGCAGCCGCCCCACCAGCACCACCGCCCATCCTGCACAGCCCCGTGTAGAGGAGGCCCTGCGGCTCCCACAGCCGCCCCTCACACACCCCTGCCCGCAGCAGCCCCGCTGCCCCTGCCTCTTGCGCCCACAGCCATTATTGCCCTAGCAGGGCCGAAGATCAAGAGCGGCGTTGCCGCTCCAGTCTCCTCCAGGTATCTTTGGGACTAACTAGGAAATGGTGTAGTTGGGTAGCAGGGAGGGGTGCAAAGTTCCTGCCAATTCGCCTTTGCTGCAGACAAATTACATGTGCAAAGTTTGCCAGCTGGGTGTTTTGGCGCGCTCAGCAGCAATTCCTATTGGCTTTCGAAAGCCAATAGTGGGAGTAGCACAGCTCATGCAAAAGTTGAAAAAAAACATCAAAAAAGGTGTCCGAACGCCATTCTGAGCGTTCTATGAGAAAAAAAAGCCCTGCAGATTAGTCTTCAAATATTGAAAAGGAGAACACGTAGGAGGACACTTTTTGAGGGAGGACAGAACTTAAAAAAGGAGGACTGTCTTCCCTACAGGAGGACGGTTGGTCACCTTATTGATGTTGCATTCATGAAGTTAATGTCACATCTCCTTTCACCTTTGTTGTGTTAAACGTTCAGCCAAGAAAGAAGAAAAGAGAGAGAGAGAGAGAGAGAGAGAGAGAGAGAGAGAGAGAGAGAGAGGCTTACAGACTAAATATATTCCAATATCATAATATCTGTTTTGTATATTCTGACAAAGCTTCTTGCGGCAGCATTGCCAGACTGCTGAGATCCATAGATAGCCCTTTGCTGATCCTAATTTCCCAAAATGAAATTTAATGATATATACAGGGTGTACGGTAGCATAGCCAGGCTACATAAATAATTTATTATATAATGTTCAAATTGGTTGCCATGTTCTTTTAACACTTACTTGTTTGTTGTATGACCTTTGAACAGAGCAACATATTATGATTGACCAATGGGGGCTGATTTTTGGTAAGCCTGTATATTGAGTAAGTGGGGGGGGGAGGGAGAGAAATGTTTTATTGATTTTATTGATATTCTAGGACTTGATTCAAATGTGGTGGAAAGTACAAGATTGTCAAACTTCATTAAGCTGAACTAAAAGCACTGTGTATTCCTGATGGCCACAAAACCATGGATTACTTGACCATGGACTGCTGAACAATCCATAGTTTGGATTTGCACGTTATTCTAAGCTACGAGGTAGGATTTACAAACCACAATGACTGGGTTCACAAACTAAATTAAGCCAATCCAAAACACATCACACTGTGGTTAAGTGCAATGTGAACTCTATTCCGGGTTGATTCAGTCAATGTTGAACAGCCTTTAAATAATAGAATGCAATAAAGCTAAGTGGATAATAAGTTAATACTTGTTGTAAAAAAGACAAAGGAAAAATTCAAATGGATATTCTTGAGAATGTTACTGCAAGAAATAAACTTTAGACTAGAATGATTTCTGAGCCAAAGTCTTTTTGTCAGGAAAAGTGCCTCAAAGACGAGTTATAATGAGCACATTAGTTTGTTAAAGAAGGAAATGACAGGAGCCAATACAAACTGATTATATCTTATTTGATGAAAATCTAAAGTTACATTATTTGATACCATTGAACTATACTTTAGGGTGAATCAAATAGCCAACTTCCTGCTCTTATTTCACCTTTGAAGATATTGAAAGAGGAAATCCAGTGGAAATCATTGTGTGATGGGGCCAAGTGTATATATAGTTAAGCAGAGACGACTTGTTTTGAGGAATAAAAAAAAAAAATAAGGGGGTGGGAGGTGGGAGAGATATAAAAGCTCTTCCTTATTGTGGGCCAATTCACTTTAAGTTCTTCTGAAGGGAACAAAGAGGCAGTCTCGCACTGCATTTATTACTCAAAGGGAGAAGTAGAAGGCTTCTATCTTTGGGAATCTAAGGCAAGCAGGGGTGGCTGGGTTTCCTCTGTCCTTATTGGGAGGCAAGTTCTGGGTTCTGTCCTTATGGATCTCCAGCACGGTTGCTGTAATGTCACCTTCCACAAAACAAAAATGCAAGTCAGGGGAAAATGGGCAGTTTCACCGGACAGAATCCTTCAGGAAGGGAATAGATTCAGCGGATGTTCACTTCCATGAATTGGTTCAGCAAAATAAATTTAATGTAATATATATGACTGGAATTGGCCCTGGAGATGTGGTTCTGCCAGCGGGCCTGAGGAACCCAGAGAGGGATGGAATCCATTAAATGGCTGGTATGACTGTGTGTTCTTGCCGGGGTGTGGTGGTTATTTTATTATTTTTAATTTTTATTATTTTTATTTCTTTTATATTGGGTTTTATTTCTTTTATATTGGGTTTTATTTATTTCTTGTAAGCCACCTTGAATCTCAGTGTGCAAGTAGGAGGCAATATAAATTTTCCAAATAAATACATAAAATAAAATAGATTTCTTCCCCTTTTCTAAATACAATGACCAATGGCATGAAAGGAAGTTGTGCCAAAAGCAATCATCAGTACTGTTACCTATAGGTAATGTTGGCCTCAGATTACAACATGGAAATGATTTACCATTCTCTTTTGATGGAATGCTTTTCAAATTCCCAGATGACATCATTGTCATCTCCATGTCAAACTGCCGGCCCACAGGCCGGATGCATCATAGCGAAACTGCGCCTACCCCATTGCCGGCAATGGCAAAAAAGTCACAATACATCACGACACGTCACGTGATGTTGTGAGTTTGACACCCCTGATCTAGACTATATACACTCAGGTAAATATATACATACAGTACATACAAACACATGTATAAATGCCACAGTAACCAAGTTATAAAATTACACAAAAAAGGGGAAAACAATTTCAGTAGGCATTAGCAGGCCTTGAAGAAGGTTGTCTTTGATCAGCTCCCTGCCATCAAAAGAGATTTTTCTTATAGTTTTCTATCGCAGGGGTCCCCAACCTAACAGGCCTTGAGTTGTTTGGAACCAGGCCACGGAAGTGGCGGCTGAGTGTGCATGTGGGCCTCCTCACTTGCACGAGGAATGAGTGAGCAGTGGGCATCCTTTCTTCTCCCCCCCTCCAGTCCACAAAGCTGGAAAGGTTGGGGAACTCTGTTCTAGTGCATCTTCCTTTGTAAGGTATCCTGAGATGGACAATCTCATGATCTGGGTAGGAAAAAACACTCTTTGAAGTAACTTGCCCTCAAGCCAGGATATAAAGTTTATTATCACACTGAACACATATGGAAGGATGTCAAACACTGGCATAATATAAGTGCATAATATGACATTCTTTGCAACAATAGTTTTTGTAGTTGAAGGCTATTTTCAGAAGATGTACAGGACATCACAGTAAACTAAGTATGTGACTGATCTGTTTGTGCAGGCTAGCAACTCATTTCTCTCAACTCACTGACACAGCTATATAGGCTGGTTGCAGTTGCAAACCAGAGCACATTTGTTTCCTTCCAAGGAAGCATGAAACTGGATTTACTACGAAAGTAAAAATGCAGAAGATTTGAATCCTAAGGAGAGCATAACATTAAGTCACCTGTCTTGAAGTCTCTAATCAGATAAATGTCTGAATTTATTATGTCATGTTGTCAAATAAATAGATACCTGGGCTTGAAAGATGGAAAGAAATATGCATTTTTGGACTGTTCTTTATATGCTAGTCCTGACAATATTTCAACTGAGATGTATAACACATCCTCCCAGCTAACTTTTTTACCTTTCCCTGCTATGCATAGCAATTGGGAGTGTATACTGATATTTATAAAAATGCTTTAACTTTGAATTGTATCAACAGATTGGCTGGATATATGGTGGGTTACTTGGCTGAAGCAGTAGGCGTGAGCTTAAATGGACTCCAGAAGATGGTAGAGGACAGGAAGACCTGGTGGAACGTTGTCCATGGGATCGCGATGGGTTGGACACGACTTCACAACTAACAACAACAACAACTTGGCTGGGGAGGGGTAGCATATTGAATAGGTTTCCTGGTGACTGAAAGCTCAAAAAGCTCTTTAAATTCTACTGTAAATCACTTCTGCAATTGTATGTGTTCATCTCAAATCTACTTTAGAAACCTGAAACTCTGGAGGGAAAAACACCTTTCCCTAGAAAACTCTAAACTCATTATTTGTCTGCAGCTTTTCAATTTTTTTTTAAATAAATGTCATTAAAAGTGTTAAAAAGCGAATAAAAAAAAACTAATCCAAAAATTGAAACCAACAAAAAAACGAGAAAGAAAAAAAAGACCAAAGTGCAAAAAGAAAAGATTTTTTTTAAAAAAAAAATAGAAATCCTGTTCTTTCGTAGCAAATACAATTATAATTACAGATATCTGGTACTCTATGATTACAAAAATGCTTATCTGGTTGTTTTTCTATTCATTAAACCATACATCATAAATGCACTTTTTTCCTGTTTCATGGAAAAGTCTGTAAAGGGTTTCTAGTGAGCCATAAATGTAGATGTTATTTTTTTTTTCTAATCAAGGAAGTCAGTTTAGCTGTCTTTGCAAGTTCTATAATTTTCACCTTTCTACTTGTAAGCATATACGGTAGTAATCTCACTGCATCTTTTCAGCTCCCATGATTTCTACCTGAAGGATAAGAGATGGCAAAATTGGTGCCTTCCAGGTCCCCTCCAATAAAGGTAGTCCTCAACTTACAACTATAATAGAGCTTGCCCACAATGGGTTGTAAATCATGATGTCATAAATCATGGACACCCATGCGATCAACCCAATTTCACAACCTTTTCTGCAGAGTTTGTTAAGTGAACCAGGGACTGGTTTTGCCAAAAATCAGAAGTAAATGACTGTTTTCAGCAAAACTGTGGTAAAAGATGGTCACATGACTGCAGCAAATGGCCATAAATGCAAGCTGTTTGCTGAGTGCCTGATTTCTGGTCACATGATCAGGGGAATATCCAGCAGAACTTTGGAAACTGGATTGTAAATACTCCCAGAGAGGGCCATCATAACTTTGAATGGTTGCTAAGTGACAAGTCTTATGTTAAGGACTACATGCAGATGATGCTATCTAAGGAGCCCCAGAAAGTGCATCTTCTCTACAATTGTGCCTAAAATCCCCCTCCCAAGTTCTGTGCAGCTCCCACCCTGATGGTATTTTGGAAGGCCTTGAAAAGCTGATTGTTTCCCCAGGCCTGGAGCAAGAGTAGATATGGTCCTCTTGCTACGTGTATTTTTCTCCAAATGCTATATGCTTTGAACAGACACTATTTTTGTTTATTTACGTTGGTTTTATATCATTCAATTGTTTTACACCATGAGCTACCCAGAGTAGTCCTGGAATAGGCAGTATCTAAATCTATTAATAAATAAGTAGTTGAGAATCCTCTCAAAAATGCCAAGTTAGCAATTTTGCTAGACATGCTTACAGTACAACAAAACAGGGCCCTGTTGAGTTCTCCGTTCGTGTGCGAATGATGAAGACTCATGATGACAAATAACAATGCTTTATTCTCCTACTCCAACTCCAAGCAAAAAGCAAAAGGCACACAGGCCTTTTTATAGGGCTTGAACCCTGGACAGAATGAACCAATAAGAGTTCTTTCTTCGCGCCTTGCGCATGCGCACAAGACTGGCGCCATTCAGTTTGATCTCGGGCAGCTTTTAGAATCCCCAGGACCATTTGCAACAATTCTGGGCCTGCTGTGTTTCCTCATCAGGGCCAGGACATAACACCCCTCCCCCCTGGATAGAACACACGCAATTCCAATTTCTTTGCAATCATAATAAAAAAAATTAAAAGAAAATAATAGTCTGCTCACATGCAGACACCCTTCTTCTACTAACAGAGTTAGCCAACCAACCACTCTCTAATGTGGACTTCGCGTGTCTATCTTCTACTCCACAAAAGTCCCATCTCCTCAACCTAGACCTGTAAAGTCCCTTGTACTGATAAGAACCTCACATATTTGCCTAGATGCTTAGGAGGGGCCTTAGCCCATTGTGACCTACGCAAGGTTAGGGAGGGTGCCTGGCCTGTCAGCTCACCTGCCCGGCTAGGCAGACCAGGACTTGTTCTCAAGGGCTCCTGGCCTACCAGCCTGTCTGTTGGGCTTGCTAGACCAGGACTTTTATGCACACGTTTTGCAGGTGGCCCCTGGTGAGGCGTGCCGGCAGAATTGCCAGAGCTCTCCCCAGGCTCCGTGAGAACAGCTGAAATTCCCCAACCCTCTGAATTGGCTGAGGATTCTCCAACTACCCTGGATGGCTCCAGGGAACTTAGTCCCTTGAGCCCGTGACCAGTCTCGGATGTGACCTGCGTTTCAGGTGTGCCCCAATACTCCCAGTCCCCTGTCGCCGAGGTGCCAGAGTCAGAAGCTGCCTCAATGGCAAATCCCGCCTCAGGTGAATTCCTGTTTGGAGCTTTTGGGGATATGCATGACTCCCTGTTCGGTGCAATAGCTGAACTCTGAGGATATCCTTGCACCTCCCCTGGGAAATCCATAGCGACCTGCGGTACGTCCCAGGAATGGTGAGATTGTGTCTCAGGAGGTTGACCTGAAGTGCGACTTAATTCCTGGGCCCCCTCCCCCCCGAGAGCAGGGGCAGGGGTGGAATCTGCAGGGGACAACCACCAACACAGTTGATCGATGTGACGCCGCAGGATGCAGCCATCTCCCAAGGTCACTTCGTATAATTGAGGTCCAGAGATCTTACAGATGACAGCAGGAACCCACAGATGACCAGGAGCATAATTCCTAGCCCAGACCGGATCACCCAACTGTAGTCTCCTTGGTGCCCGCGGATGTGACACCTATGAAGCCACCCGGTCTGGGTGCAACCTGTCCAATTTAGTAATGAGTCTGCAACCCCAGCGGAGTTCAGCTGGGCTCTTCCTTGTGGTTGTGCAAGGTGTGGTGTGATGTGCAAGAAGAAAGAGCTAACCTGTGATGCCAGTTACCGTAAGTCAGTTTCTTGAGGGCATCTTTGGTGGTGTGCACCATTTTCTCTGCCAGTGTGTTGGAGGATGGATGGAAGGGAGCCGATGGTGCATGCCAGATTAGGTTGGCCTGAAGAAAAGCCTGGAACTCAGAAGAGGTAAATTGGGGGCTATTATCTGAAACCAGAACATCTGGAAGACCGTGTGATGCAAAAATTCCTCTCAACACCTGGATGGTCCTGGCACTAGTAGTGGAGGAAAGAGGAACAACCTCTAGCCACTTGGAATGGCTATCAACCACAACCAGGAAGAACTGCCCCTGAAAGGGCCCAGCTTAATCTATATGCACCCTAGACCATGGGGTTTGAGTTTCCTCCCACCTATGAACTGGTGCCTGAGGCATTTCAGGCTGAGACTGTTGGCACACTTAGCACCCATGCACCTGGGCCTCGATGGCTTTATCGAGTCCAGGCCACCAAAGATGGCTGCACGCAAGTGCTTTCATCCTGACTATCCCAGTATGTCCCTCATGCAGAGAGATCAAGATTCTAGACCTCAATGAGGCTGGGATGACTACCCTGCTACCCCATAAAAGGCACCCATTAAAGGCAGACAGTGCATGTCTCCTTTGCCAAAAACTTTGAAATGTCACATCTGGACACGAGTCAGGCCATCCTGACAACACCCATGTCAGCACATGTGTAAGCGCGTGATCAGTGGCAGTTTCAGTAGCCACGTCCCTAGCATTGAAGGGAGATTCAGGCAATTCCTGAATGGAAAGAATATTTATGGCAGGAGCAGGGTCTGCTTCTACATGAGTTAAAGGCAATCTGCTTAGGCCATCTGCATGGCCCATTTCTTTTCCAGGTTTGTGAACTAGAGTGTAGTCATATGCTGACAGGAAAATGGACCTTCTCAGCATATGAGGAGAAATGATATGTGGAGTCTGTTTGTTAGTAGTAAACAACCCTAACAGAGGCTTATGGTCTGTATAGACCATGAAATGGTGGCCATATAAGAAATCATAAAATTTCTTTATGCCAGCTACTATGGCCAAGGCTTCTCTATCAATCTGAGTGCAATTCCGCTCTGCAGATGACAGAGTCCTTGAATAATAGGGACTTGTGTCCGATCAGCCTTCAGATGGCTAAGTACTGCTCCCACCCCATAAGGAGATGCATCACATGAGATGCAAACAGGCAGTTGCTCATTGAAATGCGCTAAAACAGCATTAGAAGCGAGCAAGCCCTTAACCTCATTGAAGCTCTTGTCATGGATTTTAGTTCACTGCCAAGTAGCCTGCTTGTCTAAGAGCCTATGTAACGGCTCTGCCACTGCAGCTTTGTGTGGGAGAAATGCATGGTAAAAATTTAAGAGCCCCAAGAAGGCTTGCAGCTCACTCTTGGACTTAGGGCTTGGGGCATGTTGAATAGCTTGTAGTTTAGCTTCAGCAGGGTGAATGCCTTGGGCATCAATCCTGAAACCTAAGAAGTCAGTGGAAGTGACTCCTATCTTGCATTTATCCTGCTTTAGCTTAAGGCCTGCTTTTCTAAAACGAAGCAAGACAATCTTTCTGCTAAATTTTAAGATGACTCCCCAGCAATGAGGATGTCATCGAAGTAGGGACAGACCCCAGGAATACCTCGAAGTGTGCTCTCCATGACACTTTGGAATATGCCAGGGGCTACATTTACCCCAAATTGCAGTCTCTTGACCTTGAATGCCCCTCTGTGAGTTACAATAGTCTGGGCCTCTGCAGCTGCCTCATCAACAGGTAGCTATCAATAGGCGTGTGCCAGGTCAAGTTTTGCAAAAATGCGCCCCCCCTTGAGGGAGGCCAGAATGTGGCTTACAACAGGGACTGGATAAGCGTGCTGTTGCAATGCCTTATTCAGTGTAGTCTGCACATATATGTATTTCCGCATTAGCTTTTAGAGGCGTTACTATGGGAGTTTCCCATGGACTAGAATCCACAGGTTCTAAAATGCCCTGCTGGAGCAATTTGTTCAGCTCAGCATCTATCTTCCCTTTGAGGGCAAAAGGTACCCTCCTAGGCTTAACCCTGATGGGCGTGATGGTTGGGTCTAATCGTAGCAAAATGGGAGGCCTCTTGCAGGATCCTAGCTCTGAACTAAACACATCCACAAACTCCTTGGAAACCTTGCAAGGCCCAGCGTTTGCAAACTGTGCAGCCCAGTCACCTGGATTCCTAGAACCTCGAACCAATCGAGTCCAATAAGACTTGTACGATCACCCCCAACAACCACCACATCTAGGGAACTTTCAAAATCCTTATACTGTACCCTGAGGGTGGCCTCCCCCTTAACACACACCATAGAATTTTGAAAGCCAGTGAGTATTAGATTCAATGGCCTGAGTTTAACTCGAAGGCCACTACTGCTGCAAATCCTTTTAAAGGTATTAATTGAAATAATGGAAAAAGCAGACCCTGTGTCCAACTCCATTAGTAAGGGAACCCCTTGCAACCTTACGTCAAGGGAAAGTTTCTTCTTAAGGGGCTTGTGTGTCCCTGTTTTTAGAATGCTCCTGCGTGATGCGCAGAAACCCACCCTGTTTTGGCTGGGGAACCTGGTACCTTTCTGAAGCAATTCTTCCTGAGGTTGAACCTTCTGGCAACCCAGACGGATGCAATGTGGCCCTGCCTGCCACATGCCCTGCAGATGGCAGAGCGAAACCTGCAGTCAGCTCGCTTGTGGCATCCTCCACACCAGAAGCATTGAAGAGATGCTGGGGCCTTGACCGGACATCCTGTCTGCCTCCTCTCAGCTGGCTGGTGAAGCCTGTTAACCTCCTCTTCAGGAGCCACTTCTGATCCTTCTCGAGCGTCCTCTTGATGGATGGTAGCTGTTTCTGGAGGATTCCTGGCGAGGCGCAAGGCCTTCACAACCCCACCTGCTGTTTCCTCAGCTGCCACCTCTCGCAACACATCTTGGAAGGAGACATCTTCTTTTGCAAAAATCTTTTGTTGTAAGTCTCTGCTCCTTAAGCCACAGACAAAGTGATCTCGCAGCCTCTCTTCCAGATCTTTGAACTCACAAGGCCTGGCTGCTTGCCTTAAGATCGCAATAAAGTGCGCAGCAGATTCACCCGGCCTCAGGTCTCTCTGCTCAAACGCGTACCTCCAAGCAATGACAGATAACTTCAGCTGGAAGTGTTCCTTCAACATTTTCTTCAAGTCAGCATATGCTACTGACTCCAGAGGTGCAGGGGCCACCAGATTTTCTACGATGTCAAAAGCTTCTTGTCCACAGGCACACAAAAGAGTTGCTGCCTTCAGACCATCTTCTCTAATCTGATTTACTCTGAAGTAATTCTCCACCTGTGCTACATAGGAATTCCATCTCTCTAGGTGGGAGACATCGAAATCAGTCAAGTGGCCAATCTTCGATATCGTAAAGTTTACAATCTTCACCACTCACTTCCTCTACAAGCTGCTGTTCGGGGAAAGGGTCGTTTAGCTGAGCTCACCCTCCAGTGACGCTATACTGGCAGGCTGGGATGCTGATTCAGACACTGACTTCCCCTCTTCAGGACTTCCTGGATAAGTCCTTAAATCTTTTTCTTCAGCTTGCAAGGATCCCATTCTCGTCGCCAGTGTTGAGTTCTCCATTCATGTGCAAATGATGAAGACTCATGATGACAAATAACAATGCTTTATTCTCCTACTCTAACTCCAAGCAACAAGCAAAAGGCACGCAGGCCTTTTTATAGGGCTTGAACCCCGGACAGAGTGAACCAATAAGAGTTCTTCTTTCTTCGCTCAGTCTGGTCCCGAGCAGCTCTTAGAACGCCCAGGACCATTTGCAACAATTCTGGGCCTGCTGAGTTTCCTCATCAGGCCCAGGACACAACAGGCCCCATGTGGAGTAAGCCCTTAATCTGAAAAGCTGGCCACTTAAGAGTAAGCCTTTTAAAAATTAATTAACTTAATTGGCCTCTCTTGTTGGCTGATGATAGAATAATAGCATAATTTCCAATTTCTTGGTTTTCAGGAAAAAATGTTCTGCAGTTTTTCTGCTTGCAATGAGTTCTCAATGCAAAGAGTGGATAGAATGGGGAAGGGGGGAGCACTCTGAGAAAATTCACTCCTGATAGTGGATTTGTGCATCCATCCTGTGCCCCCCCCCCAGGCAATGCTTTTTTACAAGTAGAGAAATTTGTTCATTCTGTTCATTAGACTTCCTTCAGCCATGAGCAATTCTTGGTTGGGTATGATGAAATGTCAATTCTATTAACTCCTAGTTGGTAGGGAAAGATATTTTGTTGGTTTACCAACCTTCTTTATTCTTGCATTTCAATGAAACAAGAAAAGATTATGAGAATTCTAGCAAAAGCCCATGTTGTATATATTGTATGAAAGTATAAAAATGAGTGGGATTAGTGTCACCTTCATGCATGTTATCAATCTGGCAGTTAACAATGTTTCTGAAACTCCATGAAGCCCTGGCAGCTCCTAAATTGGTCTTCCATCTTTTAGATTTCTTCTCTCAGAACATGTTGCCTATTCAAGGCACAAATAATCTGGAAATTTCACACACTATTTCCCATGGAAGATTTGTGCTCAATATCAATTCAACATTATAAATTCACAATATCAATTCATTTTTTTTAAAAAAATTATTAAATAAATAAACACTTGATATTAGAATACTATGTCCACCCAACAGTTTTGGAAGCATATTATTTCTAAACTACTATTATCGCATCAGACTGTAGCATCAAAGAACATGCAGTCAACCCTTTCAAATTCAATGTGGAACAATGAGAAATTTTTTAAGCAGCATTCAAAATTCTCCCACTCCTGCCAGTTCCATTCTCAGCCAGTAGAAGAGAGAAGACTCTACAAATCTTAAGAAGTTCTGCAAAACTGCATTCGAACAGTCATGTATTATTTGTTAAATCTTGGCATGTTATCAAGACCACTTCCATACATGTTTCAGTATGTTGGAAAATCCAGTAAAGAATCACTAATATGATAATTCTTAAGAGCATCTTTGTTTGTGCTCTGATCATCTATCTCATGAGCACCTTTTGTCATACTAAAAATGACAACTTTGGGGTGATGGGTGAGGGCTGTACTCAACTTTTTGGGTAGAGTACATACAACCCTATAACCACAGACTATATCACTCTCTCTGAAAAAGAGACTCTCTGAGCCAGGGGGAGGAGTCATGCAGAGAATTGCTTTGGTATCTCTACATAGGCAACAAGAGGGCAAAGACACTCCCCCACCCTTGAATGTGGTTGAAACTTAACTGGTCCAGTCCAGGTGCAAACCACAAATTTGGGAAGATTTTTGTGTTATAGGCGTGAACAATAAAATAGCCAGCTGAACTCTTCAAGTGCGATTTTTGATTGTTTATGCCTGACAATCACAGACTGTTTACATAGCTTCTTTTTGCAGAAGCAAATGTTATGACTTTGCAACAGTTGTGTGAACCTGAAGGTGGTGGACATTATTTAGTCTCCGATTATGGACTATATGGAGAATTTGACTTTAGAAGCAGTAGCAGTTCTGGAAATAGATTTTGTAATCCATGAGTTCAAGAAATTATGAAGCTATCTTTGAGGGCTCTAGAATTACAATCACAGCAAGAGCTTTACGACTTGATGTTTTGGTAGTGGGCAACATGGCTCCAAAATTATTTTTAATCTTAGAAGTGGAAACAGCTGCCGGAGTGAGAATGAAACAAGAATATACTGTATGTTTCTGGAAATGGAATGAACTGTAGAATATTGAGATATCCTAGTAAAAGTATTGGATTTGTTAGAATTGATTAGTATGACTTCAGAGAAGCAGGTGAATTTGATTAATATTATGTTCAAGCCACATATGAAGGTGGTGCACCAATTCCTCTTCTGGGTTATAGTGTTTCTTTTTGTGAAGGTGAAAAAAATGTTTGCAAGTTTGATAAGAGGGAAAATAGGTCAATCTAATTTTTGTGATGAAATGATCCAGAAATGAGAAGTCCAGTGAACAGAACTTCATTATATCCTTTTGAAATTCAATTATATATGTAGTATGCAATGAAGGTAAAATCCAGGTCTTTCCACTATCCAAAAAGATAGTCATTCAAACATGGGCAATCAGTAGATCTGTCAGTAATGATGCAAACATATATACATTTGTATAAATGAAAACTATACTTTTGAAAACAGAGACTGGTGGAAAATAGGCTTGGAATAACTGATGGTTTATTTTTTAAAAGAGTATTTTATATGCTTTGACATTGCTCTAGAAAGAAATGGTCAAATTTCTTTTCTCTCCAATAACTTGCAAGTGAAATTCATTTGCTGTCACAGATTTTTAAACACTTCCCTTACAATAAATCCATGTTGCCAATATATAATCATCATTGTCATCATCACTGACATTGTTGTTAGAGTATTAATATTCAGCATGCATTCCTGCATCCATAAATTTAATTCCTTCCTTTGTATATTCTCCTCCCTCCCTCCCCATCTTTGGTTATAACTTATATGTTATTATAATTTTAATGTGATTTTATATATTTATTCATATAGTTATGGTTTCATTTTAATGTTTAAAGCCACCCAGAGCCACCTTGTGACGAGTTGGGCGGCAAACAAATTTAATAAATAATAAGAATAAGAACTGGAGGATAGAGTATTTAATTTGCTGAACTCTGGAGACCCCAAGATCACGTTCAGCCATGAAATTCTTTGAGGATTCTCTTTGAGGATTCCCTCACTTTAATCTTTCTTTCAGCCCAACCTAGCAAAGCTATAAAGATGAAAGGAAGAAGGAAGGTTATGTACCTGCCTTGAGCTCCTGGAAGAAAAATGGATATAAATTTAACAAATTAACATTAAGATCTGCAATGGGGGAAATTTTAGTGCTTTAGTGGTAAACTTGTTCAATACTACTACTACTTCTATTATTACTACTACTACTACTACTACTACTACTACTATTACTGATTATGATATGTTTATCATTCAAAGAATATCAGAAACCAAGTTAATCCTCCAAGCACAAGATGGTGCTGCTCTTTGGGGATGACCTTGCAGTAGGATGAATAGGTATTTCAGGGACTCTACACAGCAGTCAATCATTTGTTGAGGTTAACCTACCATGAGCTGAAGTGGACCAGTGTGTTCAAAGTGACATAACATAGAAAATGTATTCTGGATATGGTGTGCCCAGAATGGGAGTTTAATAGAAGACAACATCATCCATTTTGGTCCTCCAAAAATAGTTGTCAGGCCATGCTGGTAATGGGGCAAGCAACCACTCTGGATCTACCCTCTCAAATACCAATCTCATGTGATGTCAAAGGATTTTTGGTAAAAAGTGAAGGATATCCAAGCCATTGCCTGAGGTTGTGTACATCACCTAGAAGCTGCAAAAGTTGGCCATCAAAGCTATAGTGCTGCTATTTGAAGCATCTTTAGTGGGATGTGAAACAAAGCAAGTTTGGGTGGTTGATGTCCTGGATCAGGGGAAAAACGAACAACAGGATCAATCTCTATTTTAAAACATAGATGAAAAATACTGCACAGTATTTGGACAAGGCAATTCGTTAGCATGACTAGATTGTTGTGTCTCCTTCTGATCCCACTCTGGAAAATTTTAAATACAGCAGTTCAAACACTTTTATTTCAGTCTTTCTTTACAATACCTAAAGACTGCCTTTGTTCTCTGAGACCTTCTTGCATAAGCAAGCATGGAAATATGTAGGACAAGGCTTTGGTTGCTGTTGTTGTTGTGACGGAAAGAGACAATCATCTTAGATTTTAATAATTGTTGGATGGCAGCATCCACTCTCTAAAAGAAATCCAAGGCCAATCATACATTTATGCATAAGCATGAGTTTACCCTTCACCCAGCTACAAGTAGTGTCTCCCCACTAAAATTGGAGTCTGGAAACTTTACTAGCTATCAACAATCATAATATTGTGGGGGATGTTGGTTCCTCCTCCAAGAAGTTGGTGAGCCTGGCAATTCTTCTCCATCTCAAGCAAATTAGCCCATGTAGGCATGAAGAATTAACATGGCAAATGAGCCCTTGTCTGCAGACACTGAGGTAAATGAATGCTGCCTGGGGCAGCCCAGAAGGCAAATATCCTTTTAATAGAAGGGAGTTGGCTGAAACAAGGTGTGATAGAATCGCAGAAGAGCTTCCTCCTGTTGCCCCACAGATGCTGGACTTAGTGGCTCCAACTCAGGACATGTGTCTTGAAAACAACAATGGCTGGGGAAGCAGGGATATGCCCATTGTGGAAAATCTCCCCTCCAAAACCAAAAGATCCATACTTCTTCCGAAAGAATGACAAAAATGACAAGAAAAAAATTACACAAGTTCTTATGGCTTAAGTGCTACCAAATTTTGGATCATGGGGCTACTCTTATTATGAAAAGAGATTGACATGAAAATAAACAATCATTACAAATTTGTCACCAAAAACAAATACAATCGACTACATTCAGATTCAAACACAGCCGGGGCTCTGCACAGATGGAAAAAAATGATATAGTTCTGAGTCACTGATTTTTTTAAATGTGCCATCAAGTTGGCGTCATTTCTTAGTGACCACATAAATTGATTTTCACCATGATATTGCTTCCCTAACCTGATTTTTCCTTTGGTACGCTGATTACCACTGTAACTGAGTCCATCCACTTTGCTGCTGGTCATCTTCTTCTTCATCTTCCTTTTGCCTTTCCCAAGTTTAGATCTTTCTCCAGAGAACAAAGTCCTCAAATACTGTGTCCAAAGTAGGATCATTTTAGCCGGATCATTTATGCCTTGAGTCAGAACTCTGGGGGTTGATTTGTTCCATGATCCATTTGTTTCTTTTCTTGGCTTTCAGGGGTATTCTCAGAACTCTTTTCCAATGCCAACATTCAAAAACATCGATACATTTCCTACCCTTCTTCTTCAAAGACCAAGACCAAGTTTTGCTTCCATAGAGCCATAGGGAATATCATGGCTTGCACTATTTTCATGTTTGCAGGTCATGGCATCCAAATCTCTTTTCCAAGACCTACATCACTGCATCTACCAAGCACTAGTCTGTGGTATAATATTTCTTGTTCCATTACTATTGATGGTTGATCCTAAAAGGCAGATTATAATGTTTGTCTTGTACCACATGCAGGCCATTGTATCTAAATACTTCACTTTGCAAAGTGATTTTGGTGTAAAATATTTGGAAAAATCACATCTTTTCTGCAAGCTGTTATTTAAGTGGTACAGATTTCCTCATTTTATGTTATTGAATAAGAATGTCACAATTATCTTGCTCCTCTGATCTATTTTATACCAAAGTCCAAAATCCAACTAATGGTTCAATTCCTGAAAAGAAGATGAGACAACTGCCAAACTGAGTAAGGGTATACATTGTTTGTCACCTAGTTGCCTATCCATGGCACACCATGGGTTCACATGATGACATAGAGACAAATAATACCACCTTTGCTCAGTTTTCAGTCAAATAGGATGGTTCATTGGTCTTCAGACAATTTATCTGGAAATATCTCACTTACCTTCAAATCTCACTGATCATTTGCCAGATTAGTTCATGAAAATAAAAAAAAATTAAAAAACTATGTTGAGGCTCTAGAGAAGAGCAACATATATGATTAGGGTCTGGAAGCTAAACCGCACACTTGTGGGAACTAGGTATGTCAGATTTAACAAAGAGAAGGACTAGGGGTGACATGAGAGCAGTCTTCTAATACTTGAGAGTCTGTCACAGAGAGGCTAATGACGCGAAGGACTCACTGGAGAAGAGCCTAATGCTGGAAAAGATTGAGGGCAATAGAAGAAGGGGATGACAGAGAATGAGGTGGCTGGATGGAGTCACTGAAGCAGTAGGAGTGAGCTTAAATGCTCCAGAAGATGGTACAAGAAGGCCTGGAAGAACATTGTCCATGGGGTTGTGATGGGTCGGACACGACTTCGCAATTAACAACAACACAGAGAGGAGGGGGTCAACCTATTTTCCAAAGCACCTGAAGGCAGGACAGAAGTAATGGATGGAAGATTATTAAAAAATGATCCAGTTTAGAATTAAGGAGAATTTTCCTGACAGTGAGAAAAATTAATCAGTGGAACAGTTTGTCACCAGAGGTTGTGGATGCTCCATCACTAGAGGTTTTTAAGAAGAGATGGAATAAGCATTTTTCCGTAATGATATAGAGATCCCTGCTCAAGCAGGGGGTTGGACAACAAGATCTTCAGCATCTCTTCCAACTCTGTAATTCTATGACTTATAAGATCAAATCATTGTAATTATTACAAATTTAAAGCCAGAGAAGTCAGTTACTATGGCTCATTTCTGAAAATAATTTTCTTTCGAAAGAACTGGAAAAATCCACTTTCCTTCACAAATGGTATCAAATTATCGGAGAGTGTCTCTGTTCAAGTTTTATGTAGTAACTTTGACTAAAATGTGCCAAGGGAATTGGGAATTTCTAGAGGTCTTGTGGAATATTTCATTTGCTTCAATTGATTGGCATAGCATCCTTGGGTGGGGGGAGGCATGTGTCACATGTGCTTTACATCACTGCAGCACAAGCTGTGCATTTTACATATTTCCAAGTGACATCACAATGTAAGAAGGCAGAGTTTACATTGTGATCTCATAATACAAACTTTCAGCATTTTGACATTATCAGGGTTAGGAACAGATGGTTATGATTTGTGCAGCTTTGAATAGGAAGCCCTAAAATTGAAATATGGGTAATCTTCACTCTTGCCTGAGACAAGGTGCTAAAATGTCAAAGTTTCCAGAAGGCAAAATGCAAAAGACGCCTCTGAAATCATTTAGCTCAGGCCCAATTGCCATATGGAAAAAAGTTTAATTAGGTCACTCAAGATCACCACCAAGAGGCATGCAAGCCAAGCAACATTTTTCCATTTCAGATTATTTCATCCGCATCACGTTAGCTTTCTTTGAAGTCTTTTTTATTTGCACATTGGAAAATAAAAAGAAAATGTGCCTGCATGTTGACTATTTATGCATTCCAAGGAAAGGATGCATAATCTTGCCAACATGATGGCTATTTTGTAGCCCAGCCCAGATCCCAGGAGGTATATAAAGAATAATTCCTGATGTGAGCAGGAAAAGGCTTTGCTTTTGTCTGTAAGCCTCTATCTTCTTCTTTGGGAGCTCTGTTGGCAACTCAGCTTTGCTTCAACTACTTGGGTTCTACCTTTTCCTTAGCCATCATGAGCAGGCAATGCTGCACCTCTAAATCCTTTAATGGGAGACGGAATTATATTTCTAGCGGTGGGCTCCATGCGGGCAGCAATGTGTCCTCCTCCTTCCGCCTCCTTGAGCATAGCAGGAGATACTCCGGAGCAAACCTGAGCAGTGGACAGGGCTACAGGGCTGCACCTTTTGGCTACAGTCTTGGGCCAGTGGGCTTTGGTGCTGGAATTGCAAAGAATGAGGGATTTAGCAGCCAAAGTGCAGGGACCAACAGCCAGGCCAGAGCAGCTGGCAATCAAAGCAGCGGCCATCACAGACATGAAGCATTCAGCAGCCAGAGTCTTGGTGGTGGGAATAGTCATGGCAGACGCTATCGGCCAGAAGGTTTCAGCACTCGAAGTCTGGGTGGCAATGTCAGACGTGCTGTCGGTGTGAACTATGAATGCCTTAGCCGCTTTGGGGAAGGGAGGGGCATCCATACAGTCCGAATCAACCCAAACCTGTTGCAGCCTCTTAGGATCCAGATTGATCCAGAGATTTCTCGAGTGAAGGAGGAGGAGCGGGAGCAGATCAAAACCCTCAACGATAAGTTTGTCTCCTTCATTGATAAGGTGAGAAGAGTGAATGGTAAGGCTGGTCTGTTGTGTTTTCTTAGAAAGCTCTCACTGGGCATTCTAATTAGAGAATGTTCTTTACCAGATGGACTAAAACTTTACTGAGTACAGATTAGGGTTGCTAGGATCATGTCCATGTCGTTCAATTATACCAGATTCTTCTTCTATTTGGAACTTGTGTTGTTTTCCTCCAATGGCCTCTTCCTTTTCTCCAGTTAGCGCACACAAAGACTAGCAATGTCTAAAATGGCAACTGCACACATGCTAGCCTCAACATTAACCTACAACTTGCACTAAATCTAGCATCCAATTATGCAAACTTGCATAAATTGTGACTTATCTGTATATGAAAAAACAACAATGGACCATTTGTTAGAGATTCCTTCTTAAAGCAATGAGCTTTTGGGGGGAGGAAATGCATATAGCTTTGGAGTGATGCACAATCCTATTCTCCTATACATAGGCTTTTTGGAGGGTTATTTTTTTGTATGTATATCTGTGAGTTAGTTTTTTTATTCCTGGCAATTGCTTGAACCAATCTCTCCAGGTTTCTTGTCAAGGTTTTTCAGAAATAGATTTCCATTGCCTCCTTCCTAAGGCTGAGAGTGACTGGCCCAAGGTCATGCAGTTGATTTCTTGCATAAGGTGGGGCTAGAATTCACCCTCTCCTGGTTTCCAGCCTGGTGTCTGACTGACTCTTATACATAGATCTAGAGCAGTGTTTCTCAACCTTGACAATTTTAAGGCATGTGGACTTCAACTCCCAGAATTCCACAGCCAGCAATGTGGAATTCTGGGTGTGGAATTCTGAGAGTTGAAGTCCACATGCCTTAAAATTGTCAAGGTTGAAAAACACTGCTCTAGAGAGTTTCAATTTTTAAAGTGTATTTATTTGAAATTGTGGCTATATTTCTCCTTGTCCTGTCAAAATGTATTTCTCAACCACTTTTTACAGCTTTTTGGTGGATTAACCAAGTGCTATACTGGAAACTGCTCTACAACATCTTTGGGGGAGTTGTGCAACATTTGTGTATGTGTGGACTGCAGTGGACCCATCATCACACACACAGCCCAGAGCAGTTCTACTAATAGAAGGTGTTGAACAGAAAGTAACAGTTAATCCAGCCTTTGTTAGCATCCTGTATGCATTAGTTAGGGAGGAAGGCATTGCAAATGCTGAGTATTGCAAATTGCCATGTTTTTCCAATGATACATTGGAAGTTCTGTCCTGTAATTCATTGCTGCAATTTTTAAGTCAATTATTCTCAAGCAAGCTAAGAATATTTTTAGAGATTGACTTTGTATTTCTGATGCTGAAAGCACACATTTGGATGTGTGCCCTTTATTTATTTATTTTTCATTAATTGGGCTTTTATAGACCATTTAAATCAGTGGTTCTCAACCTTTCTAATGCCGCGACCCCATAATACAGTTCCCCATGTTGTGGTGACCCCCAACCACTTATACATCACTGGGTGTCAGGGGCGTGGCCAAAGAAAAGGGGAAAAAATGGCGGATAGCCTTGTTTGGCGACCCCCGTGAAATGGTCGTTCCACCCCAAATGGGGTCCCGACCCACAGGTTGAGAACCACTGATTTAAATCCTCTCTTCCAAGACATGAAATGGTGATACCTAGTTTTTTTTCAGAACAATAATATCAATAACAAGAGGAAGAATAATAATTCTTTCAGTCAAAAAGTAGGCTCCTTTACCTTCCTAATATAATAGATCCTGAGGATCTGTTGATTGTCTGAAATAGTAGAAGAGCATCTTGACACTTGTCTCATTACAGGTCAAGTACTTGGAGCAACAGAATAAGCTTCTGGAAACCAAATGGAACTGCCTGCAGCAGCAGGAACCTGTGGAGAAGGCCAACATTCAGCCTCTCTTTGAAAATTACATCACATCCTTGAAGCAGCAGCTGCAGCGGCTGCTGAATGAAAGGGAACAGCTGCAATTGGAGCAGTCAAAATTCCAGGATATGGTTGAAGAGTTCAAAAGCAGGTAATCAGTGAGAGGTCAAAGCAGGTGGGAAGAAAATGATGCTTGTAAGGCCTACCCGTGTCAGAAAGTAGTTGGGGAGCCTTGAAAATGGAATTGGGTTCTCTTAAATATGGAACTGCCTTTTTATTCTGTAGTAGCAAGCAGAGGCCCGCTACCCATCAAGTCAGGTGGGCACTGCCCTTTCTGGACTGCTGTGGGGCAACAGAGCTCCTGGCTGAATGTAGATCTTCTGGCATGGGTGAGGAGAGGGAGACCTTTATCCATTATAGTCCAGTGGCTATTATCTCTTGCATTGTTTCTAGTATTTTTAAAGCAGAAATC
This sequence comes from Crotalus tigris, assembly GCF_016545835.1. Taxonomy (NCBI): domain Eukaryota; kingdom Metazoa; phylum Chordata; class Lepidosauria; order Squamata; family Viperidae; genus Crotalus; species Crotalus tigris. Next base: position 1,387,018 of record NW_024100610.1, on the reverse strand, counting down.
CATAACCTGGGGCCCCAAGCAATGTGTGCCCTCCAAAAACTTGAGTGTGGTTCTCTGGGTCCCTCCCCAAATTGCCACCTGCTTATAATTGTTAATGTGGCAGAAGGTGTTAATTGCTACCTGCCCTGGGGAAGTGGGAAGGGCAATTATATCCAATGTGCTTAATCATATTAATTTAATGATGTGCTAATTTAAAAGGAAAGAAAGCAAAGTTAAGTCTGCGTTGGATTTATTTATTTGTTTGGTTGGTTGTTTGGTTAGTTAGTTGGCTGATTAGTTATAAAATTTATTCCCTTATTTATTTATTTTTTGTCAAAGTCCCATTGACTAAGGGTGAAGAGCAGACATTAGTCTAACCAACCAAAAAGGTGATAAAGTCTGGCTGTAGAGCAGTCTCGGGCAGCATTAAAATTATTGCCCATTTTGTACTACTGTCTTTCATACAGAAAAGGTTGGGGTGGAACCCTGGCTGAACATCATACAAAGATTCCCAGCTTTTGAAGAACAAAGTTCTACCTTTCCTTTCCCAAAGCATGCTATGTGTGTCCTAGTATCTCCTCTTCCTTCTTCAAATCCGGAAAGTGTTTGTAGACCTAGTGTTAGATGGAGTAATGCTGGCTGAAGTCTGTCCTTTTGAGATAATTGAAATTCTTTGAGATGATTCATTATCTGTACAATAGCCAGGAGGATCCTAATCCAGCCAATGAAACCTCTCTCCAAGTTCTGCTCCAACCATCAAGGGGCATGAGGCAAAAGCTTTGGACTCACACTCTGCCCCAATCCTGACATTCACTCACACAAATTTTGCAGTTCATTTGTTTTATTTGTACCTTGCGTATATATTTGTTTGTTCAAGCTCTTGGATATCTCCTTTTTTTCCACCTCAAGGTATGAAGAGGAAATCAACCACCGGATAAGTGCAGAAAATAATTTTGTGCTGCTAAAAAAGGTTAGATATTTCTGGTTCCTATATCTCCAAAAAGTGTAATTAAAATGATTCAACCCTCACCCAATATGTACACACTTCTGAGTAGTAGTAATGCTGGATTCGATGGAACGTAGGTTTATTGCAATAAAAATAAAGCCCTGTGAAATTTACTTGAGATCACTATGAGCCACTTTGAGACATTTTGAGACAGAGTGCAAATTGATTTCATTCATCCATTCATAACATACAAACATTTCCGTGTTCCTCACTCATTAATCACCAGTAGTATATAGAGTGGAGTTCAGGAGGCATGCTCTTTTCCTATTCCTTCCAGCTAATCATTTCTTGTTGATGGTGACATTCTGCTGGAAATGGTGACTCTGTCCCCTGTAGAACTTATCTGTCAATTTTTGAGTGATCACTGGAAGAGGAGAGATGGGACAAACAGCCCAATCTTCTTTACTGGTGTTCAAATTTTCAGTGTTTGGAAATCATGCTTTTTTTTTCTCATGATAGGTCCCAGGCTGACACACATTTCCAATATAGCAGATGATCCGCAAGATGCCAGTAGAGCAAACCATATAGCCAATGCTGATTAAGCGGCTAGGGTTAATGGGACTAATTGTCCAATATATTGGGAGGAGACCAGACTAGGAAAAAAATCCTATATAAGACACTCATAATAATAGTGAGGAACTGAAGGTTCATTTGATCAACAATCATATCAAAGTCATGAGTGGAGAATATGGAAAAAATCTTTGGGGGGAGAACACATAATAAAATGTTTTGACAAGTGAGTTTTGTTCCATTAAGGTAAATGTACTTTCTGTCATGCTTTTCAGGATGTTGATATTGCCTATAGCAACAAAGTTGATCTAGAAGTGAAAGTGGAATCATTGAGACAGGAGCTCAACTTCATCCAATGTGTCTTTGAAGCTGTAAGGATTTCTACATATGTGGCTTGTTTGTTCCTTCTGCACTGAAAAGATTCATAATCTCTGTTTCCCTTGGGTTACTTTTTTTTCCATTTTACTTTGTACCAGGAACTGGCCAAAAGAAAGGAGAGAATCTAATTTCTTTTTCATAAACCAAGGCAGAGGGATGGAAAAGATCCAGCTCTCTCCCAAATAGTTATGTATCAGAAGAATCCAAGCAACAGAAAGGATTCCGATTTGCAGGCCCATTGCAAACATTGCAGGGGATCCTCCTTAAATAGAGGAACCATGGTGGTGCTGCGGTTAGAATGCAGCATTGCAGGCTAATTCTGCCAACTGCCAACAGTTCGATCCTGAGCAGCTCAAGGTTGACTCAGCCTTCCAGCCTTCCAAAGTTGATAAAATGAGGACCCAGATTGTTGGGGGCAATAGGCTGATTCTTTAAACCACTCAGAGAGGGCAGTAAAGCACTATAGAATGATGAATAAGTGCTATTGCTATTATTGACCACCGTAAATGATGGTTGATTTTAATTATAAACCAAGTTCATATACTATATATAGTTCAAGAATTTATAAATATCTGCATCAGAGAACAGGTGGAGCAGGATTTCCAGATTCATCAGGCTCTATAATTACAAAAGTGATGTGACCACTTCAGGTGATATTTCATGAGAGTGGCAGTGAAGTTCCTGGATATTCTTTCTGAACATCTTGACTGTTCTTCCAAATTTGAGAATATAGTTGTGGATGTCTTACAATCTGATATAGTCCCTGAAATGATTTATTACCCAAACTAGGTAACATCATCAGTGCTAGACTGATGATGTTATCTAGTTTGGATAATGAAATGTTTGCAAGAAAACAATCAGGCTCAGAGAACACCAAGGACCCCTCATTTCAACCCTGAGATACAAATATTCTCCTTTATTGCTATGGCCCCTGAAACTTTTCTGTCACTGTTACTGAAATAGGTTGCATATATTGCAAATCAAACCAGCTATCCTAGGAATGAAGAATAGTGCAGCAGTCTTCTCTAGAGTCTTGAGGGAAGGGGTTAACAAGTGGAGGGAAATGGTATAATTGATAATTGGATCATTTGCTCAAAGGAGAAGATGTGAACCTTTCTAACATGTCTTCTTGTACTGGGATAGGCGTTTCCTGCATTATTCAGAGTACTTTCAATATCTTTTGCAACTTCTTCTTGACAGGAGATAGAGAGTTTACAGGCAGCAAATGCAGAAACCAATGTTATTGTGTCAATGGACAACAGTCGAGTCCTTGACATGGAAGGAATAATACACTCAGTGAGATCTCAGTATGAAGAGATTGCCCAGAAGAGCAAGGATGAGGTCAATGCTCTGTATGAAAACAAGGTAGGCTTGGCTTAACTTATGTTCCCTAGAGGGAAATGAGTGTTTTTATGATTATTGAAGTTAGTAGAATCCAAAGTTACAAAGCAACAACAAACATAAAAGAATAGGCTTTCTCCTGTATTTCAGTACAAAGAGCTACAGAACACATGGGGAAATTATTGCAACAATCTCAGCAGTGGCCATCGTGAAATCCAAGAACTTACCCGTATGGTCCAGAGATGCAGAAGTGAAGTGGAAAGTACCAAAAAACAGGTAAAGAAGCTGATCTAAGTCCAGAATAGGCAAAAAAATGTGTTTGCCAGATGCTATTGAACAACTCCCACCTGTCTTCCATCAGTAGAGCTGATGTTGCACTGTGAAGGCAAGAAAAGTCCAACTTCCGAAGAATCATCCATTACTCACCTCTTCACTAAATGCACAGGGAACAAAGCACACTTTACTACTTTACATTTGATAGTTTTAATTTTAACATCTAGAATTGGGCATGTATATAAAAAAATAAGGACACGATCAAATCCAAATCCATGTCCTGTCTGATCCTGAGAAAGGCAGGAAGCAGCATGGGCAGTGCAGGCCCTAGAAAGGTACATGTTACACACTGCCCCATGAGCTGTATTGGTTACCAGTTTTTTTCCAGGTCCAGTTCAAGGTGCGGATTTTGACCTTTAAAGCACTATATGGCATGAAGACAAGTTGTTTGAGGATCTGCCTCCCCACAGTTGTATCTATGCTTCCTATCGGGTCCAGCAGGAGAGGCATGTTATAGATTCCATATGCTAAGGAGCTGCATCTGATGGGAACTTGGGGATGGCCCTTTTCTGCCCTGGCACCTCCCCTCTGGAACATCATCCCCCCGCCAATGTTGACACTCTCTCTCACTCTCTTTCTCTCTCCCTCTCTCTCTCTCTCTATTTCATAATTCTAAACTGCCCATTTCCCTCCAAGATTAATTCCAATCCTATTGACCTTTAGGAAATCTTTCAGCAGGCCTCAGGATTCCTTGGTAACAAAGAGGCCACAAGTTGGTTGCATTATGCATTCTCCCATGATCTTGTTTTTATAAATATATGTCTAATTGTTTTTAATAGTGACTTAAGATTGTTTTAATTGTTAATTTTATTGAATGCCATCCATGGATGCACTCATGAGATGAGCAGGTATACAAATCTGATGAACAAACAGATGTGAATTTATTGGGAATTTTTCCAGTGTTAATTTTATAGATTAAGAATACAGTGCTGATATTTACATTAGATCTCCCATCAAGTCTTTCTTAGGCTTGTCCCTGATTGGCTTCCAAGTTCAGACAAGATTGAATTTGTTCAGATAGTATGGCTCTAGTATTATGAATTAACAGACATTTTGATCATTCTGAAATGGGATGCAAAACCTAGGGGCCATCATCATTAAATGTGATCCCCAGAGTCCCTCCAAAATATACTACTGAATGATCATTTTTAATATGCAGAAAGGATAAATGACAAATGACATGGGGACTCAGCAGATTAAATGTATAATTAAAGTTCACTTCAAGCACATTTGACTTACCCTGTCCTCTTCTTCTTGGGGAGCCATCTAAAGACCAACTTCATCCTCATCCCCAGAAGAATTGATAGAACATTAAGAATCACTAAAATTCAGACAATCTGATTGATGGATTTACAAAAAGAACGTGCTTTCTTTCTCTCTCTCCCCCCCCCAGTCATTTTGTGCCTCTGTATTTAACTCCCCCTTTCTCTCCTCTCCACTTCCTGCTGATGAAGCTCCACTTGTCCCAAGTTCATTTTTTTTTTTTTTGGTCTGGCTTTTTTCAAGATTGATGCTTTACAGACATCTATTGCTGACAATGAGCAGCGAGGAGAGAGTGCTTTGAAAGATGCCAAGTTAAAGCTAACTGAGGTAGAGAACAATCTGCAGAACTCAAAAGATGAATTGGCTCGCCTGCTGAGAGATTACCAGACCATGCTGAATGTCAAGATTGCCCTGGATATTGAGATTGCTATGTATAAGTCACTTCTGGAGGGAGAAGAGAAGAGGTAAGTGGGTTAAAAAAAAAATGGCAAAAAATTCCAAAACATACAACTACAGATTGCTAATGTTCTTGTGGGAAAGTCATCTGATCATATTTCAGGACTATAATGTGCTGTAATAAAAATACTGAATGAATCAGCTGATACTTTCAGTATAGAGAGAGCTGCTATTTAAATTGCTTTTCACTGTTTATGGCCATTTTTTTACCTTTAATAAACTCCAGATTGTGATTGGGGGGGGGGTAAAAAACATAGGACAAATACACTAATATACAGCATTTGAATCCACCAGCTGTCCTAAAGGATCACAGTTCAAAAATGAGCTGGGAAAGTGTTTAAACATTTGAAACTCAATCAGCCATCTCCTTCATACTGATATCTGGGATACATAACTAGCTTCTTGGGACATTAATAATTATTCTTTCTCTTTTCTCCACAGGATATCTAATGCTCCTCCTGTTAACATATGTAAGTATTTTTGAAAAGCACATGTGTATCGTCATGAATATTTGCCTGATGCCCTAGATACATAACCTTGGATTACAAAAAAAGAATGTTATTCAGCATTGCTTCCCCCCCCCCCTATTCTTATAGCTGTTGTAGGTTCTTCCAACATCTCTGTAGCTGGTGGATGTTCTTATGGCAGGACAATCGGAAGGAGACAAGGTTACACCCAAAGAAACAAGAACAGCAGTGGAAGATCCAGCTCTAGAAGTGGAGATCATGGCAGCAAACATGCACTAACCCCTAGGAGTGGAGACAGCCTTTCTAAATCCTCCATAAGCTCTGGGTTTGGACAAAGTGGTAGCCCTACTGTGGTCTCATCTACTCCTAAGAATTCTGATCTGGCCAATGTGGGAAGTCCTGGAAGTGGAGGGTATAGTTCTAAGAGTAGAGGATACAGCAGCACAAACACAACACATATTTCTGCAACTACTGGGGTTTCTAGCAAAGGTGCCTCCGGAGGGATCTCTGTGAGTGGCAGCTATAATATCCAGAGCAGTGGAGGATACTCTGGGGATGATTACATCAGTCTTTATTAGAACATGGCACAATGACATCTCAACATTCTCCACCTCTTTGTGAGCAAAACTGTAGCACACTCTAAAAATTAAACGAGGGAAGGAAAATTTCATTAAACTTCTGCTGGGGCAAGTTTTCCACTAAGTTCCCCATGTATGGGTAATCATTTGCTGTGACAGTGCACAGCTTTTTCAGTTTATTCCTGAAGCTAATTGTTCCTGTCAATGCAGGGGGTGGGATTAATAATTGCATTGGGAGCCTTTTTTGCCATCTCCACAAAGCCATGGATATTGAGTGTGTTTATGTGTGTGTGAACCACTTAAAATAATAAGAAGTCAGTTGGCCATGTTAGGAAAAACATGGGTAGAAACAGAGATGGGGAAGGAAAGGGAAGACTTTCCAAACTAGTAGAATACTTCAGCAGATATTTTAAAGGATTACGCCTTGAGCAGCAGGTGTTTCCCGCTAATATTTATTTAAAGAAGCCTCATTTAATCGCTCCCCTGCCCCCAAATGAAAACCAGTAGCTTACTTTCCTTTTTGTCTAGGCAGTGGGTTGGGTAAAATCATATTTAGGAATGTATCTTTCTGATATTTGAGTCTTGGCCAGGAATAGAACACTAGCCTGGAGAACATGCAGGACAGTCTAGTTTAATCTAAGGAGAATCTAGTTCATTTTGAAAGCAAGTTTAAAAATTGAATCATTGATAGTTGGAGAGTTTTTGATTGGCTCAAAGGGGGAAAAAAAGATACTCCACCATTCCATTCAACAAAAATTGCCATATATTTATAGTCTATGGGTAGGAAGAAGGGCCCGTTGAGGGACTGCATGACAAATCTTTGGGCAAGAGACTTCACTGTTGAAATGGTCTGTTGATCTGGAGAGATTTGCAAACAGATTTGCTTCCCATCATAACCAGCATATTAGCTTTGTTAATAAGGCAAATCGACAAACCTTAATTAAGTAAAGTATGAAGAAGAACAGTGATGGCATTTAGGAAACAATCATGAGAAAATTTGGAGAAGAGGCTGACTTCTGTTTTTTTTTTAACTGAAGCATTTCTGAACTCCAAAGGAGTCTTATCATCATTCACACTTTCTAGGGAGCCCCTAAAATTGTGATTTTTGTGAGAAACCCTTAAAACTTTCTCCCTAGCACAGAAGTCCAATATTCCTTTGACAGTATATTCCCACAATTCCTAAGACAGCAGTTCAGGTCTTTCAAATATATGACCTCTTAACAGAGCTACATCTCTCTGCTGTAACGCCATAGGTACTTCCATAGGAGTTGCAGGTATTGAGAATGTCAACAAAAAGCACAAAAATAATATCTGAATTACGCTTCAAATTTCTAATCCCATGCATGTGGGAGCACATGTGACACATAGCTATTGTCCAAGTGCCTGCCATTATTACTGAAAAAAAATTCCTCCTAGTTTTTTTGTCTTGCATGTTTCGTGCAATTTTTCCAAATGAAATAGGATTTCATTCTTTAGCTGTAAAAATCTGAAGTGTCCAAGAATGAATGTCTAAAATGTAACTGATGGCCTCTTTGAATAATGAGAAGACAGAAAGTGGCTTCCTACATTTGGAATGAATGATGCTTCTCAGATTTGATTATACTTTTAAATGCTACTTATCTGATCAATTGGCTAAATCTGAATAAATCACACTTTTCCATACAAAAAGCAATATTTGCAAGCGACAGTAATACCTGAGGCTTTGAGGGCCACAGAATTCAAGATACTGTTGTTTTTCATTTTTCATTGAAACAGATACAAAACAGTGCTTTTCTACTGGATGGAAATAGTTATTAGAATTTGTATTCAATGAGCAGCTCTTCTGAATTTCTTGGCATGAAAAAGTTGTTGTTACTAGGTTTTAAACCAAGTAGAGGCTTATGGTAAAAAAAACGTTTATGAAAAATCATTTCTGGGACATTTTGCAAGGTTTCACTGCAGCAATCCTATGCAGTTGTAGTGGCTGCAGAAATGTGCCTGGATACTATGCTAAAACCAGAGCCAGAATTCTATTAAGAACTCAAGGAAAAGCAAACAGAATGTGGGTAGTTGTAAAAGTGAATAGTGCAAATATCAATTGTGTGTAGCCTGTTGGAGCAAGTGTTCATCTTTTTTAGATTTAGAATGATGGCAGTGTTGGTTTTAAGGATCTAGGCTTGGTTCTATGAATGGCTGCTCTGATGGAACAATAGTAACAAAGTATTTTTACTCTGGGGAAAAGAATGGTTTGTTTTTGTTTCTATAGAGATATAGGTGTGTATGGCATTAGCAACCCCCTTTTTTTCTCATGTTGTTATTGTCCATTTACAAACTGCCTTTATAGCCACTGCACAGGCCACCTCCCATCCTTTACCATTCTAGTTAGCGATATGCATTAACACATAGATGCATTGACTAAATCATGGTGCAGAATTATTATTATTTTGGATGGGTTGAAGAGTTTATGTGTATGCTGCTCATAAAAATGTGTCCCCTCTCTCTTTTCTATGGCATGCAAGTTAGAACTGGCCTGCATTTAAAAGAAACTGTTCTGCCACAGTCTGAACCAGCCCAAATTGTCATAATCTGTATTACATGTTGAGGTGAAGAAGGCAAGTGCTACTCTTTGCTTGAGAATGTGCCTTAGTTCTTCAGTAATTTATCCTGCACTCTATTTATCTAAACAAATAAATTCTTCTTGCTCTAAGCAACTGCTCTTTCTGGCTTCAAGATTTTCTTATAAGCATTTACAATTGGCAGTTGATAGTGGATCAAGGTCAAAACAGAGTAAATAAAGAAGAGTTCAAAAGACTTTCCTGTCAGAAGCACCATTCATTTCCCAGACTATGCATGAAACATGCATTACTAACAGTTTTTGTACAACTATGCTTGTATTGCATTTGTGAATAAAGCTGAGCTTCCCCCCCAAAAAAATGGGAAATGGTACCTAGATAATTCACATCTATCAATCAGTTAATCAACCAATGCCTGGTGTGCATGTCTAAATACATGCTTTTGAAAATGCTATGAAACAATTTGAACCTCACAAAATTGTGCATGATACTGTGTATATTGTGGGAAGATGCACCATGTGTGCATAGCAAAGAAAAATATACACCATACTGCAGTTTCCCCTGTGAATAGGGTTGCAAAAAGGACGCTTGCAGGTAAAGCATATACAAAAATTAACACTAATGAAAAATGAATCATAGAATCAAAGGGACCTTAGAGGTGGTCCAATCTGCTGCCCAAATCAGAAGACCTTATTCCATCCCACACAAAGGGCTGTCCAATATTTTCTTGAAAACCTCCAGTGATGGAGCACCCACAACTCCACAAAGCAGGCTATTTCACTGATTAATTACTCTCATTGCCAGGAAATTTTTCTTTAGTTCCAGATTGGATTTCTCTTTAACCAGTTTCCATCTATGGCTTCTTTTCCTGCTCTTAGGTGCTATGGAAAATAAATTTGAGTCCCTTCCTCTTCTCTGTGACAGCCCCTCATGTACTGGAAGATAGCGATCATGACTCCTCTAATCCTCTTTGTTAAGCTAGACATACCTAGCTCCCTTCATTGTATGATATATCCTGCAGGCTTTTTATCATCTTCTCTGCACTCTTCCTAGGATCTCAGTTTCTTTATTTTATCATGGAGGCCAGAAGTGGATGGATCTGCTTTAAAACATGCTGGTTCTAGACTCCCTGCATCAGACACAAACTTGGTGTGATAATCAGAACCCCATTTATGACTTCATGATTCTGATGTGCTTACCAGCAGACCTATGATACTGGACTGTGTCCTGGAAATCATGACTTAAATGTCAGCAAACAAGTCAAGGAAAATGTTGAGCAACTATGCAACAAATAGCAATATGTAGCACCATCTAGTGGGAAATGAAGATAGATAACTCACAGAAAAATGATTTAAATTAAATCTATTCCACCTTTAATTTCAAAAGTCTGCCATTTATCTTTTCAATTTTACCCCTTACGTGTTTCTGTTCCTTTGAATTTTATATTCAGTTTTACATCTATACGTCTCTTCCCTATTTATTTTTTTTGCTTTTCCTACTTTCTGTTTTTTTTTTCTTGATTCTTCTTCTTCTTGTGCCATATCCGTTATCAGACGTTGGCGATCATGTTGGCGATCCTGTTTTTATCAGCAGCCGCACAAAAAAGTGCTGCTGAGTTTTGTCCAAACCAGTCCCTTAGATTTTGAAGCCATGATTTTCTTGATTATGTTTGTAAATATTTAGTAAAGTAAAAAAAATGAACTTTTTTCTTTTGTTGAGACAGTTCTGTATGGATTAGTATTTCTCTCCACTTCTTAATGCTACTACTAATGTTCATCTTCCTGATGCTACAAATTCTGGAAATTGTCCATCCTTTACCATCTCCCACCCTCTTCTTCTTCCTCCCCCTCCCCCTCTCCCTCTTCCTCCTCCTCTTCCTCCTCACTCCCCTCACCCTTCCTTTCCCCTTCTTTGCTAGTTTTGCTTAGGGAGCTCACAGTCATCAACTGAGTTTGCACGAAACACTGATATAGTTTAATTTATGCTGAAATATGGTTGGCTAGTTGGTGAACCAGTATGACATATGATCACAGCTTTAGAAATGCCCTTCACCGTCAATTTACTATGCTTTCCTCCTGTCCCAGAGCAAAGAGGAAATCATATCAGTAAAAATCATGCTGCCCCTACAGCAAGTTTTTAAGTGCACCCCAAACAGGACCAGTGTGCTTGTTGTCTATGAAGCTTCTCTGTGCAACTTTGGAAGGGGAACAATTGTACATTTTTCATAGCCAAAATCAGATCATCTCTAAGCATAGGAACAGCTAGCAATTGGCACAGGGAAAGTGTGTCTGGGTGGTGCTTATAAGACTGGTGCTCTGATTTTTAAGGCTGTCAACTTATGGACCTAATGGCCTCTAGATGGCAGCTAAACTTAGCTGCAAGGTAGTGATCACTTGGATTTGTGCAGCCCAGGTGTGTGTGTGTGTGTGTGTGTGTGTGTGTGTGTGTGTGTGTGTAATGGAATTTGGACATGTGAAAGGGGTTTTCAGATATGTAGTGCTCTAGGGTACAATCAAGTCATTTCTATAAAATTCTGGACCTAATGAGTAATGGAGCTGTCAATCATTTGACCACTAGATGACACCAGAGAGACAGAATATTTGTATCTCTTGGTTTCCATCGGATAGTCCTCCAGATTTGTGAATGGTGATGCAGTGGTTGGATCAAGCACTTTATATTTTAATAGGTTGATATACCAATCCAACCTGTCTGACTCTAAGCAGCAGTAGCAGTTTGCAAATCTCAATGGCATCATCTAAGATCTCATTCATACGGTCTGCTTACCATTACCTGAAGTTGCCCCACTTAACCATTTTCTGAGGCTACAGTTTTCACAATGGAGCATGCGTCTTGTAGACAGCCCACAGCCAAGACAGGAGAAAGTTAACCCAAATCACCCCAAGGTTAAAGTGTTTACCCGATGACCACAGCTGAAGTCTATGGGGACATTCTAGCTTACATGGAAGAGTCATCTTTACTGATTTTTGCATTAATCATAGAGTGCTCAGAGCACTGATCATTAGAAGAGCAGGAGAAGGAAAACAAAAACAGCTGTATGTTGAAGCCAAATTGATACCTGGTTACACTGAACAAGGAATGAATTTTTTAAAAAAGAAAATTCTGTAAGAAGAACTGATGATGTATTGCAGAGGTGTCAAACTGCTGGCCCGCAGGCTGGTTTCATCATACCAGAGCCGCGCCCACCCCATTGCCGGCAACGGCGAAAAAGCTCTGATACGTTGTGCGATGTCACGTGACGTTGCGAGTTTGACATGTCTGATGTATTGGGAAGGGAAATCCCCACCACACTGTTATAGAAGTCCAAGACTAGCAACTTTTGAATTAAACTTTCAGTTATGCGCATTAAGCCAGGAATGTGCTAGTCAATTTGGGGGTTTCTGAATGTTTTTTTTTTAAATTAGGTGGTAAAATGCAAAACCCCCACAACCCTACAGAGGAGGAGGAAAAAGAAAGCCAAGAGAGTGATTATACACTGAAGAAAGGAAATCTAATTATAATATAGAAGTTAAATTAAAATAAACATGACCTCCCCAATCAATTTACAGAAAAAATAAAAAGATCCATATGTAATTATATAGACAGTGATATACAATTAATTTAATCCTTAATTTTATCATGAAATAATGACCATATAGAACTTCTTTTCTGTTAAGAACAGTGACTTTACAAAAATAAGCAAGAGGCTCATGGATCCATTCCTTAAAATCAGAAGACCAATTTTCTTTCCAGAGCATAGTGCAGGGGTCTTCAAACCTGGCCCTTTTATGATTTGTGGACTTCAACTCCCAGAATTCCTCAGAATTCCGGAGCTCTGAGAAATGTTGTTTAGTGGTTTTGAAATCTCATCTGCCAGCTCCTTCAGATCTGGTCTGCTTTCTCCCTGCTGCCCATCACCGTATTGCCATCTTTTCCCATTAGGGGACTGATAATTTCCTTGACTTTCTTCTTGTTCCTTACATATTGAAGGACACTTTTTTGTTGTTGTTTCTGGCATTTATTGCAAGTCTTAGTTCATTCTTTTAAAAATAGAGAAAAGAAAAGAAAGGAGAAAAAAAAGAAAAGAAAAACATGGCTGCAGAAAGTGGGATTCCCTGAGCCAAGGAACTAGTTAAAAGGGGGCAGCCTTATAGCAGACCAGCTGGACTAATTATAGCTATGCTTATTGCTGTATTGTACAAGATCACCTCAAGGCTCCCCCTCCTTGCACTATGGATGGTTCTGAGGGGATTCTTCTGTTTTCCTAGGGAAAGCCCCACTTTGTTGAATAGAGGTTGACAGATATATTTGATAGAGATGGTCCTCGAGTTACAATAGTTCATTTAGTGACCATTCAAAGTTACAATGGCATTGAAAAAAGTGACATGACCATTTTTCACACTTACGACCTTTGCAGCATGCCCATGATCATGTGATAAAAATTCAGACACTTGGCAACTGATTCATACTTATGACTGCTGCTGTGTCCCAACTTCATGTGATCCCCGTTTGCGACCTACTGACAAGCAAAATCAACGGGGAAGCCCAATTCACTTAACAACTGTGTTATTCTTATCAGCTGCAGTGATTCACTTAACAACTATGGCAAGAAAGGTGGTAAAATGGAGCAAAATTTACTTAACAAATGTTTCACTTAACAACAGAAATTTTGGTCTCAATTGTGGTCGTATGTCGAAGACTACCTATACTTTGATGTGAGCCCTGCTAATCCAAATATGGTCTCAAAGGAATCTGGTTTGGAAATATGCCCTGTCAAATAAAGTCTTACTTTTATATTCTGCATGAGGGTGGCTGGTTCAAGTTTCCCACAGTAAAATGAGTGAATGTGTGCCAAGCTTCTTTTGATGGGCTAGTCCAGGGGTAGGAAACCTTGGCTTTTTTATGATTCGTGGACTTCGACTCCCAGAATTCCTGAGTCAGCCTGGCTCAGCTTGAAACACTGGATTAGACTAATAGTCCTAGAGTGATATAAGCCAGCTGTGTGTTCCTGGTTCAGTCCCCAATCAGTTTTCTGCTGTGCCAATTGACATTTTTTTTAATGGTTGTACTATTTAGTATTTTTATGACTCTGTGTGTTTGTGTGTGTTTGTTTGTTTGTTTGTTTGTGTGTGTGTGTCTGTAACAGTGCCATTTTCTTACTCCTGTTTCATTAGCTATTTCCAAGTACCACCAACCACAAGGATAGAATGGGATTTCTTGGTCATTCACTGCTGGCATAGCTTCTCATTTGCAGACATCTATACAAAAAATATCGGGTGTGTGATGGCTCAGTGGTAAAAGATGCTGAGCTTGTCATCTGGAAAACTGACAGCCCAGGTTTGAGATCTGAGAGCGCATGACCAGATGAGCTCCCATCCTTACCCCAGGTCCTGCCCACCAAGCAGTTTGAAAACATGCAAATGCGAGTAGATAAATAGGTACCACTTTAACAAGAAGGTAAGGGCATTCTGTGCACCTCAGCATATAGTCATGCTGGCCACATGGCCACAGAAATGTCTTTGGACATCAGTGGCTCTCTGAGTTAAGAAACAGAGATGAGCACCATCCTCCAGAGTCAGACACAACTGGACAGAAAACCTTTACTTTTACAACTGGACAGGAAACCTTTACTTTTACACAATAAATCAATTATACAAAGACATTTCCATCAGGGCAAATTACTACTGAATTTCAGTAGTAAATAATTTGATTGATGGGTCACTGGCACAGAGGAGAATTGAGCAAAGAAAGAGTCATTGATGTTTCTTGCATCCTTCCCCTATATTTTTGACCAGTCAGACTATAGGTCTAGGTCTACTGCTTAACAAGATCATTCTATCATTCAGACGAAAAGGTTAAAACCACTATCCCTGGTACCCATCTACATTTGCCCAAATAACCATCACTCGTTAAGGAACAAGTGATGCAGGAGATGCTCAGTAAGAGGGGAACAAAGCTGGGGGAATCCACCAATTACATTTCTTAATTTGTCCCACATTAAAACTCTGAAGACAACATCACTCTCTAGCCTGGATTCTGATGCAGACAAGAGTATTTCAGTTATTGCAGAACAATTTAAGTGAGCATGTTTTTCTACCAAGACTGAAAGATGGCATTTGTACACAGCTAACGGAAGAGTTTAAATGACCAGTAGACTATGTTAGAAGAACGTTTTCACCTTCAGAATATTTCAGTACCTATTGTTAAGTTATATGCATGGTTCATTCTTTTATAATGTGTCGAGTGCTTTCATAGCAGTGACAAGTACCATTAAGATTAAAATCTATTTCATCAGCATAGGGAAAGGAGTTGTTTTTGCCTCTTAGCTATATCATAATGGCAAGATGTTTGGTTAAAAAATAGCACCGTGCAATCCTCAATTATGTGTGCATATGTGTATGAAAGAAGTAGACCACATCTTTGCTTCTGGTTCTACTTGTTTTAGTCTGTTTTGCTTGGTTAAATTCAGAGTTGAGTTGCAGGACATTTATGCCTTATGCTGAGTATAGACAAGCCTAAGAGAAGTCCACTGTAGGCCAGCTTCTGATTCCATCCTTCATATAAAGCCAATGTGAATAATGATTTTTTTATTTTTGATTAGGTACAAGTCAGTATCAAACTCTTAGTGATCCCATAATCAGATTTTCATTAGGACAATCTGTTTCCAGCTGGTCCTCCAGGTCTTCCAATGATACTCCCAGCGTTGCTGTAATTGAGTCCATCAACTTTGCTGCTGGTCATCCTCTTCTTTTTCCTTTCACTTTTCCCAGCATTATAGACTTTTCCAAAGAACTAGGTCATCACATAATGTGTTTGAGTCTAGTCATTTGTACCTTGATTAAGAATTCAAATTTGATTTGTTCATTGATCCATTTGTTTGCTTTCTTGTCTACCATCGTATTCTCAGCACTCTTCTCAAACAGCAAATTTCAAAAGTGTCAATATTTTTTTTTCTATCTAGCTTCTTCAAAGTCCAACTTTCACTTCTATAGCATGTCACAGGGGAAATCATTGCCTGCACCATGAATAATAATAGCTTTACTGTTTTCTGAATTTACTAGTTGTTCGTGGGTTGGAGCTAGGTTTCCATATCTGAAAATATTCCTTGTGTGGTGTTTATCCAGTGAGAAAAAATAGGAGAGGTTATTTTTGTCAATTCTGCTCTCTCTCTTTCCAGAGAGAAAAGAAGGGATTGCAGAAGGAGAAATAGACTGCAAAAAAATAATATCCTTTCATCTTCTGCCAGTCTGCAAAGAATGTAGCATTCTTCTGGATTAGAAAAGGCTGCTTTGGATTCCCAACATTATTCGATTATTGTATTTTTAAATTTCTATATTGTTCTTCAGGCACCTAGGTGGTATAAACAGTAGTAAAAAGGGAGTAAGCTCATTGTATCCAATCTTATTAAGAGAGAACCAAATCAGAAACATTCAGACAGAAATAAATAAAAAAAACATTCAAAACTTTTGAGAAAAGAAGAGTGTCTTGATCTGACTTGAAAATGAACAATTGAATATTTTGTACTTAAAGATTATTTTCCCAGAAAAGAAATGTGTTACAGATTTCTCCAGCATCTTTATGCTAAGGAAAGAGCAAAGTGTGCAATATAACAATAATAATTTGTTGCAAGAAGCGAAAGATAACTCTTAAATAAATAACGCAGATATTATATAACTATTATAATGACTAATTATAATAACAACATTCATGGTTTGTGGACTAGAAAAACCTGGTCTACTTTATTTTTTCTTTATTTTTTCTTCTAGAGTATAATAATTAATTTTTAAAACTATAAGAGAAAGTGGGAATGGACTCTCACAAACTGAGCTTAACACAGAGAGACTATGGGTGTATTATTTTGCTGGCAACTGTGCAGAATTTAATTGTTTTTTGCTTCGTTATGTCATTTCATGTCAACTGGTGGCTTTATGTTTCTGAGCTAATTTCTCTCTATTCCTCAAAGGCAGTGGTGGGATTCAGTCAATTCACACCACTTTGACAGAACCGGTAGCTAATTTTTTGTTGCCCAGGCCCAGAATGGACTTCTGGAAATGACATCCACACAGAGAACCAGTTGTTCACATATTTGAATCCCACCACTGCTCAAAAGTGTTTCTTTCCCATGTCCTTTCCCATTATCGAGTTTAGATCCTTAAACCATGCAACCAGTAAAGTTGTCTAACAAAAGCAAATCCTACCCAAGTCCTATTTTCTTCATCTTTTGTTGTTGTTGTTTTTTAGGTGGCACTCTTCTTCAGCTGAAAACCTCTTGGCTCTTTCAGCAGTAGTAATAATCCCAAGTCTTGAGACACTGCTCTCTCTGATGAGGGATCATCAGTTTCCTGAAGATTACTTTAAGCTGCATCTGTCTCTAACTATGTGTAATAATCTGTCTGTAACTAATGATAAACTAAGAGCCTCTTGCTTGTGCACTCTTCCCTCTCTAGTGCCCTTAAGTGCATTGCATCATTTTAGTAATTATATTAAGAATAACTCAAAAATAAAAAAAATACTTTGAAATCAAAAGTTCTTTAGTGTTCAGCAAAGTTTTATAAAAACAAGATTAAGATGAATGTTTAATTGTGTCTTGGAATGCAATTTTGTCTTCTCGTGTCTGGTAACTGGAATAGAAGAACCTGGTGTTGGTCATCAAATGGAACTTACTTGTGGAGTAATTGCCCCCTTTCAGGAGAGATCTCAAAGCCCTCCTTGAAAATTCTCTCTACAGTTTATGCAGGAAGACTGGGATTTTGCTGCATAAGAAGCAGCTGAAATAAGAGCTGTGCAATGAGTAGTAGTGGCTCAAGGAGCTAAATCACTGGCATTACTTGATTGTTGCTGAAATATCATTTTGCACGGAGGATTTAACAAAATATACCAAAGCATGTATGGAGTATTTATTCTGTAATATATCTTTTCTGCTTGGGAAAGACATATTTATGATTAAAGATTTATTTATGAAAACACAAACATTTAGATATCTGATTTTTGTGAGTTCTGAGATACATGACTTGATTTCTCTTGCATGGCAACTAATTAGTCTGCAAGCAGAGTCTGTATGTAATTTTGTCATATATTTTGGAAGCTATGTCCAAAATTAATCAGGTAGTCATCAGTGCATGGATCAGTTTAAATCTTTTTTTAAATATTGGGAAGATTACGTTTGGTTTTAGATGGGCCCATGGCCTGATCCAGCAAAGATCTTAAGTTCTTGACATCCTTCAGGCCATGAACTTTGATGCTTCTTTTCTTGCTTGCAATTTGTGTTTACCTAAAAATAAGCACTTGTACATATTTAATAAGGGCAGATACAACAGAAATCCAAAATAAGTTTCTATAATAATCTCAGCTAGAGATAGATGATAGATAGATAGATAGATAGATAGATAGATAGATAGATAGATAGATAGATAGATAGATAGATAGATAGATAGATAGATAATCAGTTAAAAATCTGGTGTAATTTAAACCAGATAACAAAATTCCCCCAACAATTTATTCTTCTCTTAAAGGATCTACTTCAAATTTCTCTTCAAAAGTGCAGGGAAATTTTAGAAACCGCAAAGATGGGTTTTCCATACAATCTAAAACACACATATGTCCATAAAGACAAAAAGAGAGATTGTAGAACAATTCATGAATGTATTTCAATGGATTCAGGTCCTGGACAGATGAAGGCTGGGACTGTGAAATTATGACTTGTCAGCTTTCTCTATTGTATGCACAGTCACAGTTTCACATATGAACAACTCCCCCCAAAAACTGGCTGGACATTTCAGCCTCAGCCCCTTCACTGATATTTTATTAACCTGAGATTATATCTCTACCAAGATTGGATTCTTGGGGGAAAAGGGGAGTTGTGGGTATCCATTTGTTAGCAACTGCTTGGAGAAGCTGCCTCTTTTATTGGAAAATTATTGTCTGTAATTTCCATATCAGTTTGCACCCAGCATATTCTCAGTCAATTCTTCTTTCCCAAACTGAATAAGCACATTCACCACTCAGTTCAATTAGCAAAAAATACACAACTTGATATTTGTTTATTAGATATTAGTAAAAGAGTTGCCTAGCAAAATAGGACACACAACAGGCGAAAAGAGAAAGAGAAAAGGATTTGAACAACCAACAAGAGACAGAAAGTGGACTTAACATCAATGATACACATGATCTGTATCTTTATTTCAAAGGAACATACCTGCCCATTACACTGTGATAATTATCATGAACATTCACAAAGGGAGTAGCCTTTGTTTATTCCAGTTTTAACCTTTTTTCAAAGAATAAAGGTGGAAAGTACGGAACAAGGGAGGTGATCCTCGTGAAGGAAGCAATTTGGTAGATTGGGTTGAGGTATCAACAACTATCAGAAGAAGATACATGACATTTAAAGAGGTGATGGTAGATGGGAGGTCTGAACTGCTGCCTATACTAAGTCCCCTTCTCTCCTTGGAATCCAGCTTTGCCATGCAGTATAAAACATAGTACAGAAGGCGGAAGTGTGTGCCAGCTGTTTAGTAAGTGGAGCTATGTGGAGATAGAAATAGAGGTACCTTGCACCTATTGTTTCTCCTAGAAACTTATGTAGGCCTTGTTCCTGCAGTCTTATTTTTAATGGGCCATAATAGAACTGATGAAAGAAGTATGTCCTAAAAGGTAACATCTCTGTATAGGAGTAAGTATGTTTGAATAGATCTTTAGGGATTAAACATGGTACTAGTCAACCATAATAAAATAAAACTGCACAAAGGCTACTCCTAATTCTTGTCCCTTTAATGAAGATTTAGCACCAACAGCTCTGGAATTAGATGCCAGATTATCAGTGATCTGAAGACCAGCGAGATCAAGGCTGCAGGCCTGAGTCAGATGGTACAGAAATTCCAGTGGAAAATGAATTAGACCAATAAACAGGTAAATGCAAAGGAAATCTATTAGCATTGCTAGCTAAGTTGACCACAGTGGGATTATTATAATCTTTCATTATTAATGGAAAACCAGTTCAGCTGTTGTGAATGCTCCTTGCCTTTCAGGCAGAGCTGTTATAATGCAGTCAAATTTAATTAAATTAAGTAAAAGGAGACTCCCATCCAGCTATGTCCTTCCATACAAAGGATGCAGCACACTAAAAATCTGAAAAACAGCTACATTTGTCTGGTCTGGCATTCTATTGCTAATCTACATCTCAATGTGTATGCCTTAATGCAGATATGTGCATGTGCAAATATCGACACTCAACAGTACACATGAGCAGCAAAAAAAGTTGCACTCATCTTTGATGTGCATAGATCCTCATATGGATAGTTATACATAAAGCTCCCTAGATCAACATATATGTTGCTAGGATACTGCATTTATGTTCCTTAAGCACACAGGGTAATATAAGAAGTGGTAGACAAAATGTGAACATGTTTCCTTAAAAAAATACCTTGCCCACCTCTCATTAACTCTATTTTTTTCTAGGTCAGGGATAAGTATCTGACAGAAGTTTTGAATAATAGCTCCATGAAGTCTAGATACTTGGAAGGGGGCAGTAGTTTAGCTTTGTTATATAATGTTTTATAAGATTACCAGTTTGGTCTAGTGGTTAAGGCATCAAACTAGAAAACTGGAAGACTGTGACTTCTAGTCCTGCCTTAGGCTGGGTGACCTTGGGCCAGTCACTCTCTTTCAGCCCTGGGAAGTAGGCAAGGATAAACCACTTCTGAAAAATCTTGCCAAAAATCTGCAGGGACTTGTCCAGGCAATTTCCGAGAATCAGACATGATGGAACTGAAGAAAAAAAAATGGTGTACTATAAATTCAAATGGGATAATGCTGAATTATAATAGAGCTGGTATATACCCAATATGAACTATACATTTTCCACCTTCCAAACTTCCACACTAAAACATCTCTAGATATATGGACCTCAATTCCCAGAACTCTTAGCTATGGTCATGTTGGCTCTGGAACTCTGAGAGTAGAACTCCATACATCTGGAAGGTATCCAGATTGAGGAACAAGGTTTTAAAACATACCTGTATTTTTCCTGGATTCAATGAAAGCCATGGCAGAGATTTATATGTTAAAAAACCTTCTTAACCAATGAAAGAGAATATTTGTTGCATAGGATTGAAATGAGGGGTTCTTGATGCTTTCTGATCTTGATTATTATTTTCTTGCAGACTTCATTACCCAGACCAGGTAACATCATCAGTCTGATGAATATTATTACTTAGATTTAT
Source organism: Crotalus tigris (assembly GCF_016545835.1). Taxonomy (NCBI): domain Eukaryota; kingdom Metazoa; phylum Chordata; class Lepidosauria; order Squamata; family Viperidae; genus Crotalus; species Crotalus tigris. Next base: position 1,365,937 of record NW_024100610.1, on the reverse strand, counting down.
TATGGCTGCCCACTCCAAAAGTCAGTTCCCCTCCAGATATTGAATGTAATTTGGGGCATCAAAGGAGAAAAGTAGACGCTATATATTGAAAGATGTATATTTGTTTATTCCACCTAAAATAAAAAATAAAGTCTCCATAAAATCAAGCTTGATTCCTTTTTTAAAAAAATAGTTTTATTCAAATATTTTACATACATGATGCATACAAGAAAATAATTTTTTAAAACCTACTTGCTATTGTCATTAGCCATGCTGTCCCGGAAGCTGTAATAGGATACATGTCATGGCTGACTCGTCTCGGCCAACTCGCTGCAACCAACTTGCCATGGGACAACTCACCACAGGACAACTCAACGCGGGATAACTCCAGAGGGGGACAAGAGAGACAAGTAACTCCACACTCTGGCTTAGCCCAGCCTCAAGGCCTTCTAACCTGAGAAGGTTCAAACCTAAAGCAAGACAAGGCCCAATGCTATTCACTTGTCCCTTTCTTGAGTTATTCCTTGTTGAATTGTCCCACGGCAAGTTGTCCCACAGTGAGTTGGTCAGGGCAAATCGGCCAGGGTAAGTCAGCTGCTGTCAGTCAGCCACAGTAAGGCCTAGGCCCCCAGGCACTACTATAATGGGGGGCATTGAAAGATTCAAGCTTGGAGACAGGAGGTGGTAGAGAATGGAATGCATCCCATTCCCTGGTTTTTGCTTTCCCGACATCAAGTTATAGAGATGGAGGAAAATGTTGGTAGGAATATCAGTCTTAATATTTTATTTTATTATTTTATTTTATTTTATTATTATTTAATATTTTATTTTATTTTTTATTTTATTGTTTTATTTTATTTTATTGTTTTATTTTATTTTATTTATTCAATTTCTATAGCTACCCATTTCAATCCAATTCACTCAGGGAAGCAAACAACATTACAATAATTAAGATCATAAAAACAAGCAGAAAGCCTCAGTTATAAATTATACATATAGATAGGCAAACAAAAATTATCATAAGAATTCTATAAAAATTGACAGGGCAACTAGGTAATGGAATATCTTTCATGAGGGTGGTACTCTGGAAAGGAGGTAGGGAGAAATCAGAGCTCCATAGCCGATGGGAAGGACCAATCCTGCAGCAGACCAATTAGACCCCTGCAGGTCATCAGATTCCCTTAGACTTCATTCCAGGTGAGTCAGAATGTTTGCCCAGGAAGTTCTGCTAGGTTTCCCAATTTGGCCTGGCTTCAGTCTGTTTCAACAGCAGGATGGTAGACAGACGGCCCCTTTCTTCTAATCTTGATCAATGGTGGTTGAGACTTTCCTGGCTCTACAGCTCATCAGTATAGATTAAATTAGCCTTCTAGTCTGTCCTTCCTGGCGGCAATAATATCCTTTTGAGTGCCAAATCTCAAGCACCACCAAGAGATTAAGGAAACCCTAATAGTAAACTCAAGGGAGGCTGTTGAAAAAAGCTCTCCTCCAGCGACATCTTAAGTGCAGGCACCAAGGATTGAAGTACAAGTGAATAAAACCAATGGGTGAGCCTTCTTTGGACTAATACTCCCTCTACACCTGTTCAGTCATAACCCAAGTAAGATAGGTTGGAATCACGATGGGAGGTGAGTCACAAGTAGGTACTTTCTCCTCTTCCTTTTGTTTAAACAACAAATAACTTCCAGTTTCCCTTTTGGGTAGTAATAGCAGAATAATTGGTACTGTCATTTCACTGTTTCACAATCTGAGACTTGTGCTAAATCAGGAAGGGCTAGTGGGTTAAAACATTTGTATCATGGCAACTGAACAGCCCAATGACATTGTGCAGTTCTGAGACACCAATGGTACAGCACTTCTGGGCCCAGCTCTTTAGAGAGAGAAAAGCTGAGTGGCAGATAAGGCTAGTTAGGAACCTTAGGTGAGATGGCAGCAATCAATCAATCAATCAATCAATTAATCAGAATAATGCTGGAAGGGACCTTGGAGGTCTTCTAGTCCAACCATCTCACTGAATGTTACTCTGGGTGATATACAACGAATCCATAAAATAGCAATATTAAATCAGAATGCCATTAAATACACTGGCATTATTAGGCTAAATGAAAGCATTCAATGTTATGAACAGTGGAGCCACCTCAAAAGATCACCAATTCTTTGAGACCCTGATGCCCGATGACACAGCCAAGTTTTGAGGATTTCCGGAAGGATGAGAGGGAAAGGGCCAATCTCACCTCGGAGAGGGTGAAGTTCCACAGACCGGGTGCCATGACAAAAATGGCTCATCTCCAGGTACTTTTCATTGTTTTCATTGAAATTATTGTAACTTTTGAATTTCTGGATTGTCTTTATTATTGTTAGCCATGGTTCCAGGGAAATTAGTTTAACTTTTGTATTTGTTGAATTGCCCTGTGGTGAGCTGGCCGTGGCAAGCTGTCCCATTCTGCTCCAGTATTTCACCAGATGTAAGTCTTTAATAGTCCACAAAGGAGGTGATCAGGGAATGAGTAATCATAGCAGATGTTGTTGGATGCTGTTGGCTTAAGAAGGAAAATAGTAGATTTCCATGTCATGTGCTAGGAACAAAATAAAGGCAAAAAAATAAATAAAATGTCAGAGCATCATAATTCAAACATTATAAAATGATCATATTTCAATTCCTGATATATGTTAAATAAAATATATCCTTCTGTTTCCTTCCTCATAATGAAATTGAACAGTTTTAACTAAAACCAGTTTAAAATTTGAGCTATTCTTAGATCTGGGAGGATATGCTAAATCTTTTTATCCATTCTAAATGTCCCAAAGCTGTTGAATTAAAATTAAAATTTTCAGAAGGATTTACAATCTCAAGAATCTAGGCCGACAATAATAACCAGATACAAATATAGATAAGGAGGGGAAAAAAGGTGTTGAATCCATATCCATCAATGTTAATGGTCTCAACTCTACAATAAAAAGGAAAAGGTTTTTAAATAAACTCAATGAACTTAGATATAATTATGCTACAAGAAATTCATATAAAAAACAATATCAACATTTATTAAGCTGCCCTAAATTGGGAAATATGTTTGTGGCACTTTCACAATATAAGAAAGGAGGAGTTGTAGCATATATCAAACAGGAAATTTTGAAAAGCAAATTTATAAACACAAAGAGGGTAGAATTTTAATAGTGGAAATAATTTTGAATAAAATAAAAATCCTCTTTGTGGGAATTTGTGCCCCGAATGAGGGGCAGAAACAATTCTATAAAAAACTACATAACATTATTAATCAATTGGAATATGACAACATTTGTATAATGGGAGACTAGAATGCAATTGTGGATAGACACCTAGACTATAAATGTGGAAAGGGTAGAAAAACAACCAGAGGAACAATACCTGATACATTCCTAAAAATGGTAGATGAGCTTAATATTCAGAATACTTGGAGAGAGAGGAATTTAGAGAAAAAACAGTTTACATTCTACTCTGGACGTCATCAGTCATGGTCCAGAATTGATATGGTGTGGATGTCAGCAGACTTAAATTTAGAGGTAGAGGATATTGTAATCAATACGAACTCCTGTGCTGACCATAATCCAATTAGAATTAGATGGAAAGGGCAAAAAAGAATGAGGAGATGGACCTTGAAAAGGGCAATCCTAAAACATAAAGAATTTAAATTGAAATTAGAAGAACAAATGGACCTATTTTTTAAGACAAACAAAAAGGAAGATACGAACTGCCAAAACCTATGGGATACAGCCAAAGCTTACACAAGGGTGCTGAAATTTCTTATATGGCCAGGGAAAACAAAATTAAAACACAACGACAAAGACACTTAGAAGAAGAACTAAGTAGAGTTGAGGAAAACTTACAAAAGGAACCACAAAGACGTGATTTGAAACAACAGATAGACCTAATTAAACATAAGATGAACATCATTGGGAAGGAAGAACTAGGACAGCAGATAAAACGTACTAAACATTTTTTTTGAAAATGCCAATAAACTGGGGAGATGGCTGGCATATAAAATTAAAAAACATAATAATAAACAGAGGATTACCAAACTTTGTAATGCAGAAGGTGATATGGTGTATTAGAATGAAGGAAAGAAATTAGTGGCATATGAGTTCTATAAGAACTTATATAAAGATGATGAATGGAGAAATAATGACATTGTACAGTATTTACAAACAGCTGACCTACCGAAAGTGCCAGAAGAATTTAAACCTCTGTTGAACAAAGAGATAACACCTTTAGAACTTTCGGAGGCAATTAAGAAACAAAAAAATAATAAAGCACCTGGGCCTGATGGTCTACCTGTAGAAATGTATAAAATCATACAAGAATCTTTAAGCCCAATATTGTTGGAACTATTTAACAAGGTCTTAACAAAAGCTAAAATACCAGCCTCATGGGAAGAAGCTCTCCTCACTCTGATTCCTAAGGAAAACACAGACCTGGCGCATATTAAAAACTATAGACCCATTTCATTATTAAATTCGGACTATAAGATTTTTATGGCCATAATGGGTGCAAACACTTGAAAGATTCCTAGCAGATTTTATACATTCTGATCAAAATGACTTTTTATCTAAAAGATACATAAGAAACAACGTCAGGATTATTTTGGATATATTGGAGTATTATGAGGTACACAATGAAAAGCAAATGGGTTTAATTTTCCTTGATGCACAAAAAGCATATGACAATGTGAAATGGGATTTTATGCTCAATCAATTGTTGTATATGGACTTCGGGGGAAATTTTATAAATATGTTTAAATCAGTTTATTTTAATAAGGCAGCAAAAGTAATAATTAATGGAAAAATGACCGATAGCTTTCCAATTCAAAAAGGTACAAGGCAAGGTTGTCCGTTGTCACCATTGTTGTTTATACTATTCCTAGAGATATTGATCAGAGTAATTCAGAAAGATGAACAGATCAAAGGTTTAGAGATCAAGAAAGAAACATTTAAAATGCAAGCTTTTGTAGACGATTTAGTTTTTATAATTGAAGAGCCATTACAATCAGGGACAAGACTGATGGAAGTATTGAGTAAATATGGGGAAATAGCAGGTTTAAAGATAAATAAAGAAAAAACTAAAATGCTCGTCAAGAATATGACTAAAATACAGAAAAATGAATTGGTTGACAGAATAGGTATTCAAATTACGAATAAAATAAGATATTTAGGGATACAACTAACTGCTAGATGTGTTACACTCAAGAAAGACAATTATGATAAACTAATTGAACAGATTAAAACTGATTTAGATACTTGGACCAACCTACAGCTTTCCTTTATGGGCAGAATAGCAGTAATCAAAATGAATGTGCTACTGAAAATTTTATTTTTGTTCCAATGTATATCCATATAATTGGATAAGAAATTTTTTTCAAAACTTTAACAAAATTATACTCAAATTTATTTGGCAAGGAAAAAAAGCAAGGATTAAATTAAAATTACTGCAGGATTCAAAGGAAAGGGGGGGATTTGGCCTCCCTGACCTGGAAAAATACTATCAGGCCATAGTACTATTGCGGGATTGGATACTATTGAAGAACAGGAGATTATTATGTCTGGAAGGTTATGATTTATAAATAGGATGGCATGCTATGCTACGGGACCAGAAATATAAGACACACAGATATTTTCGAAGGCATTATATCAGACGAGCTTTAATTGATGTATGGGTTAAAACCTGGCAACCAACTATACTCAAGACCCTGGCTGGATCTCATCGTTAGAAATGCATGTACATCCAAAGTTTATACAATTAGGGAAGATTATAACATATAAAAACGTACTAGACGAAAAAGGGGAATTGAAGCCCAGGAAAATTCTTCAAGATGAAGGGATAGAACTAGAATGGTGGGCATACCTTCAATTACAGGTAAGATATTGGAAAGATAAAAAAGAGTTAGGCATAAAAATAGAACCGATAGGGCTGGATAAAATATTACTAGGTACTGAGGATAAAATGATTAAAAAGCTATATCATTATTTGAGATCAGGCAATGTATGAAGAATAGGTAAAAGAAACCATGTTAACGTGGAGAAGGGATTTTGATCTCAACTTTGATCTGCATATCTGGCAAGAACTATGGGTACGAAATAGCCACCTCCTACAAAGAAAACCTCTACAAAATGTTCTACAGATGGCATCTCCCACCCACAAGATTAGCTAAAATGGGTCCAAATATTTCCTCCACATATTGGAAATGTAAATTGGCAAGAGGGGCATATTACCACATGTGGTGGGAGTGCTCAAAAGCCCGTGACTTTTGGAACAAGGTTAAAAAATGGCTGGAAGAAATACTAATGATAGAGGTAGAGCTAAAACCAGAACTCTTCCTACTCAGCATAACTACACAGAAACACGACAAAGGGATACTTTACTTGATGTTACATATTCTCACAGCTGCTAGATTGTCGTATGCACAAAACTGGAGGAATAAAGAAATTCCAACAGAAGAAGAGATTTTATATAAAATCCTATCGTGTGCTGATATGATAGGCTCACAATGGAAATGAAGGACAAGACAGAGTCAGATTACTTTGAAATCTGGGACAAATTCTATTGTTGGTGTGAATCAAGGAGAACTGTTTGGGTTTTAAGTTAGTGTTAAGATAGAGATATATAAAACTGTATGTTAGTATATAGAGAAACAAATTAGAGACTGTATTGTATAGAAAAATATGTATATAGAGAGATTAAGAATTATATGTTTGATGAAGAACAAATTGTTAGGAATATATACACTGGAATGTTATGTTATGTCTATCTTTGTTTTAATTGTTTTATAAATAAAAAACTTTTTTAAAAAATTAAAATTTTCAGACATGTTAATTCACTCTAGTAGTTGAACAGTTTGTGAACATCCTTACATTTTTTTGACATTCTACCCATTCCCTCAGCTATCGGAAGGTTATATTCAAGACCATTCCACATCATTATAATAGCTCTGTTAATGTAATTAAGTAGATAATCTTAATTTTTTTTCAGCTCTGGGAGACATGACAGAAGAAAAGAGAGTCCACCCAGGCATGGGTGTCCACAGCAGTGTCAAAATGATGCACAATGTCATGACAAAACCCTGCCCTGCTTGCATCCCTGTGTCTGAGGCAAATCTACAAATCTTGATGATCCATCGTGGTGTTCAGATTACAGTTTTCATCTTTGTCCCAGAGACAACTGTTATTTATAGGGAAGGGGTCATTGGGATAGCCCAGGGATAGGCAACCTTGGCTCTTTTATGACTCGTGGACTTCAATTCCCAGAATTCCTGAGCCAGCACAAAAGAGCCAAGGTTGCCTACCCCTGGGATAGCCTTATCACAATTAAAATGTTTAACAATACTCACACATGTCTAGGAATTGGGGGTGGGGGTGGGGTGAGAGAAGTATTTCTATCCATATAGCTGTAGTGATGTTAACTAGAAAATGGCATCAGGATTACAACTGTTTCTTTAGCAACCATTTGAAATTACAGTGATACTGAAAAATAGTGACTTATGATTTTGTACTTATGATAACTGCACCCCCAGCCTCCTTTAGAAGAGGCCCCTAGGCTGTAGCAGACTTTCCTCAATCTGCTATAGATTATCCACAGTTTTAGGCTTAGAATGTTTTTTAAGCATCAGTTAAGATGAAAACTGCATCCCCCACAATCTGGTGATCAAAATTTGAACACTTGGCCACCGGCATGTATCTACGATATTTGCAGCATCCTGGGGTTCATATAGTCGCCTTTTGTGACTTTCCTAGCTGGCTTTTGACAAGCAAAGTCAAGGCGGGGAAACTAGATTTATTTAGCAACCACATGATTCACTTAACAAACTTCAGTGGTTTGCTTAACACCTGTAGCAGAAATGTAATAAAACTGGGTGCAATTTGCTTCACATCTGACCTGGTTAGCAACGGAAATTTCAATCCCAATTGTAATCGTAAATTGACTTCCCAGATGATATATACTTCTGTTGGGCTGCTCCCAGTTTATTTCTGGCTCGGTTTGAAATACTATTGTGCTGTATTACAGTGTGCATGGTGCATATGAGCTCTGTGTTCTCTTGAAAACTGATCGAAAAATGGATGTGAGTCTTAAATATAGAAACACTGAAACAGGGACCTACAAAATAAACTCAAATGAATGCAAAAGAGATTACACCACAGAGAAATTACTTGGTGGTAAACTCTATTAATAGTCTGGCTCTGTAATATTGAAAATTAGTCTGTACTTAATTTGAATGCTAGGAGTGCTTAGTGTTGGGAGGATACTTGTATTTTAACTACTGCCTATGTGGGAAGAATAATACGAATGAGTTTTGCTTCAACTCTAAAATCCCATCATCAAATAATAATTTGTGCCATGGTATCCTGAATAAGTTACATGCGTCCTAAATAAGCTACAGTACATGTGTCCTAAATATTGTGAAAATGCATGTTTATAAGAGTTCAGTATTAAAAGAAAGGCTGCATTTTTCCCTTTTCCACCTCTGTTCCCAGTTTTAACCCAGCTCCACACTCTTATAGATAAATGAAGGATAAAAGCGTTTTTTGTTTAAATTTCCCTTTCTGACAAGTTTATAATGACTTATGTGCCAGAGTAGGGTTTACTATGACTGAAAAAGCAGGGCAATATTTTGTGAAGTGGGTTTCATAAAATTATTCTTTATGGGAATTTTATCTCTGTTTGTTTCAGTTTGTGGGTCTTGGGAGAAGGAACCCAAAAATAGGATTTTTAAGAGATAGGGCAATAAATGCTTCTGTTTTAATATTGTTCTGTTTTGTGAATTCAGTTTGCCCTAAAACAATATTTTTAAAATTATAAATAAGATTTCTACTAATTTTCCTCCTTCTTGGTATGACTATATGTACTGATTACATCACAGTTTTTTGTTATGCATGTTTTAACTGATACTACCATAAATTATTTGATATTAGTAAAATAGGGTCTTAACAAGAGAGAGCTGAGCTGCAGTGTTGCAGAACATCCATACTCCTGGTTTACTGAATGTGGTCAGTAAAGGAAGAAAAAACTTCCTTCACTTTCTTTGTAGCCTGTAATAATGTGAGGGAAACAATTTTCAGACATCATATATTCTGAACAAAGCTTGCAAACAAAGCAATTCCTATCTGCACTTTGAAAAGCACTTCTGTCCCTGAGGCAAGCCAAACCCGTGAAAGTTCCTAAATTAAAATGCTAAACCAATCAAGGACACCTCCACAAGTGTATATAAGCATTTGCTTTGAGGTCTTGTGCTAGAGGACTGCACTCTCTGCTTTGCTTCTGTAGCACCTGTTCCCTTGGATCAACCTTCCCGTCTTGTCCCAATGACTCACCAGATGTCAGCAACCAGGAATACCTTTCAAAGGGGGAGGGGGTTCAGCTCTTTCTCTGCTCTTGATGGACTTGGTGGACACAGGACCTATGTCGCCTCTGTGCGCCATCCCGTTGGCAACGGAGGTGAGGTCCACAGTTTCAGCAGTCAAAGTCTTTCTAACATGGGTGGAAGAGGAAAAGTTGTGCATGGTGGTTACGTACTTGGATATTATGGTTGTGCAAATCACGGTAGCCCTGCCTTTGTTGGCCCAGTGGGTCATTATGGCCCTAGAGTTTATAATTCAGCTGGAAACTGTGGGATTTTCGGTGGACACTCAAATGGCAGGGGGGATGGCATCCATGAAGTCAGAATCAATGAAAAGCTTTTGAAGCCATTGCATGTGGGAGTTGACCCTCAAGAACATATTGTATGTGATCATGAAAGGGAAGAAATGAAGAACCTCAACAACCAATTTGCCTCCTTCATTGATAAGGTGAGATAATTGGTTTCTCTTTGACTTGAAGTTTTTTTTTAAAAAAATGGCATAAAGTTCCATGAGATATGCTAACTGTTTCACCAGATATTTGAGCTTTTGGCATACATTATCTTATCTCTTAATATACTGTACATTCTTTAAAAATTTCTGGATTTCCACGTTTTCTCTAATGCTCATTTTTACTAGATTGTTTAGCCATCAAATTAAAAGCAATACAATTTAAGTAACTCAGAATTTAATATGTTGATCATTCTGTTACTTAAATGAGAGAACAGTTCTAAAATGAGAGATCCATAGCAGAGCTTCTGTTGCTTCCTAAGGAATCTTGATCTGTGTTAGTCAGAGTACAAAAGTATGATGCTGGGGATCTTCTTTCTCCTTTCATATTGGTTTACTTAAGAAGCCATTCAATATGCCACCTATAACACTGGAACAATTTCTTGTTCCGTTGGAGGAAGTATCAGGAAGTGAAGGTGTGGAGTCCTGATGAGCTTGACTGCCTGTGAAACACACAAAACAAGCTATTGTGGCCATTTGATTTACACTTTTGAGGGCTACTGGTGGGGAAAATTCCAACTGTTACTCAAATAAGTCCTCTTTGGGCTTCTATTTTTATTCTAAGGGGAGAATGCAATATAGAACTAAAGTCTAAGTGTTTAATTTTCAAAGTTGGCAACTAATAGTATTGGCTTTATTTAATAAAGATTGATGTTGAAAGACTAAATGCTTCTTTTGAAATGTAAATCTGCTGCATAAACCTTGTGCTCACGACCTTATCAGTCCCCCATGTATTGAATCATTAGTTCGTCATTTCAAATTCTACATCATCCCATCATTTAATTTTTTTAAAAAAATCACCCTTCAAATATCTATTTGTTTTGTGCCCAGATTTTCTTACTATGAAATTTTGTATGCAACTTTCCTATGTATGCATATCTATCTATCAACCATCTATCATCTATCAATTTATCTATTATCTGTCTTTCATCTATCTATCTATCTATCTATCTATCATCTATCATCTATCTATCATGTATATATAAACATACACATTTTCTCCAAATATAACGTATTTTTTGAGTCAGAAATATGTCAGATATTAGCAGACTCTTGACTTATATTTCTACTTGTGCAGCAATGGATTTCATTTAGGTTGCTAAGCTAGAGGAAACAAGATGGTTACTTTCTCTGGCATTGCTATTTTCATCTGACCCTTTAGACTTTTCATTTGGCTCTGTATTCTTTCTTTTTCTACTTGGAATTTTAATTTATTTTCCTAGATGAGTGTACTGAAAAGACTTGCCTTTTGGAAAGGATTCATACTTTACAAATGAGACTAGTTTTAGTGTTCTGTACAGTGACATTGCCTGGAAAAGCAAATCAAGAATGAAGAATATGTGCTCTTTTAACATACTTTGGATTATTATATTTTGTAATATGACAAAATGCACTTTTGCCTAGTATGATATATGCCAGCTGTATTGGATTTCAGCTCTCAGCCCAGCACACTTGCTATGAACCATGAGAGAATGTGTTCCAATTATTGATATTTCTACAAATGGCCATCTCAGCAGTGCAGCTCTGGGAAGCTAATAAGAATTAAAATACAATATAAACACAATATATATAAAAATATTGTTCCCAACCAATTAGTAAAAAGTGGCTCATAAAAACATCCTTCATCAATGGCATGGGCTCAATTACTCTCCTGCCCTCCATGCTTAAGAAAGTTAATATGGAAAAATTCAATAATGAAAAAGAACAGCGATTTTGACTTATCTACAAGCCTTTGATAAACATTTTACAGGCAGATGCACGGGGACTCAGGTTTTCTAGAGCTGTTCATACTAGATTTACTTTGCTAGCAAAAATATGTTTATAATGTGCATTGTTGTATGTGCTTAATATGTATTTAGCTGTAAATGTTTGTGCTATTTAAAATATCATTTTAATACAATTTGATACTAATAAAGTTTGTAACTCAGCTTACTCAAACAGATAAGGGTTCCAGCAACAACCAAGCAAATGACTGCAATGTCAAACTGATGTTGCATGAGGGATGATTAAGTCATTCAGATGCCACCATTAAGTCTTTGTACTCCAAAGTCTTTTTGGAATCACAGTATGTGATGGTGACATTGGTCACACGTGTAGTTGGGTCCCCCTTTTCTTCTCTGCAGATGCCCAATATGCCTCATTGTTTGTCTTGGAAGTACATATCCTAAAGCTCCAGAATTTCAAAAGATTGAGCTCTGGTCCCAGAGATTTCTAAAGGTTAAGAAATTGTAATGTGTACTATGACAGAAATAAGAAATTAGTAAGCACATGGTCAGAGAGGAATCATATCCATAATTAACTATATTTAATTTTAATGAAATGCATATAGAATGAAAGCAGACCAATGTAAATTTTGCTTCAGAAATAAAGTGAAGTCTTGAATTGTTATCTAATTTATGATATTGTTGGGTTCTGGTTTATAAAATAGGTCCGAAACCTAGAGCTACAGAACAAAGTCCTTGAGACCAAATGGAACCTTTTGCAAGAACAGGTCATTCCAGCCCAGAAAAGCCTTGAACCGTACTACGAAAACTTCATCACCAACATGAAAAAACAATTGCAGTGTCTATTAAATACCCAAGAGCATCTAAGAAATGAAAATGATGGCATTGAACATCTGGTGGAGGACTTCAAGTGCAAGTAATGTGAGGGTGATCAGGAGGAGGGGGGGAAAGACAGAATCTGAGTCTCACAGATTCTTTAACATTCTCAGCTGGGATACTCATTGGCACTAACATGGGACTAGATAACTCATTTTATTCAATACTTTCAAAGCATGTAGCAATTGTCTTAATTAAAAAGAGAAGACCAGAAATGGAAATTGAAATAAGTTTTTTTTTCAATTTTTACTTTCTTTCTTTAAGAGCTGGAAAGATATAATATTTAAAAGATTTTAAAAGAGAGTTAAAGCAAGATGGAATTAATGTAATGTAATCTACAGGAGATAATTTCCTACAATGTATTCCTAAAAATGTTTAAAATTTTGGATAAGGTAAAAATTATGTTTTCCATAGTGCTCAGTTCTCTTGTCTTCTATAATACCTCTTTATTGTTTGATTATAAAAACTTTTAAACAGGCTTCTTAGATTTATTTTTGTTCTCCAGTTCAAACAGAATTGCCTTTTTAAAACTTTCCAGCACAATTTAGATACTGATTAAAACATAGAAAATAATTGTTGAATTATGATCAGTATTTAGAAGTTTCATGAATTCCTTCCAATTGTACTGCAGTACAAAGAAAACTTCCCTGAAATGACTTTTACTAAATAAATACATCTTTGTTGCTCTTTCTGCTAAAGAATTCCTAAAGTCACTTGAATATTGAATGCTTTTCCACGTCTCATGAAAATTTGTATAATTTTTTTTGAAACATGGAAGCCAATCAAATAAACACAAGAGAGATAAATTACCCAGTTAAGAGCAATGCCCCATAGGATGGAATAAAATACTTTGGATTCTTTTACAAAAATAATAGAATGACAATTTCTTTAAAATTTATATCCCACCTTTATTATTTCTATAAATAATTCAAGGCGATAAACATATCTAATACTTCTCTCTCCTCCTATTTTCCTTACAACAACAATCCTATGAGGTGGGTATGATTGAGAGAAACTGACTGGTCCAAAGTCACCCAGCCAGCTTTCATGCCTAAGGTATTATGAACTCACTGTCTCCTGGTTTCTAGACTGGTGCCCTGGCTCTGTATTAAATATAGTATATGTCTATATTATTAACATTATACAATATATATTATGCATTTTAATCATTACATAAAAAAAGAAAGTGGTCAGTAAAAGAACAAGGAAACTAATGAGCAAGGGCATTCAAAATAGGTAAATAGCCTAAGCAATTTACTTCATATTATTTTATGGGAAAGGTAGTCTTTATCCTTTTCTGACTTGTTATGACTCACAGAGATTGCTTTGAATTGTACACAGCTCTTATTCCATATTTCCACAGCTATGAACAGGAATTCAAAAGACGGACAGACGCAGAAAATGAATTTGTGCTGCTCAAGAAGGTAAGACTTCTGGATTTAATGCCTTAAACTAACTAAATTTCTACTGCAAAAGAAGGCCTTCCTTCCTTCCTTCCTTCCTTCCTTCCTTCCTTCCTTCCTTCCTTCCTTCCTTCCTTCCTTCCTTCCTTCCTTCCTTCCATACCCATTCTCTATTGCTGTAAGGGATCACTTGCCATATTCCCCAATGAGTGATTCTCAAGGTGCCATTTTACCTATGATAGATGGACCTCTCTCTTTTTTTCAGCAGGAGATGAAGGGCATCCTCACATTTTCACCATAGAGAAAACACACGAAGTGAACTGTTTTTCTCTTAAACTCTATTGAAAGTAAATCTACTAGCTGTGTGCCTGTATCCAGATCACTGGGAAAAGTTCAGATCCCCACATTTGGAAAAGTATAATAGAGCTGGAACAAATACAGAGGAGGGAAATCAAACACAAACTAAAGAGGGCTTCACTCATACCCGCTAAAGGCCTGGGTGAAGACACAGTAAAATGAGGGGCTGTTCAAATTTCAGGGGAACCTCAGGCACTGCTATAGAGAAGGTGGTCTTCCAGGTCCTGATAGATGATATTGCTTAATCAAAAGAAAAGAGCATGCCAACTCTACCAGATATGATTGGCTAAGCAGCTATTAAGGAAGACAGGCAGTCCCTCAAGTAACCAGGCCTGATGCCATGTTGGGCTTTATAAGTAATGATCAACAACTTGGATCACATCAGGAAGCGAATGGGCAACTAGTGTAACTCACAAGGCAGAGGTGTTACATGAGCGTATCAAAGCAAGCTCACCATTGCCCTTGATGCTGCATTCTGGACCAACTGCAGCTTCCGGATGGTCTTCATGGGTGGCACCACATACAGTGGGAACAGAGCTCTGAGGCATCCAACACTTGAATGAAAGTCTGAAAGGCCCTCTGATCCAGGAAAGAATGCAACTGGCACACTAGTTGAAGCTATACAAAGGCCTTCCTGGACATAGTTGCTAGTCCAAGAAGATACCCCAAATTGTGTGCCATCCTTGAATGGAAAAGGTAGTGTGGGATATTTGTCCTACTTTCCTTTTCTATTTCATCAGACTTTCTTTCTGCCTGTTTTCGTAATTTCTGCCCTATTTTGAGCACCAGCTTTAAAACTGGTTTACCTTTCAAACCCTTGAGTCAGCAGCATCTCCACTGTTGTGAATTGAGGGCATTGAGTTATGTCAAGACATGCTGGGTCCTTTGGGATATACAGCTGTGTCTTTAAGTGGAGGTGTCAGGCTCTTCTTTTCTCCCTAACCCCAAGGATCTACTATCCTGCTTTTCCTAATGATAGGGTTGCCTGACCATATAGAAAATTTCAAAACTGAAAAATGTTTAATTAACTGTTCTATCATCTTCAGGATGTAGACTCCATTTCTCTGAGCAAGTCAGAACTGGAGGGGAAAGTGCATTTGCTGAGTGGAGAATTGGAATTTCGCAGAGGTATCTATGCGGAGGTAAGAACAACCCTGGAATTATCTTAGATAGAATTGACTCATAGGGGAAAGAATATGAACGTGCTCCAGTCCAAACAAGCTTTTTTGCTAATTTGGATTTCCTATGCCACACAAGGACCAGGGAGGACAGGAATCCTTCTTTTGGTGATCTGTAATTTTCTAAAAAAAAAAATAGCTGGGGGAAAATTAGATTCACAAGCATTTATTTCATGTTCCAGTATTCATTATAAAAAAGCAGTGCCCCTTGATGCACAGAAAATGGCAAGATACAAAGAAAGGAGAAATGAAATCTCTTAGAAGTGGCTCCAGCTCTGTCAAAATAATTTGTGAAGGGCCCCTTTACTTGGCTTTACTATTAGTTGATCAATCATCACGGCTGCAATTTATACTTACTTATTTTGTGGATGTTTTTCTTCTTTTTAATGTCTTCTAAACTGTTTAAATTGTAAGCCACTCAGAATCACTTGGCTATAGAAATTGAATAAATAAATTAGCTTTCCAATGAGCTCAACCAATCAATGCTCCTAGAGATGGGTTGAAGTATCACAGAATATTCTTCCCTCAAGTGGTTTGAGTTTCTATAGGAGCTAATGTCCCTCTCGGTATTCTTAATTTTTTTTTGATGCAATGATAACCACCATTTTTATTGTCGGCATGCCTCAAAACAACCGTAGCCTTGAGCAATATGAAACTGTAGCCTTGAGCAATATGACAGGCTGACACAAAACTGTCACTCCAAGGTGCAAGCCAACCATTTTACCATTAAGTAAAACAATCATTGCTTTGGCCATCAAGGAAAGGGGGCATGACAGAGATTTTTCCCGTAGCTATTTTTTTCTTATAACAATGTCATTAAAACATACAGAAAACATGCATTTTTGCATTTTTTTTTCAATTGCCCTAGTTATAACTAATTTGTTTATATTACAAATTACTGTTATTTTATGTTAAAATATTTTTTAAAAAAGGTTTATATTTAATATAGTCGTGGGATTCAACTTGAGAGATGGCATGAAAGAATTTAATTTTCTTAGCATTTACACTTATATACCACTTCACAGTGCTTCAGAGCCCTCTCTGAGTAGTTTATAAATGTCAGCATATTGGCCCCAACAATCTGGCTCCTCGTTTTACCAAACGGAGAAAGATGGAAGGCTAAGTCAATTTTGAGTCAGTCAGGACTGAACTAGTGGCTGTGGGCAGAGTTTGCCTGCAATACTGCATTCTAACCACTATGTCACCAGGGCTCTTGTAATGTTTTGACAGTGGAAGCAATGGAAGGGCCAAGGGGTACCATCATTGGGCACTGCTTAAGGCAGGGGTGTCAAACTGCCAGCCCATGGGCCGGACGTGTCATGTGGAAGCCGCACCCACCTCATTGCTGGTAATGGCAAAACTGGCCCGACACGTTGTGCAACATCACGTGATGTCACAAGTTTGACATCCCTGGCTTAGGGCATCAGTTGGGCATTAGGGCATTAATCTGGCCTGGTAAAAGCCCAGTGGGAAGGATTACCACTTGATTTCAAAAGACAGGAAGAACATACATTATATAGAGCAGCAGATGTTTCATCAGGAAAATAATCACTTGTAGTTGCAACATTCTTATTAAAAGATGAAGAATACTGTATGCGTCACTAAATCAGCAAACAGGATATTTTCACCTATTTCATTTAATGTAATAGCTTTGCAACAGCTCTGGCAGTCAAGTCATATGTCATGTTTTTATGTTAATGTAACCCTGGTGGTGTGAGAGCCTTTGCTACCTGATTCAGCTATAGATTTTCTGTGATCTTGCAGGAATTAGCACAGCTCAGTAACAATGTTTATGACACTAACATCCTCTTGCAAATGGACAACAGCCGAGACTTGAACATTGACAGCATCATCAAAAGTGTGGAAGCATGGTATAAAAATGTTGCCCAAGGGAGCAAAGAAGAAGTGAATGCTTTTTATGAAAACCGAGTAAGTTATGGGGACATGGGGTCTTTGCATCTGTTTGGAAAATTATATGGGTCTTATGGAATTCATTCCATTTTTCATGTCCGTTCCCTGACATTCTCCCAAACATCTACTTGGCAAGTTCCAAAGGAACAATATTAATTTATGAAAGATTAATCCAGTCTCCTTTTTCTCTGTCCCACCATTTTTGTCCACCTAAATTTTCTCTTGACCCTGTTCTTTTTAGCATGTCCCTTAGAGGGTGAAATTGGGGATGCCGAGAACCACTACTGGCTTTTGCATTGTCCTCACAATCCAATAGGAATTTATCAAAATGTAAACGTGATGTCAATATTATTAAAATGTGTTTGTTTGTTTTTTAATTGTCTTGGATATCAGTTCCAGGAGCTTCAGCAACAGAGAGGGAAATATTCTCAAACTCTGAAGATCAACCAGCAAGAGATTGCAGATCTGACTCGTCTGGTTCATAAACTGCAGTCCGAACATGATATTATTAAAAAACAGGTAGGGGCAACCCGGGTGTGTTATTCCTCATCTAGAAGCTGTTTGTTTCAATATACTTATTAAAATTATTTCTGGAAACCTCATTATGGAGTCCAAACTTGTCAACACTTTTCGTGAACATTTCCACAAGAGTTGAAATATGCTGTTTGTGTTCAGCACTAAGGAAAACAATGGCAATTTGTTGAAATTGCTGTTTTTATTTTTATCTCAACTGCCCTCCATAACAGCATTATCACATCTGCTGGTTTGCATACTGACACTACAGCTTCACACATGACAAGAATATTTATATCCACTTTTTATGTCAAAGAACAGGCCTTTTTTGAGTAGAATAGTTTAAACAAGAATAAAAGCAAGCTTGGGCATCTATGGGAAGATGAGTGATATCACACATACATTTGCACCATAATATCAAGAGGCAACTGACCTGAATTATGTAATTTGCATTATTTGTGTGTGATGGCATTGTGACATGTGTGATGTCATCATGGATTTCATCAAACTTCTGTAAACATAAAATTCCTCCCCCCCCCCAGACATAAAGGTAGTGGTGATTTTAACATATTCTCTTTTCCACAGTTGTTCTTGCTTGATTCCATTGTGAGCCTATAATCCTCCTCCAGTCAATTAATATCATGTTTAGTAGAGGATATTTCTCTATGTGAATCAGTAATACTATTTAAGGCCCCTTCTCTTTGAGGAATCTTTAACTGAGGTCAAATTTAAAGATAAGGAACCAGAAGATGGCAAGTCAGGATCCTTGAAGTTGTCCATCAGTGGTCAATACCTGAGCAACAGGCTTAGCAAACCAGGGAATTTGCCTAGTTAGTTTTCTTCTCCAAATTGAATTGTGGTCTATTTTTATCGACGCTGAAGCTATCAGATATAAGTAAGATTTTTAAGCAAATCTATGTTATTTTTTGTCTACTTTATTTGGGATTCGTTGCTCATTTTCCTGGCAAAGGATGATTTGCCAGTCTATTTCCATGATCCAAACATATATTAAGACCTGAAAAGTGCCTAGATAAGACCTCACAGGAAGGAGTTATTTTAGGAAGAGGAGGACTTGTGAGTCAGGAAAATGAAAGTCAAGAAGCAGAGATGAAAATGAATAGAAAAGAAGGAAATGAAGCCCTGGTGTTTGTATGACTCTTGCTTCAGTATTTTTAATATTTATTGTTCTTACTGTAGGATACTGAATTCCTCTTGCCTCTTTGAACAATCTGGATTTTGTGGCCAAGTTCTTTGTGTTTTTCATTTTTAACATCCTATTCCAACTTTTCCTTCTGTGGTAGTGGATTCATTTTCTCTCTCTTCCTATCAGGTCCTCTTGGACTATACTTTTCCTTCTCTTTCTTTTTTTTATCAAAGCAATCATGGTTGAATCGCATTTTTTAAAAAAAATGTTGATGGTGCTTTCATTTCCCCATTCAGACATTTTCAAGCTAATGTTAATTTCCACTTAGCTCAACTATTATTTCATTTTGACTGTCTGCCTTCTCCCAATTCTAAATTTAAAAAAAAAAACAACACTGAAACTCAAAATGCTACTCAGTTCTTAGCCTTGGCATTTTTTTCATTATTGGCCTTCCCTTCAAGTCTGCCATCTGACATGTTGAAAATGTATTGCTTTTTCTTTATTCACATTATTACACATCAGCATGCACCCCAGTGCCATTTCCCTGTTCATTTATTCAGTATTGCTTGTTCTGAACAGGTTAATAGTTTCCAAACATCCGTTTGTGAGATTGAGCAGCATGGAGACTGCGCTCTGAAAGATGCCCGGGATAAGCATATTGATCTGCAAATTGCTGTACAGAAGGCCAAGGATGATTTAGCAAGGCTGCTAAGGGATTACCAAGAGCTTCTGAACACCAAGCTTGCTCTTGACATTGAAATTGCTACTTATAAGACATTGCTGGAGGGAGAAGAGACCAGGTGAGTATGAATTACATTCAATATATCTCAAATCGAATGTGAGCAACTAAAAACTCCCAATTCTTTTCTCCTCCTTTTAATTCAGGCAACTTGGTCAGCTAGTATTTCCCTGAAGCAGAAATTTGTTCCTAAATAAACTTTTGCCACAGGGCAAATTTTGCCTGGAAGTCTCTCTGAGATATTTTTCTTGGTATTCCTGAGATTTTCTTCATGTTGTCTAGCTTTTCCAAGGTGGAAATCTCTAAGCTGCAATTAGATTTGGCTTTCGGATCAGATCTTGGGCATGTCTATAGTTAGGCCTGAAGAGCCATACATTTGTATTCTTTCCTCCTATTGCCAGGAAAAGGTGCTGAGCAGGGGGTTGGACTAGATGACCTCCAAGGTCCCTTCCAACATCATCATCATCATCATCATCATTATTATTATTATTATTATTATTATTATTATTATTAAGGTAGTTTTCCTTTCTCTGTCATTGGTGGTCACAAACCAATTGGTGGATGTGCCAGGATTTAATAACATATACAGATAGTCCTCAACGTACGATGACAACTGAGCCCAAACTTCTTGTTGCCAAGTGAGATGGTTGTTAAGCTAATTTTACTTCATGTTATGACCTTTCTTGCCACAGTTGTTAAGTAAGTCACTGCAGCTGTTAAATTATTAATAGGGTTGTTAAACGAATCTCTCTTCCCCATTAACTTTGCTTGTCAGGAGATCACAAAAAGTGATCACATGACCCCAGGACATTGCAACTATCATAGATATGAACCAGTTGCCAAATTTTGATCATGTGACCGTGGGGATGCTGCAATAGTTGTTAAGTGTGAAAAACGGTCCTAAGTCACTTTTTTTTTCAGAGCTATTGTTACTTCAAAGGGTCACTAAACAAATAGTTGTAAGTCAAGGACTACTTACCAAGGACCTTGTGTTTATGATTTGCAGCATAAACGTATTCCAACAGCTTTATAAACCCAGCTCACCTCAAAGAAAAATTGGCCAATTACCTATTAATTACAAAAAGCCACAGGCAGGACAAGGATCTGGGGTGTCTGTCTGAAATAAGTCATAAGGCAATCTGGTTGCAATAGAATCTTCTTTTTCTCCCCATAGGATACATTTGGGAAATCCTGTCTGTATAGGTAAGTAAAAAAAACATGAAAATATGGTGTGTTATGTCATCATGTATGTTTGATCTTCTTTTTAGGGACTGTGCTTATGCTCTAAGCAGGGGTTCTCAACCTTGGCAACTTTAAGCCTTGTGGACTTCAACTCCCAGAATTCCTCAGCCAGCTTTGCTGGCTGAAGAATTTTGGGAGTTGAAGTCCGCAAGTCTTAAAGTTGCCAAGGTTGAGAACCCCTGCGTCTAGTGCCAGTTTGAGCCAGCTGATGTAATGGTTAAGGCAAAAGACTAGAAATGGGGAGATTTTGAGTTCTAGAACCAGCTTAGGCAGAAAGCCAGCAGGGTGACCTTCGGCCCATCCCTCTCTCTCAGCCCTAGCAAGAAGGCAGTGGCAACCCACTTCTGAAATCTTGCCAAGAAAACTGCAGGGACTTGTCCGGGCAATTGCCACGAGTTAAAAACTGACCCAAAAGCACAAAACAAAAGCAACACTTAATGTTGGGAATATCAACATTAGGGTCTGAATTGGTCCATGTTGTTCAGCTGATGTGTATACAATTTTCCTCCACGTTGCAACAGTTGTGTTATTATCTAAATCAGTGCATCCACTACACATCTTTTTAGTTATTTATTACTACTTCCTATCCAGCTATTAGTTAAGGTGGCTCATAACAGTAAAAATAGAAAAAATAAATCCAAATAACCTTTGCACAATAAAAATCCTGATTAAAAAAAATAGCAAAAACCTAAAACAAACTCAACAGCTAAAGACCCGACAGGAGAGATGCATTTTTACCAATTTCCAAGAAATTGGTTTTCTAGCTAATATGGTCAAATGGTGGTCTTCTTATTTCTTATAATCAGTTTATTCCCATTTTTGTAAGGATTTTCTCCAGTGGGCCAACTTTTTCTACAGGAAAGCTCTATTTTTTTTTTTTTAAGTTTACTTTGGAAGAAGCGGTAGAACTGACTCATATATCACCTTCATTACACATTCTTGAAAGTGTTAAAGCAATAGTATTGCGAAGATAAGATGGGAAATAGGTTTCCATAGGTCTCTGGATCCATCCTCTGGATCACACAAGTTGACTTTTCTACTTTTTCTTGCAGGTGTGATCAAACCTGGGATAGAAAGTGCAGTTGGATCCTCATTTTCAAGTGGATATGGTCCTCTGGGTGGAGGATATGGTGGAGGATATGATATGGGATTTGGTAAAGGATATGGAGTGGGTGGCCAGGGGAGAAGCAATAGGAACTTCAGCTCCAGAAGTGCTGGATTTGATCAAAATACTGGAAGGAGCAATATAGCTACTGGGAATAGATCAGCAGATGCAGAGTACTACCAAGGAAAAGGATGTAGCTATAGGAATGAGTCCTGCTCTGGTCATCCCTCTGCAGTCATGCGCCAGTTCTCAACAGAAGAGGCTGGTAGAGGTGCTGGCCATGGCCCAGGTGCAGGATTTAGCTCCAGAACTGCCTATGGATCAGTTTGCGGTGGAGGAAGGGGATATGGGTCTACAACTGTGGTAGGGAATTGCCCAGATGGAAACTACCCTCGTGGAGGTTATGAACCCTCAGGGGTGGCTGCATTTGGGGATGGAGGGTGGTACTCTCGGGCAGGAGTCCCAATGGGGGGTGCAGCTGAAGGAAACCCTGCCTCTGTAGGAATAGGTGGGGCAGCAGGAGGTCCTGCAGGAGTGTGTTACTCTGGACCACTAGGAACTTCTGCAGGGATGTGTTATGCTGCACCAGCCGTAACACCTGCAGGGGTGTGTTATGCTGCACCAGCAGGACCATCTTCAGGGGTGTGCTATGCTGTACCAGTAGGAACTTCTGGAGGACTGTGTTACCCTACAGCTGTAAGAGTTTTTTAAAGAGATTGGGACAGTCTTATTTTTAACAATCAGTAATCAATCTACTATAAAGCTGACAGCACAATAAAAATTCAAAAACGTCTCCTAAACCCTTTGGGACAATGCCCATGACGAGTTATCCATTCTGTATTTGTATCTTAGTGAATCTATTATTTTAAGCAAGACATTTGCCACAGAATCATATACGTTCCTTCTATCAAGTCAGCCATTGTTCCATGTAGTTTTGGCACTGGCTGTTTTCTTAAACCTACTCTTACTAACATTTTATACTAATGTTTTATTCACATATTTGTATTAACTGGAAAACAAATGCATTGGTTTAGAAGAGGGGTTGCCTTATTTTTTGAAAAAGTTATTTAAACTAATTTGACTTTTTACTCCAAATTTATTTTATTGTTATTGCTATATAGCTAATGCAAGCATACATTTGACATTCCAAAATATTTATTCCTTTCTGATGCTTAGATTACTTTGCTTTCCCGCTTAGACTTCTTGTAGGATTGTGCGAGTCTGTTTAACAAATGGAGTATGCTAGCATAAGTAGAAAGCAAAATGTTACAAGGAGAACTTAATTTCAGAAATCAGAATTAACCCAAACAGCAACTGTTATGTCCCGAGCCTTTGCAAACGGCTCGGGCGTTTGCAGGCAGTCCCGGGCAGGTGCAAAGCTGCCCGGGACCAGACAGGCTGTCGCCAGCGCCGTGCGCATGCGCGGGTGCTGGCGCGGGAAAAGTAACCCATTTACCCGGGAGTTGCCTATATAAGAGGCTGCGAGGCGTTTGGGCGAGGCTGAAGCCATCTTCCTGTAAGCTGAACGCTGAATAAAAGAAACTGAGAACTCCAGCTGCTTCTCGTGTCTGTTTTCCCGCCACGGACTCAACACTGGCGACGAAGGTGGGATGCCTTGCACTACCTGGAAAGGAAGAAGTGTAAGCTTACCCAAGGAGTCCTGAGCGGCGGAAGAGGAACGGCGTCGACTCGGCAGCTGCCCGCCATTCCGGTGCGCATTCGGGGGTAGGCTGGCTGATAGACCCGTCTCCTGAAGATCCGAAGATGGCGAAAATCGGAAGGCTTTCAGAATTCGACGTCTCACATCCAGAGCGGTGGGAGTCCTACGTATCCAGAATGGAGAACTACTTCAAGGCAAACCAAGTGACGGAAGATAGCTTGAAGGCTGCCACCCTGCTTTGCGTTTGCGGCCAAGACGCCTTCGAAATCGCAGAAAACCTTGCAGCACCTGTTCCAGTAGAGTCTGTAAGCTACGCAGACCTGAAGAAGCTGCTGAAGGAGCACTTCCACCCCAAGGTGTCCGTTATCTCATGGCGCCACACCTTCGAACAGAGGGATCAACGGTCCGGTGAGTCAGCCAAGGAATACATCGCAGCGTTACGGAAGGCCGCCAAGCCCTGCGAGTTCAAGGACCTCGAGGAACGACTGAGGGACCGATTCGTGTGCGGGTTAAGGCATCGAGAGCTACAACAGAGACTTTTCGCTAAGGAAGAATTATCCTTCCAAGACGCCTTAAGGGAAGTCACCGCAGAAGAAGCAGCAGGCGGCGCCGTCAAGAACATGCAGCCGATCAGAAGCAGTACAGAGGGTGCGTCCGTGCACCAGGAAGACGTCCGACGAAACTCCGAGGAGGATCCGGACGAAGAAGTCGACCGTCTACACCCCGCGAAGGAAGAGAACCAGAAGGGAAGCTCTTCGGCTCCGCTCAAGTGCCTCGGTTGTGGAGGTCGCCACAGGAGAACCGACTGCAAGTTCCGCTCCGCTACCTGCCGGGCATGCGGCAAACAAGGGCACATTGCAGCTGTGTGTCTGGGCCGACGAAAGGCACAACCCCAAGAAGAACGCCTGAAGGGTACCAGATTCCCCAGCCAGAATAGGGTAGGTTTTTGCGCTTCGCGAAGAAGCATCTGTAGAACAGGCACACACAAGCCCATGAAGAAAAAGCTGTCACTCAACGTGAAGCTACAAGGGGTTCCATTATCTATGGAACTAGACACAGGGTCTGCCCTTTCCATCATTTCATTGCATACATTTAGGAAGATTTGTTCCAGTAGTGGGACTAAGGCCAAGTTAAGGCCTTCTGATATTGTATTAACAGATTTTCAGAACTCAAGAGTGTGTGTTAAGGGGGAGGCCACCCTTAACGTGCAATACAAGAGTTTTGAAGGTCCACTAGACTTATTAGTAGTAGGGGGTGAACGAACGAGTCTCATAGGACTCGATTGGTTTGAGGCCCTGGGGATACACGTCACAGGACTCAACAGCTTACAAACACTCGACCTACAGGAAGTCTGCAAAGAATTTGCAGATGTTTTCAGCCCCCAGCTGGGCACATTCAAAGGACCACCTGTGTCCTTAAAGCTAGACCCCACTGTCACTCCCATTAGGATTAAAGCAAGAAGGGTCCCTTTTGCTTTAAAAAGTAAGATTGATACTGAATTAGACAAACTAATCCAACAGGGAATCCTAGAACCTGTTGATTCCAGCCCGTGGGAGACCCCCATTGTCACGCCTCTAAAGGCAAATGGGGACATTCGCATTTGTGCTGATTACAAATGCACACTCAATAAGGCATTGCAGCAACATGCCTATCCTGTTCCTGTGGTCAGTCACATCCTGGCCTCTCTCAAGGGGGGGCGTGTTTTTGCAAAGCTTGACCTAGCTCAAGCATATCAACAGCTGCCTGTTGATGATGATGCTGCCATAGCTCAGACCATTGTGACCCACAGGGGAGCCTTTAAGGTAAAAAGGCTACAGTTTGGAGTGAATGTCGCTCCTGGGATTTTCCAAAGCGTAATGGAAAACACACTACGAGGTATACCAGGGGTCTGCCCCTACTTTGACGATGTCTTGATTGCAGGAGACTCCACACACATTCTAGCTGAAAGGCTTAGGGCTGTCCTGTTAAGATTCAGGAAATCAGGCCTCAAGCTCAGAAAAGACAAATGCAAGATTGGGGTGCCTTCTACTGAATTTTTGGGATTCAAAATTGATGCTGCTGGGATTCATCCTGCTGAATCCAAACTAACTGCTATTTTAGAAGCACCCAGGCCAAAGTCCAAGGCCGAACTTCAGGCCTTCTTAGGCCTCCTGAATTTCTACAATTCTTTTCTTCCACATAAGGCTAGTGTAGCTGAGCCTCTTCACAGGCTACTGGACAAACATGCTGTGTGGCTGTGGTCACAAGCACATGAGGCTTGCTTTAAAGAAGTCAAGGCCTTGCTCACTTCTAACAGTGTTCTTGCACATTTCAACGAGTCCCTTCCTGTGTGCATCGCTTGTGATGCGTCCCCCTACGGGGTTGGAGCTGTCCTGAGTCACCTCAGGTCTGATGGAACTCAGGTTCCTATTGCATACTACTCCAGAACACTGTCTTCTGCCGAGCGCAACTACGCTCAGATAGACAGGGAGGCTCTGGCTGTTGTTGCTGGAATTAAAAAATTCCACGATTTTCTATATGGCAGGCATTTCACGGTCTTCACTGACCATAAGCCTCTGCTGGGACTGTTTACCACACGTAAGCAGACTCCCCACATCATTTCCCCTAGAATGCTTAGGTGGTCTATTTTTTTGTCTGCATATGATTTTTCATTACTCCACAAGCCTGGGAAAGAAATGGGCCATGCTGATGGCCTCAGTAGGTTGCCTCTGCCAGTAGTAGAAGCTGACCCCGCGCCAGCTGTCAACATTCTATCAATCCAAGCCTTGCCCGAGCTCCCTCTTAGTGCCAGGGATGTTACCGCTGAAACAGGTACAGATCACACACTTTCACGTGTCCGCTCCTGGGTCCTGTCCGGGTGGCCTGAGCACTGCCCTAGTCCTGAGTTTCAGAGTTTCTGGTCCAAAAGGAAATGAACTGTCCCTTTCTCAGGGTTGTCTGCTTTGGGGAAACAGAGTTGTCATTCCCACCTCAATGAGGACTAGGGTCTTAGAATCCCTCCACGAGGGTCATCCTGGCATTGTTCGTATGAAGGCTCTTGCACGCAGCCACTTGTGGTGGCCTGCTTTAGATAAAGATATTGAGGCTAAGGTACACGCATGCCACCTGTGCCAACGATCTCGCCCAGAGATGCCCCAAGCTCCTGTGCATAGATGGGAGGAAACACAGTCCCCATGGTCTAGGGTGCACATTGACTACGCTGGGCCCTTTCAGGGCCAGTTCTTCTTGGTCCTTGTTGACAGCCATTCAAAATGGCTTGAGGTTGTGCCTGTCTCATCCACCACCACTGCAAAGACTATTCAGGTACTGAGGGGGATTTTTGCTGCACACGGGCTGCCAGATGTCATTGTGTCCGACAACGGCCCTCAATTCACCTCCTCCGAATTCCAAGCTTTCTTACAGGCAAACCTGATTCGTCATGCCACATCTGCGCCTTTTCACCCGTCCACCAACGGTATGGCTGAACGCATGGTGCGCATCGCAAAGGACGCCTTGAAGAGACTCACCTACGGGGACTGGCATCACAGGTTGGCTGACTTTCTCCTTTCTTATCGCACCACACCGTCCACTTCTACAGGGAGAAGTCCAGCTGAACTTCGTTGGGGGCGCCAACTTACTACTAGACTTGACCGGTTGCATCCGGACAGACTGCCTTCATCTACCTCACATCCTAGGGCACCTAGACAACTACTTGTGGGTGCCCCGGTTTGGGCTCGCAATTACGGGCCTGGTCATACATGGGTCCCCGCTTCTGTGTCCAGGATCACAGGTCCTCTCTCCTACGAGGTTGCCCTGGACAACGGTCGTGTCCTGCGTCAGCACATCGACCAACTTCGCTCTAGGCGAGACTTTTCTGCTGAGACTCCTGGGTCTTTTCCAGGGGGGGAGGGGGACCCTTTGGAGCAAAGGGAAGGGCAAGAGCTACTGCCCACCTCCACTGAGGGAGCCACAAACGGCCCATCTCAGGGTTCTGCAATTGCTCCGAAAAGAAAGTCATGGAGCTTACCCACACAACAGGCACTCACGCCTACTCCAGCCAGGGAGTCACCCCGGGGGCATACTCACTTTCCACACACATCACACAGCACTCCAGTCACGGAGGATACCCGGGGGCATCCCAACAAATCATTCCCCGCAAGAGAGCTGGCACACAATTCCCAAGGTTGGCCTGACCTTACCCCAAATCCTACAGGGGGTCAAACATACACAGAGCTAGTCGAGGAACCAAGTCCCGACTACAACACCCCTAGCACAAATCAGGGAACACCTGAGTTTTGGGAAAGTACAGAAACCCACACGAGCCCGAGCACAGAATGGGGTTCAGGGAATGGACAGCCTCCTGACAGGTCTTGGACTGACCTAGGAGGTTCTACAGAGACGCCCAGCAGTGGCTATCACTTCAAGGGGCCTGAGGGTCTACAGCTAGGTAGGACAACCAGGTCACAAAGCAACAGAAGCCCTGGCCTGACGAGCCCGGTGGGCAAGCAAGCAGGCCAGGCATCGGGGCACAGTCCTTGGAAGACACCAGGGCACAATAGAGAGAACAGGCTCACGCCTCCCTCCAGTCAGGGGACTTATGCCAGTAACCCAGAGCTAAGAAGGTCACAGAGAGCAAAGAAATCTCCTAAGTATCTAGAAGATTACATAACATTGCTGGCAAGGCAAAAGCCAGTAATCAGTGGGAGCACTGGGGAGCAAAATGTCATATAAAATAAATGTTGTATGTTGGTAGTAGTTTTAGCCCGGGGGAAAGGGGTGTTATGTCCCGAGCCTTTGCAAACGGCTCGGGCGTTTGCAGGCAGTCCCGGGCAGGTGCAAAGCTGCCCGGGACCAGACAGGCTGTCGCCAGCGCCGTGCGCATGCGCGGGTGCTGGCGCGGGAAAAGTAACCCATTTACCCGGGAGTTGCCTATATAAGAGGCTGCGAGGCGTTTGGGCGAGGCTGAAGCCATCTTACTGTAAGCTGAACGCTGAATAAAAGAAACTGAGAACTCCAGCTGCTTCTCGTGTCTGTTTTCCTGCCACGGACTCAACAGCAACCACTTATATTTCTGATAGATTAGAGCTACAAACTAGTACAGGGGTCTTCCAACTTCAGCGTGCCTGGCTGAGGACTTCTGGGAGTTGAAGTCCACAAGTCGTAAAAGGGCCAGGTTTGAGGACCCCTGAACTAGTACAATGTGCATACCATACAATTATTGTCAACGAAGGGCTGTCATGATGAAAAATAGATAATAGAGATGTCAGAAATCAATAGATATAATGAAGGACAGAAAGAAAAGTTCCAGAACCAAAAAGAAAATTTCAACCTTTTGATTCTCAAAGATATACTAATATTCTTCTCCTTTCATATACATAATAAAAACTTCTACATGCCTGGTTACATAGAATAAAGTTTTCTACATGTCTGACCATAAAGAGAATGTTACTCCTTGTCTCCTTCATGGATATTCTTTAAAAAAAATGAAAATTATAACTAATGGTTTTCCTAAGTACATCCCATCTTCTTGGGCATAATAACAACTACATAGTTGTTGAAGTTCCTTAGCTTATAATAGCAGTCAACCATACAAATGGTAGTTTTTGTCTTAGAAATCTGATCTGGGCAGATGAACTATAATGAGTACAGCTACTTGGAAAGAACAAAAAATCCATTCCCAGATATATTTTTTTAACCACTGTTTAGAATTAAATTGTAAAAGTTCTTCATGGAGTTGGATTCTCAAATCTTCTGCTTTCTACAACTGAAGTGTTTGGGGATGTTGGCTATTTCACCATGATGCATAATCTTTTTATAGTATTGCGTTAGGGACTGCATGTTGTCAAAAAGCTTGTGTTGTTCTCTCCAGCAAATGAATAAAAAATTAAAACACTTTCCAGTTACACTTACCTGTGATTGATTGGTTGATTGATTATTTATTTACTTATTTCTTTCTTTCTATTGCTGAATCAATATAGATTCCTGGAGGTTTATAATATAGCTCATAAGCAAACATCCATAAGCAATTAAGATATCATAGAATAATTCTATCTTATCAAATGTCATTAAAGAATATTCTTTGTATTTTTTTCTAATAGAAATAGAAATAAAAAAATACGAATCCAACATCAAAAATACAAAACAGTTGTGATAACAGTAATAAGGAGAAGCAGAGAAAAATAAACATGTAACAAAAGCAGATACAAAAAAAGTTAACTAAAGTTAAAGATATTTTAAATAGGCAGAGGCCAACTGTTTAATCAAATGATACATGGAACTACAGCATTCTATCTTTAATAATTTCCACAGCACTAGAAGGGATGAAGCAAGTCCTAAATTCTAAAGGGAAGATATAACATAAGACTGAAGCATTTTCTTGTTCCCTCTCAATTATACTACTAAAAGAATGAAGCTTAGGATAATCAGGAGTTGTTTTTGAGAAAGACATAAGAGAATAAATGTAGCTCAGGGTTCTTGACTATTTCTTAGGCATTTACTGATTTATATAAAGTTGAATGGACTCACTTAACAATCAGCACCATATAATGATGAGTCATTATTATTGTTTTGGCTGAGAGAGACAGGATGATCAATAGCCCCTTCTTAAAAATTATAATAGTTATAAAAGAAAATCAGATCCATCAACACTAGAAACTGAAAAGGACTAAAAGACCAATCTATATATACTTCAGCTCATAGAATGAGAAATTCCAAACATCTTCCAACTTGTCTATCTTCCCTAAAGGAAAAAAAGGGAAAATAGAGGTAATTTCCCCTACGGATCTATAGTTCAAAGCTGGAAATATTTTTTTTAAAGCATATGCTATAAGGGTTTCTTAAGCAATGATGATGTCAAAATGATGCTTCATGGCACCATTGTGAAAATAACACAAATCACATATGATTCAAGTGTATAATTCTCATCATTTGGGGAAGGTTGTTATGATACCACCTCACTTCCCCTTCCTTGAAGAGGTTAATAAAGCAGAGTTCCCCTAGAATGATACTTGGTGACACATACATTTCCTTCTCTTTCTACATTTTTTTTATAGAAGTGGAGGGCTGATTTTGGAAAGGATAAGCTGCCTGTAGCATCATTTTCTACTGTAAACTCCCAACCGTTAAGAATCCACTGTGATTTCTCAATGGAGACAGACATACTCTGAGGGCATATTCATTTTTGGTTTGTTGTCTATATCCTATTATCTATTATTCCAAAGTAATAATTGGAGTAATACATGATAATTAAACATAATTAAAAAATATTATTTCTGAAGCTGGCTGTTATTATAACAGAAGGTGGTGTTCAGTTCTGAATGAAATTCAAATTTCAGCAACTTTTCTCTGTATGGTGAGTTTGTACCCCAAGATTTGGCCAGATAAGATGAAGCAGCAACAGAAACTATTTATTAAAATGTCTCCTCAATGATAGTTGAGAGGTTATTCTTTGTGCCAGTGGAACTCAAGGCAGAAAGAAAACATGCCTTTCTGGATCTGATTTTGTTGCAGGGCATTCTTTTGTTCTTTAGTATGATGTAGGGAAACATTTTTCAGAAATGCTTTCTCCTCCAAATAAAAGTCGCTTGGCAGCGAACTGGGTGGCAAACAAATGTAATAAATAAATAAAAGTGAAGATGACTCTGAATTCCAAAGGTGCTTTTCCAAAAAGCAACTGGACCTTCTTGATTTTTTTCTTTCTTGCAAACATTTTGCTTCTCATCCAAAAAGCTTCTTAGGTTCTGAAGTGAACTGAATTGAACTGAAGAAGCTTCTTTGATGAGAAGCAAAATGTTTTCAAGGAAAAAACCCAAGAAAGCCCAGTTGCCTTTCAGAAAAGCACCTTTGGGACAACCATGTCTTGGATGATTGAAAATCTCCATAGGCATAACTCTAAATTGAATGTGATTCCCCAAAAGGACTCATCAGACAGACAGAATGCTTTATAAACTTGATTAAAAATCCTGTACAATGCCAGATTTGTCAATCTATAGTAGCCAATTTCAAGTGAAGGAATTGCTGGCAATTGTCCCTACATCACGACTTAACAACTGTAGACATGTGATATACATGCACATTTGTGTGCATTAATTGACCTTCCTTCCCACATGCCAAACATTTTGAAGGCTTTTCTCATCTCCTTCACACACATCCCTGAAGCTGGCTTAAGCCTCTCCAATATGGGATCCCTAATCATCTAATAAATTATTTTTGTGGCTGTAAAATTCTATGGTAGAGATAGGCAATAGAATTCCAATTATAAGAATGGAATACCTTTTCAGCCTCAAGGTCATCAGCAAAACCAGAATTGTGCATACACACACTCACATGCACCACACACTAGCATTAGCCCTTTATGGTAGACCAGACTAGGAAACTAATGTTGACAAGGTCAGGACTACTTTTCCGAAAAGCTATAATAATTGAGTCTTGCAAGTTTGAATATGTTTCATCCTCCCTCCCCTTGTCTTTGTGTGAACTAGAAAAGGGCTTTGTTAAGTCCTTGCAGTAATGGCGAATGATGAAGACACATCTTTCCAGGAACGCTCTTTATTTCAGTTTCAGCCAAAACTCCAACAATGAGCAAAGGCACGCAGGCCTCCTTTTATATGCCCAAATTCCCGGACACAATGGCAACAGAAAACAAGCACTTTTCCCACCTTGCGCATGCGCGCAAAGCCAGCGCCACTCAGTTTGGTCCCGGACAGCTTCTGCAAAGCCCCGGGACCATTGCAACGTCCCGAGCCTGCATTTGCAGGCTCAGAACACAACACCCCTCCCCCCTAGCTTGAATCAATCCTGTCATTTTTTAACATTCTTCTTTGGGAAGAGTGTTATATTTCCTCACAGCCAAACATGGAAGGGAGTGCCTGAGGTTGCCTCCACCCACAAGTTTCTCCCCATTGCTTTGGTGAATAGCTATACCTGAATCATAAATAAAACAAAATAACATTATCAGTCTATGATTTTAAGGGCATTACCCCTGGAACTGGACAGCAACTTCACAAAATCTGAAAGATATTTGGGCGGGCATTTGGCCCTTTGCGACCTCCTCGGACCAGAAGAGTTTGCTTGGTCCCTTTCCTCGCCTACCGGGTTGGGTGATCCAAGATGTTGCTGCCCACTTGCCTCAGGAGACCCTGGTTTTGTTGCCTGACCTACCTGCTCGCATGCCAGGCTCAGTAGGTCAGGACTTCACTGCCCCAAGTACCTGGTCGGCCTGCCCATCTGCTGGCTGGCTGAGCCCTCTGAACTCAACCCAGCATCCCTTGGAGGGGTGGTATTCCCCGGATCCACAATGGACCTTCCTTGGGAGCACTGTCCCTGGAACCCAAGGTCAGCAGATGGAGAGTCAGGGGTGTCTACAGGGCCCCAGTACCCCGTGGACCCAAGGTCATGCCTAAGGTGCCAGAATCAGGAGTTGCCTCTCTGTTTGCCCCCTTTCCAGAGGATTTCCTTCTGGGAGCAGTTGCAGAATTTTGCCATCCCCCATGCTGTGTTGCCAGTTCTCTTGTCGGATGTGAGTTGTGTGGATACCTCTGGTCAGTCTCCCTGTCTGGAGTATTACTGGTTGTGTATGAATAGTGTGGATACCCCCTGTGTGACTCCCTGGCTGGAGTAAGTATGGGTGTATGGGGTGACCCCCTGCCCCATGAATTCCTGTTTGGAGCACTTGCAGAAACTTGAGATGGGTCACCAATGGCCTCCTCAGCGGCCAGTGAATGCCAGTGATACTGATCCTCAGAATGCATATTATCATCTTCCTCACCCCCCAGAGCAGAGCCAGGAGCGGAAGGGTGAGAGTCCAGCAGCCAACGCAGCTGGTCTATATGCCGCCGAAGAACACAGCCGTCCTCATAGGACAAAGGTCCAGAGACCTTGCAGACCACAGCTGGTACCCAGAGATGACCGGGCCCGTAGTTCCGAGTCCAGACTGGAGCACCCACTTGCAGACTGCTCGGTGCCCGAGGTTGCGACACCTGAGACGCCACCTGGTCAGGGTGCAGTCTGTCTAACTTAGTGATAAGCCGGCGACCCCAGAGAAGTTCAGCAGGGCTCTTCCCTGTGGCTGTGCAAGGTGTGGTGCGATGTGCAAGAAGAAAGTCTGCTAACCTGTGATGCCAGTTAGGGCTTGGGGCCTGCAGAATGGCTTTCAATTTAGCTTCAGAAGGGTGAATGCCTTGAGCATCTATCCTGAATCCCAAAAAGTCAATAGAATTGACTCCTATCTTACACTTGTCCTTCTTTAACTTAAGGCCTGCTCTTCTAAAACGAAGCAAGACAGCCCTTAATCTCTCTGCCAAGTTTTGAGATGATTCCCCAGCAATGAGAACATCATCAAAATATGGGCAGACTCCAGGAATACCCCTCAGAGTGTTTTCCATCACACTTTGGAATATGCCAGGGGCTACATTCACCCCAAATTGCAATTTCTTGACTTTAAAAGCCCCTCCATGGGTTACAATTGTTTGAGCCTCAGCAGCTGCTTCATCAACAGGCAACTGTTGATAGGCCTGTGCCAGGTCAAGCTTCGCAAAAATGTGCCCCCCCTTGAGGGAAACCAGGATGTGGCTTACTACAGGTACTGGATAAGCATGCTGCTGCAGTGCCTTGTTTAGTGTGCACTTGTAGTCTGCACATATACATATGTTCCCATTAGCCTTTAGAGGCATTACTATGGGGGTTTCCCATGGGCTAGAATCTACAGGTTCTAAGATGCCCTGCTGGAGCAATTTGTCCAGTTCAGCATCAATCTTGCCCTTGAGAGCAAAGGGTACCCTCCTGGGCTTAACCCTGATGGGCATTATGGCAGGATCTAATCATAATGAAACTGGAGGCCCCTTGTAGATTCCAAGCTCAGAGCTAAACACATCTGCAAATTCGTTGCAGACTTCTGCCAGGCTCCACATTTGCAAATTGTGCAGCCCTGTAACCTGGATCCCCAGAGCCTCGAACCAATCAACTCCAATAAGACTCGTGCGTTCACCCCCAACAACCAACACATCTAAGGGACCTTCAAAATCCTTGTACTGTACCTTAAGGGTGGCCTCCCCCTTAACACACACCTTAGAATTCTGAAAGTCTGTGAGTATTACATTGGATGGTCTGAGTTTAGCTCGAAGGCCACTGCTGCTGCAAATTTTCCTGAATGTGTTGAGGGAA
This sequence comes from Crotalus tigris, assembly GCF_016545835.1. Taxonomy (NCBI): domain Eukaryota; kingdom Metazoa; phylum Chordata; class Lepidosauria; order Squamata; family Viperidae; genus Crotalus; species Crotalus tigris. The sequence continues at coordinate 1,331,097 of NW_024100610.1, read as the reverse complement.
ATAATGGAGAGAGCAGACCCAGTGTCTAATTCCATGGATAAAGGAACCCCTTGCAACCTTACTTTAAGGGATAGTTTCTTCTTAAGGGGTTTATGTGTGCCTATCCTTAAAATATTTCTGCGTGTTACGCAGAAATCCACCCTATTTTGCTGGGGACCCTGGTACCTTTCAGATGCAATTCTTCTCTAGGTTGTACCTTCTGACAACCCAAACAGATGGATGTGATGTGGCCTTGCTTGCCTCCTGCTCTGCAAATGGCGGAATGGAAACTGCAGTCAGCTCATTTGTGGCGTTCTCCGCACCCGAAGCATTGAAGAGCTGTTGGGGCCTTTTCTGTGCATTCCTTCTGCCTCCTTCCAGCTGCCTGGTGAAGCTTATCCACCTCTTCTTCAGGATCTTCCTCCAAATCTTCTCGCACATTCTCCTGGTGGACAGTGACTGTCTCTGGAGAGCTTCTGGTGGGCCATAGATTCTTTACTGCCCCGCTTGCTGCTTCCTCTGCTGTAACCTCTCGCAGTGTTAAGTCCTCTCAGTAATGGCGAATGATGAAGACACATCTTTCCAGGAGCACTCTTTATTTCAGTTTCAGCCAAAACTCCAACTACGAGCAAAGGCATGCAGGCCTCCTCTTATGTGCCCAAATCCCCGGACACAATGGCAACAGAAAACAGGCACTTTTCCCGCCTTGCGCATGCGCACAAAGCCGGCACCACTCAGTCTGGTCCTGGGCAGCTTCTGCAAAGCCCCGGGACCATTGCAATGTCCTGAGCCTGCATTTGCAAGCTCAGGACACAACAGGCTTGTTAAGACATTTACTCATGTTACCTTCCTGGCACAGGCACAAGTCCCTTTTATCTGGCCATTATCTTGCTAGCAACTCTTTCTGCGTCCTTCAGGGCTATTTCCTCTTCTCTCTACATATTCATGTCTGCGCACAAACCCATTCCTATAGAGCAGGGGTGGGATGAGGGGCCTTTTATGGCTTGTGGATTTCAATTCCCAGAATTCCTGAGCCAACATAGCTGGCTCAGGAATTCTGGGAGTTGAAGTCCACAATCATAAAGGGGGGGCATTGTTCCCTACCCCTTCTATAGAGATACATACTCATGTTTATTCAGACATCTAGGCAAGTTTTCATTCTCTATTATTCTACGCATAGAGTTCACAATAATGGCTGAATTGGAAAATTGTTTTGAAATTATGTGAAGTATTTTGGTTAAAATATAAATATTGGCTGAATTATGAGCTACCCCTTTAGAACGGGGGAAGTAACAGTTTTTAATGAAGCTATATTTTCCTTTTTATTTTTTTCCCTTGCTTCACAGAACAATTTGACATCACTTAAATAAGTGGAGCTGAATATTTTAGTGCACTTAACCTTTATATTTTGGTAGGCGGGACACCTGCAAGGCAAGTTAAAAATGCTCAAAATATGACACACATTAAACAAAAAGGAAGGGCTCTGATTGCTACCTTGATTTTTTTTCTCTCCCTCCCCAACTCTGTTTTGTGAAGGAGTTGTGCAAACGCATCAAATATTTGAGATAACTCAACAGTTTGTTATGGCAAGGCGGTCATTTGCTTTATTGTGCATAGATTTTTAATTTAAATACATCAGATCAAAACGCTGTGGTTTCCCCTTGAGTATTTTTTCTCGCTCAGTTTTTTTACAAAGCCATGATAAGAGCCTAGAAATATTGGTTGATGTGGAAAGCAGGACTGAAAATGCTGAGCCAGTAATTAGGAAATGCAAAAGTAGGATCAGATGAAAGGAAGAGAAAGTAAGAAGAACAGTATTTTGGCTAAAAGCCTAGCTGGCTAGGATCTTGGTAGCTAAGTCTAAACTATGATGAAGATAGCTAGAAATAACAACCAGCACCTTTCCCTCCAAATGAAGATAATTCTAAAACTTAAGAACTGTAAGTAATACCCTGAACCTAATTTTGATTAACACAAATGCTGAAATTAGTTTCTTTTCAAAATTATCCTTTCATTATGAAAGCTAAATATCTGCATGATACTCAAAAATAGAATTGGATTAAAAAAAATCTGTAGATAGCCATCACAAAATTGTACATTGGCTCCCGGCTGGCCTGGGCCAGGGCCAAGGCAATGGGGGCCATTCCCTCACTGTTTCCAGGACGGCTTTGCGGGCCACATGAAATCACTTCGTGGGCCGCATTTGGCCCTCGGGACTTGTGTTTGACATGTCTGCTATATATAATGACTAATAGCCTAGCCTTCTGACTTGATAGTTAAAATATGATTTTTCAGGCTAAAAAAATGAACTCTCCATTTGAAATTCTTCATGGAAAGGTTTGGCTCTAGAGAAGGCCTTACAGAAGGTGAGGTGAAGATCACTTTCCCATCCCTAAAAGCTTTTGAACCCTTTGACCTTCCAAAGATCAAAGTAGTCCTAAATAGTGTCAGGATCAAAGTAGTCTCCAAAACAGTCTGGGCTATAGTATGAGACGCTAAAGAAATTAAGACAAACAAATTATTTGAGTAGAATTTAAGGTGATTAAGCTAATTTCTGAGTGATCTCCTTTCCTCCTCAGGCAGAAGCTTTTTCCAGCCTGGAGGGAGGGCAGCTGCTCTTTCTTTTTTTAAACTAAAAATTTGTCAGGAGGGTATTTCTGCCAAAAGAGTGACAACACAGAGGGCAGGACTGAAGCCTGTGAGCTCTTCCCTTGGGAAGGGAGGGTTGAATCAGTCAAAGGCATATACACAGCCTAATCCTTGTAGAGGCTCAACATTCCTCTTATGTACCTTTTCAGTAACTAATCCCCTTTCTCTCTCATGCCTATGTGCCCATACACAAATAATGGTTTGGCTGCCAAATCTTAACAGGCAGTCTTGTGGTCAAGAATTGGAGGCTGGGGGATATCTATGAGTCATAGGTTGTCCACCATGGCCACACATTCCACACAGTTCGGGACATTTTACCTTGTTATGTGCTCCTGGCCACTTTCCTTCATGACCAGAGACAAGCTTGCCTGACCAATAACCAGGCAAGACATAGTGAAGGCCTTTTGTTTCATTTATTGCAATAAGTGGGGAGAGAAGCTATCAAAGCTTGGTTCTCTCCAAAGTTTCAACCCAAAATATTCCCTTTTTAATATAGCCCTGTCCCAGCAGCCACATCCCTCCTCTTTCCCCATTGGCTGAGGTATTATGAGGTTATACTCTTTCCGACTGACTCCTACCTATTTCCTGCTACATACTAAATCATATATCACATGTACATTAATAATATAAAATATTAGACATATTCAATTGTTGGTTTTGAGTTCTGGGCCCTTTAGAACAATAGTTTCTTTCCTGTTTTTCAGTTTAGTTAAGTTTTCCTGGCTAGCCATTTCCTCTTACAGATATTTTTATACCTTGTTTTCTTCCTTTCCCACTTTAAGACCCAGCTAATTTTTGCCTACATATTTATCTTACATCCTGCCTTTACGCTACCCTTTCCTATTTCCCAGCCATTATAGTTTTTGGTAAGCTTGTTTGTCCAGGCAGTAAGTTTCCACTGCAGCAAATTCAATTTTAAATTTCTCTTTCAATATTAAATTTTGAAGACCTTTTGTTTACTTCTATCAGTCAGAATTTGGGGGGAAATATTGAGAGAATTCAGAGATTTCAGTGAAGGAGGGGTGGCCAAGTAGCCTTTTCCTGTCCTTTGATCCAAGCCAAAATGTGAAGAAATGAAATAAAAATTTGGAACATGTCAAAACATTTTTTTTAAAATGTTAGATCATAGACTGTTGCTTCCCCACAGATTTCATAGATTGGTGACCAGTGCACGACAGGTAGACTGAAACAAAAGAAGTCAGAGCCAAAGATGGTTGGGGATCCAATAGTTTCAACAGGCCCAAGAGAGGTCCCTTGCTCAGAGATTTGGAACTCACATCATTTGTGAACTGTGGGCAAAAGCTCAGCCCATTCGCTTTAATCTTACAATTTCCACCAAACTCTCTTTATGGATGTCAATTTTTTACTGTCTTCTCCTCTGTATGAATACAGGTAGTCTTCAACTTATGACCACAACTGAGCCCAACATTTCTGTTGCTAAGCAGATCAGTTGCTAAGTGAGTTTTGCCCCATTTTATGATCTTTCTTGCCACAGTTGTTAAGTGAGCCACTGCAGTTGTTAAGCTAGCAACATGGTTGTTAAGCGAATCTGACTTCCCCATTGACTTTGCTTGTCAGAAGTTTGCAAAAGGTGACCACATGACCCTGAGACACTGCAACTGTCATAAATGTGAGCCAGTTGCCAAGCATCTGAATTTTGATCAAGTGACCCTGGGGATGCTGCAACAGTCACAGGTGTGAAAAATGATCCTGAGTCACTTTTTTCAGTATAATTTCAAATGGTAACTAAACGAACTGTTGTTATGTCGAGGGCTACCTGTATTCTGCCCATGTTTATTCAGAGAATATGCATAACTATATTTCATTTCAGATAGAGCTTAATTCTATTGGATTGTCTGTCAATTAAACACAGGAAGGATGAGCTGTTTGAAATTTGCTTCCTCCACATTCATTCCCTAAGCATGCTGTTTTTTCCCTGTCTTTTACACCCCCGCTTAGAAAACAGCCCCATGTTAATTAAGTATCTTTCTAAAGCTAACTCCTTGTAATTTACCAGGAATAGCTTTGTTTGTTAGCAGTTGGATGATTTTCAAGTCAATTCTTCAAGGGGATTTATGATATTATCTTCCAACCTGGGCTTAGCATCACAAAAAGGTTGCTTCATGGAGAGCAAGGTCCCATCAAACTGGTACTTTTGCCATCATGTTAGTGTACCTGAAGGTGTTTCACCTATTATCTGTGGTTTTTTTCTGAGAAGATCCACCCACAAGTCCTTTCTTGGTCAAAAGGCACAAAGCAGGGGGACATTACTAGATGCAGAATTTATAAATGAAAAGGAGGTTCAGCAGAAACTTGAATGAGCCTTAAAAGATGCAGTGAAGAATGGATGCTAATAGCTAGGTTGCAAATTACACATCCGTGTATCTTGCTGGGCAGAAATAGCACTGACATTTGACACAAAATGAAATTTGAAGGGAATTTCAATGTAAGGGGGGGGGGAAAAACCCCAATCAACCAGAAGTAAATTCAAAAGAGTTGTGAGACTTCTCAAGTATAATCTGGAAATCTAAAACTTTTGCACAGCCTGGCCTTAGAGCAGTGGTTCTCAACCTTTTTAATGCCGTGACCCCCAACCGGTCGTAAGTCAAGGACTACTCAACCGGTCGTAAGTCGAGGACTACTCAACTGGTGCAGCACCGTTTGCAGAATGGGACTTTTGGCGGGCTCAGCAGGGCAGAGACAGCCTGGACAATTCCTATTGGCTTTTGAAAGCCAATAGAATTAGACTCTATTCAAGAGAGTCTATTCTATTGGCTTTCAAAAGCCAATAGAATAAAAGGGAGTAGCACAGCTAAGGAAAAGGGGGAAAAAATGGTGGACTGCATTGTTTGGCGACCCCCGTGAAATGGTCGTTCGACTCCAAATGGGGTCCTGACCCACAGGTTGAGAACCACTGCCTTAGAGCCACCTCCTGCTTTTAGATGAGTTTTATTTCATTTACTTCAAAATGTCATAAGCCAAGCAGACATGCTGCACTCGGGACTCCTTGTACTCATTCATTCTGCTAGGAAGAACCCTGGATTACTGCACCAAAATCCAGCCTGGATCCTAAGGAGATCCCTGTTCCCAGAATATGCTCTCCAGAATGAGCCATATTAATAAAGTATTAGAATAAACTCTCTATGACTTTTTCTTGGTTTCCCAAACTGCTGCACCTCACAGAAAGTCTGAGGAAACCCAGCTCAGAGAAAGCCTGTGTCAAGGTTCCGATAGATGAGACCAGTAAAAAAAGAACTCCAAGGCAAAAAAGTTTCCTTAAAGAACATATTTATTTGGCTACACAGTATTGGCACGATCAAAAGTGAACCCAAGATTGAAATCCCCTCCCAGAGGTTACAATGTTGCAAAGTTAAACTTCTCATCCCAGTAAAGTGTTATGAATCACATTCCCCAATTAACTACTTGCGTGGGCTTTCTAACAGAAGCTTTAGCCCGCCAAAACGCAATCGGCAATGACCTTGGTTCCCACAGAACAATTCATTGTTTTGACTAACTAAAAAACACTCCCAGTTCTGTGGCAACCAAAAACAAAGAGAAAATGGCTTCAGCCAAATTTGTTTGTAGAGTTGAAAGCCTGATGTCCATATCTTCCAGTGGGCCAATCTGTTGGTTCTGTCTTCCTTTTTAAAAAGTAGGGAAAGTTGACTTGTTGTTCGTGTTTAGAAGCTTAGTCACCCCAAGGCTCGCAAATTTGAAAAATTTTCACTGCAGGGTGCAAGTGATCCTCAACTTACAACCATTTATTCGGTCACCATTCAGTTACAATGGCACTGGAAAGAGTGGCTTAGGACCGTTTTTCATGCTTAGGACCGTTGCAGCATCCCCATGGTCACGTGATCAAAATTTGGACACTTGGCAACTGGTTCAAATGTATGACTCAGGTGATTTACCTTTTGCGACATTCTGATAACCAAAGCCAATGGGAAATCCAGATTCACTTTACAACCATGTTACTAACAGCTGCAAGGGTTCACCTAACAGTTGTGGCAAGAAAGGTCACTTAACAACTGTCTCGCTTAGCAACAGAAATTTTGGGTTCAACCGTGATCGTAAGTCAAGGACTACCTGTATCCTTGACCTTTAATGGCTGCATATAGGAAAAACCTATTATTATTATTATCGATCATCGCACAGTCAGCCAGATGTTCAGACTGGATTATATTATTATTATTATTATTATTATTATTATTATTATTATTATTATTATTATTGTTGTTGTTGTTGATAATGATAATGATAATAAAAAGTTGGAAGGGACCTTGGAGGCCATCTAGTCCAACCCCCTGCTCAGGCAGGAAACCCTATACCATTTCAGACAAATGGCTGTCCAGTCTCTTCTTAAAGACTTCCAGTGTTGGAGCATTCACAGTTTCTGGAGGCAGGTTGTTCCACTGATTAATTGTTCTAGGTTGCTTCTCTCTTTGGTTAGTTTCCATCCGTTGCTTCTTCTTCTGCCTTCAGGCGCTTTGGAAAATAGCTTGACTCTCTCTTCTTTGTGGCAGCCCTGAGATATTGGAACAAAGCTATCATGTCCCCCCTTGTCCTTCATGAAACTAGACATACCCAATTCCAGCAACCGTTCCTTATATGTTTTAGCCTCCAGTCCCCTAATCATCTTTGTTGCTCTTCTCTGTACTCTTTCTAGAGTCTCAACATCTTTCAGAAACAGCCCTTTCCATCATGGGGGAGTCAAAGGAGTCAAGTAACAGATTTCCCCCCCCCCTTCTTCCTCATATCATTTAAGGGTTTAGGAACTTTCTCCTAAGTAATGCTGGAGGCAGCAACCACTATAGCAATTGCACTGGATTTAGCTGAACAGCGCTGAAGTGTATTTAAGATGCATAACCTTATTAACTGTAACCTGGTTAGCTGGTCTTGGTCCCATATGTTGCAAGCACTGGATTTTGATTGTCTGTGATGCTTTCTTCCCTTGTTTGCAGGGGCAACGAGGACACGAAATATGAGAGTGTCTACCACCATCCATACCCACTTAGCAAAGCCAAGGCTGAGCAGCTGGTCCTCGAAGCCAATGGGAAATCGGTAAGCTAGAACTTGAGAGAGGCATTTGAATGTCTTCTGAGTTAACTGATAATTATTAATCAAGCTTTTGGAGGCCCCTTGATCTGTAGCAGCTTCCTTGAAACTGGCGGCTCTGCAAAAGATTTAGGCAGTATGTGCTGGCTGTGGATTGATTTGTGCATTGCAGGCCAAATTATCTGCAGGGTACAGGGATGGGGAAAGCTACTTGAAGGAGCTATGCCTACTTATATAATTATTTATATTGTTTATTTATTTGGCCAAGTGTGCTTAGACAGACAAGGCATTTGTCTCTGGTACAGAAGAACTTCAGTGTACTTGCAAAACAACACAGTATAATAGTAATACTAAAGTGTGCAGCCAATAAAAAGGAGGAAGTAAAAATAATAAAGGGGATAAATAATAAAACTGCAGCCACACCCTATGAGTTAATATACATACACATTAGGCAAAAAAAAAAGCATTTAGTATTGTATTTTGTCAGCTGCGAGAATTAAGTGTTCAGCAGAGTGAGGGCACAAGGGAAGAAACTGTCCCTGTGTCTAGTTGGCGTACAATGCTGTTAACACTGCCTTCCCTGTGTTCTTTTCCCCCAGTCATTTTGTGGGGTTTGAACCCTGCATCTCCTGGGCCCAATGCTGGTGTCTTGATTAAGACAGCCAGTGATACATCATGGTGCCCATATCAAAAACTCCCCTAGAAAGCAGGATTAAGAAGTTAAGAGGTCTGCAAACTTTCCTTATGTCATGATAGTTTCTTACACGCAAGGAGATTTTTAAATACATTCAGGTATGAGACCTGCTTCTCCACAACATCTAAACATCTGGGTTGTCCAGGTTAGAAATGATGCACGTTGTCTGAGGTATTATATATGCTCCATGACTATCTGGGTGTTTCCACCTACATGGGAGAAAGCTTTAAGCTTGAATAAATTCACAGCAGGCAGAAGCCTCCGACTTGCTTTTTCTAGAGAACCGGATTGTGGAAACAGCTCTAGGTCAGTTGGTTTCCAAACGGGTGAGTTTAGTTGTGGTCCAAATAACATTTGCAGATCAAAGGAAGAACAAATAAGTTGCATAGATGGATGTGTCATCTCTGAGCAATTAAATGGTAAGAAAAGAACAGGTTTCAGCTCAAACGAAAAGTGGCCATTTAGCCAAATGCAGGGTGTGTGAACTAGTTTTATTTGATTCAGGGCTCACCCTTCCCACAGAAATGATTCTTTGGGGAATATTGCTGTAGTCTTGCTAGAAATTTCCCAGAAATCCAAAATGTAGATTTTTTATATTAAAAAACCCACCTTAATTGCTACATATATCACCATAGAATATTGGGGGATTTCTTTTCCCCAAGCCATCCATTGCAGATTTATTTATTTACTTATGAAATTTAGAGACCACCCATCTCACTCACAGAGCAACTCTATGCAATTTAATGCAGATGCTTCCAGATGTGTCTTTCATTATTCAGCCTTCTTCCTCCGTTCATAGATTTGTGTTTATTGGCAGGATGGGGAAGTGAAGTCAGATGATGTTGCTTCCCATGTGATATCTTCCTTTCTTTTCTTGTGGCTTTTTCCATCTTATTTTTCCCTTCCTTAAAAAGTGCTACCTTCACAATCCCTTTGCACCCTTAACATTAAAATGCAGCTGTCTCTTTGCGGACCTCCTTGACTTGCATTATTTCTTTTGGGATTGCACTGTAAAATAGGACTCAATGCAGTTTAATGCCAGATGTTTCCTATGAACTTCGAAACTAGAAGAAAAAGCAATCTGGTGCCCATTAGACATTTTGTATGATCACTCTCATCAACTCTTCCTTTGGTATGTTGACTTGAGGGAGAAATCTAAATGATAAACAACCAAAGGGCATCAGGTTCTTCATCCTAGTTATTTAATGTGATTAAAAAAATAAAGACTTTTCCTCTGTAAATAGATAAAGGTGTTGCTTTCATTTGCAATGGATTATTCATCTTATTAACCAGAGGGCCTGTTTAGCTCTGTAGCTTGTGAGTTTAGCAAGATGGTTCCATATGAAATTCAGTCTACACATCAATGTTACATTTCACCTTTGGGGTTTTTTGTATGCATTTCCCTCAATATGCATACTTTTAAGAGCTTTCCTTCCATTCTTAAATATGTTCTTGCACACATTTTTCCTCGAACATAAACAGTTGTATCTTTTGTGTTGTAAAATAAGTTCCGACATTCTGAAAAATACGTATTTCAACAAGCAATGAATATTTTGACTTTTTGTATCTATTTAAAAAGTAAAGTTCCCTTGAAGTTGAGCTAGTCTCCTAGTAACTTCATGTACTGTATATGTAGGGTTTCATGGCCATAGGACAGAAGAGGATTCTCATTGTCTTTAAGCAAGATTTTCCCTGACTTTTCTAGCCTATTCCATAGGGAATTCCAGGGTAGACTATCATCCAAGGACTAATTGGGTCAGAATCTGCTTGATTTTTCAACTTCAGCCAGAACCTGGTTATCATAATTCTGGCACCTATTTAAGATACATATCTTGGGGGTCAAACTAGAATAGAATAGAACTGGAAGGGACCTTGGAGATCTTCTAGTCCAGTCCCCTACTCAAGCAGGAGAACCTATACCATCTTAGACTAGTGACTGTCCAATCTCTTCTTAAAAACATCCAGTGATGGAGTGCCAATGATTTCTGATGGCAAGCTGTTCCACTGGTTTATTGTCCTCACTGTTAGGAACTTTCTCCTTAATTCCAGGTTGCTTCTCTCTTTGATCACTAATATATCTATATACTACTAAAACTCTCGTTCCCATAATTTTTAACTGAACCAAAATACCTCAAGTTGGCTAAAACGTATCAAATATCCAGGACCCATGACTCTGATGGAACTGAATTTGGTAAATTTTATAACATCTTTTATGACATAAACATTATCATAAAATAGTTTATGACATAATACAAAATGTCATAAAATGTTCCCTTTGTCGATGTTTGACTGTACTATACAGTTCATCATGGGTTATTTTCAAGGCAGATACAGCTCTGAATGCAATCCAACTTTTCTAGTAAAGGCAGTACATTAGAAGTTCTGTCATTGTTGAAGGCATTGTGGAATCTGGTAAAGGGACTATCTCTGAAAGGATAACCCAGTGTGTCACAGGTTGTCTAGCTAGTTTTAAAATTCTGACAAGATAAATTTCTTATCCAACGTGTAATGAAATTCTCGAAAAAAATGGGTGTTTTCAAAACATCATAGAACAAGATGAATATTTTTGCCATCTCAAATAAAAGATTAGAAACCTCCCATTAAACCAAGACTGGTTTAGAAAGATGAAAAGGAAGAGAGAGACCCTATCTTAAGAGCTCCCTAATAAGATACGCAAGATATGCACAGCCAATTTCCAAGATTCTGTAATCTAGCCCTTCCCTTATTGAGATACATCTGCCTTCTCTGAATCTATGGGAAACTTGCATTCTAGAACACGGGTGTCAAACTGCTGGCCCACGGGCCGGATGCATCATAGTGAAACCACACTCACCCCATTGCCAGCAATGGCAAAAAAGTCCCGATACATCAAGACATGTCACGTGACGTTGCGAGTTTGACACCCCTGTTCTAGAACTTGTGGGAATCTTGCATTCTAAACTGTAAAGGACTTAACACAAGTCCAGCAGAATTAGACAGAATGAGCACCTGATTGTTTTCCTGTCACTGTTGTTACTCTGAAAAATTCTCCTCCAGATGAGTTTCCAAAACTACATTTACATCCCAAATGTGGAATGCTACTGTACATAGGTTGGAGAACATAGTAAATGAGGAAGACTATGCATTCTCCTCCTTTTCAATTTTACTTCTTTGGTATGATTTGCGCTTTCCTTCTGCTACTGCCTCAAGGACAACAGTCTCAGCATACCTAATAACTATACTAGGTAATATGTAGTTTTACTATAGACTGTTTTGAGATAAAATGAAAAAATTTGTGAGTACTCAGAACCCTAAAGTGCTGTCATACATAGAAATATGGGGCATCAAAATAATAACATCAATAATATATTGATGTTAACCTCAGTTTTGAGAGATGAATATACCCTTAAGGTAAGACATTCCCCCTACAATTGAAGGCAAATTACAGTCACAGGCAGGAAACTGTTATTTTGAGAGCTCATGTACCTAAATAGCTAAGGCTGCTTGGCCTGGTTAATTAAGAATGAGTAAAGGAAACGTTGTAGCATCTCTTTTTTGAATTCCCAAATTTTGTGAAAATAAAAGTGGGATCTCTTTTTAATTTTACAATTTTGAATGTAGCATTACCCAGTCCAGAGCAGACAATGATAAAGTATGGGTTTGGGACATTTATTAGAGGTGTAAGTAGGAAGGTGTTGTGTCCCGAGCCTGCTGCAGTAGTGAGCAGGCTCAGAAATGTTGCAAATGGTCCCGGGCAAACCAAAAGCTGCCCGGGACCAGATTGGCTGTCGCCAACCTTGTGCGCATGCGCAAGGCGTGAAACAGCCAGCTTCCTATTGGCTGACATTGTCCGGGTTCAGGACTCTATAAAAGGCCTGCGTGCCTTTTGGCTTTTGCTTGGTTGTAAGGAAAAGATCAATAAAGAGATTACTTGTTCATCATGTGTCTTCATCAATTGCCTAAGAACCGAATACATAAAAGAAGGCATCTGGTTACAGCACACCTTATATCTGATATACCTCCTCTTGATCTTTCCTAATATTTGATGTTAGGAAGAATAGGCTTTGGAAGATATGGGGAATGAGAATCTGTTTCTGTTATTGCCTCTACTATAGAGGAAACAGGGAAGGACCTTGAGGGACAGAAAGAAATGGTCAAATGAGCAGGGCTTGAACCCCAGCCATGACAATAATGGAAGAAAATGTCAAGACAAGCCCCTCTCTAGTTCATATGAAGATAAAATGCTAGTGGGGGGATCACTTTTAGACTTGCAAGATTCTGTTACTATAGCTGTTATAATAAAAACAGTCCTGATCAATATAGCATTGTTTAGTCTGGTCTTTCTTGCATGGCTCACATTTACTCCTCCAAGTTGAAGGATGAATTCTGAAAAGACTTATGATTTCTGGGATGTCCATTCAAGATCACCATGATTGCAGTTTTAATTACTATTCTCTAATAATGCCTTCCTAACATTGATCAATTAAGCAAGTGCTTTATGGACATAAAAGGTTTCTGATGATTCATCAGCTAGATACTTCAACAGGAAACCACCTATACATCCAATTACTCCACTGCATCACCACTGTAATTGTAACTCTGAGGTACAGAGCTGACTGACAAATGTGATTCAATTTTACAAAAGACTTTTGTCGCTCGCAGCACACTTCATTAGAGGCAGGAATTGCCAACCTGGTTTAATAGATCTGCTATCCACAAATGTATCTAAGGTGGAATCATGTAAGCTTGTGGCCATAACTACATTCTAGGCAATGAGTTCCATAAACTAACTGTAAACTGTTCAAGGAAATCATTTAGTATCCTAAATTACTCCTACTACCACTAACTTAATTTCATAATATGGCTTTCTCCATATTATGAATATTTTTTGTAAAAAAAAATCTGTTATCTCAGGAAAAGAGAAAGTTGAGTCAGATTTGATAAGAACCAAAAGGCCATCTAGCCTACATTTTTGATCTCACCATCGACAATCATGTGTCTGTGGGAATTACAAAAAGCATTTCACAGTTTGCATAGGTAATTTATGAGTATAGCTCTTAGATCTCTATTGCAATTTGTTACAAAGTGCCAAAGAAAGCAATGGATTTGCCAGCAACTGGTATTCATAGATACATTTTTATTGTGGGAAAGAAATAACTGCTGAATATAATTGGCCAACATGAGAAAGATATGTTCACAGATATCACCCACTGCCAGAAGTTGTTCTATTTTTTCTGAATGTTCTTTTTTCCTATTGGATCCACTTCATTACATAGACCTTTGTGAGTTTCCACATACTCTTCTTGGTCACAGTACAGAAGTTATTTGCCACTGCTTTCATCTAGAATGGATTTCCCTCCCCTACTTGTCAACCTAGTCTTCATCCCTGGCATGGAATGGGACAACTCACCACAGTCAATTCGCCATGGTCAGCTCGCCACGGCCAACTCAGTGCAGGACAACTCAACATGGCCAACTCAACATGGGACAACGTGCTGCAGGACAATTCAATAATTCAGTTTAATTATTTAAAATAATTTAAAAATATATTTTAATGTTGTCATTTACATTTCATTTTGTCTCTCTTTTGGCATCCCTTTTTTAATGATTCTGTTCCACTATTTCTTCAATATTAGTGTAACTCTTGTCCCATGGCGAGTTGGCCATGGCGAGTTGTGATAGATCCTCCCTGGCATCATCTCCCACCCAAGTAATCATTTAGTTTGCCTCTGTTTAACTTTGAAGATCCATCAAGGTGATCTAGATACTGCACCTGGGTGGCTTGTCAAATCTTTCAGCTCAGATGTCTCACTTCAGGAAGAGTCCAAATTTGCTTTAGACTTGGCTTCCCCAAATTGTGAGGTGTACCTCTCTTGGAAAGTTGCAGATAGAGTCCATGGGAGATGTGAAGAACCTTTATTTGTACATTGTTACAATAAATTTATCTTTCTTGAAATTTCATTGTATTGTTTCCATTGTTCATTTGTGTTCATTTTGATGTTTGGAATTTCAAGGGAGCTGTATACATTAGGATTTCACTAAAGAGAGGGTGGTGGCAAAAAAAATTAGGACAAAATCTAGACAAAATCTAATTACGATTGAGGTCAGGGTTCTTCATCGTTTCTTTGGGCTAATGTGCTCATTTTGAAATGTAAAACTATGCATTGATCACTTTCTCACTAATTACCATTGCGGTCAGCATGGATGGTCACTCATCAGAAAGCAATCTGGGGAAGCTGCTTCAGTAAACATCCTTCAACACCTAAGCTAATTTAGTGGGCACACTTCCAAACAAATCCCTAAGCTGCAGTCTCCAGTATTAAAAAAAAAAGTATAACTAAAAACAGATGGGATGTGTAGCTTGATGGGCACCTAGGGAGGTACTCCAATCTGACAGATTCAGATACTCAACACAGTATAACTACTCAAGAACACAGAATCATAGGATTGGAAGGGACCTCAGATGTCTTCTAGTCTAGCCTCCTCTCAACTTAATCATCCTGATCAAACTGTTGTCCAGTCTATTTTTTAAAACCTCCAGTGATGAAGCACTCATAGCTCTTGTAGGCAAGCTATTCCACTGATTAATTGTTCTGTCAGAAAAAAATTCCTTACTTCAAGGTTGGGTCTTTCCTTAACAAGTTTCCACTATTATTTCTTGTCTTGCCCCTCTCAATCCCCTCTTCTTTGTGACAACCTATCAAGTAGAAAAATGTGAGCTAGACATCATCACTACCAAATGAATTCATAACTGGGTGACTAACTGCACTGAGTGTATAGTCTTCAATGGAACTTCATCTACACGGAGAGAGGTATACAGTGGGGTACCCCAAGGCTCTGTTTTAGGTCCTCCAACATTTTCATCAATGATTTAGATGAGGGGATAGATGGGGAACTCATCAAATTTGCAAATGACACCAAGCTGGCAGGAATAGCCAACACTCCAGAAGACTGGCTTAAGATACAGAAGGATCTTGGACATTGGGTGCTATCTAACAAAATGGTGAGAAAAGCAAGGTTCTACTGTTATGGTTCCAGCTAATGAAACACTTCAAAGAACTTCCAGGCATTGATTTTCCTAAAAGTCATTTATTGTTACAAAATGTCGGCATAGGCATAACGGAGGTATGCCAAGATCTAAATTCTCCTCCCCCGAGCAATTAAATTATCAGCATGTTCCCTCCCTAAATTAGCAATCATATATCACATTATGCAATCAGTGTGAAGGTCAAAGGTTTCCTTCCTTTCTCTTTCCCGGGCTTTTCTCCCCACTCTCTTCTGCTCTGCATTAACTCTAAAAGTACCAGACAGTTCTGAATATTGTCAAAGCAAGAATATACAGTATTTGCAGCATTGACATCTATATTTAGGGAAGAAAAACCAAATGCACAGGTACAGTATATGTGGTACCTTGCTCAATAGTAGCAACTGTGAGAGGGATCTTGGAGTCCTAGTGGACAATCACTTAAGTATGATCCAGCAGTGTGCTGCAGCTGCCAAAAAAGCCAACACAGTGCTAGGCTGCATTAACAGAGGGATAGAATCAAGACCATATGAAGTGTTTATACCAGTTTATAATGGCAACACCACACTTGGAATATTGCATCCAGTTTTGGTCACCATGTTGTAAAAAAAATGTTGAGACCCTAGAAGGGATGCAGAGAAGAGTGCAGAGAAGATGATTGGGGAACTGGAGGCTAAAATATATGAAGAACGGTTGTTGGAATTGGGTATGTCTAGTTTAATGAAAAGAAGGACTAGGGATGACATGACAGCAGTGTTTCAATATCTCAGGGGTTGATACGAAGAGGGTGTCAAGCTATTCTCCAAAGCATCTGAAGGCAGGACAAGAAGCAACAAATGGAAACTAATCAAAGAGAGAAGCAACCTAGAAGTAAGGAGAAGTTTCCTGACAGTTAGAACAATTAATCAGTGGAACAACCTGCCTCTAGAAATTGTGAGTGTCTCCAGTCCCCTAATCATGCTATCCCTCTGTTGATGCAGCCCAAGACTGTGTTGAGTTTTTTTTGGCAGCTGTGGCACATTGCTGACTTATACTTAAGTGGTGGTCTATTGAGACATCCAGATCTCTCTCACAGTTAGTCACTACTGTTGAGCCAGGTACCACCTATTTTGTACCTATGCATTTGGTTTTTCCTCCCTTAGTGGAGGACTGTACTTTTCTCACTATTGAACTGCATCTTGTTGAAGGAGCCCAATGGTTAAGTCTGTCAAAATCCTTCTGAATCCTGAGCCAATCTTCCAAAGTGTTAGCAATTCTCCCCAGTTTGATGTCATCTGGATATTTGATGAGTTCCCCTTCTACCCCTCATCTAGATGACTTATGAAGATGTTGAAGAGTAGTGGGCCCAAGACAGAACATTGAGGTAGCCCAGTGCATGCTTTCTTCCATGTAGATGTAGTTCCATTAAGGACTACATGCTAAGGGCAGATGGTCAACCAACTACAAATTCAGTTGATGATGGTACTATTTATCCTACATTGACTTATCTTACCAAGAAGTAGGTTGTAATCTACTTTGTCAAATGCCTTATTGAAGTCCAAATAGACTATATCTACAGCATTTCACTGTGAATTTCATTCTACTGTATAAAAAGATATCCAGAATATAAGCAGCCTCCTCGGACAAGCAATTCCCCTCTTACAAAATGAAGCTGCTGCCTCCCTTATGTTTAAACTTTGTGCCATTCTCTCCTTCCTTCACAGGACTTCATGGAAACTCTACTTTGCACTTCTGACACTTGAAACTTCAGCTCTAATCATCAGCAAATTTTGGATTCCTGCCCTGAGTAATATCTTAATATCTGTGGGTACCAATTTGGGGATGTAAGCTTGATCAACTCTCCCCTCAAGATGTTTGACGGATATTATTATTTCAAAGTGGGGGGGAGGATTGCTTTGAGGTTTTTAGTTAGGTGAGTAACTCTAAGTTTGCTTTGAATTTTTGCTCTGAGTCAGATTTTTGTGGCCTAATGCATTCCACCTCTTCTTGTTCCATGTCTCCATGCAGGAGAGCAGATAAATAAACAATTCCAAACCATTGCTCCTTATCAAGAATGGTGCATTCCATCCAGATAATTAAACATAAAAAGAGATGAAGCTGCAAGTGAAACTGCCCTATAAATAAGCCACTTGAAGTATTTTGGTTGATTATAATTATACATTGAGGAAGCAGATTAATTAAAGCCAGACACAAGAGACAGAGAGGGAAGCTTGCAAGCCTAGCATTTTTTTTAATTTCACGCTATTTCCCATATGACAAAGATTTTTGCTCGGGAGCATAGATTCTAGCTGCTAGGCAAACCAAACCCAGGTTGTTTCATGATTTTTTTTTTTTTTTTGCATCCCGTGCACCTCTTGAGCCATATAAAAGAGAGAAGCCCTGCTTGCAAATCAAAGGGACTCCCTTGCCTTTGCTCTTTTGCTTTTCCCTCATCCCACTGCTTCACTCGTAGTTTTCTCAACTCTTTTCAAAAATCCAGAAACACCAATCCTAACGATGAACATACCTGTCGGGTCTCGATGCTTAGGTGGATCAAGGCGATTTTCTTCTGCTTCTATGGTGGGTGGCCGAAGCTCTGCTCCTCCATGCCAGCCATATGGAAGACCATGTGGGGCCGGTGGCTACTCCAGCATGAGCCTGAATAATTTTAGTGGAAGCCAAAGAATGTCTTACAGTCAAGGCTATGGAGGACAAATCTATGCGGGAGTTGGTGGACAGTGCATAGGAATGGGAGGGCAGGCGATGGGAATGGGGGCTCATGCTTATAGCGGAGGGTTTGGTGGAGGTTATGGGGGTGCTGAGTGCCAGGGTGGATATGGAGGATATGGTAGAATGGGCAGCATGACTAGCACGAGAAGCGAAGGGATCCGGGGGGTCTCTATTGACGAGCGCCTCTTGAAGCCGCTTTCTCTTGGAGTTGATCCCGAGGAGCATAAAGCACGGACACATGAGAAAGAAGAGATGAAAATCTTGAACAACCAGTTTGCTTGCTTCATCGATAAGGTAGGAGTTTGTCCATCTTTCTCTCTCTTTTTTTCAACTCTCAATTTTTATATGTTTAAGAATAATTTGGGATAATCCATCTATTCCCCTTTTCTTCGTCTCTTGCTACATTGCTCCCTCATTCTATCTAGAACAAATATCTAACTGCCCCCTGTTGCATCCTTCTTGGCAGGCTAGGAACTAATAATAAGAAATCTTTCCTGAATTATGACATTTTGTAAAAAGGGACTTGCCTGTTTGTTTGTGTGCATCAAGAGAGACTGGGAATATAGTTAGGGTTCAGATTGCCAGCTCTGTTATCTTAGTAAATATGATAAAAACCCTCAGACAGAGATCAGCATTATGCCTTCACCACTCAGGAGGGTGGGGAGACGATTTTTTCTAAGAGGGAATATTTGAATCGGGAATTTTATGGCTGAGATTTCCTTCATTGAAAGGCAATAGCTTCTGTTCCTTCCATATCCATCTTTCTGCTTTGCTTTTCAGACCTACTGCAAATGTATACTATTCTACTCTCCCCGTGTTAGGGTCCATCATATGTTAATCAAAATTACTTGGCTTTTCTAACCCTAATCCTAGCCTTGTTCCAACTTCAATTAACTTTAGGATTAAGACTCATTTTTATAAGTAATAGCATTATCTAACCTTATATTTGCCATATAGAAAAACCTATTTTTTAAAATCTGAGATGAAATTATAACAGGGGAGGGATGTGATTGATTTGGCCAGAAAGACAAGTAGAGAAGATGTTCATAAATGTAATTGTTTCAATAAGTTATTACTTGGATCTATATAGATCTGTTTACTTAGTATAAGATACCTGAATAGGAAGCAATGGTTGAAATCCCAATTCACTGCAATTGAACTGAAAATTGAAGGAAGCAGTAGAAATGAGAAGCTGTTTCTTCCATTTCCGTTTTATTTTCTGCAAATTTTAAATATGTGCCCTCCAATCTAATGATAAATCAGAGCCACAAAATAATTTCATGATCAGTCACTTGTTTAATTCAAATGAGTGTCTGTCAGCAATTGTGAGGTCATCTGTATACATGAAGCATTTCGCCATTGCAAAAATTGACTTGCCAAAATGAGTTAGAATATCTGGAACTTGAGAGTCAGTTTGGTGTAGTGGTTAAAACATCAAGTTAGAAATTGAGAGACAGTATGTTCTAGTCTCACTTTGGATATGAAGCCAGCTGAGTAATCTTGGGCCAGTCATGTTCTGTCAACCCTAGAAAGGAGCAATGGCAAACCACTTGTGAAAAATCTTGCCAAGAAATTTACTTGTTTCTTGTAGTTTCTTTTAAACTGAGCTCAGCTGCTGGAGATTACAGGGATATATACTTCATTGTCCATTACATGGATATTGTTGGTAACAATACAGATTGCCATACTCTTCTTCTAGAGTAGTTTTTCAGGTTTCAAGTCTAGCTGACAACCTTGACATTCAGTAGAAGTCATTCATCCAAATACTAACCAGTTCTGACCCTGCTTAGCTTTCAGCCTAGACAGGATCACCCCACTTTCCTCATACCTCATACTCTAAACAAAAACCCCAGAAATTGCTTTCTTTTTATTTCTACCAACTTAACCATTCAAAACTGAAATTCTTTTTAGTTTTTTCTTTTTAGCTCTAGGCTTTGTGCTGTGCTTTGTAGGTTTATGCTTTGTGGTCTATGTTTGATTAATTCAGCAACACCAGGGCTATAAATTCATATTGTCCATTCAGCCCATCAATTAAATGACTAGAAAAAATTATTTGTAAATTGTTTCAGCTTGTTCTCAACCATCTTAGATTTATGTCTAAACTGTATAAAGCTATTGCTGTAAGAGACATTTTTGTCTACAACAGTAGTATGGAATAGAATGCCAAACATGATGGTAATAAAATATTTAAATGTTTTGTCAAACATTCAAGAGAAAGAGAAAAATAATTTAAAGTAAATCCATGACAAATCAAGTTAATTAAGCACCAAACTCTCACAAAAAGAAGGTCTGGGCAATGATTTGCTTCAAACACATCATAGCTGGGCCCTCCAGCACAAATGACCAGCCACAGAAAAGTCCCACTTTATGGTAATCAACAGCAAGGTCTCTTCTGGAAACTATTATATTTGCACAAACAATTCAAAAGTTGACTATAATCTTTTACATATCAGCAAGACAGGGCTGAAGCATACAAGATGAAATATTTTGAGAAATTTTAAAATATTGGCCTGTGTCACCTCCAGTTTTGGAAGCAGAAGAGCTCACAGACCTTCACTCCATCAGATTATTTTGTATAGTTCTGCATCCTCCATTTGGCTCCCTCTACACGTCTTGGGTCTAGAATTCTTAGGATTCCCAAGAAAGTGGGCCAAGAGTCCTGAGGCTGGAAAGTCTGAGGAACTGTAAACCCAGCACATCTCCAAGAGACAAACTTGGACCTGTACAGACCGTTTCAGAATTGAGCCCAGATGCTCAACTGAATGAAGCAAATCATAGATACTGGAGATAGATAGATTGCTAGATTGATTGGGGAGTTTTGAGTAATGATCAATTCCCCCACCCCACCCACTGCATATTTTTTTCCAAGCCAAGTTCTAATTAGCTCCCTTCCCAAATTCTCCCCATCTCCCTTTCCATCTGCTCACCTGTCATGCAATAACAGCATCAGCAGGCAAAGTGAGCAGGTGAAAAGAATTGTTCCTTGTTTGACAGCCAACTGGTACTTCAGGGCACAGAGCCTGGGGAACGGTGAGAAAGATAGTTTGCCAAGCATAGTTATAATTGCAGAGAGCAATAAGTAGGTGTGGTTCTTTCCTGAATGCACTATAGCAAACACAGGCTATCGTTGCATCTGTGAAATAGCCTTCAGCTTAAAATAAACAAACAAAAGACTAAAATTGTGTTTGATTCATACCAATTTCAAGTGTTTTCTCAGGGAGGATGCACATTCTAGGACACACATAATTTATGCTTTTTCGTTAGATTATCAGATACCAAGGAAGGTGGAATTACTATACCTTTAATAATAATATAGAAATAAGTGACAAATCCTGAAGCCCCCTGAAGCTATCTCACTATTAAAGATGCAGGAATCCCTTGATTATTTGGTATAAGGCCACCCTCAGCTAATCCACTATGAGAAACTGGTTTTGTTGGAAGACTTACTGGAAAGATTGTTTCTTTCAGGTTCGATCCCTGGAGCAGCAGAACAAAGTTCTTTCTACTAAATGGGAATTACTGAATCAGCATGTTCAGCCTACCCGGAAGAACCTTGAAGCCTACTATGGAAATTTCATTGCCTCACTTAAGAAACAACTGGAATGTGTCCTAACTGAAAGAGAAAAACTGGAACATGAACAGAAGAACATGCAGGAACTAGTTGAGGAATATAGGTCTAGGTGAGTAAACATATTTGGAAGATTAAAGCTTGGCAATATATTGAAATCCCCTCCCCAGATAAGAATCTGATCAGCTGCATTTCAAGATAAAGTCTACCAGGATCTAGGCAGGATCTAAATACAGGTAGTCCTCAACTTACATCCACAATTAAGCTCAAAATTTATGTTGCTAAGCGAGACATTTGTTAAATGAGTTTTGCCCTATTTTACGACCTTACTTGTCACAATTGTTAAGTGAATCACTGCAGTTGTTACGTTAGTAACAAGGTTGTTAACTGAATTTGGCTTTCCCATTGACTTTGCTTATCAGAAGGTCAAAAAAAGGTGTCACATGACCCCAGGACACTGCAAGTGTCATAAATATGAATCAGTTATCAACCATCTGAATTTTGACTGCATGACCATCAGGACGCTACAATGGTCATAAATATGAAAAAGGGTCATATGTCCCTTTTTTTCATTGTAACTTCGAATGGTCACTAAATGAGCTGTTGTAAGTTGAGGACTATCTGTATTTATCCCATCTGCCATTCTCCAGATGTGCTGGGATTGCAATTCCAGCCAGTAGTCCTGACAATTTTGAGAGCTGCGATTCCAGTGAAACTCAGATTGAGAAAGACTGATATAAATTGTATTGACATCACCACTGAGTTCATGGTAGCCTTTTTAAAAAAAATTCCTAGCATTTTTTCCATAATGTGCAGGGTCTGCTTTTATCAGATCAGGGTTAATCCATCCATGTTTATCAGTGTTAATCCATTTCGTGTGACAGGAATTGGCTGACTGGCTTGTCACTAGAGTCTGACATTATAGGGCAGAGCAATAGTGACTGGCACAAAATCACCCAGAGGCTTTCATGACTAAGGCAGGATGAGAACTCAGCCTTCTGGTTTCCAGCTTGGTGCTTTAATCACTAGACCTAACCAGCTCTCTACAACATGATATGATAGCTACAGGTTAGTAATTACAGTGTAAAAACAAGGGAAGTTTCTTTTCTTGATTGTTCCAGTTTATGGAACACCTTGCTTATCTGAGTATTATTTTTTTAAAAACTTTTTTTAAAAAATCAATTTTCCAACAAATATCTAGGGCTTTGCTTGAGTTTCAAATTGTTGCTTAGGTAGTTCATTATTCAAAGGGATACATTAACTCATTGGTGTCAAATTCGATCGCGTCACATGATGTGTATCATGATGTATCGTGACATTTGTTGCCTTTGCAGAGCCAGGGTAGAAGTGGCCTGTTTGTGATGCATCCGGCCCGTGGGTCGCTGTTGTAGTATTTTACTTATATTTGGTTTATGTACTGTAAGTCACCTGGGGTGAATCTGTTGGCCTTGAAGAGAACCTAGAGGTCTTTTAACTAAATGGATGAAAAGGTGGCAGAATTATCTGATGAAAACATACCAGCGAGACCTGCTTTTAATTTAAATTTTTCTTGACATTAAGAACCAGCCTTCCTTTCTCTCTAATGCAGATATGAAGATGAGGTTAATAGGCGTACAACAGCAGAGAATGACTTTGTGGTGCTCAAAAAGGTAAATTTTAAACATAAAACAAAAATACGTGAAACTTTGCACTTGGAGGTTCTTTAATTTAGCTAGACCTCTGTAGATACATTAAATCAGACATGTCAAACTCAAGGCCCGGGGGCCAGATGCGGCCCGCGACATGGTTTCATGTGGCCCATGAAGCCATCTTGGAAACAGTGAGGGAATGGCCCCCGCTGCCTTGGCCCCAGCCCAGGCTGCCTGGGAGCCAATGTACAATTTTGTGGTGGCCATCTATGCTGAAATGTATTCAGTCTTAACTCCACAAGGCCGTCTGGAAACAGCGAGGAACCAGCCCCTGCCGCGTCGGCCCTACCCCCTGAGTGCATGCTGGGGAGGTGTCACCCTTTGTGAGGAATGAAGAAATGCACCATTGCCTGGAAGTGGCCAGCAAATGGCCCTCATCTACTTCACATACAGCTTGATGGGCTCCGGGGAAGGGGTTTCAGCAGGCAGTGGGGCGCTTTCCTCACAGTGCCAAGAGGCTGAGCCAGGCAGCGCGAATCCAAAAAGAAGCGTGCTGCCACTCAGCCCCCAGCCTGCCCGATTTCAGCAGGCAGCAAGGTGCAAAGCTGGCAAGCTTCGCACTGCCTGGCTCAGCCTCTCGGCACTGTGAGGAGAACGCCATGCTGCCTGCTGAAACGAGGCAAGCTGGGGGCTGGGTGGCATCGTGCTTCTTTTTGGATTCACGCTGCCTGGCTCAGCCTCTCGGCACTGTGAGAAGAATGCTTCGCTGCCTGCCAAAAGCAGGCAGGCTGGGGGCTGGATGGCATTGCGCAGGTAACATTGACTTTCACATTGCTCATGGCGTCCCCTCCCCCAAAGCCCACCAAGCCAGATATGTGAAGTAGGCAAGGGCCTTGTGCTAGCCACTTCCAGGCAGTGAATTTCTTCATTCCTCACGAAGGGGCACCATCCAGCCCTCCCTCGCATGGCCTGAGAGGAACAGTGAGGTTCTTCCAGTGGACCATGCCTTGGCACTTGCCCTGGTCCCAACCCCTTCTGCCAGAGACCCTCAGATCTGTCCCACTCCTGCCCAGGCCCCCACAGGCACCCTTGACGCAAATGATGAAGAGCTGACCATGGCCACCCAGTAGGCCATACCCACTCCAACCACGCCCACCCATTAGGCCACGCCCACCTTGGCCACACCTACTTGCCCCCCCGAGGACAACTGCAATGCTGATGCAGCCCTCAATGAAATTAAGTTTGACACCCCTGCATTAAATGATGGCAATAAGTCCATGCGCATAGAGGAAACACACACACAAAAAAATGATTTCTGGGATGAATAGACTCTAATATCTATCCTTAGCCCTTTTCCAAGTTTACATTGTATACTCGCTGCATCAGCATTCTTGGATGGATTTATAAGATTTTACAGTAAATGCTGCAATTTAGGAATGTCTGCTTAATTATCAGCTCCTTGGCACTTCACGGCACTCACTTTCAGATATGATTAAAAATGGTATACGATCCATCTTATATATGAGATGATATTCAAAAATGTTTTCCTTATTACATCATCAAAATGAATATACAGTTCCCTCTGCCCCATAAAAAGACTTTTTTATTTTGTATGAAACTTCCTTTTTTAAAAAAAAAAATACAATTTCCTCTCTACATAGGACGTTGATTGTGTCTTCCTCACTAAAGAAGAGCTAGAATCTAAAGTTGATGTTTTAGCACAAGAATTGGAAGTTCTAAGGCGTATCTTTGCAGAGGTGAGTATCTAGTTCTTATGAAACCTTTCGGTAACATATCCATAGAGAATAACAACAACTTTCTTTTAGGAACATCATTGTGGGTTTGTGGTCCTAATCCACCACTGCCCTAACAGCTTTGCTCAATATGCATTCTTTTAATGACATTTACTTCTAGGGGCCCTAAAACAAGACCAACATACTTTAATTGTTAAGCAGTAGAAGGCAATAATGTAGGGGTGTATAAGAAGCAGGGGAAATGTCTGGTTTAAAATTTGGAGCAAACCATCAGGTTCTGGAGGTTCTGGAACCATTTTGGGTCAGAACTGGAACCTAGAATGCATTGGCTGTTTCAGGTGAAACATAATCCAGATAGGCCTGTAGGGCAAGACAATGCAGCACTTCTTGTCAGTAGTTTCCATCATGGTATATTCCACCCTCCTGCCCATTCATCCCATTTTCCCAGTACCTTCTCATCCCTCTCTCTCTTCAGCTGCTATTACTGCTCTCACCAATTCCTAGCATGGTATATCCCACTGTCCTGTTCACCCACTCATCTTCTCAGTCTCTTCCCTCCCTCCCTTCAATCCCCGATGTATTTGGCTTCTGTCCCATTTCTCCCACCTTCACCCTAAGCGACTTCTGCCAAGACTGACATAATCATTCTGTGCACAGAACAAAATAGTCCCTTATTTGTTCTATGTTTGGACCCAAACAGCAGAAACCTGCATGTGTTGCATCAGGAATGGCGCACCCGAAAGTAACTGGCTTTTTTTTTTTGCATGCCACAGTCTATACATGTAATGTTATATATATATATATATCCCTACAAGGATGTGGGAACTTATTTTGGAATCATATGCTCTACAGGAATTAACTCAGTTCAACCACCAAATCTGTGACACTTCTGTGGTTCTGAAAATGGACAATACGCGTGCCCTGGATATGGACCTCATCCTTAAGAACGTAGAAGCCTGGTATCAGAATATTGCTCACACCAGCAAGCAAGAAGCTGAAGCTTTTTACCATAGCAAGGTGAGCATTAGTTTGATAGTCTCAAAATCAAGCAGATCAGGATGCAACAATTAAGCTCTTTGTTTAGTAAACTCATCCATGAGTTGGGGATTGGGAAGCAAACTTTGGCATGAACTGTCAGGACAGATGCTTAACAAAGCACTTGACCACTAGGAAAAGTAACAGTGTCCTCCTCCCCCAAGTCTTATTGCCTTCTTCAGATCTTTCTGTCCACTTTATATCTACAATCATAGCTATTATAACATACAATTATATACCATGCTGGTGGGCCCTATACCACAAAATACAGTAAATGATTATTTTTTTTAATGTTGATATGTCATCAATTGCTCAAATGACAGTAAGAATGAAGCTGAATTCTTTTGTTTTTCATTTATTAGATTGCAGAGATTCAGAACAATCGAGGAAAATTCAATGAAGAACTGAAAAACAACCAGCACGAGATTGCAGAGCTCAACAGGGTGGTCCAGAGGCTGCAAGCAGATACTGATAATGCAAAGAAGCAGGTAGGGGAATCAATCTTATTTTATTGCTTTGTCTTGAATGATCTTGTTTTCCTACAATAGCAGGTAAACACATTTTCTGGAATCTCAAGATTTTATTGATCCTTTCAAAGAGACTCATTGTAAAGAAAAAGAAAAGTTCTGTGGTTTTCTTTGAAGATTCCTCTCAGGTGCTATTCTGGAATGCCCACTGGATTGCAATGTATTCTTTCAGCCTCATTTTGGAAATACCACAGTGGAAAACTATAAGGCAGTGATGGCGAACCTTTTAGAGATCAAGTGCCCAAAAAACGGCCCCTCCCCACCACCACCACCCACCCCCGCTCCACCCCCGCCCCTGCCTGCTCTGCCCCTGCTCTGCCCCTGCCCGCAGAGCCACCCACCACCTCTATGGCCTGCCACAGATCACCCAGGCAGCCCAGCAGCTCTATGGCAGCCACTCCTTCCACCTGCGCCCCGAGCATCAACTGTGCATGACAGGGTGCGAGAGCGGAGTCATGTCCCTGCTGCCTGGCTGCCATGACCTTGGCTGCACTGCTCTGCGTGGGCCATGCTGGGGGGATGACTCTCCTCTGGGGGGGCTGCTGGTGAGGAGGGGGGCATGGGGGGAGGCGGGGCTGGGGCAATGGTGCCTGTGCCCACAGAGAAGGCTCTGAGTGCCATAGGTTCGCCACCACTGCTATAAGGGAACCTATGTGCTATCAAGGTCTTGTTCTCCCCCTCCACTATCACCCCAAAAGCAAATAGAATAATCCCCGTTCTCTCCACAAACGTACATTTGTTTTCTAAGGAGGAAAAATATTTGAAGGATAGAATTAGCTTACCATAAAAACAAATAAGAAAATCTGTCTTGAATTGTGTTTGGCTTCTGGTCTTTTTTTTTTTTTTTTTCAGTTTCCTGATCTAACTGTGGGATTTCCTGACAATCTTCCAAATCCTAACCATGTTTGAATTGGATTATTTCAGATCAGACAAGGTCAATGGGATGCTGCCACCTGCTGTGGCTAGAAACAAATAGAAGCTGTCCAAGGCTTGCATATATTATACCAGGCACGGCTACGTTAAAATATGTAATATCTCTAGCGTGACTGCAAAGAAGCTGATCAATAGTTAAATGCCACCCACATATTAGCTATGTATGTTTATTTCAAGGGTTGAAAACAACCATTGAAACGAAATATAAAATTTGGAAATCAAATATTAATGGCAGTAATTTCAGATTATCAGACTCTCGTAATATAAAGAATCAGATAATATATAAAGATTTGGGAATATTAGATACAGAATGGAATTACATTGAGAAAAGATTTCTAGAAAACAACACCCAGACTAGGAAATAAGATTGGCAGTTTAGGCATAAATATTGCAATGTTGTTATTAGATTTCTGCTCAAGAAAACATGATCAGCCTCCATTTCACAGCAAAACTAAAATATATTAGAATTATATTGGTTTACATAGATAATACATAGTGCCCTGTAAAAGCAAAAATCTAAATGAAATAAAATGAAGTTTGCTAATGCAAACTGGAAGTGGGGAAGAAATCTAAAGGGCAAGTTGAAGCAAGGCCTGTATTAAAAATAGCACAATTACTTTGCCACCTGGTTGGCAGGAATAGTATGTCATGACATGCTGACTGAAATATTCAATCAGGAATGATACCTACCAGTATATTCCTTTTTCTAGAAATATGGTTAGCTCTCAATGAGTGAAAATAGTATATATATATTCTATTTATTATGATTTATTATGGCAATAAAACTTATAGCAAGAGAACAAAGATTCTGATATTGCTGGTGGTCTCTGTATCTTAGTTCCTTCATTCTTTGCCATCGTTTGCCCTGTTAGGTCCTCATCCCATTCACTTCCCTGTGCTAAGCTGTTTTGTTCATTGCATAAGGAGTTACTGGACAGCAGGTTGAGTAGCGATGGAAGAAGGGGGGATAGAGAGACTGTACAATATTGTGACTTTGGGGCACAGGTATCATAGAGGAGGTATCATAGAGCAGATAACATGGTGGATTCTCACATGTTTAATATGCGGTTTCCCTTATTTCTCAGAGTTCAAGTAACTTCCCTACTTGTTCCATGTGTCTTCTCTATCTGCTTTTGATTCTACCAACATCCCTGACCAATTTAATTAGCTGAGAGGAAAGACAATGGCTCCTTTAGATAATTTCTTCAACACTGCAGACAGTCATCATGGATCAGATTCAACATACCTCTGTTTCACACTGCCTTAATCAGTTGACACTACATATCCTTAAGCTTTTCTTCTCCTGATCCTAGGTTTCCAGTCTTCAGTCAGCCATTTGTGACTCTGAGCAACGTGGCGACATTGCCCTAAAAGATGCTCGAACTAAGCATCTTGAACTGCAGACAGCCTACCAGCAGTCAAAAGATAAACTGGCATGCCTGCTCCGTGATTACCAAGAGCTGCTAAACACTAAGCTGGCTCTAGATATTGAAATTGCTACCTATGAGGCACTGCTGGAAGGAGAAGAGAGCAGGTGAGATGCACTTCTAAATATATTTAGAAAAATATAAAAAGACATATTTGCAATGCCCAGCTATCATAAGGGGTAGCAATCTGTGGTTTTCTAGATATTCATCCTAATCCTAATCAATATGATCAATAGTCAAGACAAACTGGAAGGTTAAACACCCAAACCTTAGATTGTTATGTTATACATTTCTGCAGTTCTTTTTTTGTAAAAAAAAAAAAAAAATGCAGGAACTCACACACACCATACAACCCGCCTTGCCTACCCTACAAGATTCCATCCAAAAAAGGTGCTGGAACTCCATTCTGGGCATTCTATGATAAAAAAAAAAAGCCCTGCATTTCTGTATAAAAGATACTAAATGTGGGAAACTGGCATTTTGAATGCTAGACTAAAAAGGAAGGCATCAGACTGGCAATATGCTATATTTATGGAAGGAAAGATACCCAATGAATCACCAGTGTTACGATTAGGTGATTTGATTGATTGGGTGAGGCTGGGAATAATGTACTGTACAATTCTAAAATAAAGAATCAAATATTGAAAAGAAGTGTCCTTACATACCCATCCTGAGAATGTAAGTTAGTTTTTACTGGGAGATCTCTATGGTTACCTTTCCAGAATCAGCAGGAAGATATGACTTCTGAAAGATGTTATTATTTGCAACACCTGGAGACCCTATTCTACTTTCTCTGTATGGAAATCAGATATGTAGCATAAGAATCTACTGAGTTACTAGATATCAGAAAAGAGTTCTCTAGATTTTTGAAACCTGGGAAGACTGATTCACCTCATTCAGCTTTTCATAAGCTTTATTATGTTGGTTGCACATTCAGCCAGATTGGATTTGGCATTTTTATCCACCTATTGAGTCTTTCCCAAGGACCTGGGATAGGCTGATGTTGTTTGAGGGTGTTAAAGTTATTGTAGCAAGGTGTGACTTGTTCCAAGTAAAGCTGCCTTTTGCAATTGACTGGCAGTGATTTTTTCAATGCTAATGGTGTTCAAGTAGTGTCCAGATGTTTTCATTGTTAATATAATTATTTTACATAATGCTAAATATTTGTGCATGTTTCTGCATAAGGAGGGAGGTGGAATGTATGCTCATAGGATAGACTCTTCTCTATAACTTCTCAGTGTTTTAGATTACAACTCCATAAATTCTCTACCAGAGAGACCAAATTTTTATTTATTGAGAGCTTGGGAAGCTGTTCTACAGATAATCAGGCTGGGGAAGGCTGATCAATAAATGTTCTCCCAACACATGGACAGTTGGATAAGTAGATTGTGAGGCAACTGGAAATAGCCTTCCTGTCCCATTTCACTCATTTCTTAACTGTGTGGATGAAATCCTTACATATTACACTCCACCCCAAACTTTCCCGAAGGCAGCCAGCCAAGTCAATGCCACACAATCCCACAAACTAAACAATATTCATCAGAGCAGATTCACAAGGCAAGAAGGAAGTCTGTAGTTCATAAACAAGGTTTCAAAGTCCACAAGGCAAAGTCTGGAGTCCACAAACAAGGTTCAAAGTCCACAGGGCAGAAACCCGATCCAAAATCAGGGTTTACAATGGTTGGGGAAGTGCGTGTAAAGCAAACAATTGTTCCTGACAAAGACATCCTCCCCCAGCCTCTAATTAAATCAGCTCAACCCAGGTGTTTTTTGTAAGGAGGGGTGGGGTGGCCTATTAACTAGCAGCCTCACAAACCTCTTTTGAGCTTCCCTCTGCTCCACTCTCTGTGTCCTTGGATCAGGTGGAGGAGGCAGCTGTTCCTGATCTATTGCCTCTCTTCACCATTGCCTGTCTACAGGCTATCCTCCTCTGCATTTGTGAGGGCAGGCAAATCTCCATCTGGTCAACCACCTCCCCCAATGTCAGAGGGTCTGGGACAGCATAATCCTTAGCCCTTGCCCCCTCCAGACATTCCAGGGTAGACATGCCATCCCCCTTGGATGCTCCGAGTTCCAACTCCTTCTCCTTCTCCTCCTCCTCCTCCTCCTCCTCCAAACTGGGATCCGAAGGGGGCATCACACTTAGGGTCCCTTCACCCACCTTTCTGTGCATCATTTCTGTGAGTTACCAAAATCCAGGCAACATGAGATGGCAGAAAAATGTGATTTTACTTCCATTTAAGGACCACAAGGACTTCTGCAGTCCAGATGTGCTAGCCACAAGCCAGAACATCCTATTTAAATAGTGGCACTGACCATTATGACAGTGAATATAGTACTGTCTATAGACAAAGAATGCAAAACGTTTGTTTTTGAAATACGGAGTCTTTTAAGAATATGGTCTAGTATAGCCACCCTTCACTTCTGGTTCTAATTTTCACTTTTCTCATCCTAACAGGATTTACACAGGCAACCCTGTCAGTGTTGGTGAGTATATTGAACATCCCCCCCCCGCCCCACTTAAAAATGTGTGATCAAATACTGTGTGCTTGAAATTTTCAAGCCTGCCATCAAAGTAACGGAACCTCTCTTGTCTGCCACCTTTACAGCAATGGTTAGTGGAGGTCACCCAGTGGGTGAGTGTCCCCCTGGAATGGGAGTCGGAGCGGCCTACAGTGCTGCTGCAGGAAGAGGCATGGAACACAATCATGGGAACTTTAATGGCACGGGAGAAGGCTTCACTACTGGGAGTGCACCTTGTATTCACACTATGGACCCCAGGATTGCAGGAGGCTCAGGAGGCATGGCAGCTGGAGTCAATCATGGGATGGTACATGGAGCTGGGTTGGGAACTGCAGGAGGGGTTAGTGCCAGCAGTGGTGGCTACACAGCCAATGCTTCCACCAAGCGTGTAATGACCTCTGGAGGTGGCAGACATAACTCAGGTCTTTCTGGAGATGGAAACTGCGTAAATAGTCACCATAGTGGAATACACCATAGTGCAGGAGCCACCTATGTTTCTGGAGGGTCTGGCATGGGAGGACATCATTCTGGGGCTGGAGGCAACTCCGGAGCTGTGTTTGGGGTTTCCCGTGGTGAGAGCAGCTCTGGGCTTAGAAATGTCCAAGTCACATCAGTCAGTTCTTCAGTCAGAAAATTTATGTACTAAATCCCAGGGGCTGGGAAGAAGGAACTTCATGTGGAGACAGATGCATGAATCATTAAATTCATGGCTGAGAACAGCCACGCTTTAGACTAAGACCATATTGAGGGTTTGGGGTGTGCCAGGAGCCAGCCTCAGAAATTGGGCATGGCCATGGCAAATGAATGGGTGGGGCTTACTCAGAGCAGATTCAGAATCAATCCTCTCAAAGGGAAAATTGAGAACCCCTCCATTTCTGCCATTCCTTTCCTCCCCCAGAACCAGTCTTGATCAATTGCTTGATTAATCAGCTGAATGGTTGAAAAGAGCTGAAAAATGATGAATAGGCTCTGGGGGGGGGCATGCCTAGGCATCTGGGGGCTTCACAGGGCCTCTGGATTGTCCACCCCATGGGAAAGAAATAGCAGGACCTTATATTTACTTGATATAGCTTACTGTAGATTGCTTCAGCATGTAATGGCCAGGGTTTTCTGTCTTTAAGACTCTTCAAGCTGTCTCCAACCATGTATGCTCCTTTTCCCCCAATTTACACTGGGAATATTTTATTTTTATTTTTTTCCTGTTTTTGAATTAGGGATATTATTTTAGTTTTTGATTTCCTTTTTGTCCTTGGTGCCTAGCAAAGCATTTCAGAAAGGGAAGCCACATATTAACTGTCCAAGATGGGATTGCAAATAACATTTCTTTCCCTTGCCCCTCCCTTCCCCCGTCAAGGATAAGATTTACCATATACACATTTTAACACTGATCTCTTCTCTTGACTTCTTTGCACCCATTTTCCCACGGGAATACCTCCTTTGATTTTTTTTTTTTCCTGTTACAGCTAGACTTGCAATTAGATTGGGGATGGGGATCACATTTATTTTCCCATATTGTTAAAAAATTGTATTCTGAATTCAGAATTGAAATTATGAAATCTTGGGATGAAGAGAATGATGCGGGTAGATTCTCTGCTTCTATACTCAGATGTCACTGGTAAAAGCCAAGTTTCTGTCAAAAAAGATTAGTAGAAATTTGAATCCAAGTAACACTTTAGAAAGTTTCCTCATTATAGTGTGAAATTCTGTTGCATCTTTTTAATTAAGTGTGCTTTGCCATACATAGTTCAATGCATGCATTACTATTTTGATTGAGGATTAGTTGCAAAGGACATATATCTTTAATATCTACATTGTTGCTATATTTTGCTCCTTATTAAGCACTCCAAGCTTCCTTCTATATTTTCAATAAACTGCATGCATGCATTTGGCTTCTGCTTCACTTTAGTGTTTTTGTTTCTTGCTTCCTTCTGTCTCTAATTTTTTCTCTGTAAACTGGAAATAAATATATACATGCTGGCCCAGCTCCCTCTGTCAAGTAGACATAGAGGCAAAATTCATTTACTTTACATTAGAATTCAAGCTTACCTGGCATCTCATTTCCGGAGCTAAATGAAGATAAAAAATTAGCTTTTCAGATCTGCATTTCTCTCAACTTTGCAGTGTACTTCCATGAGTACAAAAGTATATTAAATTCTCCATAAAATACTAATACATTAAAGTATATTGTTTACATATAGAATGCATGAAAGCAATATATTTGGAGAAATCCATATAAAGCATTTACAATTTATTGCAGATTTGCTTAAGAAAAGTTCTGCAATTTGAATGGGAATAGGATGTTTGACATACTTTGGGTTGTAGTAAGCATCAGCCATGCACATGAAAAAAGGCACATGTGAATTTATTCATGTTGAGCTTCTCCACTGAAGATCAGGAATACTTCCAAGTACTCCTTGTGTGAAGGACCGTTACACTTTGAAGTTACACAGCTGCACAATGCACATTGTGAGACTGTGCAGAAGCTCATCTGAATTGCTTCTCCCCATAAGTTGATCCACACTGATTTCCCCTTTACTTTTATCTCCAAAGAACCTTGCCATATCACACTGAGGAACAAAACTGAACACCGCTTGGACTTCATCCAACGTTTGATCTGAAGGGTCTCATTTAGTTCTGTAGTTTTTCTGTACATTTCTGATAGAAATTAAAAGCTGTGGCATTATTCCTTTGAATCTATTCACTGTGATGAGATGGAGGTTCCCTGCTCCCTCTGCTTCCCCAAGAAAAAAATTGTGTGACCCACCAAAATGGAATCAATCAAGATACAACTAGACATCCTGTGCTGGAACATTTCTTAAGTTCAGAAACCCTATGCAAAGGTATATCAATGGGAATGCTGTGTATAAAAAGCTATACATTACAGAGCAACAGGTATACAAATGAGTATAATTTATATATATTCAGTAGGGAACATGTATAAAGTAGAAGAAAATATAATAGATACTGGATTTCTGCAACAAAACTGATGAAACCCAAATTCTTAAATGTAGGTGTCAAATCAATCAATTTAGATGGAATTTCACATTTCTAAACACACAGAACCTCACCAAGTCAACAAATCAAGCACATAAAACTTGTTCTCAGAACCATCTGTTCCTAAACCAGATGATGCCAAAATACCGATGTGTGTGTCATGATGCTACAACTCAAGCTCTGTCCTTATAGATTTGCACTGTGATGCTGCATCAGATACATGGAATGAAGTTTGTGATATGGCATTATGATATACATTTTGTCACTTCTCCACCACATCATGGGCATCTTTGCCTAATATGGAGATTAGTAACAGATTAAAAATCCTCAGTAAGGGAACCATTTCATTTTGCTACTTAAGATTTCCAGCAAGAGTGCTTTAGAGAGGCAAAACAATTGGCAAGGAAGTAAACTCGTTCAGATGTTAACTTGAATATGTGAGAATTTGTAAGCAACTTGAGGATAAGCAAATATGAGCTCTCTAGTATGCCACTGTATCCTATCTCTTGTTTACGCCTATACCTTCTATGTAGAGGATCGCTCTATGAGGATAGAGTTTTTAAACAGAATATACAAATAGAACAAAAATTCCATTTTCTGACACACACATTCTCCACTGAGAGCACTGACAGATCATTTAGGCCAATGTTTTTCAAACATGGCAACCATGTATGGATTTTAATTCCCAGAATTCCCCAACCAGCAGACCAAGGTTGAGAAATACTGATTTAGATAGCTTGTGACATGTTGCTTTGCAGGTAATTTTTTTCTAAGCTTAGCTTCAGAGAATGTGCTTCTACCAGTGTTTTTTAAAAAAAGCAAGCCCACAATGCAAATTTCACTAAATGTGAGGACAAAACATAGTTTTCTATCATAAGAGGTTTTATCGTTTTGTTACTGTTGATTTTTAGTAACTTCAGATTGTGGGGGTGATATGAATGAATATTTTGCCCAGGAAGTGCATTTAGAAAATCACTAACATATTTCTTGACCATAATGCTCCTACTGCATACAGGTCCTCAGCTGTTCTGATATCAGAACCAATGGCTGCAGACATTACATGTAGTTCACAGAAGAAAAATAATAATAATAATAATAATAGTAAGGCATAATAATAAATATTAATAAATAATAATAATATTATATGTATGTATGTATGTATGTAGGTCTTTGGTTATTCGGGTTTTCTCCCATGTAAAATTGGAAGTGTCTTGGCAACGTTTCAACGAAGTCTTATTCGTCATCTTCAGGCTGGTGCTTTCGGCTTCGTGCTTCTAGGAGCAATGGGTGATTGTAGCTGTTTCCTCCTTTTAACTGCCAGTGGGGGTATGAATTGATTGGATGAGAACTTGGCTGTGTTCTGTTTGGATGGAGGTGTGTTCTGATTGGTTAGGAGCTTGGCTGTGCTCTGATTGGCTGTGGGGTTGGCTGTGCTCTGATTGGCTGTGGGGTTGGCTGTGCTCTGATTGGCTGGGGGAGTGTTCTGTTTGGGTGGGGGCTTTGTTGTGCTCAGGTTAGTCTGAGTTGCAGGGTGAACTGCATTGCTATTTTTTGGCTTCGCGTTTGTGGTCGTGCCTCATCTTCATGGTGGGTGTCAGTTTGCTTCATGTATGGATTGGAGGGGTTTAAAGTGGCTAATGATGCAGCTGTGGTCTGGCTTCTGGTTTGTGGTCGTGCCTCATCATCGGTGTGGCTTTGGGTTTGCTTTTGCGTGGATGTGTGGTGGTGACATCCTGTGTAGTTTTTGTGAGTGTGGGTCTGGTGTCATTTTTTGTGTTAGGGAGTCATTTGTCAATAAGGGCGGGTTTCCAAATGGCTGGTAGGTGGGAGGTGTCATCTCGTTTGTTCATGCTGTGTGGGTGTTTTTCTATCTCGATGGCTTCTCTGATTATTCTGTTATTAAAATGTTCAGTTTTGGCAATAGTTCTGGTCTTTTTAAAGTCAATTTCATGTCCTGTGGCTTTAAGGTGTTGGACCAGGGAAGAAGTTGGTTCCTCTTTTTTGACTGAGTTCTTATGTTCTTCAATCCGTGCACTTATTCTTCTGTTGGTTTGTCCGATGTATGTAGTGGGACAAGTGGTGCATGGGATTTCGTATACTCCTTGATTTTCTAATTCAATTTTATCTTTGGGGTTTCTTAGGATGGTGGATATTTTACTGTTTGGGCAGAATGCTGTCTTAAATGTTGTGTTTGTGGAGGATCTTACTGATTCTGTCTGTGGTGCCTTTTATGTAAGGGAGGAGGGCTTTGCCGTTTTCTTGTTCTCTGTCTTGGGTTTTAGTGGGGGTTTCTTTTTGGATTAGTTTGGTAATCTTATTTCTTTGGAATCCATTGGATGTAAGTACATTAGTGAGAGTGTGTAGTTCGGTTTTTAGGTGTTGTTCATCAGTTTTTCTTTCCCATGTGGCCAGATTATGAAGGTGTTGTTTTGTTACTGTTGATTTTTAGTAACTTCAGATTGTAGGGGTGATATGAATGAATGTTGGCCACATGGGAAAGAAAAACTGGACAACTTCCTCATACACCTCAACAGCCTACACCCCAAAATACAGTTCACCATGGAAACAGAAGCTAATAACCAACTTCCCTTCCTAGATGTCTTAGTCTACAAGAAATCCAATGGCTCCCTAGGACACACCATCTACCAGAAGAAAACACACACAAATCGCTATCTGCATGCTTCTCACACCACCACCCAGCACAGATCAACTCGGTAGCCAAGACACTCATCTCTAGAACAAAACTACAGCCCTATGCAGAATCCATCACCTCACATGTAAAAAACTCATTCCAGTTTATAGAGATCATAAAGAAACAAAACTTACAGCCCCGCGACCTACTCGTGAGCTTCGATGTCATATCCCTCTTCACCCAAGTGCCTATCAATGAAGCCTTGACAGCTATCCAAAACAAATATAACCCCCCCAAACACATCTTAGATCTGACCAACCACTGCCTATCCAACACATACTTCATCTATAATGGACAAAAATACAAACAAACAGAAGGAGCACCCATGGGATCACCCCTCTCACCTGTCATTGCAAACCTCTACATGGAACACTTTGAAACCCAAGCTCTAGAAAAATTGGATCACAAACCCAAACTCTGGCTCAGATACGTAGACGACACCTTCATAATCTGGCCACATGGGAAAGAAAAACTGGACAACTTCCTCACACACCTCAACAGCCTACACCCCAAAATACAGTTCACCATGGAAACAGAAGCTAACAACCAACTTCCCTTCCTGGATGTCTTAGTCTACAAGAAATCCAATGGCTCCCTAGGACACACCATCTACCAGAAGAAAACACACACAAACCGCTATCTGCACGCTCTCTCACACCACCACCCAGCACAGATCAACTCTGTAGCCAAGACACTCATCTCCAGAACAAAACGCTTAGCTGACGAACAACACCTAAAAACCGAACTACACACTCTCACCAATGTACTAACATCCAATGGATTCCAAGAAATAAGATTACAAACCTAATCCAAAAAGAAACCCCCACTAAAATCCAAGACAAAGAACAAGAAAACGGCAAAGCCCTCCTCCCATACATAAAAGGCACCACAGACAGAATCAGTAAGATCCTCCATAAACACAACATCAAAACAGCATTCTGCACAAACAGAAAAATATCCACCATCCTAAGAAACCCCAAAGATAAAATTGAGTTAGAAAATCAAGGAGTATATGAAATCCCATGCACTGCTTGTCCCAACACATACATCGGACAAACCAACAGAAGAATAAGTGCATGCATTGAAGAACATAAGAACTCAGTCAAAAAAGAGGAACCAACATCTTCCCTGGTCCAACACCTTAAAGCCACAGGACATGAAATTGACTTTAAAAATACCAGAACCATTGCCAAAAGTGAACATTTTAATAACAGAATAATCAGAGAAGCCATCGAGATAGAAAAACGCCCACACAGCATGAACAAGCGAGATGATACCTCCCACCTACCAGCCATTTGGAAACCCGCCCTTATTGACAAACGACCCCCTAACACAAAAAATGATACCAGACCCACACTCACAAAAACAACACAGGATGTCACCACCACACATCCACACAAAAAGCAAACCCAAAGCCACACCGATGATGAGGCATGACCACAAACCAGAAGACAGACCACAGCTGCATCATTAGCCACTTTAAACCTCTCCAATCCATACATGAAGCAAACTGACACCCACCATGAAGATGAGGCACGACCCCGAACGCGAAGCCAAAAAATAGCAAGGCAGCCCAAGATCTTAAACCCCCCTGCAACTCAGACTGAGCACAACCAAACAGAACACTCCCCCAGCCAATCAGAGCACAGCCAACCCCCCAGCCAATCAGAGCACAGCCAACCCCCCAGCCAATCAGAGCACAGCCACGCCCCTAACCAATCAGAACACACCTCCACCCAATCAGAACACAGCCAAGCTCCAACCCAATCAGTTCATACCCCCACTGGCAGTTAAAAGGAAGAAACAGCTAAGACCACACATTGCTCCTCGAAGCACGAAGCTGAAAGTACCAGCCTGAAGATGACGAATGGGACCTTAATGGTTATAAAAATACGAATCCCGGGCATATTTGTTCAATGATGCAATCTTCGATCTCCGGGAAGAGTATACTCCAGTTATTTATTGTTAAAACAACATTTAAAACAATAAAAACAGTTATATACAAGATTAAAACAACTTAGCTTTCGCTGGTCCTCTGCCAGCGTCCTCAGAGTGGGGCTTAGGGGGTGGGAAGTTCTTTTTATCTCCTTGCTGATCCAATTGCCTATTCATTGCCCTCGTGACAGGGCCACTCTTCCTGATTGCCTGTGACTGCCTTAACTGTTCCGCCCTCTTTTTTTTGCACTCTAACATTGTATTTTTCTGCTCCGTCATCCTTGTGCTGTCTCCCCCTCCCTGCGCTGTTATCATTAACACACTCCTCAATCCCTCCTCTCTACCCAATGCAAGGTTCCTCCTCCGATTCGGCAATACACGAGTCCTGTTGGGCTGCTGGTCCGCCTGCCGTTTTTGCATTCCATTGCCAGTTCTTATCTCATCTCCCTCCTCCAACTCCCTAGCCTGCCGATTCATACACCCTTTGTTGTCCATTCCTGTCATCCTTCCCCCCCTTCCTTCAACCCTCCCACCTCAACCATTCCTATTGATGTTCTCTTCCTCAATGTCTTTTCCTTCCTGATCCGCTGCTCTACCAGCTGTTCCTGTTTACCCTCCTCCCCCACTGTCCATCTTCCCCTCTCCAATGGGAATATTTATGGAGAAACTTAATTCAATATTTCTGGACATACAATTCATGGCGGAGGAGGAGGCCAATGGCAGCTTGGCCTTCCTAGACGTTTTGGTTACACGTCAAATTAATGGTGCCTTCCATATGACGGTGTATAGATAAGCCACTCACACCGACAGGATGTTGCACTATATGAACAATCACCCAGAAGACCATAAGATCTCATGCGTAAGGACATTATTTGCACATATAGACACGCACTGTAATACCAGGAGGGCTAAGCAGAGGGAGCGTGCACATCTTTATCAAGTGTGTAAGTGGAATGGCTACCCAACTAGCTTCATTCAGAGGTATAGCAAACGTCAAGAACCCCGCAGGGCACTGAATGATCCAGGGACAATGGTCCGGACAACAATACCGTATGTCCAGGGAGTATCGGAAGCAACAGTGCGTATATTGGCACCTTATAATATTAAAGTTGCTCACCGGCCTGATCAAACACTCCGGATGAAAGTCATGCGCCCTAAAGAGCCATTGCCGAAGGAAGAAAGATCAGCGGTCGTATATAGAGTGCATTGCAAAGACTGCCAATGTAATTATACGGGGGAGACAGCCAAACGAATAAAAACTAGGATACATGAACATAAATTGGCTGTCAGAAGGCAGGAGCAATACTGTCAAATATGGACGCACATGATTAATACCGGACATTCTTTTGATTTCAAGGAGGCAGAAGCCATTGCCCAGGACGCCTCCAAAGGAGGACGCTTACTAAAGGAGGCCTGGTTCTCCAACACAGACTCCATCAACCGATGTATAGAACTGCCCTCGGCATACCAGGCACTAAGAGTGCAGGAAGAGCATGTCAAGAGACGGATGCCGATTGTCAGAGGCGAAACCAGGATTGGGGGGGGGTATTTACTACATGACTAGACGTAGGGAGGATCCCATAG
Source organism: Crotalus tigris (assembly GCF_016545835.1). Taxonomy (NCBI): domain Eukaryota; kingdom Metazoa; phylum Chordata; class Lepidosauria; order Squamata; family Viperidae; genus Crotalus; species Crotalus tigris. The sequence continues at coordinate 1,290,408 of NW_024100610.1, read as the reverse complement.
ACACGTCACAGATAGAGACAGATGAGGGAATATTACGGTCACAGACAGGTAAGGGTAGTAAAGGAAGAGGAGGTGGATATGATGAGGGACTGCAAGGAGAAGGGGACCAGGGAAGACTCTTGGGAACAGCAGAATTGATCGTACGGCCCAGAACACAGGGGAGGGGTATGCCCGACCCCAGGGGACTGATCAAAAGGGAAGGGGAGAGAGAAAAGAACAGAAAAGATGAGGCACGTAAGATTGGAAGCATATTCACGGGGGGAGAGGGGATATTTGAGAAGGGAGTAAGAATGGAGGAGAATAGCCAGGAACAGCAGGTAGAGCTGCAGATTAGAGGGGGGGGGAGGAAACAGGAGAGGATGGGGTTGATAGGAATGGAGAAGGGCAGGCAAGAATAATAGGCAGGACAGCAGTTTTGGGGGAGGGAAAGTTTGGGAAGGAGAGTCCAACAGGAACGCAGGTTGGTAGATGGGAACAGCACGTAGGACAGCAGGTAAGAGGAGGAAGAATGCTGGAAGGAACAGCAAACAGAGCTGTGGATTGGAGGGGGGGGAGGAAACAGGAGAGGGTGGGACTGACAGGAAAGGAGAAGGGCAGATAAGAATAGCAGGCAGGACGGCAGATTGGGGGGGAGGAAAGCTTGAGAAGGAGGGTTTAATAGGAATGGATGTTGGCATGTGGGAACAGCATGTAGGACAGCAGGTCAGAGGAGGAGGAATGTTAGAAAGAGAGGATGGACAGAAATGGATGAACAACAGGCAAGTCAGCAGATTATGGGGAGGACATTGGAGAGGGGAAGATGGACAGTGGGGGAGGAGGGTAAACAGGAACAGCAGGTAGAGCAGCGGATCAGGAAGGAAAAGACATTGAGGAAGAGAACATCAATAGGAATGGTTGAGGTGGGAGGGTTGAAGGAAGCGAGGGGAAGGATGACAGGAATGGACAACAAAGGGTATATGAATCGGCAGGCTAGGGAGTTGGAGGAGGGAGATAAGAACTGGCAATGGAATGCAAAAACGGCAGGCGGACCAGCAGCCCAACAGGACTCGTGTATTGCCGAATCGGAGGAGGAACCTTGCATTGGGTAGAGAGGAGGGATTGAGGAGTGTGTTAATGATAATAGCGCAGGGAGGGGGAGACAGCACAAGGATGACGGAGCAGAAAAATACAATGTTAGAGTGCAAAAAAGAGAGGGCGGAACAGTTAAGGCAGTCACAGGCAATCAGGAAGAGTGGCCCTGTCACGAGGGCAATGAGTAGGCAATTGGATCAGCAAGGGGATAAAAAGAACTTCCCACCCCCTAAGCCCCACTCTGAGGACGCTTACAGAGGACCAGCGAAAGCTAAGTTGTTTTAATCTTGTATATAACTGTTTTTATTGTTTTAAATGTTGTTTTAACAATAAATAACTGGAGTATACTCTTCCCGGAGATCGAAGATTGCATCATTGAACAATATATATATATATATATATATATATATATATATATATATATATATATATATATATATATATTTGTTTTCTGAGGTTTTCGCGGGTGTGTTTGTATGTAGGTCTTTGGTTGCTCCTCGAAGCACGAAGCTGAAAGCACCAGCCTGAAGATGACGAATGGGACTTCGTCGAAACTTCGCCAAGACACTTCCAATTTTATGCGGGAGAAAACCCGAACAACCAAAGACCTACATATATATATATATATATATATATATATATATATATATAGTATATATATTATAGTGCTCATAGTATATATATACTATGATCATAGTATACATATACTATGATCACAAAGAGAATGCTTTAAGAGAATAAAATTTAATTAATCAACCTAGCTTTCATCAAAATACATTTGACATTGTCAGGGTTAAAAGGCAAGTATAGGGAGTAGACTTATATACCGTTATCAAGCGTCTGCTTCTGGCTCTTAGAGCACGTCATTGGCCCCAGGTGTTCAAAATGTAACCCAAGTAACTCCTTTAATACACATTCTTTTGTTCCTAGCTCACATTCCCTCACACACCACTCGATCGGTAGCTTCGGGATTAAGTGGATTCAGGATTACGGTCTTTCCCCCTCCCCCGTGTGTAACTCCTCCATCACCCCACATACGGTCGCACCTAAGGGGTGAGGGTGGGGGGTATCTGGCTTGACTCCAGTATCCCCCTGAGTCACAAGTTCACCTTGGTCCTGTCCATTCGTCCCTTGAGGATGCACTATGGATTCTGGATATTCCCAAGAATCATATTTTTACTCTTATTTTTAATATATATATATATATTAAAATAAAATAATAATAATAATAATAATAATAATAATAATAATAATAATAATAATAATAATAATAATAATAATAATAATAATAATAAATAAAAGGGGCAACACCAGGCAACTACAGGCCAATTACCTGCTTACTAACAACTTTCAAATTGCTAACTGGTGTGGTTGCTGATGCAGTACAACAGCATCTAGTTGAAAATAATCTCTTTCCACCTGAGCAGAAAGGAAACCGCCCCAATAGCAGAGGAACAAAGATCAACTCCTAATAGACAAAATGATCTTGGAAAACTGCAAGAAAAGGAAAACCAACCTGAATGTGGCATGGATTGACTACAAAAAGGCATTTGACTCTCTGCCACATGTCTGGATAATCAAGTGCCTAGAAATAACAGGAGTCAGTAGAAACATCAGAAAATTTGTGCAAAGATCGATGCCACAATGGAAGACACAGTTGCAGATTAATGGTGAGAGACTGGGAGAGGTTAATATCAAGAGAGGAATATTTCAAGGAGATTCATTGTCACCATTACTATTTGTTATTGCACTGTTTCCTCTGTCAACAATACTAAATAACTCAGGACATGGCTATCAAACATCAAAAACATCTACCAGGCTATCCCATCTCCTTTACACGGATGATCTGAAGCTGTATGGAAAAACATCATCTGAAATAGAATCGCTGCTCAACACTGTCCATATATATAGCCAAGATATTGTAATGGAGTTTGGCTTGGACAAATGTGCCACACTTACTATCAAACAAGGAAAAGTAGTGAAAACTGAAGGAATCAAGATGCCCCACGAAAATAACATTAAGAGTCTGGATGAGGAAGATTACTACAAATACTTGGGTATCCTTCAAGCTGACAACATCAAGCACATGAAGTCAAGAAAAAGATTAGAGGTGAATACATCAAGAGAGTGAAGAAGATCTTAAAGTCCAAACTCAATGGAGGAAATACCATAAAGGCAATCAACACCTGGGCAATTCCAGTCATAGGTACACAGCTGGAATAGTGGACTGGACTCAAGCAGAACTAAAAGCAATGGATAGGAAGACCAGAAAAATAATGACAATGAATCATGCCCTTCATCCACGCAGTGACATTGACAGACTTTATATACCAAGGCAAATAGGTGGGCGTGGAATGCTACAAGTACATCAGATGGTTGAAGAAGAAAAATTGGCTTTGGAAGAATATCTGAAGAACAATGATGAAGATGCACTGAAATTAGTATATCAGGAAGGATTACTGACTACTGGAGAGACCAAACTGGCCTACAAGAAAGACGAAATGAAGAACAGAATAGAGGCATGGGAAGACAAAGCCCTACATGGCCAATACATGAAAAAAATAGCTGGGAAAGCAGATAATAATAAAACCTGGCAATGGCTAAGAGCAGGAAAATTGAAGAAAGAGACCGAGGGAATAATTCTGGCTGCACAAGACCAAACCTTAAGGACAAATGCATACAAAGTCAAAATTGAGAAGACAGCAACAGACAGGAAGTGCCGCCTATGCAAAGAAGCTGAAGAAACAGTGGACCACTTGGTAAGCTGTTGCAAGAAGATTGCACAAACTGATTACAAGCAGCGGCATGACAAAGTAGCAACAATGGTGCATTGGAAAATCTGCAAAAAATATCATTTGCCTGTAAGCAAAAACTGGTGGGATCATAAACTAGAGAAAGTCATAGAAAATGATAAAATTAAACTGCTCTGGGACTTCAGAATTCAAACAGACAAGCACCTGCAACATAACACCCCAGACTTAACAATTGTCGATAAGAAAGACAAAAAAGTCTGGATAGGGATGTGGCAGTGCCTGGAGATAGCAGAATAGAAGAGAAAGAACTGGAGAAGATAACAAAATACAAAGACCTACAAATAGAAATAGAAAGACTGTGGCAAAAGCAAGCAAGGGTAGTACCACTAGTAATAGGCTCCTTGGGTGCAATCCCAAAACAACTGGAGCACCACTTGAACACCATTGGCATTGACAAATTCGCTATTAGTCAATTGCAAAAGGCGGCCTTACTAGGAACTGCTTCCATCCTGTGACGATACCTATAATACCATCAAACATCCACATCTGCCTATTCCAGGTCCTGGGTAAGGACTCGATAGGTAGACAAAATGCCAAATCCAGTCTGAACATCTGGCTGACTGTGCGATGATCCATAATAATAATAATAATCCATAATAGTAATAATAGTAATAAAGTTCGAAGGGACCTTGGAGGTCATCTAGTCCAACCCTCTACTCAGGCCACTTTGATTTATCTAAAAAAATAGTAAAGGAGGAAATAAAATAAATAAAGATAAACAAAAATTCCCACATACCACCTTAGGCTCTAAAAGGTTAACCAAAAAATCCATTGTAGTTCTTGAAAATAAACAAGTTTGCTACGATTCGCTTTAATTTCTTTGATTTACTGGTCTCTTTAAGTGAAGAGTAATATCTGAAAGAATATAATGTATGTGACTGGATGTGAAAGAAAAGAGCTTCATGTATCAATCAAATTCTATAAAGAGCACACAAAAAATGGAACTTTGTTACTGAACAAATGACAACTACATTTAGCAAGAGCAAATGCAGGGTGAGTGGAGGAGTCTTCTTGGACTCACAATTTCTGCTCAGGAAGTAGGTGGCAGTTGTGGCCAGGCAGGCCTTTGCACAATTTCAACTGGGACATCAATTATACCCATTTCTAGACTAGGAGGCTCTGCTCATGATTATGCATGCTTTAATTACTTCCCAGTTGATTTACTGCAATACCATCTATTATAATGGCTTGGTAAGATCAGACTTGGAATACTGCATCCAGTTTTGATTGCCAGAATGTAAAAAAGATGTTCAGACTCTAGAAAGAGTACAGAGAAGAGCAACAAAGATGATTAGGGGACTGGAGGCTAAAGCATATAAGAAACGGTTGCTGGAATTGGGTATATCTAGTTTAACGAAGAGAAGGATGAGGGGGGACATGATAGCAGTGTTCCAATATCTCAGGGGCTGCCACAAAGAAGAGGGAGTCAAATTATTTTCCAAAGCGCCTGAAGGCAGGACAAGAAGCAATGGGTGGAAACTAACCAAAAAGAGAAGCAACCTAGAACTAAGGAGAAACTTCCTGACAGTTAGAACAATTAATCAGTGGAACAACCTGCCTCCAGAAGCTATGAATGCTCCAACGCTGGAAGTTTTTAAGAAGAGATTGGACAACCATTTGTCTGAAATGGTGTAGGGTTTCCTGCCTGAGCAGGGGGTTGGACTAGATGATCTCCAAGGTCCCTTGCAACTCTGTTATTCTGTTATTCTGGTCCAGAATGCAGTGGCATGGGTAATTACAGGCAAACAGAGTACATTAATATGGCACTACTGCTGTACTTCAGGAGCTGCACTGGCTCTCAATAGACTTCTGGGTAAAATTCAAAGTAGTATCACTTATAAAGTCCTGCATGTAATGATTTAATTGCAGGATTGCGTGTTTATTTTGTTGTTGATTATGCTTGTTTTTAATATATTGCTATGTTGTCCAGATTCTCTTTGGCAAGTGGGTAGCCATATAAACTGATTAAACAAATACAATAGATAGGGTTCTTGGTAAAGCCATACTGGATGGGACTTCCTTTGTGTACATAGGGCAGGGGTGTCAAACTGCCAGCCCATGGGCCAGTTGCATCATACCAAAGCCACGCCCCCCCAGCTCCCGCAATACAAAAAAAAGTTGTGATACATCATGACATGTCATGTGACATGGCAAATTGGACACCCATGACATAGGGGGTAAAATATTATGACATCATCAACCCATATCATCATTTTGGTGTCATTGTGGCTCTCTGTTGGACACTGATTGAAGAACGCAAAAATTAAATCCTATATGTCATCTTTCAAGTCAATGCACTTTGGGACATTTCATTTCCCTGCCTTGAGATGGGGACACACTTTGCTGCTTTTTACAAGAGCCGTGAAAACCTGACTCTTTACCAAGGCCTTTTGCTTTATTTTTATCTTTTATTGATTGTATTGTAATTCCTTTGACAATGGTCAGTTGACCAAAATCACTGAGAGTAGGGGGCATACCTTGTACATTGTATTGCCCACATATTTTATATATAGATATATATTTGCTGATAATTTATTTGAACATATTTGTGTCTATGTATAATGGGTTTTATTCGTATTGTATATCAGTGATTGCATGATCTCTGTAGATCAGTGGTTCTCAACCTTTTTAATGCCACAACCCCCAACCAGTCGTAAGTCGAGGACTACTCAACTGGTCGTAAGTTGAGGACTACTCAACTGATGCAGGACCGTTTGCAGAATTGGACTTTTGGTGGGCTCAGCAGGGCAGAGACAGCCTGGACAATTCCTATTGGCTTTTGAAAGCAATAGAATTAGACTCTATTCAAGAGAGTATATTCTATTGGCTTTCAAAAGCCAATAGAATAAAAGGGAGTAGCACAGCTAAGGAAAAGGGGGAAAAAATGGTGGACTGCGTTGTTTGGCGACCCCCGTGAAATGGTCGTTCGACCCCAAATGGGGTCCCAACCCACAGGTTGAGAACCACTGCTGTAGATATCATACATTAAAAAAATATATCAGGCCAGTATCTGATTTCTTTAATATAAATGATGCTATGCTTCAATGGTTCAATAGCCTAGGTATCTGAACATAGATCTTTTTAACACTTATATTTTATTGTGCTTTACTATCTAGGTGAAATGTTAATATATATTATTATCCATGTATATGCCATATGATAAATAATGAAATTAATATATAAGAGGCATACAAGATTAATGTTTAAAAAATTACTAGTACATTTTTCCTCAAAACTGTATTTTCCTGGGATCAAACAGCTACCGTGTAAGTCTCCAAAAAGATGCAGCTTCATTAAGGACCCACCTACAGGTGCAGAGTGTCTGCTCATATCGTCTCCAAAGCATCTTTTCTTTTTCTTCAGATCTAAAGTGCTAAACATCCCCACTCAGAAAATAATTATTCATTTTCCCTGATCAGTTTAGATCCTGCTTGTAATTAACCCATTGAATTACAGAGGTTTATTTATTAATCATGACCAACTCATGTACAGTGGCTCTGGGCAGCCTGCAGTGGTAATAATAGACACCATTAATTACAATCAACAGGTGGATAGGAGACAACATTTCATTCTGGATTTAAATTACAGCTCAAAATTAAAGGAGAGGATTTTATTGAATGCATTTTCTTTGAAGCATATAAATATCCAAACAAAGGGAATAGATTTGCAACCAGAAAAGTGGAAGCATGAAGTTCTTCCTAATTCAAGGTCATTTTCCACAGATAATAGCATGTTATTTGGCTAGAGAAAGGCAGCTGGGTCAGTTGTATCAGGTGAAATGGATTCCAAGTTTTTTTTTAACTATTGAGCCACCTGCTTTTATTATTGTGAAAAAGCAGGAAAGACAAGATAGAATAAAATTCTCAGATTTGGCAGTCCAAGTTAATCAGAGAAGTCAAACCACAATAGCTAATTTCCACTTTTAAAGGCACGTAGGAAAGAAAGGAGAGAAAAAGGACACATGGCACAATTTACAGCTCATTGGAGCTACAAGGTCAATGCTGTTAAGAATACATTGAAGCAGACAATTCAGGATGTCTTCATATAAAATATTAGCCCTGGGAAGAATGATGTTTAATCAAAATACATCTAAAGAGGAACCTCAGGCATATGATGTCTGATGTATGGAAGGTTACATTATCAACATGTTTGTAGATGCAAAAAACTGCAAGATTTTGTATTAGATAGTATTATAAAAGATATAGAGAAAAAAATCCCAAGTGCAATATTTGAGGATTTAATTAACACAATTAAGAAATATAAAGTAGAAAAGTGCATCTGTTGCCAATGGCTTAATATTCTATTTAACAAACTGTCCATATTTTCAGGGATTACCTATACACCTGCCATTTGTTGGGGGAACATCTATGGACCAGCCATCCATGTGTTGAGAAAACAACTTGATCAAATTTCCCCAACCAGATGCCTTCCAGAAAAATTGGTCTACAACTCCTAAATTCTCAAGATATATAGGTGTTCATTACACTTGCTAACTACGAATTTAGGAAATTACAGCCTAAAATATTCAAAGGATCCTGCTAAGATATAAAGTAGAATAAAATTCTAGGAACATAACTTCTACCTCCTATGTAATATAGAAAAATGCACAAATATTCAGCATTAAGGGGTAAACTTAAATTTAAATTTAAACTTAGAAACAGCTGAATGAGGTCAATCTTTCAGATTTCAAATATATACAGAATTCATAGAATGTGAATTGCCAGCTAGTGGTCAGTTGGATTCTTGCTGTATATTTCTACTGGTTCTATTCTGATTTCTTCAGGATTTTTTTTTTTTTGTACTATCACTGTAGGAACAGAGAAAGATTTTAGGATACAAGTGTAATGAAGTGCATTTGTTGATCACAACAGATCCCACAGTGGTCAGGTTTGATAATTTATAGAGGTAACTTTCATCAGTATTCAGGTCAGCAATAAAATGAGTTCTAATTAAAAGTTTGCAGATACCTGTGGTGCACAACTTCAGAGCTTTCCATTTCTAGCCCTCCTATTCTTAATGGACAGGTACTTTTTGTTTTTTCTTTTTTTATAAACAACTGCCCATGAGCAGTGTTTATCTATGAAAAAAAGATCATTGTATGTCATGTTTTAAACCTGAATTTCCTATGTGCTTCAGATGAGATCCAGTTTAAGAAAGAATTTCTGGATACAGAAATAGACGTAGCAGAAGAGTTATGCTAGAGTTCCCAAGTAAATAGTATTTCAAACATTTATTCCTCTAACACTGGAAAATTGTATAAGCAGAGGCCTTATCTAAATTAGGCAACTACCAGTTTCTGTGTCAACAACTGATTTTGCCCTACTTCCTTGGACTGTAAATGACCCCCATTTTCAATTAACACCCAGAAGAGAAGTTACTTAGACAAACTAGCTCTTCCTATTTACTCTAGCAAGTAGTTAAATAACTAACTTTCTGTCTAATGCTAATGAGAGCCACTTTGGGTAGTATTTAAAATTCTAGCCTAGAAACCAGGAGACTGTGATTCTAGTCTCACCTCAGACATGAAAGCTGGCTGGGTGATTTTAGGCCAGGCATTCTCTCTCAGTCCAGCCTACCTCCCTGATGTTGTGATGAAAAAGAGGATAAAGGAGTATTATATATGTTTGCTAGCTTGAGTTGCCTTTAAAGTAATAACATTGAAATAAAAAATAATAAATTAGATAATTATTTCCCTTGTTTGTGTTAGCAAGGTGCCTGAAATTTACTAGATATTTAACCCTCATTACTGTGTAATCTTCCTTTACTGATGGCTGAAATGATCATCCTGCCACTTGGACTCACTGTGACAATTAGGGAAGGATTTCTGGTGCTGTAAGTAATTAATGGGTAAGGAGTCTGGATGAGCCCTTACAGAGCCTCTGGGAGGATGACTTTAGGTATCTGTCAGACAAAGTTGCTCAGCTTCACTCTTGAGTCCAAATCTAATTGTGCAGATCCTGTGGAAGTGACAAAGGCATATCCTAGCTTGCTTATGTTGGAGGAGTTTGAGCAAGTCAATATTGAGGAAATGAGCAATATGTTTGGTCCAATGAGCTCTGCCGCCTATAGTCTGGCTCTCTCCTGGTTAGTCATGGTTCTTTGGGAGATTGCATGCAACTGGGTCCAAGCAGAGGTTTATGTCTTCTTGTGGGAGGAGGGGCTTTGCCTGCCTTGGAGATAATCACCTCCTTTTTCAAGACACCATCCTAGAGACCATCCTTTCAGGAGACCTGACAGTTTTGAGTAGCTTCTGTCTAGTTTCCAACTTTCCCTTTTAAAAGGAACTTTTTGAGAGGATGATTGATGCCTAGTTACAGAGAGGCCTGTATTAAGGGATTATCTACATCAATTATGGCAAACCTATGACACAGGTGTTAAAGGTGATGTGCCACAATGGTTGGATGACATGCCACCATTTACTAACACCTGACAACACCTGTTGTCGAAAGCACACTCTGTCCTCTTGCAATTTTCAGAGGCTGCAGAGGCCCTGGGTGAAAGGGGTGTGCTCTTGCACAACCTCCAGCCCTTTGGTAAGGAGCACAAGACAATCATGCTCTCATATGGCCCCCAGATCCTCCAAAAATCATGGGAGAATGGAGTGTGCAGGTTTTGGAGATTGCAGAGGTTACGGAAGAGCATTCTTAGAAGCCACTTGAAGAACAAAGGCCTCATGTGACCCACAACAGCCTTAAGTAGGCCACAGGGCCTTTCAACAGAGCACCTTCTGAGAAGTGGGTGACCACAAGGGCAATCATTCTGGGGAATAGAATTGCCTTTTTGAGTGGCAGTTGTGTTGCTAGAACTGAAGTCAAGGCCTGGACCCATACTTAAGGCCCAGCCTCAGCATTGCTACTGAAAGCCACTATTCAAAGTGGCTTAGATGAAAGGAGTATAGAGAATCATTTCTCTTTTGTTCAGGGAAGGGGTGACATGCCAGCAAAGTCAAGTTAGGCATTTTCTGAATTTTTGATATGCCAAGCTCAAGAGTTTCACCATCATTAATCTAGACTCTTTTCAGCTTGGAGTCATGCCAGGCTGTAGTTCTGAAATGGCATTGGTTGCACCCGTGGATCAACTCTGATGGGCTTGGGATGACAGTGATGTGTCCCTACTGGTCCTCCTGGATCTTTTATCAACTTTCGATACCATTGCCTGTTACAGATCTCGATTAGTGTAGTTAATGGTTGCATTATTTAAATTTACACTATTCAAGAGACATTTCTACAGAAAATATGGTAACTGCTTCCAGCTCAATGGAAATAGGCAATGAATATTCTTATACATAAATTTATATGTATATAAAGGAAACATTAAAATGAAGGGAAAATATATTTTTAATTTATATTTATGATTAATATTTATAGAAAGCAAAATAAAAACTATTTTTTTTACTATAGATTCAGATACTCTAACATCTTGTCATATTGTGGTCATGTTGTTCAATTGCATCAAGTTTTTACTCTAACTTTTCCTTTTTAAACTTGTACTGTTTTCCTCCAATGGAGTCTTCCTTTTCTCCATTTTGCACACACAAAGATAAGTGCTATCTAAAACCCAAGCCACAACTACAAGTGTGCTAGGTTCATATGAACTGAATTTGGGGACACATTGGTATCAATTTACAATTTGCACTAAACCAAGTAACACATTATTCAAACTAACAATAAACGCAACCAACATGACTATCAATTAATATCTATTAGATGACATCATTTGACATCATGGGGTGTGGAATAATCAGTATACAGATAATAGTTATGCATCTCCACCCCATACTGAGCAGGAGGATGCTGTTTAAGTGCTTACCCAGTGCCTCAAGGCTGTGAAAGTTTGGATGGGGACAAACCAGCTGCAGCTCAGTCCTAGCATGACAGAATGGCTTTGATCCCAGGGGGTCTGGAAAGGTGACCTCTTTGACTGTGGAGGGGTAACACTTTCCTGGCAGAGTTGGTGTGCAGCCTGGAGGTTCTCCTGTATTCACTTAAAAAGCAGATTGCAGCCATGGCCAGGGGAGTCTTTGCCCAAATTTATTTTATTTTTGCACCAATTGCATCTATTCCTAGCCTGGGGGGACTTGCTTATAGTAACAGTCATCTTAGTCAGTTCTCATTTGGATTACTTATTTGGAGCTGCCCTTGAAAGGTCAACCAGAAGCTACAACTAATCCACAATGCAGTGATGTGAGCAATGATGGACATCTCATAGTTTGCCCAGCTTACATGATTGTTGTATGAGTTGCACTTACTCCCCATAGAATTCCAGATGCAGTACAAATGCTGCATATCACCTTTACAACCTTACATGGCATAGGACCAGGTTATTTGCAGGACTGTCTATTCTCTAGGCTATCTGCCCATCTAGAGTGAGTGTGCTTCAGATCCCTTCCCTCATATTGTCACCTGCTGGCATCTTGAAAGTATGGCTTCTCCTTAGCCACTTCAACCCTTTGGAACAGTTTCCCTCTTCATATATAGCTGCCCCCTCCATCCTCTTAGCCTTCTAGAGGGCTTGAAGACTGATCTCTTCCACCAACACTGGACAATGATTGGGATGAGCCACTAAATATCGGTGTGGGTTATCATGATGGTGTGGTGAGAAATCAAGTCTTTTTATGTTGTTGTTCTATTGATTTTTATGTGAACCATCTAGGATTATTGTATATGATAGGCATCCATGTTACAAATAAATAAATAAAACAAGCCTGGCATGTACAGTGATGCTGAGTAGGTTTCCACTTCCCATTAAGCCAATCTTCTTCAAGCGGGATGACTTCCCAGGTTATCCAGGATGGCCATGCTGGCTGGAGGATTCAGAGCGCGGAGGCCCATGCATGAGAAAGATATCCAGACTGGAAAAAAATGCTGACCCATGTGATTTTGTTTGGCTATAGATGACTTTGTTGTGTGAACCTAGCCATTGTGCTTATAAAACATAACTGTTTGTTGAATAAACGAGAATTGGCTGGGTTGGCATAATGCACTGAGTCGTGCATTATGCCAACCCAGCCAATTCTCGTTTATTCAACAAACCATGGCACAGAGCTAATTTTCAAACAGGCTTTTAGATAAGTATCTAAATCTTTTTGTGTATATATCTAAAACTGGAAATGCCTGCTTACAAAATTATTTATAATTTTACTGATTTATATGGATCCTATATATAAAATTCCCTTCTACCCTTATGGGTGGTATGTGTCTTACTCAGTCTCAGATTCTCTACCAAAGGCCTGGGAGTTTGATGGTTCTGCGCAGTATCTTCACTGTTTCTACACTGCACTCCTCTGGATAGAGAGCTTTGTCATTGCTCCTAGGATCTTTTGGAGCCACTCTCCCAGTTTAGGAATCACAACCTCAAGTGCTTCTACCCCCACTTGGCACTACTTTGACCTTTACTTTCCACATCATCTCTAGGTTCTTCTTTCAGGCCTGGTACTTTTCTAGATTCTCATAATACTCCTTTTTCCTGATATTGGCATCACTACATCTTTCACCACCACTGTCTTCTGCTCCTTGTCTACTATCACAGTATCGGACTGATTGGCTATTTGGAGAGTGGTTGGATAGCATCGTGGTTAGAGCATCATCTTTGACACAGGAGACTGAAGTTGAAATCCAGCTAATACCTATCTTACAAAAAGGAGTCCTTGGGCAAAGACACCCCCTAACACTTCATTGTCTACCTCAAATATGAAAATGACACAAGTTAGAAGAGTTCTGACACTTGGCTGTCAGCTAGATTAACAAGATCCATGTTGAGGAACCAGGGCAGTCTGGCAATTGTACATGGACAAGACAAGGGAATCTGGAATGGATGAATGAATGAACAAATGAACATTGGGTGGTGTAGTGTTCAAGAGAGCAGGTGCATCTTTTCTATATTGTCATTATATAAAACTTGGAATCAGGTCTGGATTTATTTATTTTGTTTGTGGTTCCCTATTGCTTCTTACCATGCCAATTTTCTCTGATGCTAAGCAGGAGACATCATTGGTTGTGAGGGGCCCTTAATTCTAGTGGAAGGCAGTGGGGAGGGAGGACTGAGAACAGATATAACAGAAGCGAGCATTTTGCCTGTACTTCCTGCATCATAGTGTTTTTCTCCAAAGTATTTTAATTAAATGCAGATTCTTCCCTCAAGCACCAAATGACCTGTATCTGTTTGAAATATTTTAAAGGAGTAGCATAAGCATTAATTTGCATTTGTTTAACATTTTGGAAGAATAAATTGGCAAGTGCAATCTATAATTATGCTATGTAATTATTAAAACAATATGTATGAATAACAGTGTGCTCCCCATAATGCTGGCATTTTTAGAGAAGGTAAATCAGTAAGCATACATTCATTCAAAATCAGGCACTGCCCCTTCTGTCTGCATAGCTGCTTCATCATTTATTTTATTAACATAATTCTTCCAATTCATTTTAGGCCAGAAAAATCATGGCTGACACAGGGGGTTTTGTGTCCTGAGCCTGCTGAAGCATTCAGCAGGCTCAGAAATGTTGCAAATGGTCCTGGGCAGACCAAAAGCTGCCCGGGACCAGACTGGCTGTCGCCAGCCTTACGCGCATGCATAAGGCGCAAAAACAGCCAGCTTCTTATTGGGTGACACTGTCCAGGTTCAGGACTCTATAAAAGCCCTGCGTGCCGGATTTCCAGTGGTGATGTCAGGGCAGTGCAGAGGCAAGAGGACACTCTCTGTCCTCTAACTCTGATCTTTCTATGATTGGAGACCCTTTGGGGGCATAAAGAGCCTGGAGGGCTACATGTGAAAAAAGGTGAAGCCAGAAGAGTAACGAGGTGAGAGGCGATAGCCCATTACAACGAAGGAAACCCCCTAAATCCAGCGTGGAAAATTCTGCCATCAATAGATGGCGGATCTGAGGGCCTGACAAAATCACAGAGGATGCGGAAGCAAAGAGGATCTTAACAGACTGTATTAATGAGAGAGTTAAAATAGTCTAAAATATCTCTATGAAATAATAGAAAAGTCAAAAAAAGATCTATGTGTCTAAGAGGGTGGGTGCTGAAACAAAGCTCAACTGGTGAGGGAATCCTCAATGCAAGTGGCGACCCGGTGGGAAGGGCCATGAGTTGACAGATTTAACAACCAGAGGATTAACAGGAGGGTGACATAAAAGAAAGAAAGACCTTGTGGTAAAAGTTTGAGCACAAATACAAGGAAGACAGTGGAGGATTAAAGAAGAAAAAGCTGAGAGGCTGTGGCGAAGGTGACGTTGGTGGAGCCCATGAGGTGAGAGAAATGAAGGGAGAATACTTGGGAAGGAAAAGAAAATGGCGATATAGGAGGAATGGAGGAGTGAATACATTCTGGAACATTAGAGATCCCTGGAGAAAGTGGTTGGAGAAGAAAGTTGGAGACAGACCTGAATGTGGTGAGGATTTGGAAAGCCAAGGAGACGAAGAGAAAGTGTGAAAAGAGAGTGGCGTGAAGTAAAAATCCGGAAGGTGAAAGAGACGGTGAGAGGACGCGACAGGAGACGAAGGCAAAAAGAATGGATTGACGAAGAGAGAGACGAGATCGGAAGGAAAACCCGAAGCCTAATAGGGACGGTGTTTTCAGTTGAGGCGAGAGAGGAGATGAAAGTGAAAGGAACGGATTGACAGCCAGAGAGACAAAATCGGAAGGAAAATCCAGAGCTTGATAGGGACGGTGTCTTCAGTTAAGAGAGGCAAGAGAAAGTGAATCAGATTGAAAGGGGGGATACGGTGACAAATGTGAGAGTGAGCGGAAGGAAAGGAGACGATGAGAGGACGACGTTGGAAGTGACAGGAACGTGGATGAGGCTTGGAAGGCAAAAGAAGAGATAAGAATGGACTAATGATTGATAATATATGATTGGAGAAGTAATTTGAATTTTTAGAAAAACTGTGTGATAAGTAAGAAAGAGGAAAAAAAGTGAAGAGAGTTAGAGAAGGTAAAGAGAGAGTTGGGGAATTGTGGTAGTGGAGGTAGTCTCAGAGGAGTTGAGAAAGGAAAATGAAAAATCAGAAGTTTAGAGTCAAAATAAAGTTAAATAAGCTGTTGGATAAATAGAGTGACATTCAGAAATAAAAATATTAGAGAAGTAAGGATAACTATGGCAACACTGAGGACAAGAAAAAATGGTGTCAAGTCTAACACTGACGCCCTCATCTCCACCTGGTCAAAGAACACTAGAAAGAATGTTTGGTACAGAAAAACAGAGTGTAATGGCTAGTATGCAAACCATGCAGACATCACTTCTTACTATTCAAGAAACAATGCTAAAAATGCAGGAGACAATATCCAAAAATTATGTAGAAATGAGAGGGGATATGAATAAATTGGATAATAGAATTGAGATGATCCAACAAATGATGGAGAAAAATGAAGCAAGGATCCAGACAGTAGAAGTGGGGTTGGACAAAGTAAGGAAAAAAGTTGATACATTAGATACAGAAATGATGGCAACTAATAAAAAAATTGGAGGAATCAAGCATCCATCTAGAAATGGATAGGGAGGCATTCTACCTACAATTTCAAAATGTGGTAGAAGAGAAGGAAGAGGATTTGTGTGCTATTATGGTGGATTTGATTGCTGAGGCCCTACAAAGGGACAAACAAGAGATTTTGATAGAAATTGATGAGGTGTATAGAATCCATACAAATTATGCCAGATGCAACAGACTCCCACGAGAAGTACATATTAGATTTGCTAGGAAAAAGGTGAGAGACATAATTTATAAAATCACAAGAGAGGATCCAACAATTTACAAAGGAGTGGAAATACAAACTCTAAAACAGGTACCAAAGAAGATAAGAGAACAGAGAAGGGAATATAGAGTCCTTAGTGCTTATTTAACCAAAAGAAGTATACTGTTCAGATGGTTAATCCCGGAAGGGATGTTAATATCATGGAGGGAGAGGAGGATTAAGATAGATAACCTAGAGAAAGCACAGGAATTCTATGAACAACTGGAAGGAGTGGAGGAAGAGAATAGCAGCAAGGAAGAATTGGAATCTAAAAGCCAGGAAGACCAACAGCAGGAAGTAAGGGAAAGAGAACGAGGGACAGAAAGCAAGGAAGAAAAAGGACAGAGGAAAGAAAAAGGAGTAGGTCCAAGAACAAGACAAACACACAAATAGACACACAGGTAGAAAATGGAAAAAGAGATCAGACTATTATCTATTAATATAAATGGATTAAATTCACCCGCAAAAAGAAAACAAATACTAACAAAATGAGCCAAACATTATATAGATATAGTTTGTTTACAAGAAGTACATATCAAAGAACAACATAGGAAATATTTAGAGTTCCCCAGATTAGGAATATTATACACAGCATTAGCTGAACAAAAGCAGAGAGGATTAGCGGTTTATATTAGAAAAGAAATTAACACCAAATTGAAATATCAAGATACAGATGGAAGAATATTAGCAATAGAAGTACAAACCGAACATAAATCATGGTTGCTAGTGATAATATATGCACCAAATGAGAACCAAAAAGAATTTTACTACAAATTACATGAGAAACTTATAGAAATTGGACAGGGAAATATTTGTACAGTAGGAGATTACAATGCGTTAGTGGATGTAAAAAAAAGACTATATTAGTGATACGAAAAAGAAAAAGAAAACACTACCAGGGACATTTTTTGATTTGGCCCATGAATTTAATTTATCAGATCAGTGGAGGAAGTGGAATAAAAAAAAAAAAAAGAATACACATTCTTCTCGAACCCACATAAATCTTGGTCTCAAATAGACATGGCATGGACCAACAAAGAAGTAGGTCAAGACATTGAGACAATAGAAACAATGCCAAATATATGGGCTGATCACAA
The DNA here is from genome assembly GCF_016545835.1 of Crotalus tigris. Classification (NCBI taxonomy): domain Eukaryota; kingdom Metazoa; phylum Chordata; class Lepidosauria; order Squamata; family Viperidae; genus Crotalus; species Crotalus tigris. The sequence goes on along the minus strand of NW_024100610.1, from coordinate 1,272,691 downwards.
TCTTTTGCAAATAATTTGGAAGGGGCAAAAAAAAGTAAGGAGAAGATGGATAATGAACTCTCACATTTTGAAAGAAAAAGAATTTATAGCAAGGAGTAGAAGGGAAATGGAATTTTTTTTAAAGAGAATATAAAAGAATAATCACCAATACAAATTATTTGGGACACTGTGAAAGCATATTTAAAAGGACTAGTAATAGCTTACACAGCAAGGAAAAACAAGGTGAAAAGGCAAACACAAAATATACTCTAAGAAGAGATTTAAAAATTGGAATCTAAATTACAAAAAGAGCCCCAAGATGAATTCATTAAAACAGAAATGGTTTTGGCTAAATGTAAACTAAATATGATAGATCAAGAGGAAAGAACAAAAGAATTGAAAATAGCAAAACAAAATTTCTTTGAACACACAAATAAACCTGGGAGATGGCTCTCTTATAAACTAAAAAAAGAGAAAGAGAAAAGAATTATTCAGGAATTACATGACAAAAATGGAGAGTCACAATACAAAATGGATAAAAAGAAAGAAATAATTCAGAACTATTTTGAGTCATTATATAAAAAAGAGGAGATAGATGTGGGGAGCATTAAACAATATTTAAAGGTGAAGGGTCTGCCAGAATTAAAAGAAGGACAGAGAGAAATTTTGAATGGGAAAATAACAGCCTTGGAATTAAAAACTGCTGTGCAAAAACAAAAAATTAAAAAAACCCCGGGGCCAGATGGCCTCCCAGGGGAAGTATACAAGACTCTTTATGAGGACTTTGAAAAGATATTGTTGGATGTGTATAATGATATGTTGGAGAAAGTTAAATTACCAGACTCCTGGAGAGAAGCTACCATATCCCTGATCCCAAAAGAAGGCACAGACCCCAAACAGATCAAAAATTATAGGCCAATCTCGTTACTAAATTCTGATTATAAATTTTTTTACTACTATAATGGCAGAAAGATTGAAAGTAATATTACAGGAGATAATACACCCAGATCAAAATGGCTTTTTACCTACAAGATAAATTAGAAATAATACGAGAATGGTGTTAAATGTCTTAGAGTATTATGAAGCACAACCAGGAAAACAGGTAGCACTAATTTTTTTAGATGCGCAGAAAGCATTTGATAGTCTCAGTTGGCAATTTATGTTCCAACAGATCGAGGACATGAAATTTGGAGGGAAATTTGAGAATATGATTAAGGCAATATACAAAACACAAAAGTCCAGCGTGATAATTAATGGAGATAATACCAAAAGCTTTGACATAAATAAAGGGGTAAGACAGGGATGCCCAATGTCACCTCTACTTTTTATTTTGACCTTAGAAGTGCTGCTAACGCAAATCAGAGCCAATAAGAAGATAAAAGGGGCACAGGTTAAGACAGAAGAGTATAAAACACAAGCATTTGCAGATGATTTGGTCTTTTTTATTGAGGAACCAATAGAGAGAGGAAAGATTTTGATGAAAGAAATAGAAAAATATGGAATAGTGGCAGGATTAAAAATTAATAGAGAAAAGACCAAAATGTTAGTCAAAAACCTAACCAAAAAAACAGAAAAGGAAATTAGAAGAGAATCTGGAATTGCAAATTGTAAAAAAGATCAAATATTTAGGAATCTGACTTACCACAAGGTGCTCCACAATAAAAGAAGATAACTATAAAAAACTATACTACAAATGAAGAAAGATTTTGAGACCTGGGGGAAATTACAATCATCATTATTAGGTAGGATTGCATTGATCAAAATGAACACATTACCAAGATTATTATATTTATTCCAAACAGTCTCGATAAAATTAGAGAAATTTTTTTGAAGAATTAGATAAAATAATAAATAAATTCATCTGGTCGGGCAAAAAAGCATGGATAAACATGAAAATATTACAAGATAGTAGAAGTAGAGGTGGACTTGGGCTCCCAAAATGGGAAATTTATTATCAAGCAGCTGGACTACTCTGGATCAAAGATTGGATAAACCTAGACAATAAAAGAGTTTTAATGATTGAAGGGCACGACTTATAGGCTGGCTGGCATGCCTTTTTATGGGGGAAACATAGGAAAACACACACATATTTTTATCAACATCAGATAAGAGATGCGCTGATTCGGGCGTGGGAAAAAGTTAAAAAAAGACATTATAGGAAAATCCCAAATTGGATTTCACCGATGGAGGTGATGATTCATCCTAACACCTTGGATAAGAAAAAGATGATTAGATACAAAGAACTATTAGACAACCAAGGAAACCTCAAATCAAGAAAAGAATTAGAAGAACAAGGAATAATCATAGATTGGTGGCCATATTTACAGATCCAATCTAAACATAGTAAGGATATGGAAGAGCACGGAATAAGCGAGACCCCACATCAATTGGATAAAATTTTAAGTTAAGGAAGGAAAATTTTTAACAAAAACCTATAAATATTTATTAGAGGTACAGTAGATCTGGAGGAAGAAATAGTGAAAGGGCCAATGATAGCATGGGCAAGAAATGTGGGCCGAAATATAAATCTGGAAGAATGGGAAAGATTATGGAACATAAATTGTAAACTGACACTGTCAACTGCATATAGGGAAAATCAATACAAAATGTTCTATAAATGGCATTTAACACTGGCGAGATTGGCTAAAATGTAGAAAAATATGAATCCAGAATGTTGGAAATGTAAAAATAAGGAAGGAACATTCTATCACATGTGGTGGCTGTGCCCTAAAGCAAAGAGCAATTGGGAACGGATAGGGAACTGGATACAGGACATAACCAAGGTGCAAATTGAATTCAAACCTGAACTATTTCTTCTGGATATAATAAATTCAAAGATGGAAAAGCAACTCCAACACATCATTATACATATATCGACAGCAGCCCGCATAGTATACGCTCAGTGTTGGAAGGGTGAAAACATACCTACAAACGATATGATTATATACAAAATTCTTGAATGCGCGGAAATGAATAAACTTATGCTAGAATTAAAAGACAAGGAGGCAACAGAATTTTATGAAATATGGAACAAATGATTGGCTAGAACAAAGAAAGAAAAAGACATGCTTACTGATGTAAATAAATTGTAGATAATATATATGAGATGTATAACACAGTTTTGTTAAGGGAAAAAATGTATTTTTCAGTTTTATTTTTGTTGTATAGTGAAAAAAGGAAAAATAAAAACTAAAAAAAAAGGCCTGCATGCCTTTTACTGCTTGCTTGGTTGTAGGAGAAGAGTAATAAAAAGCTTGTTGTTTCATCATGTGTCTTCGTCAATTGCCAACGAACGGAAAACACAACTATGGCGACGAAGGTGGGATCCCTGCAAGTAAAAGGAACAAATAAGACTCACCGAGAAAGTTGAAGACGGAAGACGGCGTCCTGCATTCGTGACTAAGCCTGCCAGTACAGCATCGCTGAAAGGACCCTTTCCCCCAAAAAATTTACTAGCTTGCAGAGGAGGCAATTAGCAAAGGCCGTAAAAGTATGATGTTGAAAATTGGCCGCTTGACTGACTTTGATGTCTCCCACCCGGAGAGATGGAATTCATACGTAGCAAGGGTGGAGAACTACTTTAAAGTAAATCAAATCAGGGAAGAAGGCCTGAAGGGAGCAACTCTTCTGTGTGCCTGTGGCCAGGAAGCTTTTGACATTGCGGAAAATCTGGTGGCCCCTGCACTTCTGGAGTCAGTAACATACGCTGACTTGAAGAAGATGTTGAAGGAACATTTCCAGCCTAAATTGTCTGTCATAGCTTGGAGGCATGTGTTTGAGCAGAGAGACCAGAGGTTGGGTGAATCTGCTGTGGATTTTATTGCTGCCTTAAGACAAGCGGACAGGCCTTGTGAATTCAAGGACCTGGAAAAGAGGCTGCGAGATTGTTTCATGTGTGGCCTATGAAGTAGAGACCTGCAACAGAAGATTTTTGTGAAAGAAGAGGTGTCGTTCCAAGATGCCTTAAGAGAGGTTGCAGCTGAGGAAGCAGCAGGCGGTGCTGGGAAGGCTTTGCGGCTCACCAGGAACCCTCCAGCCACCGTGACCATCCATCAAGAGGACGCTCGAGAAGATTCAGAAGCAGATCCTGAAGAGGAGGTGGACAGACTTCACTAGTCAGCAGAAAGAAGGCCGAAGGGGCATCCAGACAAGGCCCCAGCATCTGTTCAGTGCTTCGGGTGCGGAGGACGCCACAAACGAGCTGACTGCAGATTCCGCTCCGCCATTTGCCAGGCATGTGACAGGCAACGCCACATTGCCTCCGTCTGTTTGGGTCGCCAGAAGGTCCAATCTCAGGAAGAATTGCTTCAGAAAGGTACCAGGGTCTCCAGCCAACACAGGGTGGGTTTCTGCGCGTCACGCAGGAGGATTGTGAGGACAGGACACACAAGCCCCTTAAGAAAATTTTTTTTAAAATTTTGGGGGAAAAAATCCTTTTAAATTTTTCTTCAAGGGGGAGACTAAGAAATCAATTGGCCAACTGCTACACTGGACTGGGCTGAATTAGATAGTAGGGGAATTGCTCTTGGTTGTTATTTTCTTCTATGAGTGACATGTTTTCATCAGTTTTTCTCTAAAATTTCATATATAGGTTCATTTCTTTTGGTAATTGTTCCTTATTATGTTCGGTTTGGATATAGTCTTCTTGTTTCTCATTTTGTAGGTTGAGTCTCAGAATGACTAGAATTGCCTCTAGACCAGGGGTGTCAAACTGACACCCCGCGGGCCGGATGCATAATAGCAAAACCACACCCACCCCATTGCCGGCAATGGTTCCGGTGACTGACCCAAATTGGAAGTCATCAAATTTGCAGATGACACTAATCTGGCAGGAATAGTCAACGCCCTAGAAGACAAGCTCAGGATACAAAAAGATCTTGACAGACTTGAACAATGGGCTCTATTCAACATGAAATTTAATGTGGGGGAAAAGCAAGGTTTTACACCTAGGCAGGAAAAATCAAAGATACTAGTATAGATTAGGCAAAATCTGGTTGAAAAATAGTAACTGTGAGAGGGACCTCGGAGTCCTAGAGAATGATCACTTGACTATGAGCCAGCAGTGTGTGGGGCAGCAGCCAAAAAAGCTAACATAATCCTGGGTTGTATAAACAGAGACATAGAATCAAGATCACACGAAGTATTAGTACTGCTTTATAAATCCTTAGCAATACCGCACCCGGAATTCTGCATCCAGTTTTGGTCATCACATTACAAAAAAGATGTTGAGACTTTGGAAAAAGTGCAGGGAAGAGCAACTAAGATGATTAAGGGTCTGGAGAAAAAATGAAGAACAGCTTCAGGAATTGGGTATGACCAGTCTAGAGAAAAGGACTAGGGTTGACTGATAGCAGTATTTCAGTATTTGAGGGGCTGTCACAAAGAAGAGGAGGTCAACTTATTTTCCAAAGCACCGGAAGGCAAGACAGGAAAGAATGGATGGAAACTATTCAAGGAGAGAAGCAACCTGGAATTAAGGAGAAACTTCCTAACAGTGAGGACAATTAACCAGTGGAACAGCTTTTGCCTTCAGAGTTTGTAGGTGCTTCATTACTAGAGGTTTTTAAGAAAAGACTGGACAGCCACCTGTCTGAAATGGGGTCTCCTGCTTGAGCAGGAGGTTGGACTAGAAGAACTCCAAGGCCTCTTCCAGCTCTATTCTGTTTGCAGTACATATAAAATAATTAATTATATATAATTATTGTTGCTGTTGGACAGAAATTACATTGAGGTGAGGGTTGTACATTAGTGGGAACTCAAATGATGTAATGATTAAGAAAAAGCAAAACAATGAAAAACTTTCTATAAGGAAAAGCATTCAAGTAGCTCGCCACTTTTGTTCTTTTTTCTCTCCTTTATTTTCTTTTTTCTCCAACTGCTAACTGCTACTTAACTAAGGTGACCAACCGTCCTCCTTTAGGGAGGACAGTCCTCTTTTTGTAAGGTCTGCCTCCCTCGAAAAGTGTCCTCCTACATGTCCTCCTTTTTGATATTTGAAGACTAATCTGCAGGGCATTTTTTTTTCTCATAGAACGCTCATAACGGCGTTCCGGCATCTTTTTTTTGATGGTTTTTTTTCAACTTTTGCATGAGTTGTGCTACTCCCCCTATTGGCTTTCGAAAGCCAATAGGAATTGCTGCTGAGCACACCAAAACACCCGGCTGGCAAACTTTGCACATGCAAGTTGTCTGCAGCGAAGGCGAATTGGAGGAACTTTGCACCCCTCCCTGCTACCCAATTACACTATCTTCCAGTTAGTTCCGAAGATACCTGGAGGAGACTGGAGCATTAAGTTTCTCTTGATCTTCGGCTCTGCTAGAGCAATAATGGGTACGGGCGCAAAAGGCAGGGGCGGCGGGGGTGCTGCGGGTGGGGTTGTGAGGGGCGGCTGGCTGCCCCCCGTGCTGTGGGAGCCACAGGGCTCTCTCTACATGGGGCTGCGCAGGGTGGGTGGTGGTGCTGGTGGGGCAGCTGCAGGCAGGGTATGTCAACAGTGGGCTGCCCCCCGGGGCCGGAGCCGGTGCGGCTGGTGCTTTGGGAGCTGCGGGGCCCGCTCTACATGGCAGGACAGCGGTGCTGGTGGGGTGGCTGCGGGCAGGGGCGCAGCGGCGGTTGACCTTCCATGGGCCGGGCCAGCTTTTATGATATTTTTTTCTTTAATTTATTTGTGTCCTCCTTTTCATTGTAAAAAAGTTGGTCACCTTATACTTAAGTAACTTTATACTATGCTTTCAAGTTCTATAATTATTACTCATTTCTGTTTAGATCATTTTAATTATTTTAACAGTTTCTCCTTTTAAAAAAGCAGATTCTAAGTCTTAAATTGCCTCACTGTGTGGTATCTTGTATACAAGGGAGCCATTACTCCTTGAATTTGATTAGATCTCTCTTATGAATATATGCAGTCAATTTTTCCATGGCTGTGTATTCTCCAGTTTTGATTTTCCAAACTAATGATTACCAATAACATTGGAAAACATTTTAAGAATTGAATTACTTCTAGGCTTTCCCTGAATAGAATAATCTGTCTTATGCACTGGAACTGGATTCTCCAGATTTACACTGAAGGTGAAGTTAGGGGCAGAAAATAGAATTGATAAATATTCACTTTTCTTCTGAGGAACTTCAAAAGAAAAGATCAGAAGCCCCTCTATTTGTCCAAAAACAAGTCTGGCATGTTCCCAATTTTTGACATTTTCAGCACTGTAGAAAGAAAGTTGTTCTGTCCTCTTTGCATCTACTTAAAGAAGGATACATGCTGAATAATGCAATTTTTAAAGACCAGATGTTAGGGCATAGGACAGATGTAATTAAAGGAGAAATAAACAAAAGAAGTGCTGCAGCACATCTGTCAAGTGTCATATTTGATGAGGATGGAATTTCAGAGTAAAAACAAGGAAATGGGAGTATTTATTCAGTTCTATTAGAATTAATTGTTCCTGTTCTTGGGAGAGACACAATAGCAGATAGATACAAAACTGGTTAACTTTCAGTCAGCTTCAAAGCAGATATGGTTCATTATGGAACATCTTAGTAAATTTGGTCAGTGAAAAAGGAAACAGTGATAATGAAACTGTTTTTTTCCCCTCAGAACCTTTGCATTTAATTTTTAGAGCCAGTATGGCATAGTGGTTAAGGTGCTGAACTAGAATCTAGAGGATGGTGAATTCTAATCCTACCTGAGGCATGAAAACTGGCTGGGTGATTTGAGCCATTCATTATTTCTTTCAGCCCAACCCACCTCACAGGGTTATTATGGCAAAAATAGGGAGGGAATATTATGAATGCAGAATCTCCTTCTGCATATAATCTATAGAAAAATAAAGGCAGAATACAAAGTAAATATTTTTGGTGATGAAACTGATGGGTGATTTGTCAGTTTCACCTTTACAGTATACTGAACATCTTTCTACTTGCTGCAGAGTTGGGAGGGTAGGAAAGGACTTTTGTCTCTTCACTTACAGGTAGTCTTTGACTTACAACAGGTTATTTAATTCAAAGTTACTACAGCCTCAGAAAAGGTGCTTTAGAGCCCATGAAGCATTATTGGTCATTGTAAAACATTGTGCTGTCCCAGTAGAGGGATTCAGCCAGTTTGCACCACTTAGGCAGAACCGATAGCTAATTTTTTGTTGCCCAGGCCCAGAACGGACTTCCGGAAGTGGCATCCACACAGAGAACCGGTTGTTCACATATTTGAATTCCACCACTATGCTGTCCCCTTTATCCTACAGTAACATCACCATATTTTGGGAGCTGTTTGGGTCCTGTGGGTGTCTCAACCTACGACCAAATGTCTGGTCCCAATGGGGTCATAATTCAAGGACTACTTATATATTGCTATCAATTTATTTACTGAACATGGAATGCTATCTGTGCATCCAAACTCAGGGCACTATCAGAGAAGAAAGCCTAACCTTTGGCATGGAATACACAAGGTTAGAAAAAGAAAATACTTCACATTCCAAAAATGCTTTGACCATAAGACTTTCCAGTTACCTTGATAATACTAATAAAAGAGAAGCAATTATAAGGGAAATGTTGACTGTCAACCTTTCTAAATTTTCTTGAGCCTTTTTATTCTTCCCAGCCTTTTTTGTTTACTTCCTAGAACAGCCTCTGGGATCAAGATTTTGCTGCCAGGCTAGGCAGACCCAGTAATACCCGAAATTAACACTGCCAACCAGTCTCTCCTTCTGCATAAAAGGAGTTGCTTCAAGTCTTGCGTGAAAGGAGTCCCTTCATTCACTGTTCTTCTCTTGTGGCTCCCACTTTCCTCCAAGCACTCTTTTGACACAATGGACCAGCAGCCCTTTCCTCAAGCCAATCTCCGAAGATCTTCAATCACGGCCATTTGCGGCAGTAATGAGATCCAGATCAATGGGACGCAAAACCACTCAGCCAACTGTTCTTTCAAGAGAGGCAACAGCAGCAAAAGTTTCCATAGCTTTGGGAGAAATCACAGGATTGCCTGTTACATGGGCCACCAGCCGAAAAACCTTAGAGGTAGTAGTATGGATATGAGAAGTATCACAGACCACAGCTTTTTCGTAGATGCCTACAATCTTGGATACACAGATATTCCCAAGCCAAGCTATAGAAATGAGGGGTTATTGGAAGTTAATATTAACAAGCTCCTCTTAGAACCTCTCTGTCTGGGAGTTGATCCACATGATCGTCAAGTCAAAGTCCAAGAGAAGGATCAAATGAAAGACCTGAACACACAGTTTGCTAGCTTCATTGAAAAGGTAACTTAATTCTTCCCTTCCTCCTCCCCCCCCTCCAATTGAGGCAGAAGGAACTACACACATGGCTGAATATACAGGGATTGAAGGCAAGAATCAAATGTCTCCTTAGTTTTGTTATCTCACTCCAGGAGGTATTGAATATTGTGTTATGTATAAGAATTTGAGACACTAAGGCTTGGTTTAAACATGTCTTGGAAAACAGTGTGGCACATCATGACACAAACGGTTCATAGTTTCTAAAGGAGGCTGACACAGAATTATCTATTTTGAGATTCAGTGTATGTGGGAGCCAAGCCAGGTTCTAAAACTGTAACATTGATTATTTGTTTGGATCAAGCATGTTACACATACAGAGCAACTGTGTTTTGTTAACTGGTTTAGAATTTAGCATGGTCTAGGCATTCATGCAAAGGATAAACTGACCCAGTGGAAAAAAGAAAAGTGTTTTGGAGAGGTTAGTGAAACAGAGTTGTTGAATGTGAAAATGTTTGAAATGGGCTACATCAATGACATCCTATTATTACACTGAGGACCAAACCATGTATTATTTGGGAATTCTATGCTTGGAATTCTAGATCTGGGATTCTTGCTATAATTTATTTTTTATGTAAAAGCAGACAAGAGAGACAGCACATTTTTAAAAGCAACAGGTCTCTTCTCCCTCCCTCCCCTCGCTTATTAGTACACTTAGAAGCAGATTGATCTTCATAAGAGCATAGTGTTAGAGTGAAACCGCAGAGACACACACAATATTCAATCTTACCTAACAAAGAAGATGAATTTGAATTGTTTCTTTAGCTGAGCTGAGTTAAGCTGCATGAGTTTAAACTGATTTGACTTTCACTGTCTTTAGCCTAATGTATTGCATAGAGGCGCTGTGAAGATAAAGATGAGGGCCTTAGAAGTTCTCAGCTTTTGGGCAGCATGGTGAGGTGGAAAAACATTAATTGTGTCACATTTTTCCACTGAATGGTCTTGATTGAACTTTCAGCTACTTTTCAGTGCCTCTGTGGAAGCTTCAGATTCAATTCTGCACTTTTGTAGCCCTGACCTAGCAGCCCTGTTTGATGTTAGTTGCCTACACCTATAATTCATAACAGGAAAAAAGAAGGAATAGTCCAAGGAAAGGTACTGTAAGATGCACAATTATTTTCACCTTATGGAGTGATGCAAATCTTTGTTCCTGAACTTCAAAGGACCACCTTCAAGCATTTGTTTGCAGACTTCCTTCTTAATTCCAGGCTTTAGATCAAAGCTGAAGCAATAGAAGTAAGTGAATGTTTTCAAAACTCTGGAAAATATTTAGTAAGGCACAGTATTTCCAAGGCAATGGGAGTGATTTGTAGCAAAGGTTACATCTTAATGGTGCTCATCCTTAAATGAAACCTTGCTCACCAGCAAATTAAACTGGCAGACCTACAACACAGGACTGGAGAGCAAGTGATCCAGATGTTACTGAACAAAGACTCCCAGGAGGCCCAGCTGGCACTTTCAAAACAGAAGATGATAGGAACAAATATCTGGAGGACCATAAATTTCCCAATTCTTAGTATATTGCAATCTGCCTCCACATATTTTTGATATAAAAATTGATTTTTTCAGCATAGTTAAATTCAGTCATGCCATTTGTACATATGTTTATTTATATCTGTGACCCTGATGTAAGCATGGCTTACATCTATATGTATAAGTAGCTATTTAACATAGCCACTTATATATATAGATAGATATCCTCTAAAAGCTAGATTCAAGGGATGAGAATTGGCCTAAAGTCTTTCAGTCACTTTGAAAAGAAGTTTGAACCTAGGCTATCATACTGATGTTCACCATCCTTACTAGATTAGTGAGAAGTATAATCAGAGTGTGGCTTTCCTCAGGGAACAATTTAATCCAAGCTTCTGGCTGTTTTAGGAGTTAAAACCCAGATTCCCACATTAGGTTTGGGTTCATGACCCATCTTTGCTAAGCAAAATCAGCTCATGGACATTAGAAGCCTATGCTAGTTCGACTGGAAGGGCTCTCCATCCTTGAGAGCTTCCCTTGATACAGCCCTTGTGCTTCCAGGAATTCCTGATCCTTTTGATAACAGATGTGGAGAAGACTGAGCAAGGGTGCTGCAGTTTCATCAGCTTCTTTGGTTCATGTTCAGCATATACAATCAATACATTTACTGAGTTATCTCAGGGAACTACTGACATTCACTGGGGATTAGACTGAGCCACCCAAACATGCTACATGTAAGAACAGCAAGTTCATTAACAAATCAAAGACTCATCCTACAAACCCACAGAGAAGAGGCTTTATTGTTATTGCGCCTTGAGATTTGTTTTGTTTAGGGCACCTTCTGCTGCAGCAGGACCATTTTTGGCTCATTCAATCTTAGGAGAGAGAAGGCCTCCAACCTCTGAGAGGGTCTTCCTATGGGAAGTCACTACTGCATTAAGTATAACCCTAAAGTGGTAGAAGGAGATTGAGGTTGGGCTCAATCTCCACATGTCCAATTTTTACTTGGCTAGATGGTATTGAGGAAGCTCCTTCGGTTTCTGAAATCCCCACTCTTTTCCACCATCTTTTATCTGCTGAGAAGACTTTGGGAGAGATCCCCAAGGGCTTTCTTTAATGCAGAGGAAAAAAATGGTATAAATAAGGGCTGATGTAATAATATGAGAGAATGACATTGGGCAAAGAGATGCTGCCTAGAGAATGGTCAAATTAGAGAGAGAATAGGATGCAGCTGCATAGTGGGCAGAACAAGAGGCTTCCCTGTGGCTACTATTCTATTCTACTTTTAGACTTGTAAGTTTCTGTTATGATGCAGCTTTACTGTAGAATTAGCTCATTTTGCCATGGTTCCTGTCTACTCTACCTAGTAAGGTTGACAAATACATTAGGTTGGGAGAATTTAGCATGTTGAATTAGGAAATCTTTAATTCAGGACAGGTGAGTCTTGTAGTTTCAAAGGTGCCCCTTTCCTAGCCAAAGTCTAAAATGTTGTATTAACTGTTTGTTTCTCAAAGCCTCAGGAATTGATCAGCAATGCACCAAATTTTATTCTCTCTGCATTTTAGGTCAGAAGCCTGGAGCAAAGAAACAAGATACTGATAACCAAGTGGGAACTGCTGCAAAACCAGAAGATGCCAATGGTTAAGAAAGACTTGAGCACTCTGTTTGACAACTACATCACTAACTTGAGAAAAAAAATTGATTATATGTTTAATGAAAAGAATAAATTGGAAAAACAGCAGAGAATGATGCAGGACTTGATTGAGGAGTACCAAAGCAGGTAAGCTACCTCATAAGAAGGTTGATCGTGCAATGTGGTTATTCTTTTTGGTGAACGGATGCTTACTCCACTGAAAACTCTTTGCCCAGAAGAGAGTTGTAGACCATGGCTGCAGATATTGTTTCTCTTCCTTGTCTCCTCTAAGCAAAAGCTAAGGATAAAAAAAATGGGGGACAAATTTGAGATATTGCAAAGTTAGCTTCAAGTAGAATTGGGCAGCATTTTAGGTTCCATATTCAAATGATTTTAAGCACAGGTAGTCCTCAATTTACAACCAAAATTGGGACCACAAGCTTTATTGCTAAACAAGGCAGTTGATAATAGAGTTGTCCCAAATTTTTTGACTTTTTTGCCGCAGTTGTTAAGTAAATAATTGCAAATTATTAAGTAAATGATGCAATCCTTAAATAAATCCGGCTTCCCTCATTGACTTTGCTTGTTAGAAGTCAGCTGGGAAGGTCACAAAATGGTGGTCACATGGCTCCTGTATGCTGCAACTGTCACAAACACATACGGGTTGCCAAGCACCTAGTCATGTGTCTGTGGCGAATCTGTGATAGCTGAAAATACAAGGACTGGTTGTAAATCACTTTTTTAAAAAATGCCATTGTAACTTTGAACAGTCAATAAATGGATGTTGTAAGTTGAGGTCTACCTCAGATATAAATGTTCCTATCCACAATTACTGTTGATTCTGGATATTTGTAAAGAATTATAGTCAGATGCTATGTCTATGTCCTTGCAGGCTCAAAAACAATATTGGGGGAATAGAAATTGAAATTGTACAGATTTATTGTTTTACCACTTCATGCCAAACAACATTAGCAACCATTTTCCTCTCTGAAAGGAATCACTAGCACTGTATTGTAGAATGTGGAGCACATTGGTTTAAGTGCTGACCTAGGACTGAAACAACCCAAACTGAATGCTGCCCTTAGCCATGGAAACTTCCTGGGTGATTTTGGGTCAATTATTCAGTACTTTACAGGGTTGTTGTTATGGGAAAATTAGAGGAGGAATGATATGTACAGTGTCTTGAATGTCTAGTACAGTGGTTCTCAACCTTTCTAATGCTGTGACCCCATAATACAGTTCCCCATGCTGTGGTGACCCCCAAGTGGGTGTGGCCACCAATAAGAGGGAGTAGGACAGCTAGGGAAAAGGGAAAAAAATGGCAGACAGCGTGGTTTGGCAACCCCCATGAAATGGTCGTTCGACCCCAAATGGGGTCCCGACCCACAGGTTGAGAACCACTGGTCTAGTAGAAAGGCATAATATAAACCAAACAAATGAAAGAAGGAACTATTACTAAACTGATTTCTTTTCTTCTCTGCCCTGCTTTTGCTTTTTGATATTCTGCAAGATATAAAGAGGAGAATAATAGAAAAGAACACTTAGAGAATGAGTTTATCGTGCTCAAGCAGGTGAGTAAGTAAGTGATCTGCCCATATTTTTTTTAAAAAAAATCCACATATGTTAGTACAAACAGAGGAATAAATAGGGGAAATGTCTATACTGATTTAACTCTAGTAGACAAGATAAATCCACTTACATAGTTATTTCTTTTGATAGCCAGAGTATACAATGCCCATTGCTTTCCCATTGACATTCCATAGTGTTTAAAGGTACAGTACCCATTTAATCCATCTTCCCGATTAACTCCATAGATCTGGTTGGGAATTCTGCCAGCTATAATCCCAATATTAAAAACACTGATAGATTGGTCTGCTCATTCCTAAGGGGTTTTGTCTGCATGTTCATACCAAACATGCAGAGAATGGCTGACTCTGGGCATGTCCAGGCATTAAAACAAAGAACAGCTTACTGTATAGGACCTTGGCTTTCAAAAAGGCAGAGAGAAAAAGCTCCCTTATTGATTTATGGATGCTCTCTCCTATCGCTATTCTAGAGAGATTACACTCAAAACTGCTTTAACATATTCCTAAAACAAAACCATTAAAATCAACAAATACTGCTACTCAAACAGCTGTTTCAGGCAGATGCCAGGGCTCTCTTGAAGAAGACTGTTTTACCATTTTACAAAATGTCCTTGAGGTAGGGACACCTATGGCCTCAAGGGCAAGCTCTTACAGAGACAGGTTTATGACTGTGAATGTCATTCTCTATAAAAGCTGTAATTTGGTTGCCTGCTGCTGTGTATATCAGGTTCTTATGCGTAGGGATGCATTGTTATGGATGCATATGCCTAACAGGAGAACATGTTCCCTTCCCATTTATTTTGTACTTAAAGAACAGGCCTCTGAACAGGCATAACAAGCAAATAAGACCAGTGTGTACTGCATAGCACAAAAATTATGGAAGCAAATACAAAACAAAGTAACAATTCAAAATGCAAGTTAGAATCACAGAATATAAGGAGTAAAAGAGTCTTTGGAGATTATCTTGTTCTACTCCCTACCAAGTTCAGGAATCTACTATTGCAGCAAAATACATTTTGCCAAATTTATCTTACCCAACCCATTTCTGAAAACTTTGACAGAAGTTCTGTAATATAAAGATTCAGACTCCATTTTGTTTTAAATGTTCTTCCCAAAGATTGGAATCAAACCTCTCGCAGCTACTGTATTCACTTTGATTTTGAAGTTACATATATTTTTATCAATGTCTTTTTCCTCCCTTCAGCAAGTAGATAATGAATTCAAAGAACAGAAGGAGCGGGAACTGAAGAGGGAATTGTTGATGGAGAATAAAGAATTCCTGAAGTGTTTTTTTACAGAGGTCTGTATCCTCAAATTGCAATGCAAACAACTCTTAAGCATTAGTACTAGAATTTTCATTGCATATCACTGATTGCTCAAGTATATTTACTGGAAAGTTATTGTTGAAAAAAGTAATGATTAGGTCCATAACCTAAGGACTTTGGAAATGCCAAATATTTATTTACTTTACTGATATCCCACCTTTATTATTTTTATTAATAACTCAAGCCAGTGAACATATCTAATATTCCTTCTTCCTCCTATTTTGTCCCATATACAAAATGATATCCCTCCCATCCATCCATCCTCCATCTTACTGATCCCTCTGCCATTATTTTATGAAGGAATTTCACATAGGGATCAGTCTTTTTCAACATAAACTGTCTTCTAGATTGCCACACTCCTCTACATTTTCCATATTGGAAAAAGGGCAAAGAGGTCCAGTTAGTAACAAGCTTCTTGGATCTCCTTTTGACAGCTTTAATACAATTAGAAAGAATAAATCTAGAAAGGTAGTTATAGCTGATTTAACAAATGTGCTGCTAGGGCTGAGCAAACAGCAGCCTCTGGTTCTGAAATGTGTATCAAAACACCCACATTCAGGAGCAAAATGCTGCAATACTATTATTAATTTTTGATTCTTAAAAAAAAAAATTAAAAGGCAAAATAGGTCTATTGGTGCCCTTACTGAAAATTTCCAGAGCAAAGTGATGGGCTTCCCATACTCCTCTGACAATTCCCCAATCTTTTAAAAGAACTTTTGGAATTTGATTGTAGGATTTACTGTAATTGTGACCCTACAAATAATTTTTGTACAATTTATAGGAGAATGTATATGACTTTTGTTATGTTTGCTGTTCATTGCGGCATAGAAGAGGCAGCAGATGAAGAGGCAGCAGATGAAACAGAACTCCCTTTACTGCAAAGGCAAAACCGAAACTGAAAAGCACATTCTCCACCCCTATTTATACACTCAGCTTAGGAGGCGGCAACCAATCAGATTATAGTATTCTCCCACTTAAATGCATACTAACTAGTCTGTAGACCAGTGTTTCTCAACCTTGACAATTTTAAGGCATGTGGACTTCAACTCCCAGAATTCCACAGCCAGCATTGCTGGCTGTGGAATTCTGGGAATTGAAGTCAACATGCTTTAAAATTGTCAAGGTTGAGAAACACTGCTGTAGACAGAAAGTCTGGCTGGCAGGCCACATGTCTGCTAACCGTTCTTACACAGATCCCAGCAATCTGTTTCACAAATTTAGCTCAATACATTACAACTTTTATGAAGCCAGTTTGGTGTAGTGGTCAATGTGCTGTCCTAGAAATCAGGCGATGGTGGATTCTAGGTTTCCCTCAGGCCTGAAAGCCAGCTGGGGGGGGGGACTTTGGGTCAGTCCTGCTTTCTCAGTCCATTCCACAGGGTTGTTGTTGTGGGGTAAATGGAAAGCAAGAGTATTAGGTATATTCACTGCCTTGAGTTTACTGTATAATTATTTTTAAAAATGAAGTGTTTTGCTAGTTGAGCTTGGAAGGGTTGATGAGACTTGTGTGACATAAAAGAAAGATAGGCTTCACATCAGGTGTATGCCAGAAGCGATCGTCATTAAAATGATGTATCGATGCCATCAATTGCTCAAAAATTAGATGTGCAAGTAACTTTGGTCCATTAATTTTCTAGAGAGACTGTTAATGTCACTTCCATTGCTGAGTTATGATCTCAAGCAGATTCTGTGCACTTCCAGGAACATGCTATATTGAACTGCCATCCCTCTGACACATCTGTAGTGCTCAATATGGACAACAGCAGAGATTTGGACATGGACGTCCTCATCAAGAACATTGATAGTTGGTATCATAACGTTGCCCAAAGAAGCAAGGAAGAAGCTAACCTCTTTTATCAAAACCAGGTATGAAACCAAGTATGGGTGGCTGATTCTTCCCATTTTTTTAGTGTTCATCTAAGTAACCAGAAAATAAAGAAAACCAGAACATATCATGTCCTGATTTCTGATTTGCATCTTCTTGTTAGCCAACCCTTAGTTTGTAGGTTTCATATTAGCAAGGATGCTCCATCAGTCTTTTCTCCAAGTACTCTTCTTTTCTCCAATGCTCTTCTTAACAATGCTATTCTTGGCACTGTTGACAGCTGCCCACACCAAAAGACATATGAACCTCTCATGTAAAGCTAAAGATTGATTAATTCTAAGTCAATCAAATGTATTATTCAGCCTAGTAGGTAATTATAAGAATAGTAATATCATAATAACATAGTCAAAGTGGGCTAATTAAAATATCCAAATCAGTGGATATGATGAAACAATTTTCATATCATTTCATTAATCTGTTCCTCAATTACTGAGCCATTGCTATTCCTGTAAATATCAGCACTGGTAGTCACAGAGGTGTGAAATAAAGTTACTTCATTTTCATATGTGGTATCAGCCCAGCTTAATACTGCAGACATTGTAATGTTTATTTTATTGCATATTACATTATTTGCTAGATCATCACTAGGATGGCTTAGAGTATTTCTAAAAATCCTAGTAATAAACTAAGACCTCGCTAATGAATCAAAATAGATGGTGGTACTAGCCATCCAAGTAATGATCTAGCACAGGGGTGTCATAAACTGCCGGCCCAAGTCATGTAGAAGCCATGCCCACCCCATTGCCGGCAATGGCAAAACCGTCCCGATACATTGCATGACATCACGTGATGTTGCGAGTTTGACATGTCTGATCTAGCATATAATGTAAAAACTCATATTTCTCACCCAGTATACAAAGATGTCATAGTGGAATAGGCAGGTACTATATTTGCAAAAAACAAAAAACAAAAAATAACTCCAAGACTCAATATTTGGAGTTTAATGTTTGCAACCTGGATCTAAGCGCAACAAATTATTCTAAATAGTAGGACCAAATGAATCTCAGTTTTATTTTTAGGAGTTGTTTTTTTTAATCCCACCTCTATTATTTTTTATAAATAACTCAAGGTGGTGAAAATACATAATACTCTTTCCTCCTTTTTTTCCACAATAACAATTCTATGAGGTGGGTTGGGGTGAGAGACAGCGGCTATCCCAAAGTGACCCAGCCAGCTTTCATGCCTAAAGAGAGACTAGATCTCATGGTCTCCTGGCTTCTAGCCTGGTGCCTCAACCACTGGATCAAAGAGGATTAGATTCCATCCAACAATATATTTAGCAAACAAACCCAAACTGCATCATCACCCTATCCCCAAATTGTATTTATTTCAGGTTTATCATTTAAAATAGCTTTGAGAAGATCATTTATTAAGAAGTACTTATTACAAGTGTGGGGATGGGGGTGGAGAAACAATAGAAAGCAATTCTGAACTGCCTATATTTGGATATATTAGTGAAAGGAAGGGATCACTTAATTATTTAGCTCTTGTGGCTTATTTTGAATAAATCATCTTTTCGTTTTAAGCATTCTGTGATACTCTCTTAGAGAAGATCTCAGAAATATGCCACTTTGCAACTTTGTGACTCAGCTAATCCCTTCAGATGAAATCTGAATAATTGGATAATTGTACAGTGGCAGATGATTCAAGAATGTTTACAGGTGAGGATGGAGCTGCTGGTTCCCAAAAGTACTTTTGCTCAAGGGAACCCATGGGCTTCTATTTAAAAAGGCTGAAGTTCGACAACCAATGAAGTGGCAATATTAATGCTTCTAGATCACAGTTCCATTGCTCTTCTGTCTTTTCTCTGGCTATTAGATTGAGGATCTTCAGAACAAAAAATGCCAGTGCCGTGAAAGTCTGCAAAAAACCAGTGATGAAATTACTGAGTTGAACCGGCTTGTCCATTTGATGCAGAGCAAATTAGATAATGAGAAGAAAAAGGTCAGAAAAATCCTTTTGTTCCCAGAGGCGCCTTTGTAAAGATCAATATTTAAATATGTTGGCCTTAAGATATATAACATACCATATAGATGGTGGGTTTTTTTTTGCTGCCATGGAGTCAAGCACCAATAATATGGAACTCAAGAATTATGTCAAACTGAGGTAGGCAGTACATACTAGTAAACAGCAATTCACAATGATCCTTATTAGCATGGCCACTAATGAGAGTTATAGTGGGAGTTATATTTGAAAATTCGTTGGTAGTTTACAAAGATGCCATAGTATTTACTTATAAAAAGGAGTGTTGCATCTCTTTGATACCGTAGGTACAATGAAAAACACAAAGCTCATTCTTTCGTTGCACCAGCAAAGATATCTATCTTCCATAAAAAAGTGTTCTTCAATGGATTAGATTTTAATCTGGGCTGGAGAAAAAAAAATCAATTCCTTCCACCATCCATCCACTAAGCAACCATATCTTTCTTCTTCCTTGCCCATTTTCACATGTTCCTATCCAGAACCCAGCCATGAGGTGTGAGAATTTAATGGAGACTCAGTCTTGTTATTGCTGCCAGATATAATAGCAGGGGGATGGGAGGGGGTGAGCTCGAAGGATATGAAAAGGAGGCTTTAGAATCAACTGACAACAAGGCAGAGACCATAAAATAATTTGTGCAGTTTTGTGAATAGAAGATGGAATTACTTTTATTTTATTTTTGCAGATAGCTGCTTTGCAAATAGCCATTGAGGATATTGAACATAAAGGAGACCGTGCACTAAAAGATGCCCGAGCAAAGCAAACAGAGCTTCAGAATCGCATACAGAATTCCAAGGATCAATTGGCTGTCATCTTACGGGATTACCAGGACCTCATGAATACCAAATTGGCCCTGGATATTGAGATTGCAACATACAACACAATGCTGGAAGGAGAAGAGAACAGGTGATGCTCAAATAGAATCTCAAAATAGGATGGATTGTTTTATTTACTACTGCACTGTCCTCGGTATTGGCAGGATGTGTGTTAAATGGTAAATGTTAAATGGTTCAGTCTGACAAAAGCAGCAGTGTGCCACTGGGATGTAAAGCACTGTGAAGCAGTATATAAGTCTAAGTGCTATTGTTATTGCTATTGTCAGAAAAAGCTTACTCCTTTTGCCTTGATATCACACGCATGTCCAAATGGGTGGAGCTTGTCATGCAATGCAACAGACTCTCACCCAACTGTTGTTGTGCCACAATTACTAAATGAGGAGCGGCTTTGAGTTGCCTCAACAGGGCTGAATGACATTAGAAGGTTATTCTTCATCATAAAATGGGTTCAGCCACTGTAGTTCTGATAACATGTCTGTTTATTCAGGGAAATGAGATAGGAGGAAAGTATCAATGTGTCCCCACTTGCAGCAGCCATTGCACAAATATGTCCAGACAATGTATTGGGGGAGGAGGGGCTCAGTTCCTCTTAGGTTGTCTTCATCTCATTCTATAAGTGAGAAAGGCTTAAGTTGTCCTTAGTTATCTTGTGTTAAGCTATTCTTTTGCTCTTAAACTAACCAGCCAGCTTGGCTGGTTGGTTTAAGAGCAAAATAATAGTTTGGTGTAGCTTGGTGTAGTGGTGAAGGTGCTGGTCTAGAAACCAGGAGACTGTGAGTTCTATTTCTGCCCCAGGCAAGAAAGCCAGCAAGGTGACTTTGGATCAGTCACTCACTCTCAGCTCAAACCACCTCACAGGGTTCATAATGTGGGAGAAAAGGAGGAGGAAGGCATTAGCTATGTTCGCAGCAGTTAGAGTGCAGTACTGCAGGCCACTTTAGCTGACTGTGTTCAGCAGGTCAGCAGTTCAAATCTCACCGGCTCAAGGTTGACTCAGCCTTCCATCCTTCCGGGGTAGGTAAAATGAGGACCCAGATTGTTGGGGGCAATGTAAATATATATGTACATTGCTTACTGGTGTACACCGCTTAGAGAGTGCTTGCACTTAAAGCGGTATATAAGTCTCATAAATAAATAAATAAATACATAAATAAAGGTGAGATGACAATCAGGCCATCAGAATCCAGGACAGCTACAAGTTGTGTAAAATACTATTTTAAAAGGTATCAGATCAAAGATACCTGCATTTTCTTCAAGATCAGAAGCTGCATGTGTCTGACAGCTACTAGGGAACAGATAGAATCTGCTTCTGAGCTGCTCTCTAGCTCCTAAGTATTCAAGAGGGACCCGGCTGGCTCTGGTGCAAGCAGGACTCTGGTTGAGATGGATCATTGATCCAATCCAGCACATGTGTTCCTAGAATTTAGGTTTTTGTCTTAACCCTGGCCTTAACTTTCAGCCAGTTATGTGGTCTTTAGCTACTCATTGCCTTCATCCTTGCCTCTTGCAGCATGGGAATGGTAACAACAATAAAAACAACAACAACAACAACAATAAAAAAGGCTCAGTGGGATGATGTGAAATGATATAAGGACAAATATGTACTAGTTCATTGTAGCTAAAGGCAGAATGCTCTTCTTCACATAAAGCTGCTGCCCTCTGGATGAAGCCAGAGTAGAACTCTCTGAATGCTTAGCCAAGCTGGCCAATGGCTATAGTTTCAAGTCATATATGGAAGTCAACAGTTTTGTTTTATTGTTCAGATATGTGACATTTGCTCTTTGTTATAAAGCATCTTTGCATCTCTCTGTCTGATTGTGTCTGTTCATCCATTCAGTTACTAAAGAATTTTCTTGTTGGTAGAAATTTCAAAACTAATCTGAAAAATTCATATCTGTATTACACAGATCTTTAAAATATCAGAGCAACCAAGGCTATGCAATTTAAGAAATATCTGTTTTTTCCTTCCCTTTCTTTTAACAGAATACGCACAGGAGGAACTGTGAGGATGGGTAAGGAATCTGAACTTTCTTATAATCTTTTCTCCAAACATTTAATTTCATTCAGTATAAGTTCCAGGAAATGTCTTAAGAATCACTCACTGATCATGTAATTCTTTTATAGCAGTCACAAGTGCTACCTATCCACTCCATAACATGAATCATTAGAATGAAGCAAAACCAATCACATATGGAATTTCATTGCTGCCCATGTGAAACTCCAGTGAAGAAGTTGCACCTAATCAGCTGACTGCTAGAGAATTTGTAGAACCTGGGTAGCTATGCAAATTAATACAAAAGGGAAATGGGGCTTCCCTATAAATTGATCACATGAAACAATGGTTTTATTTGAATGCCACGATAAGCCACCATTTATTGTAACATCAATGAGCTTAGTCTCCTTTCAGGCTCAAGTATCCCTTTCAACGGCATCCAGTTTTGGTCACCATAAGGAACTGATATTGAAACTCCAGAAAAAGTACAGAGAAGAGCAACAAGGATGATTAGGAAACTGGAGGCTAAAATTTATAAAGAATGGCTGCAGTGAAGAGAAGGATTAGGAATGACATGATAGCAGTCTTCCAGTATTTGAGGGGGCTGTCACAAAGAAGAGGGGGATCAATATATTCTCCAAAGCACCTGAAGGCAGGACAGGAAGTAACAGATGGAAACTTATTAAGGAGAAATCCAACTTAGGACTAAGGAAAAAAATTCCTGACAGTGAGAATGATTAATCAGTGGAATGGCTTGCCTTCAGAAGTTATGGATGCTTCATCACTGGAGGTTTTTAAATAAGAGATTGGACAGCCATTTATCTGGAATGGTAGAGGGTCTCCTGCTTGAGCAGGGGATTGGACAAGAAGACCTCCAAGGTCCATTCCAATTCTTCTGTTAATCTTGTCTCCTCCACTGATTAGAAGGATTGACCTCCACTTTGTATGAGTGGCAACAGAGACAAACTATAATTAACCATGGTTGGCTCAAAACTGACAAATTTAAACTACTATTTATAAAGCTGGTTTGTTTTCACTGTCATTCCTACGAATTTTAAATTTACACATAATGTTCCTTTGTAGATTTTATCTGCAAAGTAGACATGTCCTTAAAAAATATGGGTTATTGGTAGGCTAACAGGGCTCTAAATTAATATTCACCAATAGAGTGCGGCCTTCTGGGGCAAGGTTGTGATCTGCTTGGACAGAGATGGGCCAACAGGAAGAAGCCAACTGCATCATTTGTTGCCCTATGCAGTGCCAGGATGCATATAAAAGTTGGACTTCTAGAGATTTGGCTTTGTAGACCAACCTATTTTCTTGAAACAAAGCCATTGCCCATTACTATGTCTGTGTGGGACTCATCATTTGTATGGGTTAAAATGATCTCCCCCACCACCACACCCTTGTCCTCCTGGTTGAGACTGAGGAATGACAAATAACAAATTTGAAAACACATAGCTAACTCATCACTCCATTTGGCCAAGGCCTAGTTGTCATAAAGATTGACTCCTTTTGGGTCAGCAATAATATAAAAAGGGTGATGTGAAAAGGCTTTTCACTCCTCCCCATTTCCTCCCATTCTCTGTAAAGGCTGGCATTTAAAGGCTGGACCTGGATTTTTTTTTTTTTTTTTTTTTTTGTCCTGACAAAAAAAGAGAGAGGAAGCAAGAGAGGGTGGGGGCTTTTTAAATTAGTAGGGAAAGCCTGTTTGCTCAGCATGGAATTGCAGTGTCTTATAACTATTTTTGTGCTGCTAGTATAGAATGCCAGTTCATTTAGGAACTGGTAGAATGTACACTAATTAGTAGATCTATGACAAGTTCCTGCTAATCCTGACAGGTTCATGGATCACCACCTAAATTTTGCTTTGCATAAGTGGACATAACACAGATGGCAGATGACCACTTCTTGTTTTAGAAAGAGATCTGGTGTTGTATTAGACACATGTTAATAAGTCCATACGTCTGTATTTCCATTCTATTTCTACAATTTATACACCTGCACCACCAATGGGAGCTTAAAGTTCTGCTACAGGTTGCACTTTTTCTATTAAAAAAAAATACCCCAAAAAGCCAAAGAAAAAGGCTCCACCTATGCAACTTGTATGGTCCTAAATAAATTTTGTTTTCTATATTCAGCTGGAAATGACACTGTAAGAGACGTAGAAAGGGAGAAACAAAGATAACTGCAGCATGAGCCCATGAAAAAGGCAGCATGTAGACAATTACTTTAATTTGGGAAAAAGAGGATGTATTTCTACAAAGGTGCCTCAAATTTCCACATTCATATGAACTGGCTGGCATTTGTAATAACCCATTATCTTGGATCTGCTTATTCAGGTAGCTAAACAACTGGCATTATAAACCACAGACATCTCATTATGGTCAAGCACAAATCTGTGTACTAGGCTCTTCTGTTCCATATACTTGGCTTAATTGTCAATGGCAAAAGTAACATATTTCTGGCTACCTTTGAATGAATGGATGAAATTTCCCACAGGTTAACCAGAAAAAACAAATTGGGGTGGGGACTGCTTCACAGGGTTTTTCTACATATGATTTAGTAGATAATATCAGGGGCTGAAATAGAACTCATCCCACTGGATGATGCCTATCCAGGTTAATTAGAACAGAGTCATATAAGGATGTTAAAAGTATTGTCCGAATTAAGTACCGTAGATTCATTTATTTTTTTAACAAAGAAAAGAAAGGCTGCAGAGCATGGCTTCTCTAAATCTTTCCAATGCCATTATAGTAGCTCTGTCCTTTCTCATAGGGATGTAACTAGTATATTTTTTTCTGGATTTGTTTCCTCTGAAATCTTTAGCTTGATCTGACTATTTTCAAACCTGACATTTCTTTTGCTGGCTTTTTGCCCCACCCCCAGTTCTGGGAAAATAAAATTGTCTGCTAATGGACGGAAGAGCAAAGTTCTGAGTCTTTAGCATAATTTATTTTCAACAGTCCAATGATTTGGGGAAAAAAAATAAGGCAATGTGTTTTTATAAAGGCCAGTTAGTGAAGTCAACTAAATTATCAATTTTATGAACATTGCATTAAATCAGGAATATTGATCCTGTGATCTTCCAGATGTTGCTAATTCCCAATTCTCACTGGCTTTCAGAATTAGCTATGTTGACTGGGGATTATGATAAAGCAAACAAAGGTCTATAGATTTCCCATCTCCATCCTAATTGCTGGCTTATTGTACCCGAAATACTGGCAAATTTTCCTACCAGGACAAACCTGACCTCCTCTTGTCCGTCTAGGGCAGGGGTCTTCAAAGTTGGCCTTTTTATGACTTGTGGACTTCAACTCCCAGAATTCCTCAGCCAGCATGCCTGGTTGAGGAATTCTGGGAGTTGAAGTCCACAAGTTATAAAAGGGCCAAGTTTGAAGACCCCTGGGCTAGGGAGAATCATAGCCTTCCTCTACATCACTTGTTTTACCTGTGTGTTTTTCTATATCAACAATTGAATCCAAACTGTTTTTCACAAACAACCAAGCCTAACCTGAAATAAAAGTTCTTAGTCAGTACATTCTGTGCAGCATCAGGATATAGCAAGAGACTGATTTTTTTTCTTAAATACTTTGCTTTTTTATTTATATGTACTGCTTTTAAAAAATAACAAAAAAGAAAAAAGAAAATTCAAAGATAATTATAATGCAAATACATAAAAACTATGCATTAAATGTGCTTCAAAAGTGAAAAAAACAACAGAAAAAGAAAGGAACAAATTATATCATCATAGCAATTAACAGTTATAATTCTATATATACTTATCTATTGCAAATATTATTCAACTACATATATTATGTTCTAATACATCTCTATATATTATTTTTTTTCACTAACTGTACTTTGTTTCAATTAGTTCCATAATTCATTATTCTTGTCCACACAAAATCTTCCAACTTACAGATAGCAAGTGTAATCAGGACTTCAATCCACTGAGTGAAATGTAAAGCCATACATTTATCTTTTCAATGTTGCAATATCAGTCTTTTAGCCATAATAAGGGTGTGGAGATACTAGCTATATAGTTCAAGAGTTCTCTTGAACTACAACATTTTGGAACTAGAACATTTGGTATATCTAAGTGTCCTAGTGTGTGCTATATAGATAATATTTATAGTGTTATCAATAGCACACATTAACTTGAAAAACAAAGTTGTTTCATCTTCTTAAATTTATCAAACTGCAACAATATATTCACTGTGAATGGTAAACAATAAACCTCATGCTTTGGTTAAATATGCTTATATTCTAAGATTATGGAAAGGGTTTTATCTTACCAACTAGGTGTCTAAAATGTGGATTGTGGTAGCTATTAAACATTTCTCTGCTCTCTCAACCAGTTGTTGCAATCTTAATTGTTTATAGTGTGTTTTGCTCAATTCAATCTGAATAATAATGGTGAAATAATTAGACCCTCAACTAATCCATATTGTTAGAATATTCCACATACTGGAGTAAGAAAAGGGTTAAAAACAAATGGGCACTTAATTCATAGCGTAAATTATGAAGTATTTTTTGGGTCAACAATAGGTTATAAAATTAAGGAAACTCTAAAGGGAGGGAGAGTGGTACATATAAAAATTCACACCGTTAGCATTTTATATGTCAAAAGTACCATTCCCTTTACCATTGATAATCACAGTTGTTTTTAATCAGCTTTTGATTGCTCATACTTTATTTTTGGATTGTTAGAAACTGGGGTGAGGGTGCTTATAGGATAAAAGGCAAGTAATGATAAATAATATTCTGATTACTAATTAGTATTATCATTAAACTTGCATGTGATTCTATCTGCCATTCCCTCAGCTATCATCCTTTGATTCCAAATGAAGGGGGGGGGGTTAGACCTTTTTTAGAGTATGAAAAGTGAAGGAAAAAGTGCTGATGCATTTTGAATCATTGTGACTATCCACAGACATACTTCTGCATCCCAAATTTTAAACAAGTAATTTCTAAAAATAAACATTTAGGTAACACCTTTATATCTGGCAGTTTCTGGTTTAGCAAATGATTAATTAAAGCAATGAAAAGTTATATTTTAGTCTTTCATCCACTTCCTAGTTTAGCATACTTCCTGAATGTGGATGTTTTCAGAAGGTGATGGTTGCCATTGCCAAAAGGTTAATGAAACAATGCTGGCACAGTTTTCAAAATGCCCCTAAGGTAGTTTGTTTTTGTACTAAAAATACATTCTCAGCATGGCAAAAGTACACAACAACATTTGTACCCCTACTCTTGCTTTCCATCATCAGAATGAGGTCAGGTTTCAGCATTTTTCATTGTTTGCTTTTTGCACACCATCCTAGATAGATCATTAAGTGACAATGCATATATTGCAATATCTCTCCCCAATGCAGGTGAAAACTATAAATAGCAAAGCAAGAATTGTTTGTTTTACTTAACGTTTCTTAGCACTAAATACATTCTTTGAAAACCTTGCTAGTCACTGGTCACCATTGGTGAGATATTCTGCTAATGTGGTCTTCCTGGTAATTTGGCATGCAAGAAAGAAACTACCTAAAGCCTGGGACAAAAGAAACATCAAAGAGACTATAAAATTTTGACTACAGCTATGTAAAAAAACCAGAACCCTCTGCTTCAATGTGAAAATCGAACAAATCTTTCTGAAATTCACACAAATGTGTCTCTTTCCTCTTTCCTCTAAATGTTTTTAAAGGAATTGTTTCATTTTCACTTCATTATCAACTATATAAGATATTTGGCAATACTGTACAAGATTACATTTTACACAGCCTTAGTTTTAACCAGGTGATTGGTGCTAACAGATGTCCATAGTGAAAGACATTTTGATTGTGTTTTTCCATCATGTTTTTATAGTGTATATATATATTTATGTGTGTGTGTGTGTGTGTGTGTGTGTGTGTGTGTGTCTTCAGTTATTCGGGTTTTCTCCCACGTAAAATTGGAAGTGTCTTGGCGACGTTTCAATGAAGTCCCATTCGTCATCTTCAGGCTGGTGTTTTCAGCTTCGTGCTTCGAGGAGCAATGTGTGGTCTTAGCTGTTTCTTCCTTTTAACTGCCAGTGGGGGTATGAACTGATTGGGTGGGAGCTTGGCTGTGTTCTGATTGGGTGGAGGTGTGTTCTGATTGGTCTGGCCACAGCTGCATCATTACCCACTTTAAACCCCTCCAATCCATACATGAAGCAAACTGACACTCATCATGAAGATGAGGCACGACCACGAACGCAAAGGCAGCCCACCATCTTAAACCCCCCTGCAACTCAGACTAACCTGAGCACAACAAAGCCCCCACTCAAACAGAACACTCCCCCAGCCAATCAGAGCACAGCCAACCCCCCAGCCAATCAGAGCACAGCCAAGCCCCTAACCAATCAGAACACACCTCCACCCAATCAGAACACAGCCAAGCTCCCACCCAATCAGTTCATACCCCCACTGGCAGTTAAAAGGAAGAAACAGCTAAGACCACACATTGCTCCTCGAAGCACGAAGCTGAAAACACCAGCCTGAAGATGACGAATGGGACTTCATTGAAGCGTCGCCAAGACACTTCCAATTTTACACGGGAGAAAACCCGAATAACCGAAGACCTACATACAAACACCCGCGAAAACCTCAGAAAATACACACACACACACACATATATATATACACACATATGCTACTAAAATTCTCATTGAGTTCATCTGTTTGCCTGCTTGTACTCTCAAGTTAGCCCAAAGGGTGCGTTATACTGAACCAGTTTTTGAATTGAGGTACCTAAAATCCACAAATTTAAAGAATGGTTAAAAAAAAAATCTGGCACTCATTACTTCTGTGGTGATGAAATTTCCACACTGTTCAGTTTTATTCACAAAGTTGTGGCTCTTGCAGCATCCCTGCCCACACGTGATTATGATTTCTGGTGCTCCCTGCTATCTTCCCACAAGCAAAGCTGGCAGGGAGTCAGAAGTCACTGTGCTCCTTTTTTTCACCCTGCCGTGGTCATTCTGCCTATCCCTTTTGGTAAATAATGATTTATAGTTGAAACTTGTTTGCCACTACAATTATTTTTTCTATTTCTAATATATATTCTTCTTAGATGATCATGGAACTGTCTAGCATTGGGATTAAAAAAAATATGGTCAACCTAAAATTTAATGCGTATTCTTGTCACATCAGATTACGCTATCTTTCTCTCAAAAGATGGCCCAATGGGTCACAGCGTTGTCTAGTTAACTTCTAAAAGCAAAGTGGAACCTTTGCTAAATCCTGCAAGCTGCAGGGAATGATTTTTTTAAAAAACCAAGACTTCTTTTTTGCAATATCATCCAAAAGTCAAGACAGTGGTTCCGACTCTATGATGAAAACCCTGCATTCACAAAGGAAAACAGGGCTTGAATCACATTGTGGTTGCCATATTTGACTCTCCTTGCAAGATGTCTCTAGCTGAGCAGGTCATTCTGCTTTTTCCAATCCACACTCATTCACGCTCATTGACTTTCTTCTCACATGGGCACTCATAGCTCATAAATACAATTACAAAAAAAATGTTTGCTTGCTTTATTTATCAAGGTGTACGTTGCCTCAGTTGCAGAGATAATTCTGCCTGTTTTACAATTAAAACCTTTCCATTATCCTAACTTCTGAGACGGTAAAGGCCATATGAAGTTCATATATGTATACAACGTCATACAAGTGAGTCCTTAAAAAACTGAAGCAGTGGATCTACACTGACCCTGGTTGCTCCCACATCATCTCCATTGCAAATAGAAAAGGACCGATAGGCAGGGCTATTTTAAGACTTTCTTGGCATTTTGAATTGGGGACTTTTGAGGGTGGAGCTGGGGAGTGGTTTCAGATGTGGTCTTCAAATGTCATGTGGCAATAACTGTGACATCTGAAGCCAGTTTGGTTTAGTCGTGGTTAAGGCACCAGGCTAAAAAGAGACCATTTAAGTCCTGCTTTAGCCATGAAAGCTAGCTTGGTGATTTTTGGGTCAGTCACTCTCAACCCAGCTTACCTCACAGGGTTGTTGTTGTGAGGGAAATAGGAGGGGGAAGATACGTTGGATATGTTTGCTGCCTTGAGTTATTTATTAAATAAATAAATAAATAAATAAATAAATAAAATGAGTAGTAAGTAAATAAGTATTTTAAGAGGCAGTGTGGAGAGGGGGTTAAGGCACAAGGGGCAGGTAGATCCAGGTTCAAATTCAACCTCAGCCACGGGAGCTTATTAGGTCACTGAGGGCCCGTACATTTTTTCAAGCCCACATACTTCACAGGGATATTGCAGGTGGGGGGGGTGGATGAAATTGGGAGAGGAAATGCAATATATGGAGCTTTGAGCTTCTGAAAGAAAAGCAGGATGGAAATCTAACTGCAATAAGGGAAAATGTGTCTTTTTGAGGTACTTTAGTTCTGAGGTAATCCCCCTTCTAGAAGTGACTGGAAATTGTCGACACCCTCATTGTGAACCACTTTCTCCCTTCCCTATCAGCCCTCTGGGGAACCAAAAGCTATAATCCTCACCCCACCTGGGTCTGATTAAATTGCAGGAAATGAAACTAAACAAAAACTTTGGGGAGTCAACAGCCCAGCCAAACTGAAGCAGGTAGTAAGAGGTCACTGGTTAACTTCAGGATTTAAGCAAAAAACAAACATTAAATGTGCCAAAAGAAAACAAGATTCCATGCATATAAGACAGCATTTAAATACATAATGTAGTTCCAACTATAGCTAGTTAGGGGTCCTTGGTGCATGAGCACTGATGATGTTACCTAGTGTGAGTAATGAAAGGTTTGCAAGAAAACAAGCAGGCTCAGAGAGCATCAAAGAACCCCTCATTTCAACCCAGAACTATAAATATTTTCCTCTATTGGTACAACTATAGCTAAGTAACTCCATTTTCAACCTTGCCTGAGAGAGTCTATGTATGACAACTGACCCCAGCCAACTTGCCACAGCCAACCCACCATGGTCAACTCATCCCACAGCTTTGCCACAACTGACTCGCTGTGGGACAGGAGTGGCACTAATATCAAAGAAATTATCAAATAGAATCATTAATGAAAGAGGACAAAATAACATGTGAATGACAAAAACTAAAATATTTTAAAAAATATTTTAAATAGACTTCCGGTGGATCTGCGCGCGCGATGGCGGCTACTTTGTAGCCGTCCTCCTGGGTAAGTGTAAGAACCGCTATGAACAGCAGACATCAGCTGTTCAGCGGTTCAAAACCCCCTCCCGGGCAAAGGGGGGGGCTGAGAGTTGTCTGAATAGTGGTAGAGCCTCTTATGCACCCCCCAAGTTTTTCTTTTGGGGGGTGAAAAGAGTGCTCCCACGGAGTTCAGACTTGTCTCCGCTTCCCAGCTGTTTTTGTCCTTAGGGACAAAACGAGCCGCTGCAACCACCTCCGTGATTAAAGAGAACTGGTGAGTTTTTTTTATAAACGGACAGAGCTGAGTAGAGGATTTAGTTTTTGCTTTCTTTGATTTATTTGGATTTTAAGTTTCAAGACTTGTTTTTACTTTTATACTCCCTCTTTTTATTTTTTTTCCTCTTTGTTGAAAGGGAAAGTAAAATGGCGATCGGCAAGCCTCTCGGTGTTTTTTTTTTTTCGGAAGTTAGAATGGTGACCGGCAGGCTTTTTGGTGTTTCTTTTTTTCCCTTTCCTTTTTTCTTTTTTGTTTTTTTTATGATTGGAACGGAGTGTTAGTATTATTATTTTTGTTTAATTTTCGTGTTTTGTATTTTGTACTTTTCGGTACTTTTAAAAATGGAATGGATTTTTTCTATTTAATTATTTTTTTTTCTTCTCCTTTTTTTTGAACTCCCTTTTTTTTAATAATGATCCCTCTTGAAGGATTTTTTTTTTTGAATATAGGGAGTTAATTTCTTCTTATTATTTTTTTTTTTGCTTAATTTTTGCAATTTTTAAGGAGTAAAGTTTTTTTAAGATGGCCCCAAAGCGTCCAGTAATCTCTACAGCTTCCAAGGTGGCTTCTTCTTTGGTGTTATCGTCAGGGCAACAACCTAAATTAATAGGCTCACCTTCTTCCTTGCCACAGCCAACAATGGTGAAGGACTTGCAAAATATGATACTTCAAATTAGGGGAGAAATGAAAGAGATTTTAGAGGAAAATAATAAGACTTTGAGGCAAGAGATAGTTTTGACTTTAAAAGGAGTTGCCTCTGTTCTTGAAAAGTTGAACTCTCGTGTAGAAGAGATAGAAGAGAAAGTGGAATTGATGGAGGAAAAATTTGAAAGTATGGAAAAAGAGATGAAAAACTTTCAAGATGAAATTCTTATGCTTCAATATAAACAAATGGAATATGCCTTAAGAATAAGAGGTTTACATGAGTCTGTGCAAGGAGATTTGAGAGAGATGGTGGCAAAGAACTTTGCCGTGATTCTGAACAGAGAAGAAGAGGAAATACTTAGTGGAATTGATCAGACATTTAGAGTTAACTCTGTGGTGGCAGAGCAAAAGAATTTGCCAAGAGATGTGGTAATTTACTTTGGGAAAAGATCCCTGCGCAATGAAATTATACAAGCTTTTTATAAGAAGAGGTTTCAAATTGCTTCACAAGATGTTATAATTTTAAAGGAGATCCCACCAAAAATTTTAAAAAGAAGAAAGGAGTTTGCTTTTTTAGCAGATGAACTTAAAAGGAGACAAATTTTGTTTAGATGGGATGTTCCGACTGGAATGGTGGTGAGCTACCTGGGGATACGTTACAGTCTTAATACTGTTTCTAAAGCAAAAGATTTTTATACTTCGGTCCTGGGGGTATGCTCATCGTCACCTATCATGTTTAAAGCTTGGGAAGAAAAAAAGGTAGAACTGCAGTCAGAAGTGTTAAGAATTATGAAAATTGGGAAATTTCAGTCTGAGGGGCCTCAACAAGTAGAGATGGAGGAACAGAAGACAACCTGTGTAACATATAATTGTAAAGAAAAGGATCAACAGAAGAAGTTTAAGGAAGTTCCACAAGTATTGGTTCCTGAATCTGCGGGAGAAGTAGGATTTATAAATTCTTTGGAGCAATCTTTAATGCTAGAACTGCAGTCTGAAGAGCCTATATTAATTAAAAATGGGAGGCCTCAACAAGTAGAGATGGAGGAGCGGAAGATAACCTGTGCAACATATAACTGTAAAGAAAAGGATCAACAGAAGAAGCTTAAGGAAGTTCCACAAGAGATGAAAGACCAGAAGACAACTTGTCCAACATATAAACGTATAGAAAAGGAGGTTGAGGAAACCTCACAGGTATTGGTTCCTGAGACTTGTGCAACATATAAATGTAAAGAAAAAGCAACATGTAAACGTAAAGAGAAAGACCAACAGAAGAAGGAGGTTGAGGAAGTTTCACAGGTATTGGTTCCTGAGTTTGTGGGAGAACCAGGACTTACAAATTTCTTGGAGTGATCTTCAAGGGCAGATTTTAATGCATTTCTTTCGATGCTTATGGGCAAGAGAGACTGATAAGGATTGTGTTTATACTGGACGCAACCGGCTATTGGACAGAAGATTATGGAGACTGAATGAAAATTTTAGATAAGAAGTTTAAGTTTAAGTATTTTGTTTAGGTATTTAGAAGATTATTGAGATTGTGGGAGAAGTAAAATTTATAATGTTTTTGGAAAATGTCTTATGAAAAGGTTTAGAGTATATTATAAAATGATGGATAATAATATAAATGATATGGAAAGGGTTTAGAGTATACTATAGTTTGTTTAAAAATTGGTTTCTTTTCTTTTTTTATTAATTATTCTTAAGAGAAGTTAAGTTGTTTAATTAAATTTTAGATAAGAAGTTTAGATATAAGTATTTAGTTTAACTAATTAAATGAGTATCCAGTCCTAATGGTATAATGAATGTTCATATGCTTATTTTTGTGTTTTAGAGTAAAAAAAGAGGGAGATTAGATTAGATTTTATAGTGTAGGTATAGATATTTAAAGAAAGTAATGTTCAAATTGGTGTTTTGGTGAGAAGACAATTTGTTTAATTTAAGGTATTTAGATTTGTTTGGATTTATATGTGTTTTAAGTTTTTTTATTTATCTTTTTTGAAAAATTTTAATTAAGCCTGTACTCAGCTCTGGGAAGGTTGAGGGAGGGTATGGGAGGTTTGGGGAGAGGGGGGAGGGTATGGGAGGGTGGGGGGTTTGGGGAAGGGATTTATTTTGTAAAATTCAAAAACTTTCAATAAAAAAAATATTTTAAATAATTAAATTGAATTGTTGAATTATCCGCAGCAAGTTCTCCTGGTAATGATTAGGCAAGTTGTCCTGTGGTGAGTTGGCTGCAGTGCATTGGCCATGGTTAGTTGAGTGTGAAGAAATGGCCATGGCAAGCTGTCCCATTCCGGGCTGAGATGACCTCCTCCCTCCAGATGATCTCCTCCCTCCATCGGCTCTCACAAAGAACCCTCAAACTGCATTCCACCCAACATCTCACAGAACACCCTTCTTTTCCTTTTTTGGCTCTCAGAGGTCATGTGACTCCCTCTAGGTATTTAAGGTTGGTTTGTGATTTAAAGGGCCAGCTTCTCCCTGCTATGCTAATAAAATATAGGTAGCTCTAGCTTAGCAGTCACAACTGGGATCAGCCACTGCATCATTAAGTGCTGTGGTCACCAAATGGAAAAATCATGTGACCACAATGGGCTTACGACCTTCCCATTTGGTTGTTGAGTGAAACATCACATGACTGTGGCTTACGATCTAATCTCCACCTTCTCTATTTAACTCTGCTTGTTGCAAGCCAGTTGCAAAGCACATGAAAGATGGCCACATAGCTGTTGATGCTGTGATAGTTATAAATGTGAGAATGGGTTGCAGAGCTATTTTTTCTGCCATCATAACTTTTGAATAAGTGTCAATTTCCTGTAGAAGCGTGCTATGCTATTGTTGTAAATTCTAATACAGCTGGTTCATTCATGACTAAGATGCTGGAACTAAGGAAGATGACTGATGGTGGTGAAAATTAATGATGATTCAGAAAACTGTTTAAAGACATCTCAAAGAATCTCTTTGGGTTTAAATCAAAGGAATTATCAAATGTTACAGTGTTTGCCTGCTAGTATGACAGCTTCCCAAATCCACCACATTACATATATTATTTTTTAAAAAGTAATTTGCAGGATTAGCTCATAAAGGAACTAATGAATCAATTATCCAATATTAATATAGTAAGATTTAATTCAATTCAATTTATTTTGTAGGATTGGACGTGAAATGCATAACTCTGGATGTGCTAAGTTGGGAAACTACGTAAGACGCAAGAGCTTAAAACCAATATAGCAAAATTCGGATAAAGCTTGGAACAGTTGAAAAAGTTCAAGACATTAGAGTTGTTATGGATTATGCAGAAGAAAATAGAGCTTCAAGGCCTTGCCTGGAAAATATTAAGAAAAATCAATTTATCTTCCCAATCCAAAGCATGCGGCAAAGAGCAATATCAGGGTGCCACAGCGAACATAATTATGTACAATAAAAAAACATTTGTACTTTTGTTTTGGTCAATATAGATAGTTAAATCTCCAGATAAAGCACTGATCACACCCAGTCATTTTGTAAGAATGGCTAAAACAAAATCTATATGGAGCCCAAGATCATGCAAGGAGCTAATGCTTTGTTTTGCAGCAGTCCAGGTAACTGTAATTATTTTCTTTTTGTTTGCTTATTTTTTAAGATCTTAAAAGTCAAGGCAAGTGAACCAGGGAATTTGAAGGGTACCAATGAAAAGGTAAACTGGTGCAGTCTTCCCTCTGCAACCATCTGCCTACCTCTCAGCTGATCTTAAATAGGGGGCGAGAAGCTATTCAGACAAGCCATCCTTTTAATAAACTGGAAATTAAGTACTTCCTCCAACTAACAACCTGCCTCCAGAAGTTGTGAATGCTCCAACACTGGAAGTCTTTAAGAAGAGACTGCACAATCATTTGTCTGAAATGGTTTAGGGTTTCCTGCCTGAGCAGGGGGTTGGACTAGATGACCTCCAAGGTACCTTCCAACTTTATTATTATTATTATTATTATTATTATTATTATTATTATTATTAATAGTAGTAGTAGTAGTAGTAGTAGTAGTAGTAGTAGTATTTATTGGCAGGACTAAAAAAACAAACAGCATGAACTGAACACATAGGAATTTCTCTCTCATCCTCACTTGCTAACTATAGGGTCTTTCTATGAAGTGGCTTAGCAGATTTTCTACTGTATGTCTTCAGTAAAGACTATTTACTGTATAGGTCAGGAGTGTCAAACTGCCGGCCCATGGGCCGGATGCATCATGCCGAAACCACGCCCACCCCATTGCCAGCAATGGAGAAAAAGTCATGATACGTCGCAACACATCATGTGATGTTGTGAGTTTGACACCCCTAGTATAGGTCATAGACTATAATGACATATTTCATAAGAATCAGATTGATAAGATTCATTATCAGGATATGTTTTTGTTCAATATTTGTTTCTTTATTGCTAATTATTTTATTGTGCTTATTACTGCTGATAAATCTTGTGTGATTCTTTGTAAGAATCCTCACTGGTTGAAGGGGTCACTTTCCTAAAAGTTGGACCACACTTAGCTTCTCTAAGCCTTGAGAGTAAACTTAAGAGCCTGTCAGCTATCATGGATTTGAACTAATGGAGTGATGGAGGAAGGAAATTCTGAAAATAAGTGTAGAAATATGGGTTAAAATTAATATTAGAGTGTACATTAGAATGTCCTTGGTCTCCGTGTAACTCTTATTACACTACCTCATCCTTACCTGTACCTGTCCATTTTTCCTATTAATGTTCGTTGTTATACATTGATAGCAGTACAAGAGTATAGCTTCTACATTATCTCATATTTAACATTTTGGTGTTTGCACACAGAAAGTTTCATTCTTTCCATGGTTGTCTGAAGGAGCTGTATTGGTGGACTCAAAATGCACTGTAGAGAGTAGATGGAACACATGACAAAAGAAGGTTTTTGGTACAAAAGCCTGACAAATCTTAAAATTACTGAGTAATTGGATAATTACTACTGGATAATTATTGTTTTGCTATGGACTTCCATTTTGGCCTAGATTTTTTTCATGGATTATTTTTTAGTTTGTCAACAATTTGATCCATACCTTTGATCTAACAGGATCATACACAGAACTGTCCTCTCCCATCATAATATAAAAAGAGCCACAGATATTATCATCATTCTATGAAGTTCTTTTGGGGGAGAATGGTTTGGACTAGACTCCAATTAGGGTTAGAAAGGAAATTAATTAAACAATATCTTCTCATCTTTCTTTGCAAGTCAATTTTTTTTATTTCAACCTTTATTTTTTGGTTTACCAGCAGTTTAGCTTCCTGAAGATCTCATTTGGCTGGCAGGCATTCCAACCACATGAATCCTCATGTTCTCATGCAACCAAGCCTAGATCCTCAAACGCATAAAAGGGAGGCCAACTCAAAAGTCTCCATTGGAGGTGTCTCATATCCAGATCTTTACCCTTCTTCTCTGCAGCCCCTTCCATCAGAGCAAGGCAACATGAGTCGTCAGATTTCAGCAGGCAGCCAACGAAATGCGCAAAGCCCCTTTAACCACTATAGCGCAAGCAGCTCAAGCTCCTGGCTCCATTCTGGCTCCAAGAGCAGCAGCAAAATGTCTAACTTTGGAGGAAGGACAACTTTATCCCTGTGTGGAGATCACAAGAGTGGCACCTGTGGAACTGGAATCCAGGCAGCACCAAGGAGATACAGCATCCAGGGAGTACATGTTGATCCAAAGCTGTTGGAACCTTTCCATGTCAGTATCTCCCCTGAGATCCAGAAAGTAAAATGCAAAGAGATGGAGCAGATGAAGTCCCTTAATAGCAAATTTGCTGGTTTCATTGATAAGGTGAGACTTTCAAATCTAAAGGTTTAAAGTTCCTTACTCTACTGTGCTGCTGATAAAACTACGCTTGCTTGTAAAATTTGGCACATTTTTTTTAGGTTGATCCTATGTTTTCGTTTCAAGATTACTGTTGCACTAAGAATCCTTATTTTGCCATCATGGTACTTGTTTTTGTCCAAATATTGTTCTGTAATGCTCATTGCTCATTTTTGGTTATCTTCTGCACCCAGTCATAGTGCTCACTTGAGGTAAACTGCTAAAATCCAAGCCTTACATAACCTCCTGTAACTACTTTGAAATTGGAATGAATATTTATTCTTCCTCTTTTCCTGACATCTTTTAAAATATATTTGAAAAAGTCCATGTTAAAAATATTATTTCTATGGAAGTTAACAAGCTGAACCAACTTATAAGGTCTATTAAGTATTTTGTTTATGAGCCAGTAACTTTATTGGGCTAATTAATATTCAAGTCTGAAACCTTGAGAACAACTGCTGTGCCGTGTCCCTGCCATAGTTTAATTTACACTGAGCAAACTCTGTTCTTTCAGCCTTTTCTTCTACCTTCTAGACCAGTGGTCCCCAACCTTTCCAGTTTGGCAGACTGGTGAGGGGAGAGGGAGGAGGGGATGGTTTTGTGTAAGCAGCAAGTGCGTATGCACATGTGCAAAGCTCCATTTGCATGAGCAGCAGGCATGCAAACCCATCACTCACACAAATGGAGCTGCACGTGTGCATGCTCACAAGCAACTTGCATTGCCCAGTCCCGAACAGGTCACATCCTTGTACCAGGTCACAGCCCTGGGGTTGGGGACCCCTGATCTAGATTACTCCTGTTTTGGCTCTGGCTTCCATTTGGATTATCCATTTATCAACCCAATAGTACATTGTGCATCTTTGTTAGATTGGATTGCTAAAATGGTGCTTGAATTGCAAAGGATCTTATGAAGCAGAACTTCCGCTTTGATTGATGGATTGCTTTAATGTACTGATGGTTCATGGATGGATTTTACCTTGAGTTTTAGGTGCAGTGCCTGGAACAGAAGAACCAGCTGCTAGAAACTAAATGGGCCTTCCTGCAGCAGCAAACCAAACCACCCACTGAAAACTTAGAGCGTTTGTTTGAACAATACATTGCAAGCCTGAAGAAGGAGTTGGAATATGTGCAATATGAGAAGGAGAACCTGCAAAGTGATCGTGAAAGTGCAAAGGCACAAACTGCAGATTTCAAGTGCAAGTGAGTTCCTCTTGAATTATGCAGAAAAGATAAAAAATGACATAGACCAGTGGTGGCGAACCTATGGCACGGGTGCCAGAGGCGGCATTCAGAGCCCTCTCTGTGGGCACGCGCACCATCGCCCCAGTCCTAGGCCTTCAGCTAGGTTTTATAAAACCTTTTCGCTTTAGGCCTCCGCTGCTGTTTGCAAAAAAAACAAAAAGAAGGTTCAATTAATCAGTCAATTTCAACTTCTCGCGGGGAAAAAAAGATCTTGCAAAGTTGGAATTGATTGATTGAACTTTTTAGTCCCACCCAGTCTGTCGTTACCACTGCAGCCACACCCACCCAATTGGCCACACCCAGCCAATGGGCCACACCCACCCGGCACCCAACGATGCATAAGTGGGTTTTGGGTTGCAGTTTGGGCACTCAGTCTCTAAAAGGTTTGCCATCACTGACATAGACTTTGTGCTCCTTAACAAAACTGCACCAGGTCTCTTATGATGCTGAAGGGGTTGACCTGGAAGCAAGCTTCACCAAAAATAATGAGACTTACAACTGAGTAGGCCTGTATAAGATTGCTCTGTCTGATTCCCATTTTATATGTATTCAGGCTATGTAGCACGTGCAGTAAATGTATGAAGATACTTTCTGAGAAGGAGATCATTGTTTAATCTACTTGAATTTGTCAAACAGATTTCTCATATTGTAGTGCTCCCTTTTCCTTTGGTCCCAAGGTAGCTCAAGAATTTTTTAGCAAAAGTCCTGACACTAAGCAATGGAGGAAAATTAATGGCATCTGGTTGTATTTCAAGAATCAAGCATGCCTTGGGATGAATGTGAAGATGGATAGCATATAGAGCTGGGGAAATTGTATGGGAACTTTGGAACAGGGTTTTATTGCACTAAATTGTTTATTCCACTATTGTTAAAAGAACAAACAAATAACCATATATTTAGGAAAAACAATCTTCCATCACCTGTTATATATTCCCTTTAATTAGGAATAAGTAAGATTGAGGTTTCCATGCATGGGATGATCAAAGGCCTGGAGAGTAAAACATATGAAGAACGGCTGCAGGACTTGGGTTTGGCTAGTCTAAAGAAAAAAAAAGAAATAGGGATGACATGATAGCAGTAATCCAGTATTTGAGAGGCTGCCACAAAGAAGTGGGGGGTCAAATTATTCTCCAAAGCACCAGAGGGCAGGACAAGAAACAATGGCTGAAAACTGATCAAGGAGAGAAGCAACCTGGAACTAAGGAGAAAGTTCCTAACAGTGAGGACAATTAACCAGTGGAATGGCTTGCTTTCAAAAATTGTGGGTGCTCTATCACTGGAGGTTTTTAAGAAGACACTGGATAGTCACTTGTCTGAGATGGTATAGGTTCTCCTGCTTGAGCAGGGGGATGGACTAGAAGACATCCAAGGTCCCTTCCAGCTCTATTCTATTCTAAGACTTCTATTTTACTCTGCCCATAATTTGCCAATATGTCAGACAAAGCTTATTTTCCCAGTCTTCTTTCCCAGAGATATTTTAGGAGTGATACATATAGGAACATTTGGAACCACCATAATAACATTGGGAAGACTATAATTTCATGTCATCTGTGTTTACTGTTCTCCCTCTCTTATTATACTCTTGATGGTCCTGTTCTCCCTCTCTTATTATACTCTTGATGGTCCCCCCTTCCAGATATGAAGAGAAAGTCAAGCAGCATGCTGCAGCAGAGAAAGAGATTATAGAACTTAGGAAGGTAAGCAGAGCAACAGTGAAGCTAGTTTTTTAAAAAATTAAAATCAAGATAATGAGCAAAGGGATAAATTTTACATTTGAAAAAAAAAACCCTAATGGTTCTCAGATGTTATTGTTACTAACATCATTATTTTTCAATACAGTTCTGTTAATCTAATCTGTCAATTTTTAACAAGAATGAAAAAAAGAATATGTTCAGTGTCAATAATCAGCCAGATATTTTGGATAATATAATATATCCTATAATAGCATTGCAATATCCTTGCAATGGTGAATTTGGAGTAGTATGTTTAAAATAGGTGACAGATAAATAGCTATGCTGATTAATAAAACCTTCTAAATTATACATTGAATCAGTATTCAAATACTAAGTAGGATCATTTTGCAAATGTAAAGTGTATGGATTTTTTTTTTGTTTGTTTGTTATTCACACAGTACTATTTCTATCCAATTTAATGGTACATTTATTTCACATTCTTCCCATTATTCCATATGATCCTATCATTTTATTTTATTTTCTTGGGTTCTGAAAAACATTGCCTCCCAAAATAAAAAATGATTTCTTATTACAAATAGCTTCATTTATGCAACTCATTAAGCTTGGTTAATT
This sequence comes from Crotalus tigris, assembly GCF_016545835.1. Taxonomy (NCBI): domain Eukaryota; kingdom Metazoa; phylum Chordata; class Lepidosauria; order Squamata; family Viperidae; genus Crotalus; species Crotalus tigris. The sequence continues at coordinate 1,231,258 of NW_024100610.1, read as the reverse complement.
TATCCTGGTCAGACTTTTATGAGCCACAACATGCTGTATAAACCATCCAATTTCTACCAGCAACATATACCTTAGATCAGGGGTGTCAAACTCGCAACATCATGTGATGTGTCGCAACGTATCGTGACATTTTTGCCATTGCCAGCAATGGGGTGGGCACAGTTTCGCTATGATGCATCCGGCCCGCAGGCCGGCAGTTTGACACCCCTGCCTTAGATCGTGGTTCAAAGTAATTGGTTTAATTCTATACATCAAGCATAAAACAAATTTAGCATGTGATGTGAACACAGAAGCTATGAAATACAATTACAAATGTTGTTATATTTTATATTTTGATAGGAAATGTTATGAAAATGTAGTATAAAACTCAATAATTAAAAGCACATATCCAAATGTTTTTTTTAAAAAAAACCCTGCAGAAATAAATATAGAAATAAATTAAATATAAAAGAAAATAGCAATAATTTTTAAAAATGGACTCACCCTTTCATGTACCCAAGATCTTACTTTAGGTGTGTATTTAAAAATATTTCATTTGCCCCACCTTTTCCAAATATTTGTATGATATGTTTAATTATAATAAATAGCTGAAAAGAAGAAAGGGGGCCCTCTACAGCACAGTATTTTTACTCAAGAACAAAAAACAAAACATATTTTCTACTTGATGCTTTTGCAAATAATAGAATAAATTCCTTGGTATACAAAGGGAGATATTCAGCTTCAGTTTAAGGGCCATCAGACGGGGACATGAAACCTGCAAATAATGGGTTTAAAAATCATGGCATGATATTTGTTGTTGTTATTTATTGCAATTTTTAAAATAACTTTCAATCCTTCTAATAGTTTAAGTGAAGTCTGATTCCCCCCCCCCCTTCTTTGGAAATCCTCCCATAAAAAAAATGTAATACGAGAACGTCATCTGTTTAGGTTGTAGACTTCATTTTTTCAAATAATGCAGAGCTGGAGCGGAAAATCAGTCTCCTGGACCGAGAGATCAAGTTCTTGAAATGTGTATATAAGAAGGTAAGTAGGGAGGGATCCACTCAAGAGATCCTCTTTCCTTCAGGTGATCACTGCTTGACCTAGGCTACAGAACTGACAATGTATTTGAATCAACACCTAGGAGAAAGAACAGCTTGACAAACAAGATCAAGATGTGGATGTGGTTGTGAAAATGGACAACAGTAGAAACCTTGACATGGACAACATCATAGCCACAGTCCGAAAAGAGTATGAGGAAATTATGCAGAGAAGTAAAGCGGAGGCAGATAAATTTTATCAAAACAAGGTATTTCACATCAGTGCAAAACTTGGTAATTTTTATTTGTTCTTTTTTAAAAAGAAAAAAGAAAAAAAGACCTATTGATAAAAAAAAATGCAATACTTGGTAAGTGAAATGCCACAGACGTTCCCTGCTTATTTCTCTTGTCGCTTTTGCTAACCTTTTAACATAGCTTTGCATATGTTTGTGACTTCCTTACTGACTGATTACCAATCTACCTTCTTAATGTATGAGACACTGCTCATAAGCAATAGGGCTGCTTTTCATGTCACATACAAAGGCCTCCTGAACTACCAGAAGAATTTTACTCAGATATAAGTGACAGGAGAGCATCCTCTGTTGTAAAGGACAGCAGTGGCATATCCTCCTCAATTTTCAACATCTTCTTGCTGCTCTGTCTGGCTCTTTCTTGTTCCTCAATCAAACAAATGTTGCAGCAGAACGATCCTAATGTCAGTAAATATCCTGTAACCACCACAAAGAATGTATGTGTACCAGGAATTCTTGAGTTATGGCTTCCATTGAATGGCTTTCCATTCTGTCTACTTGTATACTTTCTCACTAATTTATCGGAAGAAAGGGATTAGGTAAGACTGATAGACATCCCAGGCAAACAATAAGAGATACTCAGCAGAAGTGTGGCTAACAATCTATCGCTAAATGGTAGGACTCCATTGCTTGTAGCCATGTACAGTAGCTATCAGACACTGAATCCTGCAAGAGCTGACACCAGTTCTTCTCTCTGTCTCATCTTTAACTGGCTGAAAATGACTGCTAATGAGGGCAACCTGAGATCGTCAGAATTCATCTTACAATTATTAATGTTAGATAAGTTATTTTGGCAGTGATTTGGACTATTTTTTTTTAAAAAAAATCTCTTTAAAAATATAAATTTCAGCAGGTTGCATAATCTTACTTTGCATTTATAAAGGTTTCCCCTCCAAAAATTACTTTGTTAGCAAATTGCCTTATACTATTTTCTGTGTCATGAGCCACTTTGAATATGATTAGCATGGAAAAGCTGTAATGTAAACATATGATTGTGATAATTTTAAAGAAAGGTCTTATATTGACACCCTTAGTATGAAGAGGCTCAAAGTAAGAGTTCTAGTTACAAATGGGATCTGAAGAATCGAGAGCAGCAGATTTCAGAACTTATCCAACAAGTTGAAAAAGTCCAGTGTGAACTTCAGAGTCTGCAGAAGGAGGTAAGACTGGTGCAATGCAAATTAGACAACTGGGGGGTTGGGGGTGGTAGAATAATTCAAATTTCAAATTAGCAATAGTACAATTCATACATGAGTACTATAGAGCAGGGCTTTTCAACCAGTGGTACGGGTACCACCTGTGGTACATTGGCACCTGGCAGGTGGTACGCGACCATTCTAGAAAAGTAGCAGGAGAGGGGAATGAGCTGAACTGATGGAAGCACCGCACAAGCCTGAGCGAGACATGGCTGGAGCTGCAGGGCTGTCAGGGCTCAGTGGAAGCACCAGGATCAGTGCTGCTTTCCAGCTGATCGGTGCTTCTTCGGGGCTGTCAGGGCTCAGAGGAAGCACTAGGATCAGTGCCAGGATCCAGCTGGAGCTCAGCGCTGATCCTGGTACTTCTGCTGAGCCCAGAAGAAGCGCTGATCAGCTGGAATGTTGCAGCATCTCCAGGGTCTTGTGATTGACATTTAGATGCTTGGCAACTGATTTATATTTATGATGGTTACAGTGTCCCGGGGTCATGTGATTTGACCAAAACCTGCTGCAATCACCCAGCAGATGAGGGGAATAAAAACCAAACACCCCCCACCCCACCCACACTGCCAATCCTCAACAGAAATGCTCACAACAATGAAAACCTTGGACAGGAGGAAGAGTGCCGCCGGGAACTGTCTTGCTCAGCTGTGGCATGAGGGGCACTTTTTTCAGTGCCATTGTAACTTCGAACAATCACTAAGCGAACTGTTGTAAGTCGAGGACTACCTGTACTTTATCACTTTTTTCCTTTTGGGAGGTCATTAAGTTTTTGACACCTTGCTAGGCGACTGGTGGTACTCAGATGTTGCCATATCCTAAAAGTGGGGTACAATGGGTAAAAAGGTTGAAAAGCCCTGCTATAGAGTATATGTAAGGTGCCTCGTTGTGTAAAGAAGCTTATTTGTGTTTACTATTCTTAGTTCCAAAATCTGGATTTGTTTCACTAGTTATGTGTAATTAGTAAAGAGGCAAGGGCTTTACAAACATTAGTTGTGAACTATTAAGAAGACATGAAGCCAGGTTAGAAGAGCTTGAATCTCTACTTTTTGCAAACAGACCTAAAACTGACAGTTTTTCTCATGATCAGAAAATGGTAACAAATTTAAATCATTTTTAAAAATGGACTTTTAAAGTGAAAAATAGAACTTTTTTGTTTTTGTTTGAATATGCATTTTTTTACAAGCCATAGGATATTTATGGTCCACAGGTATAATAATCCCCGATACCCTGATTACAACATACCTGCATTCCTCTTTTCAGTATGCAGTTGGTATAAAGATACTGGTATCTATATGCTAAAAGTATGGTGAGGTTTGTTTGTATGTTGTTTCTGGGTGTTGGAGGAAATTGTACAGTAACATATGCAAGACATGCATTAGTCCAAACTACCAACATCTGTTTTTTTTTTCTGATAAAGATGCTCTCAGTCCTGAGCTCAGTCCTATGGCTTGCTTGGCAAGATAACATGACGTGTTTGCCATGATTTTTTTCGCTGGATGGTTTTCAATCTCCCAGTTGAGTCTATGGTCTACAATCTTCACTTATGAGTTTCCCTAATCGTCTCCCTTCTGAAATACTCAATGCTGACTAACTTCCAGGTCTAGGACAAGATTGGCCAGGTTGCCCAGGTTGCCCCAAAAGTTATATTTTGTCCATTGGGTTTCCTGGGGAAAAAAGAAGATAACACGTAGAAGGACAAAGCCTGAATTATTAGGTGTAATGGCAACTAGAATAATGGATTTCATTATTCTTTCATTGAATGAATAAAGTAAAGACTCTAACCCATGTTTTTGAAGGATATGAGCCCTAATTTTCCAGATACTTTTGTTGAAAGGCTGCAATCTGGGTGTGTGGCACTAAGAGGCAGGTGACAACATGTCCAATCATATCCCTTTTACAGAACGAAGAGCTCAAGAAGACAGTTTGTGAGGCAGCCAAAGGAGGTGAACAAGCCTTCAAAGAAGGTCAACAGAAATATGCTGAACTAGTGAAGGCCCTTCAAAATGGCAAGGATGAACTGGCCAGCCTAGTACGTGACTACCAGGAACTTCTGAATGTGAAGATAGTTCTTGATATTGAGATTGCAGCTTACAAAAGTTTGTTGGAGGGAGAAGAAGAAAGGTAAGTCTCCTATGTCAATTTATTTTATTTATTCTAGATCAAGCTTTATAGGATCCCTGTCACCAAGCATTATATGGCCAAACTCAGTGGTGGGATTCAGCCAGTTCACACCGGTTCAGTAGAACCGATAGTTAAATTTTGTTGAGTTCAGAGAACCAGCTGAACCCATGCTGCTTCTGGAAGTCCATTCTAAGCCTCAGAGGTCTAGAGGAGGTCTTCCAGGCCTAGAATGGCCCACCGGAAGTGCATGGATGTCACTTCCAGAAGTCAGAGGTGTGGAGGAGGCCTCCCAGTCCTAAAACAGCCCACAGGAAGTGCATGGATGTCACTTCCGGAAGTCCATTCTAGGCCTCGGAGACCCAGGCCTGCATCCACGCAGAGAACCAGATGTTCAGGTATTTGAATCCCACCACTGCCTGAATTCCAGTTACTTCCAAATATATGTAACAGTACAATACAGACGTATTTAGAAATCCTTCAAATAGCCTTTCAAACAAAGGTATTTTCAAAAGAGATGATGAAACATTGAGTAATGCTTTTTGTATTCTGCATAAATGGGTATAAATGCTGTGGATTTATTATTGAGGAAAGAATGAAGATGATAAACAGTGTTAAGGCAAGCCCGGAAGATCAACACGGAAAAAAAAGGGAGTGTTTTCTTCTCTCCACAGGATATCCAGAGATTCTTCAAGTTCCATCAGTATCTGTAAGTACTAAGTTGCCTGTTTGTTATTTTTCCCAAAAAGGTGTTTCATGAATAACCATTCCATGTGTTTTCTTTCAAGCTGTGACCAACTCCCCATGCAGTTCTCAGAGGGCAGCAAAACAAGGAAAGGAATGCAGTGAGAAGGCCGGAGGATCCTGTCAATGCAAACCTGCAGGAACTAAAATATCCATTTCCTCTGACAGTAAAACCAAATGTCAAAGTGAAAAGTCCTCTAAGGTCTGCAAATGGTCCACTAATACAAAGTAAAATTGTAGGAAGGGAAGTAGACAGAACTTTCACAAACAACGGAAAGCAACAATTTATCTAGATTTGTTAGAGGAGAATATTTGTAGCTCAGGGTTGAAATGAGGGGTTATTGGTGCTCTCCAATATTGGTTGTTTTCTTGAAGATGTTTCATTACCCAAATTAGGTAGCATCTTCAGTGCTAGTAGGGGGTGGGGTCTGCTCTCAGTTTATATTCTAGTGACTATGGGAGTGGTCTTTTGATTGGAGTATTGCTTGCTTCTTGATTGTTGGTCTGATGTTAATTTTGGTGTTAGGTAGATTCCTACAGATATGGGTAAAGCTAGCTAAAGGAGTCAAAGTCATGTCACTCTTTGCTAGCTTGGCAAACAATGATTCTCAATGACATGAAAATGAACTCTCCCCAGATTTGCAAGTTTCCATTTTTCACATTCTCTTCTGTTGAACATCTGGGAAGAAGAGTTTAGAAATTTCTCTTCATGCTTTTAATAACTGTAACCATAGCTTGCAATTCTGCATTACTCCAATCTTGGAATTAAGTGAGACTTTTGCTAAGTGAGTTTTGCCCCATTTTACAACCTTTTGTGCCACAGTTGTTAAATGAATCACTGCAGTTGTTAAGTTAGTAACACAGTTGTTAAGTGAATCTGGCTTCCCCATTGACTTTGCTTGTCAGAAAGTCACAAAAGCTGATCACATGACCCTGGGACACTGCAACCATCATCAATATGAATCAGTAGCTGAGCATCTGCATTTAGATCACATGACCATGGGAATGCTGCAATGGTTGTCACTTTTTCAGTGTTATTGTAACTTCAAATGGTCACTAAATGAACTGTTGTAAGTTCAGGACTACCTATATTTTACTCTGTATGCGCAGAACCTACCTTTCTAAATCTTACCCAATGAGGGATGACAATACTGCTTGTGAAACACACATGCCTTTGGCCACATGATGTCCAGTGCAATGGCCAATAACACAAAAGGTGAAACATGAAAACACAATGAAATTGAGTCTTCCAGAATCCCAAGCAGAATATTCCATTGGAAAACCCCCATGTGCCTGAAGTATTTTCTTTCAGTGCAGAGCTGTCTGTCTATTTCTGCTTTCAGATATAAATGTATTTTTCTCCAGAACAAACAAATAAAGGGGGAGCTTATAAGGTGTAGGGTAATAATCACAGTAACAAAATAGATACAATTCAAAGAAAGGTGCTTGCTTTAAAAACTCACTTCAAAACAAGCTACAGAGTGGTGCCGATTTTAGCAAGACCAGCCTTATACCAAGATAACTAACACTGACTTATCAGAGCATTGAGCTATAATATGCAGCACAGAGACTTCTATACAGTTGTAGTTGAATAGAAAAGAAAAAAGAAATCACATCTGGATTCAGAAAATGAGGCTATGTATTCTAATTAACTTGATAAGCAGATACAAGCCAACCATTTATCTGAAAAGGAGAGCAAAGGATCTGAATACAGACTCCACATCCTTTCTCCACCATACAGCTGATCAGTAAGAATATAGTTTGTTCAGCAGGGCTGTTTCTGGAACAATCTGACTATAAGGAGTTGCCTTCTTTTAGGGTGAGACCCAAAAGGTCGGCTGTTAAGGATCAAAAGTAAAATTTGGGGGCATTTTGACAATTATCTGTTCATGACACTACATCTACTTGTTTTGCTCTTTGCTGTACTTTTCGGTCTCATAGGTAATAAACTAAATGCACACAAAGTACATTGTGTTCTTTTCTTATTGCATCTGCATCTCCCCAAAGTTTTGAAACGGCTTTACTTTTTTAAACAACAGTTGATATTAAAACAAACAAATGGATAATAAGCTTATTTAATAAACTGTTAGATAACATGTAAGCAAGTTAAAAGTACTAGGGAAATAGGAACTGTATCTTAATTTGCAAACATCATGAAAAATATCTGTTCTGTACTTTGAATGGGGGGGGGAAGGTGCCATGACTAATAGGGAGAGGTTGTTCATATTTGTATGTTGAAGAATACTCAACCCAGGGGTTCTCATCACCTGCGTACTGATATCATCATGGAAATTTTAAAATCGGTTCATTCCAGGGTGAAGGCCATTGCACTGACTTCCAGTTTGGCCATGCCCTCTGCTAGTTTACTCATGACCTTTTTTAATTTGGTGAAAAAGCTTCTGTCCTGCTATAGTGAGAAAAAAACAAATTCTCCATTGCATTCACTGCCGAGGTTCTGTTGCTCCCTGACTATTTAAAGGGAAAAGAATTGCACAGACATAGGGACAGAAAATAGATCACATATTTTTTATTCAGCATTTCTTTTAAGAACTCAATATCAAAAACCACAGTAGTGCTAGTAAGATACCGAAATGGGAATTTTGCAAGCCAAACCTTTTAATCTCAAAAGCTAAAAAAAAAATAAGGTGCAGGCACACTGAATCTTTTGAGCTGAAATTGAACAAAGGCTGACTTGCTCATACTTCAAGTTGAGAGAAATCAGTCATTCTGTATGACATTGTATTGGACTGAAATGGAATGGAATAGAGTAGAGTAGAGTAGAGTAGAGTAGAGTAGAGTAGAGTAGAGTAGAGTAGAGTAGAATAGAATAGTCACTTTAAATGTATACTAATCAGCATACATTAAAATGAAATTTCATTGCATTCAGCTCTCAAAAAATATCATTATGCATATACCCACCCCACACATACAAACGACACAGAGAAACATCACAGTCTAGTTCAAATGTATACATTTACATGGCGAAAAAAAAAAAGAATCCTGCAAATTCTTGAAAATAACTAGGGGTGGGGAAAGACATAGTAGTCCCCGACTTCCAAATGATTGCCCACTCCACCCCACTTCAGCCCTTTCCTAATATACAATGAACTTGCCCTTTCTTGCATGGAGTTGAATTGGCCAGAAGCATGGTATTCAATAAAAAACCACCATCATGCATTTTTTCCTCACTGAAAATGATCCTTGCAATCTGTCTTACTCTTTGTTAATCTGGAATTGGCTTTTCCCATCCTGAATTGCATTCCCCTCAACAAAGGTAGGCTAGAGGAGGGGTCATGAGAATTTGAGGTACTTGTCAAAGCCTTTCTAGCATGACTTCAGCACGAGTTCCTATCCAGAACCTCTAGAACAGAGATGTGGAACTATGGCCCCTTTATGACTTGTGAACTTCAACTCCTGGAATTCCTCAGCCAGCCATGTCATGCTGGATCAGGAATTCTGGGAATTGGAGTCCACAGGTCATAAAAGGGCCATCGTTCCCCACCTCTTCTCTAGAAAGAAGCATTTTGCTACAGCTGAAATATCTCCTCTCTTTTACTTTTCCTGCCCCTTAGACCAGGGGTGTCAAATTCACTATGTCACACGACGTGTCATGACTTTTTTCCATTGCTGGCAATGGGGTGGGCGCGGCTTCCGTATGATGAAACTGGCCCACAGGCCGGCAGTTTGACACCTCTGCCTTAGACGAAGGTCTTTTGCCTTGAAATGCCCAAGTGTCTGATCTAAGAAGTAAGCTCCAATCTAGGCAGTTGGTATGTGGATGCAATATGCATTTCACTGGTATCATGGAAAATTTTTGACTGCTTTGGATTTAAACATATAATTATTTATATTAATTCATTAATGCCAATTAATGATAGTATTTTCCTCCCAAAATTAAGATAAACTGATTTGGATAAACTGGATTGTGTCACATTGGGGGGGGGAGGTTAAATGCCCTAGGCAATGATATAACCTGAGTATTAGATCTAGTGCCCATCAGATAGGTGCTTTCCAGATGTGTTAAGATAATGAATGCACTGAAATATATTCAGTGGTGGGATTCAGCTGGTTTGCACAAGTTCAGCAGAACCAGTAGCTAATTTTTTGTTGCCCAGGCCCAGAATGGACTTCCGGAAGTGGCATCCACACAGAGAACCAGTTGTTCACATATTTGAATCTCACTACTGAATATACTTTTGATTCAAGAGCAGACTGTCAGCTATTCAGGGTAGACCAGACCAGAAAAAAGGCTTCATTGGAAGACTAGAAATATACTTTAGTGAGATAGATGATAATTACAGAATCTTGCAAGTGTGTTTGTGATTTATCTTCCCATAGTGATGTGTTTTAAGTCTGGAGATGACAAGGATTCTCTGGTTGCCATTGTGGAAGAATTAACTGACGCCCAAGTATAGGACTCTTCGGGGAGGCTTCTTCTTTGTCCATATGTCCTTGTCCACTAATGCTAGTCTCCTCCATAAATGAGAAAAGCTCTCATCTTTGGAATGTAACTGTGGTGTATAAGGTGACCAACCGTCCTCTTTTAGGGAGGACAGTCCTCCTTTTTTAAGTTCTGTCCTCCCTCAAAAAGTGTCCTCCTACATGTCCTCTTTTTGATATTTGAAGACTAATCTGCACGGCTTTTTTTTCTCATAGAACACTCAGAACGGCGTTCCGGCACCTTTTTTTGATGGTTTTTTTTTCAACTTTTGCATGAGCTGTGCTACTCCCCCTATTGGCTTTCGAAAGCCAATAGGAATTGCTGCTGAGCACGCCAAAACACCCGGCCAGCAAACTTTGCACATGTAAGTTGTCTGCAGCAAAGGCAAATTGGCAGGAACTTGCACCCCTCCCTGCTTTCCAACTACACTATCTCCTAGTTAGTCCCAAAGAGACCTGGAGGAGATTGGAGCAGCGATGCCATGGTAACTTTCTCTTGATCTTCGGCCCTGCTAGGGCAATAATGGCTGCGGGCGCAAGAGGCAGAGGCAGCGGGGCTGCTGCAGGTGGGGGTGTGAGGAGCGGCGGTGGCTGGCTGCCCCCCCCCCCCGTGCTGTGGGAGCTGTGGGGCCTGCTCTACACAGGGCTGTGCAGGGTGGGCGAGGTGACTGCAGGCGGGGTGTGTTGATGGCGGACTGCCCCCTGGGGCCGGAGCTGGCATAGCTGGTGCTCTGGGAGCCATCGGGCCTGCTCTACACGGCAGGGCCGCAGTGCTGGTGGGGCAGCTGCGGGCGGGGGCACGGCATGTAAGCATAATTAAAATATAAAATGTTATTGTTACAAATGTTTTTTATTATGCATTTATCATATTATAGTGTATTCTGTATTATTGTTGCAATGAATAAAATGTTTCTTTTATTTACAATATTGTTTTCTTCAATTTATTTGTGTCCTCCTTTTCACTGTAAAAAAGTTGGTCACCTTACCAAAGTAGTCAGTGCAACATATTGTGGAATAATGCCCTCTGAGCGCATATCAGGGAAACCCCAGAGACTTTCTGCAGGTAACTTCATCATGTAATATAGTTTACCTTTGAATTTGAAAATAGAGTAAATGGTTTCATATTTGCTCATGAGAATGTAATTGTGATGTGCTTTTTTAATGTTTTTGCCATATGATTGATGAATGAATGAATGAATGAATGAATGAATAAATAAATAAATAAATACTCTTTCCTTCCTTCTTATATCCCAGTGAATTCTATTTTTCAGAATTCTGTAATTTGCCTGGCTAGGCAAAATAAACACACACCATAACATATACATTAGATTATGCTGGCTATGATGTTGTGCATGATCTAGGAAAGTGTTATACAAACATGTACATCACCACTTGTATACAAAAGTATATATTAAAATCCCAGGCAAATGAACCTCCTGCCAGATTCATACTAAACAGAAATTTCAATGAATAAGTGAAATGAATTACTGAAAACAAAATGGATAGAATTATTCATTCCTAGTTAGGAATTAGAGCATAAATAATAATTAGGAGAGATCTCTGCTTAAGAAGAATCATTTTCAGTTAAAAAGGACTGGATGGAGAGACAATTGATGGGGCTGATGAAGAACCAATCAGCTACCTGGGTTTATGTATTCCGGATTTGTTTTATGGAACAACAGAATAAGGTTTTAGAATCCAAATGGAGAGTGTTTCAGGACCAAGGTTTACAGCAATAATCAGCTCAGGTTTTATTTACCTTTTGAAGATAACATTAGTCACAGCTGGAATCAGTTGAGCAACCTAATCAAGAAGAGATGGCAACTGGATAGGAATCTGAAAAATATATAGAACCTTATGCAAGGCTCTAAAACCAGGTGAGTGAACATCTAAGAGCTGTGAATTTTTTTTCTCTTTTTCCATTCCATGGGGAACATCTAGGGCTGTACAGGGAGAAAAGTGGAAATGCAACAGCTGTAATTAAATTTAGTTAATATTTAGTCTAGTTAAATTTAATTATAATTAAATTTAGGTTCCACAGGTCATTCATGCAGTGTTACATAAAGCATGTTCTAGAGGAAATGATTGGAGTTTAAAAAAAACATACATCCCATATGTGGAATAAGATTGGAAAATTAACTTCATACTAATTTGCAGCAAAATAATAATAATAATAACAACAACAACAACAACAACAGACAGACAGACAGTAAGTGCCGCCTATGCAAAGAAGCTGAAGAAACAGTGGACCACTTGGTAAGCTGTTGCAAGAAGATTACACAGACTGACTACAAGCAGCGGCATGACAAAGTAGCAACAATGGTGCATTGGAAGATCTGCAAAAAATATCATTTGTCTGTAAGCAAAAACTGGTGGGATCATAAAATAGAGAAAGTCATAGAAAATGATAAAATTAAACTGCTCTGGGACTTCAGAATTCAAACAGACCAAGCACCTGCAACATAACACCCCAGAGTTAACAATTGTCGATAAGAAAGACAAAAAAGTCTGGATAGTGGATGTGGCAATGCCTGGAGACAGCAGAATAGACGAGAAAGAACAGGAGAAAATAACAAAATACAAAGACCTACAAATAGAAATAGAAAGACTTTGGCAAAAGCAAGCAAAGGTAGTACCAATAGTCATAGGCATCTTGGGTGCAATCCCAAAACAACTGGAGCACCACTTGAACACCATTGGCATTGACAAATTCGCTATTAGTCAATTGCAAAAGGCGGCCTTATTAGGAACTGCTTCCATCCTACGACGATACCTGTAATACCATCAAACATCCACATCTGCCTATCCCAGGTCCTGGGTAAGGACTCGATAGGTAGACAAAATGCCAAATCCAGTCTGAACATCTGGCTGACTGTGCGATGATCCATATAATAATAATAATAATAATAATAATAATAATAATAATAATAAGGTCCGCACTAGATATTGGAGTTCCTGGATATCTGGTGAAAAATGGGTTACAGGACTCAGGACTGTTGGCTGAGCAACCAGGGCCAGCAGCTGCAGAACTACTGGAAGAAAAGGTGTTTACCCGTCGCAGATACACAGTGATGGAAAACAAAGAAATAATGATCTGTTACTACAGATCAAGTCCAACAAGAAGAGGATATCTAAAACGAATGCACCAGTTCTGGAAAGAACAACATCCAGAATCAGAAATAACAGAACAGAGACTAGCAGATCAACGCCGATTTATAACACGAAATAAAATATTCACAGAAACAGAATTGGACGAACTGCAAAGGTTTACCCAGGGCAAAGAAATCAAAGCCTTACCAGAAGTAATTCAGAATGTAGAGGCAAACCAGGGGGAGTTGGCAGTGAAGGAATCTAGCAGAGATATACAACTGTTCTCATTTGGAAACCAGGCACCTCTACCTCAGGAAGAACAAAACCCTCTAACTAAAGAAATAAAAGAATTGAAACAAAGAATAACTGAGCATCTAGAACAGCACAAAAACAACAGAATAAGGCTACCTGCATTGAAGCTTGTTCCAAAGAAACAGCTAGCACAAGCATTAAAAGATGCAAATATTGCAATATCAAGTATAAGCACCAATTCATTGCAAGAAACAAACCAACTAATGTACAGCACAGCTGCAGTTATAACAGAATACCTGGGATGCAAAATCAACAAAGAAGAAAAACAAACAAACAGTGCACCAGAAAAATGGAAGGTTAGACTAGAAAATAAGATCAGCAAGTTAAGATCACATGCAAGCAAGCTAGAACAGATGAAAGAAAAGAAGCTGAAGAACAAGAAGACCAAAGAATACCTAATCAAGAAATACCACTTAGAAACAAGGAAGATCAAGGAAGCACTGGAAATAATAAAGCAACAAATAACAGCTATAGCCAGGAAAATCAGTAGATATGAAGCTCGAATTGCAAACTATAGGCAGAACCTCCAATTTCAATCCAATCAGAAACGTTTCTACCAATCCATCAATGGAGAAACTGCAAGGAATCAGTCAGTACCTGACAAGGAAGAAACAGTGCAGTTCTGGAAGCAGATATGGGATAACCCAAAGAAATACAACAAGGATGCGGCTTGGTTAAAAGAGGTGGATGCAAATAAAACAGAAGTTGAAATGAAAGAACTAGTAATAACAACAAAAATGGTAGAAAAAAGAGCAAAGAAAATCAAAAATTGGTCAGCACCAGGTGAAGATGAACTGCATGGGTTTTGGTTGAAACATCTAACTGTTATACACCCACTCATTGCCAAGCAGTTCAACAATATACTACAAGGAGGAGAAATTGAAAAGTGGCTAACAACTGGGAAAACCTACCTAATAATGAAAAATCCAGCAAAAGGGGCAACACCAGGTAACTACAGGCCAATTACCTGCTTACCAACAACTTTCAAATTACTAACTGGTGTAGTAGCTGATGCAGTGCAACAGCATCTAGTTGAAAACAATCTCTTTCCACCTGAGCAGAAAGGAAACCGCCCCAACAGCAGAGGAACAAAAGATCAACTCCTAATAGACAAAATGATCTTGGAAAACTGCAAGAGAAGGAAGACCAACCTGAATGTGGCATGGATTGACTACAAAAAGGCATTTGACTCTCTGCCACATGATTGGATAATAAAGTGCCTAGAAATAACAGGAGTCAGTAGAAACATCAGAAAATTTGTGCAAAGATCGATGGCACAATGGAAGACACAGTTGCAGATCAATGGTGAGAGGCTGGGAGAGGTTAATATCAAGAGAGGAATATTTCAAGGAGATTCATTATCACCATTACTATTTGTTATTGCACTGTTTCCTCTGTCAACAATACTGAATAACTCAGGACATGGCTATCAAACATCAAAAACATCTGCCAGACTATCCCACCTCCTTTATATGGATGATCTGAAGCTGTATGGAAAAACATCATCTGAAATAGAATCGCTGCTCAACACTGTCCGTATATATAGCCAAGATATTGTAATGGAGTTTGGCTTGGACAAATGTGCCACACTTACTATCAAACAAGGAAAAATAGTGAAAACTGAAGGAATCAAGATGCCCCACGAAAATAACATTAAGAGTCTGGATGAGGAAGAGTACTACAAATACTTGGGTATCCTTCAAGCTGACAACATCAAGCACACTGAAGTCAAGAAAAAGATTAGAGGTGAATACATCAAGAGAGTGAAGAAGATCTTAAAATCCAAACTCAATGGAGGAAATACCATAAAGGCAATCAACACCTGGGCAATCCCAGTCATTAGGTACACAGCTGGAATAGTGGACTGGACTCAAGCAGAACTAAAAGCAATGGATAGGCAGACCAGAAAAATAATGACAATGAATCATGCCCTTCATCCACGCAGTGACATTGATAGACTTTATCTACCAAGGCAAATAGGTGGGCGTGGAATGCTACAAGTACATCAGATGGTTGAAGAAGAAAAAATGGCTTTGGAAGAATATCTGAAGAACAATGATGAAGATGCACTGAAATTAGTATATCAGGAAGGCTTACTAACTACTGGAGAGACCAAACTGGCCTACAAGAAAGACCAAATGAAGAACAGAATAGAGGCATGGGAAGACAAAGCACTACATGGCCGATACATGAAAAAAATAGCTGGGAAAGCAGATAATAATAAAACCTGGCAATGGCTAAGAGCAGGAAAATTGAAGAAAGAGACCGAGGGACTAATTCTGGCTGCACAAGACCAAGCCTTAAGGACAAATGCATACAAAGTCAAAATTGAGAAGACAGCAACAGACAGTAAGTGCCGCCTATGCAAAGAAGCTGAAGAAACAGTGGACCACTTGGTAAGCTGTTGCAAGAAGATTGCACAGACTGATTACAAGCAGCGGCATGACAAAGTAGCAACAATGGTGCATTGGAAGATCTGCAAAAAATATCATTTGCCTGTAAGCAAAAACTGGTGGGATCATAAAATAGAGAAAGTCATAGAAAATGATAAAATTAAACTGCTCTGGGACTTCAGAATTCAAACAGACAAGCACCTGCAACATAACACCCCAGACTTAACAATTGTCGATAAGAAAGACAAAAAAGTCTGGATAGTGGACGTGGCAGTGCCTGGAGATAGCAGAATAGAAGAGAAAGAACTGGAGAAGATAACAAAATACAAAGACCTACAAATAGAAATAGAAAGACTGTGGCAAAAGCAAGCAAGGGTAGTACCAATAGTCATAGGCTCCTTGGGTGCAATCCCAAAACAACTGGAGCACCACTTGAACACCATTGGCATTGACAAATTCGCTATTAGTCAATTGCAAAAGGCAGCCTTATTAGGAACTGCTTCCATCCTGCGACGATATCTGTAATACCATCAAACATCCACATCTGCCTATCCCAGGTCCTGGGTAAGGACTCGATAGGTAGACAAAATGCCAAATCCAGTCTGAACATCTGGCTGACTGTGCGATGATCGATAATAATAATAATAATAATAAAGTTGGAAGGGACTTTGGAGGTCATCGAGTCCAATCCTCTTCTCAGGCAGGAAACCCTACGCCATTTCGGACAAATGGCTGTCTAGTCTCTTCTTAAAAACTTCCAGTGTTGGAGCATTCACCATTTCTGGAGGCAGGTTGTTCTACTGATTTATTGTTCTAATTGTTAGGAAGTTTCTCCTTAGTTCTAGGTTGCTTCTCTCCTTGATTAGTTTCCATTCGTTGCTTCTTGTCCTGCCTTCAGGCACTTTGGAGAATAGCTTGACTCCCTCTTCGTTGTGGCAGCCCCTGAGATATTGGCACTATGTTGGCTTTTTTGGCAGCTGCAGCACACTGCTGACTCATATTTAAGTGATTGTCCACTAGGACTCTGAAATCCCTCTCACAGTTACATTTGGTTTTTCTTGCCTAAATATAGAACCTTACTTTTTTCACCATTGAATTTCATTTTGTTAGATAGCGCCCAGTGTTCAAGTCTGTCCTCCTGTATCTTAAGCCTATTTTCAGAGTGTTGGCTATTTCTGCCAGCTTAGTGTCATCCGCAAATTTGATGAATTCCCCATCTTGGTGTGTCTTCTTACGCTGCACAGTAACTGTTATGTCCCGAGCCTTGCAAATGGGCTCGGGGCATTTGCAGGCAGTCCCGGGCAGGTGCAAGCTGCCCGAGACCAGACAGGCTGTCGCCAGCGCCTGTGCGCATGCGCAGGTGCTGGCGCGGGAAAAGTAACACATTGACCCGGGAAATGCCTATATAAGAGGCTGGGAGCTTTTGGGCGTTGCTGAACTCTTCATCTGTAAGCTGAACACAGAATAAAAGAAAACCTGAGAACTACAACTGCTTCTCGTGTCTTGCCTTTCGCGAAGGACTCAACAGTAACATTAACAGATCTTGAGGAAATAATGATTTTCTTGGACTTTAAGATATAAAATCTTTCTTTAATGGTAGCTAGAATGTTGTCCCGCATGTATCTGAAATTACAGCCCAAATGTTGGAGATGTGGAAATTTAGATGCAACTTATTTTCATATTTGGTGGACTTGTAAAGATATTAAAGCTTTTTGGATTAAGATTTGGTGCAATATTCAAAAGATTTTTAGGAAAAAGATAAAGTTTACTCCGCAATTATTTTTGTTGGGTATTATTGTAGATTTGGATGTTAAAGAAACTAATTTGATGTTGAACTTCATAACTGCTGCAAGATTATTGGTGGGGCAATATTGGAAGAAAAACTTATTGCCTACTTTGGAAGAATGGATACTTAAAGTGTCTAATTTAGCAGAAATGGTGAAAATCTCCGCCTGTTTGAAGGATCATTCACAAGAAAGATATATTATGGTTTGGATTGATTATATTCAGAAGAAGTATGAAACTGAAAAGTATTATCTTGCTTTTGAATAGATTTTAGATAATTATTAATAGTATTAATGGTATTATTATTTTTGTCTTAATTTGTTAATATTTGTCTTGAGAAAGAGTTAAATTGTATTATGGTTTTGATTGATAGTTTAGTTGGTTTATGTTAGCTAGAGTATGTTTGTTTATTTGTTACCCTGTAATCAGCTCTGGGAAGTGGGGGAGGGGGGGTGGTGATGGGTGGGTTTATATTGTAATTAGTAAAACTTTTAATTAAACAAAATGGTAGCTAGAATGATATCTGAAATTCTGAAAAATAAGTTGGGCAACTGAAGAGATCTCTACTTACTTCTTTCCATAAAGTTGTTATGCTCCAGGTAGACTGAAATATCAACACATTTCTTAAAAACCTTCGTGCCGTGAAAATAAGCAATCATGCTGAACCACATCAATCTGGATGAAAATAAAAATTAATGCCACAATGACTAGTATTAATGTACACATTTTATAGAACGAAGTATTAGTAAGAGAAGGGAACAGTAGGAATTGGCTACTGACTCAAGATTAAATCATGCAACCCTTAATTTTAGTTGTCGTGTAATCAAAGCAAAATAGACTGTTTCAGCAATTTCTGGAATGCTGGACTAGTTTCAAAAGGCTACAGCAAGTGTACACAGGGCAGTCTGGAAAGTTTTTCAAAATTTAAGGTGTGGTAGATTATAATGTTGACACTGCCTCAAAATGTCTTCTGGAATTTGCTGCAACAGTCATCTTACCCAATGCCATACGCTTTTGAAAAGGCCACAATTGTTTCACCTACTTAATTTGGATATAAGTGAAGGTGGCTGATGAGAATTTGATCCTGAAGAAATTATTGGAGACAAAATAAAAAAGATGATAGAAAATAATACTATTTTTCTGGCTACGCACACAATTACTGACTTTCTATCATAAACATTTGAGAGGATTTTCTATTACTCCAGATCTATGGTAGCTGAGGAGACAAAGAATAGATTGAACAATAGTCTTTGTTTTTTCTGATAGTAATTAGAGGAAGGCCCTGATCAGCTCAAAGCGATTTCTGTATCTCCTCAATATGTTCAATTTGGCAAGATGATTGCAGGATGATTTCATATGACTATGGAGGAACACAGAAAAAGAAACAGTGATGTGCCCATAGAGACATTTATGTCAAGTGCAGAAAATCAGGAGTCCAGGAAGTTCAAATGAATATATAGGTTTATTGTGGGCATGAAGGGTGAGATATAGTGGTGAGATATTTGATCCCTTTCTCAGGCTGTTTGGTCATCTCCTATGGTTTCATTTGAAATATTATAGCATTAATTTTGCAAAGTAGCAACTCCCCAAAATCCTAAAAGAAAGCGTAGTCTTCCAGATATTGTGATCTAAACTCACAACAGATCTTACTAGCATAGTCAAGGGTGATTTTTCTCTTGTTTCTCCAAGTGTGCTTGTTGTGAGTTCTAGGTCAATCAAACAAAATGCACCATACAAGGTCTTTTTTGTGATCCCTACTGATTTTTTTTTTAGCCTAAGACAGACATGTCAAACACAAGGCCCAGGGACCAGATGCGGCCCGCAGAGCGGGTTTGTGTGGTCTGCAAAGCCATCCTGGAAACAGTGAGGGAACGGCCCCTGATGCCTTGGCCCTGGCCCAGGCTGGCCGGGAGCCAATGTACAATTTTGTGGTGGCCATCTATGCTGAAACACATTCAGTCTTAGCTCCACAAGGCTATCTGGAAACAGCGAGGAACCAGCCCCTGCCACATCAGCCCCACCCCCTGGGTGCATGCTGGGGAGGTGTCACCCTTTGTGAGGAATGAAGACATGTACCATCGCTTGGAAGTGACCATCAAATGGCCCTCGCCTATTTCACATATCCGGCTTGGTGGGCTGTGGGGGAGGGGTTTCAGCAGGCAGCGGGTTGCTCTCCTCACAGTGCCAAGGGGCTGAGCCAGGCAGCGCGAATCCAAAAAGAAGTGCGACGGCACCTAGCCCCCAGCCTGCCCAGTTTTGGCAGGCAGCGGGGCGCTCTCCTCACAGCGCCAAGAGCTGAGTCAGGTAGCACGAATCTGATGAGAAGTGCAATGCTGCCTAGCCCCCAACCTGCCCCCTTTCAGCAGGCAGCAATTTGCAAAGCTGTCAATGATGCATTTCTTTATTCCTCATTTCTTTATTCCTGTACTTAGGAAGGAAGGAAAGAAGGAAGGATGGAAGGAAGGAAGGAAGGAAGGAAGGAAGGAAGGAAGGAAGGAAGGAAGGAAGGAAGGAAGGAGAGGGAGGGTCTGAGGGAAGTCCTGCCTTAGTCCTGCCCTGCTGCCCTTTCACCATCCCCTTGCCCCCTCCTCCTGGCCTATCCTGGGGTCTCCCATCCTATTGCTAAGGAAGCTTTGGATACAAAGCCAGGTCTCCTCCCATGGAGAGGGAGTGGGCCTCCCTCTGACTTTGCCCTTGTACCCATCATGAGCAACCTGGCTAAGGACAGCAAGCACAGCAGCAGCAGCCTTGAGGAGGAGGTAAGTGCAGCTGGGCACCCCCTTGGGGAAGTGGGGCTGGCCTTGGTGCTACGGGTGCTCGAGGGCCAGGCTGGGCAGTTTGACCTCTGCTGCCCAGAGTTCCAGGAAGCCCGCACCAACATCGAGGCCCCCCCCTCATGGCCTGATAGGAACAGTGAGGCTCCTCCAGTGGACCATGCCTTGGCACTTGCCCTGGTCCCACCCCCTTCTGCCAGAGACCTTCAGATCTGTCCCACTCCTGCCAGGCCCCCACAGGCCCCCTTGACACGAATGATGTAGAGCTGGCCATCCCCACCCAGTAGACCACACCCACTCCATTCACACCCATCCAGTAGGCCCCACCCACCCTGGCCACACCCACCCAGCCCCCTGAGGGCAACCACAATGCTGATGCAGCCCTCAATGAAATTGAGTTTGACACCGCTGGCCTAAGAAGACTACAAAGATGGTTTCTGTCTTAACCTAAGGAAGTGAAATTTGGTTAACACATTCAAACAGACTTAGAGCTATCCCTTCTCTTTTGTGTATGCTTTTGAAGATGTTGAATGTAGTAAATTATTGGGCCACCTAATTGCTTTATGCTTCAGACATTAGCTGTCTTTCTATCAGCAGTGTATTCTTTCTACTAAAATGCTGTTATGCCTATCCAAAAACTAACTTCTACTATATTCTTCAAACATTAATATCAACGGGTCTCAGTAAAATGTATCTGGCAATCTCTGTGATGGCACAAATGGTTAAAAGGTTAAAATGCAGTATTGCAGGCTAATTCTGCCCACTAGCAGAAGTTTGATCCTGACCGACTCAAGGTTGACTCAGCCTTCCATCCTTCTGAGGTCGGTAAAATGAGGACCCAGATAGTTGGGGGCAATATACTGACTCTGTAAACCACTTTGAGAGGGCTGTAAGACATTATGAAGTGGTATATAAGTGCTATTGCTGGTTAACAAAATCAAGATCATCTTTCTTGTGTCTTTGGAATCTTTTTTCCCTCTGGATATCTGCAGAGTTCACCCAACCCATACTATAACATTCTCTTATTCTGCCTCCCCACTGATTGAGAATCAGTCTAGAACTCGCATTTCTTCAGCAGACTGTGACTACCCGATTCCATTCATTTGCTCACTTTGCTCAGAGCTCAACTCCATCACTATTAACTTCTTGCTACTTCAACTTTCATCCCCGTGAGAAACTCTGTGCATATGCGAAATCTTATGTAGTTTTCTCCCCATTCTTTCCCAGTCTCTAGGACACCACGAGGACAGATTATATGTATCAGTTCAAGTGACGGGATAACAAATAGTGTTTACCTCCTCTGTTCTATCACAATACTCATAGCCTCCAAATATACAATCCCTTTTCACGGCAGGAGTGCTGCGTTTTGAACCAGTTGTGGTATGTGGCCTTCAAAATATTCAGCTTGTTATGTCCTGAGCCTGTGGAAGCAGGCTCGGGGCATTGCAAGCGGTCCCGGGCAGGTGCAAGCTGCCCGGGACCAGACAGGCTGTCACCAGTACTTGTGCGCATGCGCAAGTGCTGGCGCGCCAAAAGTTGCAGATTGACCCAGGAATGGCCTATATAAGAGGCCGGGAGTTTTGGGCGTTGTCAGTGTCTTGTAACCAGTATGCTGAACTGAATAAAGCAGTTCCTGAGAACTACAACTGCCTCTCGTGTCATTGCCATTTCGCGAAGGACGCAACACTGGCGACGAGGATGGGATGCCTTACATCGACAGAAGAAAGGTGTAAGCTTACCTGAGTGAGTCCTGAGCGGCAGGAACGGCATTGACTCGGCAGTGCCAATCCAGCGAGCATCGGGGGTAGGCTGGCTGATAGACCCTTCCTTTCTACAAAATGGCAAAAATTGGAAGGCTTTCGGAATTCGACGTCTCACATCCGGAGAGATGGGAGTCCTACGTAGCCAGGGTGGAAAACTATCTCAAAGTAAATCTAGTGAGGGAAGATAGTTTAAAGGCTGCCACCCTGCTGTGCGTTTGCGGTCAAGACGCATTCAAAATCGCTGAGAACATAGCAGCACCTGCACCCCTAGAATCTGTCAGCTACGCAGATCTCAAAAAGCTACTAAAGGAGCACTTCCAGCCCAAGATGTCCGTCATTGTGTGGCGCCACACCTTTGAACAGAGGGATCAACGACCCGGAGAATCAGCCAAGGAATACATTGCCGCGCTGAGAAAAGCCGCTAAACACTGCGAGTTCAAGGACCTAAAAGAACGGCTGAGAGATAGATTTGTATGCGGACTAAGGCATAGAGAATTGCAGCAAAGACTTTTTGCCAAAGAAGACTTATGATTCCAAGATGCTTTGAGAGAGGTTACTGCAGAAGAGGCAGCGGGCGGCGCCATCAAGAACATGCGGCCGATCAGAAGCACTCCAGATGCTGCGCCGTGCACCAGGAAGGAGTCCAAAGGAACTCAGAGGAGGATCCTGACGATGAAGTAGACCGTCTCTACCCCACGAAGGAAAGAAAACAGAAAGGAAGCCCTTCAGCTCTTCCCAAGTGCCTCGGTTGTGGAGGTCGCCACAAGAGAACTGACTGCAAGTTCTGCTCCGCTATCTGCAGGGCATGCGGGAAACAAGGTCACATTGCAGCTGTGTGTCTGGGCCAGCAGAAGGTACAACCTCAAGAAGAATTGCGCCTGAGAGGTACCAGGGTTCCCAGCCAAAATAGGGTGGGGTTTTGTGCTTCGCGTAGAAGCATCTATAGGACAGGCACACACAAGCCCATTAAGAAAAAGCTGTTACTTAAGGTGAAGCTACAAGGGGCTCCATTGGCTATGGAACTGGATATGGGGTCTGCACTTTCAATCATTTCCATGCAGACGTTTAGGAAGATTTGTTCTGGCAGCGGAATTCAGGCCAAGTTGAGGCCTTCTGACATTGTGTTAACAGACTTTCAAAACTCCAGAGTGTGTGCTTTTCTGGGCCTTCTGAATTTCTATAATTCCTTTCTCCCACATAAGGCTAGTGTAGCTGAGCCTCTTCACAGGTTATTGGACAAACAGGCAGTGTGGCAGTGGTCACAAAAACACGAAGCAAGTTTCAATGAGGTCAAGGCCTTACTCACTTCTAACAGTGTACTCGCACATTTCAATGAATCCCTTACTGTGTGCATCGCTTGTGATGCTTCTCCTTATGGGGTAGGAGCTGTACTAAGCCACCTCAGATCAGATGGAACTCAGGTTCCTGTTGCATATTACTCCAGAACCTTGTCTCCTGCTGAGCGTAATTATGCTCAAATAGACAGTGAGGCTTTAGCTGTTGTTGCTGGAATTAAAAAATTCCATGATTTTTTATACGGCAGGCATTTCACGGTCTTCACTGACCATAAGCCTTTGTTGGGACTGTTTACCACACGTAAGCAAACTCCCCAAATCATCTCCCCCAGAATGCTAAGATGGTCTATCTTCCTGTCTGCTTATGATTTCTCCTTACTTCACAAACCTGGGAAGGAAATGGGCCATGCTGATGGCCTCAGTAGGTTACCCCTGCCGGTAATAGAAGTTGACCCTGCACCAACTATCAATTTTCTCTCCATTCAGGCTTTGCCGGAGTCCCCTTTGAATGCCAGGGATGTGGCTGCTGAATCAGCCACAGATCACACATTTTCACGTGTCCTTTCGTGGGTTTTATCTGGATGGCCAGAGAGCTGTCCTGGTACTGAGTTTCAGAGTTTCTGGTCCAAAAGGAACGAGTTGTCCACCTTCCAGGGTTGCCTGCTTTGGGGAAGCAGAGTTGTCATTCCTACCTCAATGAGGACTAGGGTCTTAGGTTCCCTCCACGAGGGTCATCCTGGCATTGTACGCATGAAGGCGCTTGCGCGCAGCCATTTGTGGTGGCCTGGGTTAGATAGAGACATTGAAGCTAAGGTGCATGCATGCCACCTGTGTCAATGCTCACGCCCCGAAATGCCCGAAGCTCCTGTACATAGATGGGAAGAAACACAGTCTCCATGGTCTAGGGTGCACATTGACTACGCTGGGCCCTTTCAGGGCCAATTCTTCTTGGTCCTAGTTGACAGCCATTCAAAATGGCTTGAGGTTCTACCTGTCTCTTCCACCACCACTGCAAAGACTATTCAAGTACTGAGGGGGATTTTTGCTGCACACGGGCTTCCAGACGTCCTCGTGTCTGACAACGGCCTTCAATTCACTTCTTCCGAATTCCAAGCTTTCTTACAGGCCAACATGATTCGTCATGCCACCTCTGCACCTTTCCACCCGTCCACCAACGGTATGGCTGAACGCATGGTTCGCATCACCAAAGACGCCTTGAAGAAAATTACCTACGGAGACTGGCATCACAGGTTGGCTGACTTCCTCCTTTCTTATCGCACTACACCGTCCACTTCTACGGGGAGGAGCCCAGCTGAACTTCGTTGGGGGCGCAAACTGACTACCAAGCTTGACCGGTTGCATCCGGACAGACTGCCTTCTTCTATCACACACCCCAGGGCACCTAGACAACTGCTTGTGGGTGCCCCGGTTTGGACTCGTAATTACGGGCCTGGTCATTCATGGGTCCCCGCTGCTGTATCCAGGGTCACAGGTCCTCTGTCTTATGAGGTGTCCCTGGACAATGGTCGTGTCCTGCGTCGACACATTGACCAGCTCCGCCCTAGACGGGACCTTCCCACTGGGACTCCTGGGTCTTTTCCAGGGGGGGGAGGGGGACCCCTTTGGGCAAAGGGAAGAGTACAGGCTGCTGCCCATCATTAATGAGGAAGCTACAGACAGCTCATCCCAAAATTCCGCGAGTGCTCCAAACAGGAATTCACGGAGCCCAACTAGAACTCAGGCATCAGTGCCTATCCAGCCAGGGAGTCACCCCGGGGGCATAATCACTACTCACCCGCATCACTCAGTACTCCAGTCAGGGAGGATATCCAGAAGCGTCCAAACAAACCACACCCTGCAAAGAGCTGGCACACATTCCCTCTAGTTGGCCTGACACTAACCCTGTCCCTAGAAGGGGGCAAGCACACAGGGAGGTGGTTGAGGAACCAAATCCTGACTACCACACCCCTGACTTCACTCAGGGGACAACTGAGTTTTGGGACAGTACTGAAAACCCCACAAGCCCGGGGACAGAACGGGAACAAGGGGACAGACAACCTCCCGACAGGTCTTGGACGGACCTGGGAGGTTCTACAGAATCGCCCAACAGTGACAGTCACTTAAAAGGGCCAGAGAGCCTGCAGCTAGGCAGGACAACCAGGTCAAACAGAGAAAGAAGCCCTGGCCTGACGAGCCCGGTGGGCAAGCAAGCAGGCCAGGCATTGGAGCACAGTCCTTGGGAATCACCAGGATATAACAGGGGGGGACAGGTATGCATCACCCCTCAGTCAAGGGGCACTTGGCAGGTACCCAGAAGTAAGGAGGTCACAGAGAGCCAAAAGATCTCCTAAGTATTTAGAAGATTTTGTAACTCTACTGGCAAAACAGAGTTAACAAAGAACATTCCTGTACATACAGGAGAGAGAACATTGAGACTGATAGAAGCAGGAAAAATACCTGGCATTAAGTAGTGTGGGCACTATGCTCGCACAAGGTTGTATGTTATTATTGCATGACCAAAGTCTTAGCCGGGGGGGAAGGGGTGTTATGTCCTGAGCCTGTGGAAGCAGGCTCGGGGCATTGCAAGCGGTCCCGGGCAGGTGCAAGCTGCCCGGGACCAGACAGGCTGTCGCTAGTACTTGTGCCATTGCGCAAGTGCTGGCACGCCAAAAGTTGCAGATTGACCTGGGAATGGCCTATATAAGAGGGCGGGAGTTTGGGGCGTTGTCGGCGTCTTGTAACCAGTATGCTGAACTGAATAAAGCGGTTCCTGAGAACTACAACTGCCTCTCGTGTCATTGCCATTTCACGAAGGACGCAACACAGCTGATCACCAATTAGTTCTCACTTCTTATTAAAAATACTTTGTGATTGCAAATTAGAGAAGACTGTCACCTTACGGATTAGAAATGACTGTCACCATAATTGCCAACCTTGCTTCAGTCTCACTTAACAATATTTTGTTTTGTTCAATCTATGCCTTTAGGTCTTGAAGAAATATATACTAGGAGGAAAAGCAAATTTTTAAAAAAGGCATAGCATATTGTGCAATTTATGTCTCCATTTCCAGTCCTACTATATCAGTAGGTATGGTATAATGCATAAGCCAACTCACAAATATGATTTGCTGATCAGCCCTGTGCATTTGTGACCTTACCACTCTGTTTATGCAATTTGAAAAGTTCCAAGCCATTGCAGGCAAGCATGATGAGGATTTGCATGAAAGCAATGCAAGACAATTACCAAATACCTTAAGCTGATGATTCAAAGGATACAAATAGAAATTGGGAAAACTATGAACCTCATATAAAAAATGTGTAATTATCACAACACTGTCTCCTAATATGCAACAGAGCAATACTTTGATTCAAAGGGTCTATTGGTTAAGGTTTATTATTATTATTATGTTTTTTTTATTATTATTATTATTATTATCTACAACGGATACCATTTTCACAGCTTTGTTGAAAATTTAACCATACTGCCCTGGTTTTCATTGCTCATTGTTAGGAATATGATGCAGCACTAAAAAAAAATAATAAGTACTCAGGGTTTCTTCATCCCTTTCCAGTTTTTTTTAATGTAGTTTAGAGAATAGACAAGTTCATGCGTCTACTTGTCTCTTCTGTTGTCTGACTTCAAAGTACCCCAATTTTTTCTCATTCTTTTTCGTGTTCCAAGTTTCAGTAATCTCTTACAAAGATTGCAGAGAATAGGAGATCTACATGTAATCTCAAGTGCTTTCTTCCACTGTTTTTTTCCCCCAGTGCAACAGTATAGCATTGCAAATTTCCATTGCAAATCAAACTGGGAAAATCACAGGTATTTTCTGGATCTTGGGTATTCAGATCAATCTTTGTAAGGATCTTTATCTGAATCAACGCTCACGAAACACAGAACTTACAGCAGTGATAAGAAGTTCATTTGATTAAAGGAAATCATTCGATACAACCAGTAATCTAACTTTTGGTCTCTGGATTGGTGCCATAGCTATTCCACCTCAACTTTTTCTTTAGTTGAAATATTCACATTTGTGATTGGCTTTGATCAATACAGAGCATGCATTATAGTATATAGGTTCTTAATGTATAAAAAGCACTTATTGAAATGTACAGTGTGTGCGTGCATTGATTGTTCAGCCCTAAATTCCACCCCAAATGCTTTTTCTTTTCAACTTTTGAATTGATTTCTGCCTAAGGGACCAAGGAATAGCTGGGAGGGATAAACGTTTATACAAATCACACAAGAATTAAGGCCGCACTCAACTCCTTCACTTCCAAGGTGACAGCACCCCCTTGCTACAACATAAGTTTCCATTGCGGTTGAGGTTTCCTTCCAAATAATCCTCATGTACAATCAAAGATAATTAGATGTGCCTCCGGTGTGAATGACTCAAAATACTGGCAACGCATAACGACAGGAATGCTTGGAAATGAAGCAAAACACTACTCAGAATGCTATGAGGAAAGCAATTGGCACTTCGATTCAGGTCCTGTCAAGCTTCTCAATAGACCGAGGAGGGCGAAAAGAACCAGTAACAATTCATATCATCACCCAAATCTTGGAAAGATTTCAAAATGATGGGACAATGCAGATGCCCTGCAGCCATTCAGGTTTGGATAGGCTTGCATCTCACAGGTATTATGCAAATTCTTATTCTTCTGGGATGGATCTGCCCATTCTACTAGTCTTACCACATCGCTGTCTTCTCTGTATGTAAATGCAACAAAATTGCATATGTCAGCTACTGGGATAGTACCAAGTGGCTTCTTTAAGGCTTCCTGGTGGTTTTGGATCCAGATAAGACTCATTGAGCCTCACACGTCCTTCAGACTTCTTTAGAGTCAAGAAGCCATGATGTGTGATCCATTTGCACAGTCAAAAAGAAGTATCTAGCCTCAACAGATTTCAGATTTTGAACTGACCAGTTACTAGAATCTTCAAAAGAACAGTTCTTGTGCATACAATTTTTCCTAAAAAAAAAATGGTTCTCTTAAGGCCACAATTCGTTATGGGAAAGGAAAACAAAAAATTACCTCTCACTGTCAAAATTGGCTCTTCATGACTTCCTTTTAATTTTCTAGTCTTTGATTCTGGAGTAATGCCACTGAGACTATTTCAGAATAAATGATTTAAAAATTTTAAGGTTCATGTACCTGCATGAATGAACAGAGAGAGAGACAAAGGATGATATATACAGACTAGAAATCAGCTCTGGGAATATTCCTTTAATTATTATAAAAATAAAACAGGCGTTGTCTTGCCAAAACTAAATATATTAATAATAAATGCTACATTTATTTAATAGATAATTGCCCCCTAAAGATTTGTGGATAGTGGTGTTGGAGGGAGTTGATTCAATATCAGTTTTTTTTTCATTCAAATTATTGTGATCAATATAAGAACTTTTTTCTAATAAAATATATTTCTTCATTTAAATAAAAAGCCAACTGCATGAGCCAAAATGGGAAAATGTTGACGTTAGTGGCCTAAAGCTTTTTTTTTTAAAAAAATTAATTTTTAAGTTACATTTCTTTTTTTTTTTGAACCCTTCATATTTAAACCAAATGAATATGTGAGGACGGCGCAGCAGAATCTTTTTCTCCTCCTTTTCACAGGAGTGGAAGATCACAGATAAAAGAGTAGAATTTCATAGCCGGTAGACATAATCTTGTCCATCTGAGTTGCTCAGCATTGCAATTAGAGTTTCCCGGAGAGTTAGTTGCGCAGCTTCTGGTTAAGTACTTTCCACTAAAGAGAGCTCTTAATTCCCCAAAGCAGCCAAACCCATAGTCCAATAGCAATCGTCTTTTGGAAAATCTCAAAACTTTCGGCTAAATCATAACAGATATGTGTACCATTTGCAGCCTTTATGGAATATTTTAATCTGCAGCGTATGCAGACCACAAGCTGATCTAAAGGCCCTTCTTACCCTAAACTGTGGCATTCCCAAACAAAAGTAACTTCCGGACTTGCTTGTTCTACTTTAAGATCTTTACCATGGAGCTCAGGCACCTAGGGCCACCAACAAAGGATACGCATGAAGTATTGTGCAAAAGTCATTAGCGATGTGCCTAAAGTATCTCTGCTATTAGAGGAGCAGATACGGGCTTTAAGACTGTAGTCCCGAAAAAGCACACAGGGAGTAATGCCATTAAATACAAGACTGACACCCCCCACCCCCCAAAAAAAAATCCCTGTAAAAGGAATCTAGTAAATGGGGCTTCAAGGAATAAAGAACCAAGTTGCGGCTTGCTTGACTATGAAATTCCTTATTATTGACCACCCTCAGTGTCAGAACATACGCACTATATGTAGATTATCTGTGGTCCAATCCGTTGAATGTGCACAACAAAGACTTTAGCTCCAGGGACCTGGTGCAGCTCACAAAGGACCCACATATGGATGCAAGTAAAGTTAATTTACTGTAGGCTGTCTGGTCCACCTCACAGGTTTGCCCACAATGCCCAACACACTGAAGACTCTAGACAGCTCCAGACAGATTGAAAAGAAATATACATATATGACATATTTTTGTAATGATCAGAATTAGAGCTGCTTTCCTTACATCTGACTCAGACAACTGAGTAGCCAGAGTGTAAATATGCAGACTTGTGATTATTATGCTCTCCTTTTATTTGCTTTTTTGCTAATGAAACAGTTGCCTAAAAATAAAAAAGGGAAAAATGTCGATCCCTTCACGATCTTTCTCTCTCACCCACAAGCTTTTACACCAGTACTGAAGGGTTGTGTTGACTGGAGTAGGCGTGTCACAGAAGACAAGTTGCTGCAAGGCACATCAAACATTTGAGTATCCAATTGTCTCAAATTCTGTGCCGGGTTCTTTCCCAAACAGATAAAAGGGGAGGTTTCCTGCTCCTTTATATCAGAGAGGTTCTGCCTTCTTCTTTCTCTGCTTTCTCTGCAGTGCTGCTTATCATCCAAACTTTCTTCATCTTCTCTCTCCAAGCAAACCATCATGAGTCGTGTTTCCTATCGATCATCTTCTGGAGGAGCTAACAGAGGCTTTACCTCTGGCTCTGCAATTGTTGGTGGTGGTGGCGGTGGGAGAACTGGTTTCAGCTCCTACTCTGTCTCTCGAATTGGAGGAGCAAGAGGTGGAGGGGGTAGCAGCTATGGACTTGGTGGATTTGGCAGCCGAAGCCTGCACAACATGGGTGGAAGCAAACGAATTGCCTATAGTACCATTTCTGGAGGTCTAAGATCTGGTGGTTATGGTGGAGGATATGGCATTGGTGGTGGAGGAGCTGGTTTTGGTTATGGTATGGGTGCAGGTGGAGCTGGCTATGGCATGGGTGGAGGTCCTGGGGGCTTTCTGGTAGGTGGACCAGGTTTTGTAAGAGGTGGTCCAGGTTTTCCAGTTTGCCCCCCTGGTGGCATCCAAGAAGTGACCATCAACCAGCACCTCTTGCAACCTCTCAACCTTGAGATTGACCCAGAGATTCAACGAGTCCGTTCTCAAGAACGAGAACAGATCAAGACACTCAACAACAAATTTGCCTCCTTTATTGACAAGGTAAGAGGGGGTGATTTTACTTCACCTTTGGGACCTCTAAATTTGAAGCAATCCTTCTTAAACTCAAGTCACCAATCCAATGGCTGTTTATCAGCTATCTTTAGGTGTTCTCTTATAAGATCATATCTGATATAAGCAAATGAGCAAACAACACAAATATTTCTAATATTGTCCAAAGTCATTGCAACCATTACATTGTTCAGTTAACTTTTTTATTCTGAGGATGAATGGTCATGTAAAATAACTGAATGGGTTCTAGCCCAAGATCTGCTGAAAAAGTAAGGCCCCAGTTATAGACAATTTAAACATCTTAGTTTCAAAGTCAATAATGCCATTTTTAAATATTACAATTGTGAGAATAAAGCAGTTATTTCCTCTATTTTTCTGGATTTGTGTACTTAGTTTGTATCCTTTATGGAATCCACAAATACTAACCCTGACTAATTTATAAAAAAAATATTTTAAAAATAGGTGACAC